>NC_084816.1:10775099-11423208 GCF_963583255.1 Pyrus communis
CATCCACCTACTTCACCTACAATTGACATTGATTCTCAACATATACATTATTCACCTTCGGCAGTTGAAAAATTCTAGTATCAACGGTGTTTCAGGAAATTCCCCGATTTTAGTTTGTTCTCCTACAAGTCGAATTTATACTCTCTAGAAAACATTACTCGATTCATAGCCCAATGTGGAGATGTCATCCATAACTTCCACAAGTTGTGACTATTCAATTGCGCATTGACTTCGATCGCATTTTTATGGTATATTAACCTATCGTCGAACTCGGTGCAAACTTAGGATTGTGGTCAAGAAATTCCACGATTACAGCAAACATGCAACCAACAAATGTATGATATTTCGAGATGCTATCAAGAACTGGATAGATAACGGCAGGTTCAAATTCCCAGAGAAGGCACAAATGTTAGTAGACACGGACCCATTTTCCACGATAACAATAAGCATGGTAAATGCTTATGTGCCTAAACGAAATAGGCAACAGTGGGTGATGGTTGACGACAATCATTCTCCAGTGGTGGCCTATGTGCCTAGGCAAAGTCCTCGACCAAGGTTGAAATCAACTTCGATCACCATAATGTTTCTCCGCTCCAGCCTAGGTCGACTTTTCAGACCATTACTTGTTCATCATCGTTGAATTGAGTCCTATACAGAGGGACTTCAAAGCACAGTGGTCAAAGTACAATCACTATGCGTAGGGTTTTTTCCCGAAAATCCCAAACCAAATCAAAAAAAATCCCGATCCCATACCAAAAAATTATCAAACCGATAATACCGAAATTGTAATACCCCATATTTAAAAAAAAAAAAAAAAAATTGATTACATATGTGTGTGTATGTGGGTAATTATTTTTATGTAATGATTTTATTAGATTTCTTTTATACAAGAACCTAGTCTTGATATGTAAACTAGTCTCAACGTAAGTTCATTTTACTACAAAATTATTTCCCCTAAAAAAAAAAAACAAAAAACTAGCTCGTATTATTTCATGTTCATATGTAATTATAGATATTTTTAGTTTGAATTGGAGAAGGGTGATTATATGGGATTGGCTTGATATTTTTACCAAATAAGGGTGAGTTGGCAAGTTTGTAATCAGTAGGAATTTAGGAGTTAATGATTGGTGATGATTCATCCCCTAAATTTGGAGTGGTGGGATTCTAGATCCCTTAGAGTTTGGACGTGGCCTTTATGTATTTGTCCACATGCATTGTAATGATTATAATCATGATTAATTACTAATTTTCCAATGATTGATGTCCAAGTGTTGCAAAAGAATTGAAACGTGTCCTTAAAGGCTTAATTGAGGATTCCATTTCTTTCTCTATAAAGGTAGAGGGAGGAAAGAACATGTGAGGAACAACACTACACCAACAACAACACAGCAGCAACAAGAAAGATCTCTCCTTCTCAAAGTAGTGTCCCCACCATCTATTTTTTTACTTTATGTAAAGGCTCTAAGCAGAGGCATAATTATGTATTTGTAAATCCTCTATACATGGTGAAATAGAAATATAAACACCATCTCAGTGGATGTAGCCCATTTGACGAACCACTTAAACCCTGTGTGCAATTGTGTTATTGCAAGCTTGTATTATCTGCCTCTATTCTCTCTCAGTAAGAACTATGAAAACACACCAGCAATCAACCAAAAATAGCTACTTCTGTGCAAGTAGATTAGACATGAATCACAAAGTAGAGGATAAAGAAAGCATTTGAAGGCAAAAGAACCAACACCAACGTATACCAAAACCATGAACCCACATATTGTCATAAAATGCTATCCTACACCATCAACACCATATTGCCAGTAAGAAGTTCGAAGAGTCGGGGATGCCAATCTACAGCGACAATGTTGCCTTGGCCAGTCAACCTCACCAATGGGAGTCATGGCGGACGACGACAATGTTGGGGTTAAGACTCATACAACCGAGCAAGCTACATTCCAACATAATTGCTCCATAAAACCCAAATGAGGTTATGCATCAATATCACCTAGAGAGATATGAAGTAAAATGGTAAAGTAATATTTTCTCAATCATATCATTGTGTGTTATCAATAGTTTATTATTGATAATATAATACAATTTTGGCTGCTAACTATTTGGATTAGTTTTTGCAGATTGTATGATTGTTATAGAGCATGCGATTATTGATATCAATATTACTTTGTATATACATAAGCATTCATGTAAAACAAGAAAAAGAGATGTGTTGTGTCAAGTGCTCACTTGTGTAATGTGTTTGACTTGTGAGGATATTCATGGGCTAAAGTTTGCCTTGAATATAGAATAATGAACCTTGTATATGTCAGGCGTCGGGGAAAGGCTTGAATATACAATTGGGCATCGAGTGAAGTGCCTATATAAGTGGAAACTGAGAATTTAATTCTAACAATTGGGCTTAAGGGATGAACGGGAGTTAACTCATATTCTAAGGTATTTGGAAGTAAGTAGTATAAGCATGGTATGAGACGTGTTGGCTTAGGTGCCTTAGTTATGTGTTAGCGGGATTAGAAAGGAGTGAGTACATTCATGTATCTCATTTGCATACATTTTATGCATTTGCAAGAATTGTCACATTTTAATTATTGTTTTGGTACATACCTATATCTTGAGCACTAATATGTGAACCAGTGATTATTATAAATTTTTATTCCGCTGCATTTCGATAAATTTTATGTACTAAATGATGTATTGTGTAATTAGTTCCAAATAATTTTATTTTAATTTTTCCACCATATCTTGGTTATATAATTTATTTCTATAGTTAAGATATGGCTCACACCCTAACTCGTGAATGATCCTTATTTGTGGGTTAGGTGTGACAGAAATTTTAGGGATCCATACCAAACCGATCCCAAACCTTTCGGTACGGAATTGGGATTACATATTCAATGGTTCAGGAATCCAAAACCGAACCAAGAATATATTTATTTATTTTGGTTGCATGCATGTTGAATGATGAATTTAAGTAGTTTGATAGTAGACTATATTAAAAATAGAAATATGAAATTAAGTTGTTCGGAATTTTGAAACGTCAATTTGACTTGGTATGAATGAATTGGTACTTCAATTGGTATGAAATTTTAAATTGGTATGAGGTAAAAAGCCTAAATTTCAATTGATACAACAAAATTTCAAGCCAAAAGCCCAAATTTTAGCCTAAAGCCCAAAAAACTCAAATTTTAGCCCAAAAGCCCAACACGCAAAATCCAGTCTCGATCCATCCTGGAATACTGAAATTTCAGTTCAGGATTGGTCTTTAAATTTATGTCCAAAAAATTTCGATTTGGGATTCGAAATCCCATTTTCAGTTTGGGATCCAATACCAAACCACCCCTAACTATGCGGAGGGACTTCAAAATGCACCTACTACATGTGACAAGCACATGTATACGCTGCGCCTTGAAGTGGGGACATTTGTAGACATCGAAATTTTAGTGAAATAAATATTCACCAACACATTAAAATTTTGACATGATAGGGCTTACATGGCATGCACTGTGTGTCTCACAAATCGTACACATAACACGTGACTCATCAAAACCAGATGAGTCACCAAGAATAATGACATGTGTTGACATTTGGTGGAAAGGAATTAAGGAATTATCTTTATTTGCTTAAATCAAGGATTATTTGATGAAGTTAAATCATGAACCAGGCCCAAATCAAGTCCTAGTTCTTTCTCCAATTAATGAAGTCCAAAATCTAGACCAAATCAAGCCTCAATCAAGACTTGCAGAGCCTATAAATACGAGGTTTCAAGACAAAGTAAAACCCAAAACACATCATCACAATCGAACGTTCAAACTCCCAAACACTCTACACACACAGAAGACTCAGAAAACTCTCTGCATTCTTTGACATACTTGTGAAGAACCATCAAGCACTACTACATGTGCCGGTTCCTCCATCGCCATAAGCAAAACTCTTGCGGCATTCATTGGTTCAAGAACAAGTCATTACGATACTTGGATTAATAACTCTACAAATACACATTGCAACCTCGAGATTGAATCAAAGGATCAATTTTGTAATCAGAAATTGTAACCCTAGATGTTATATAAATATAAAAAATTTACTTTGTACATGTATTCTTGTTTCATTTGTTGCAGAAAATTAGTGTTGACACCACTATCTCCTCTCTTTTTTTTTTCTTCACTTAAAACCGCCCGCTAGTTTGTGATTTTTTATTTTCAACGGAGATTTCTTTCCAAAGGACAAATTTTCAGATTTTTTTTTTTAAAGAAAAAACAATTTTCAGGTTTTACTAGATATTATTGAACTACAAAGCTATTTGGCGACAATAACACATCAAACACCGAATATGACATGATCATTGAAAAAAATAAAAAAAAACAAGAGAAATTTTGACTAAAAAAAGTTCGAAGAAAAAAAAAACCAAAAGGAAGCCGCCGCAGCTGTTTCAATGTGGTTGAGATCGTTTGTAGTGTGACCAAGCCATGGGACTGTGTATAAAGCTTAGTTAGGTTAGTATGCGGGTTCGACTGTTGGAGTAAGATGGGTCGCTAGAGCGCGCGTGCATTGGGCTTTCTCCTCTCTCGGCACAGCTTGAGCCTGCTATTGTGTGGCGTGGGCCTAGGCTTAGCGCTGCTTTGTGTTGTGGGCTTGGGCGTGCCAGGCTGCAGCTGCTGATGTCTAGGCCTGGGCTGCTGTAGTTGTAGCAAGCTGGGCTGCTTACACCTCTTGGGCTGTGATGGGCTCCCTTGTGGCATGGGCTGGCAGCTGCAAGGTGGTGCCTTCACCGTCGGCTTAGGTCTTGCCATAGGCTATTGCCGTAGTGGCTGCCATTGGCATAGCCACGATGGTGCCCCGTGGAGGTGTTACCGTTCCTCTTGTTGTCAAGTTCAGCCTCGTGGATCATCATGGTAAGGCTACATTGAGTCTTCCATCATTTCATCCAGATCTTTGAACATAGGAAGTTCCGTTCGTCATGGTTTCCGAATTTCTAGTCATTATACTTTTCTTTTACGTTTATTCAAAGAACTTTATAAATAAAATAAAATTAAAAAAAAAAAAAAAAAATAAAATAAAATAAAATAAAAATCTAATAAGAACGTGGGAAAAATGTATGAATGAACGAGAAATGAGAAACTTTAAATGCAAGAGTCTTCTTCGAGCATGTGAATCAAACTCTCAATGAAAGCACCAATTTATGGATGCAAATTTCCGCTGTCTTTTCCTTTGACGAAAATGCACCTGCAAAATAGTAACACCTAAGATTAAGGCCAAAAACCTCACGCGCCCACGATGAATATGGGGGCTTTGGTTGAATAATCTTTGATGCCAGAGTTAGAATTATGAACATAATGTGTTTAGGCATTTGTGCGTAGCAAATGGCTTGGCTTTTTAGTTGGATAATAGGGCTATTTATAAGGGAGTGGCTAACCCTATTTGGATAATAGTGGCCGGGAATATATGTTGTAATTGGGTGAATAATTGCAAGATATTATGTGAAATAATATCTTGCAATTAACATGACAATTAATCCTTAATTAAATAGGAAATTTGGGAGTTACCTTTGGAATAAGGATTTGATGAGGAATGATGAGAGGGATTTGAAAAACATACCATTTTGATCACCTTTGACTCTTCCTTGATTAAGGCGTTATTGTCCGTTGCATGAGCGTAGGAATCCTAGTGTGCCTTGAGGGTAATTTTGTCATTTTGACCCAAAAGTCCACATGTCACCTCCATAATTTTCTTGATTATTTTTTGCTCCACAATGGGTACACTGAAGTTGATCAAATAAAAGTTCTTGCATGAAATAGTAAGTAGTACTACATGTTAAGCAAGTAACTCAATTGTTACACTAAGACAATTAATAATTAGACCTGAGACATCGTAATTGTCTTATCTTATGGAAAGGTCTTAAAGCATTTGATGACATAACATGTCACTTTATGAAAGGAAGTTTTATGAAATGAATTGTTATTATCACTCCAAAAATCTCATTTGGTACTCCATATTTTTTATAATTAGAAAGAAAAATACACTTGTGAGGAGTGTAGAATGAGATTTTTGGAGTGATAATAACAATTCCCTTGTAGAATTGTATTACAATTGCAGTTGTAAGGTTCTTTGAATATATTTACATTAATTTGTAAAACCTATACCAAATATTAAAAAAGAACAATGAATTGGATATACTAAAAGTTCAAGAATATAAATACAAAAAAAAAAACTTTTAATGAAAATTCTGAGATAAGTGATTCTAAAAATTTTAAAATTGCCAATTTCAACTAGATTAGAAATTTTTGGAATGGAAATTGGAACATTGTTCCCGATCCTATCCTTTTGAAGATCAACCCCATAATTGTCAAGGTACACGTAATATGACAGATTTATGAAAGGTCTGATTCAGCCTTAGTTATTAAAAAATAATCCATTTCGGTCTTGTCAAAACCAAAGCGAGAAAATACGGAAAAAAATCACTTTGTTTATAAAGCCTTCTGATATCTCCAACAATTTTTTTTTTTTTAATAAGAAACTAACGAAAAGTTCAAAATTTTTTTTGATTTTAATGAAAAATGATAAATAAAGATGTAATAAATAATAGCAAAAAAATATAAAAATATAATTTTTTGTTAAAAATAAATAACACTGAGAGTATTTCGTTATAACTTAATTTTTTATAAATTTCAACTAAAATGCAAAGCCACTTTAACACTACTGATTACGTAGTTTTCTTCCTCATTTGCAAAATGAATTTACGCTTTGGTTTTTCTTTCGCTGGACCATTGGATACCGAATAAAGCAGTAGAGAGCATAGTACGATAATCAAGGATAGAAGGTAGCGACGTTATGGTGGGCGTCTGCCACAGATTTCGTACCAAAGCCAGAGCCTTGTTTTCAGCGAAGCTGTCACCGTCATGTTCAAGCCCTCTCATTCTCCCTTCCGTCCGGAGACCCACCCAAACCGCCCACCGTCTCCTCTCCAGCGGCGTCCACCGTAAGTGCTTTTCCCCACCACACTTTTACATTTTCAGCACATTCCCAATCATGGGTCTCTCTCTTATTTCCTTTAGTTTAAACTGTCGATTGTAATTTGTATGCAACGCTGCAAACGCAGCAGGTACGAGAAGTGCTGAAATTATGAGCGGAAAGCCGATTGCAAAGGACATAAAATCAAAGGTAGCTTCTGAAATAAGTAGAATGAAAGCTGCCATTGGAAGCGTTCCTGGGTTGGCTGTGGTTTTGGCGGGCAACAGAGAGGACTCCCAAGCTTTTGTCAATACAAAGTTAAAGGCTTGTAATGAAGTTGGGATTGAAACTTCCATTGTGCAGTTGCCCCAAGATTGTTCTCAAAATCGGCTTATTGATGTAGTTTCGGGTTTTAACAAGAACCCGTCTGTGCACGGTATAATTGTTCAACTCCCTCTGCCACAGGTACCAAATTGTTCGAATTTGAAATTTATTTACAACTGTTGCTTTGAATTAAGTTTAGTGTTGTTAATTTGGTATTTGGTTCAGCATTTGGACGAGGAAAGGGTTATAAATTTCGTTAGTCCGGAAAAAGATGTGGATGGCTTTCATCCCCTTAATATGGGGAACCTTGCATTGCGGGGAAAGGAGCCGTTGTTCATTCCTTGTGCTCCTAAGGCTTGCATAGAGTTGTTGCTCCGGTATGGAGTTGAGATCGTTGGGAAGAATGCGGTGGTAATTGGGAGAAGCAAGATTGCGGGATTATCCACTTCATTGCTGTTGCAGGTGATACAAAACTTTTGTTCTCTACTGTATAGAAATCGGAATGTTTGAATATTTGCTCAATGATGCTGCCTTAGTCCTTGACAGAGGCACCATGCAACTGTTTGTACTGTCCATTCATTCACTAACAACCCAGAACAAATTACTCGTCGAGCTGATATTGTTGTCTCAGATGTTGGCATTCCAAATATAGTCGGATGCGATTGGCTGATGCCAAGGGCAGTTGTAGTCGATATGGGGACAAATTCAGTAAAGGTGAATTCTCATGTTTTTATCTATGGTTGAATACATCAATGTACATTCATCTGTTTCTTCTAAAGAGAAATATCTATGTTTCCTGGCTTTAGGATTGTGTACAACGAAATTAGTAGTTCAATGTCCCCGCCTGCAACCCTAAAATGCATTTTTGATATAGGATTTCCATAACTTGGCCACTTTAGAGTTATTATGCGAACCATTCCGTATGATTTTCTAGCGAAACCAGATTTGTAGGATCACAAAAACTTGAATTTTGTGACTTTACTCTCTTTATTCATTTGTGATCACAAAGGAAGATTGAAGTGCTTAGGATCATACGAGTCCTGACCATAGAAAATCGTAAGGATATTTATAACATCCTTAGTATTTAATAGGGCTGATGGTGGACTAAATTTAAATACGTCGAGGGTAGAAATTAGTCCCTGAGGCAACTTAAGGACAATGAGGGATCCTTGAACGCTACTGCACATCCTTACTAATAGTATAGTTTAAAAGGTTACTCATCCGCCTATTACAATGAAGTTTTCATGAAATTTCTGTTGCATTATGTCATTACTACTCGGATCTAGGACCATATATTTATTACTGGTATTATTGACCACACCATCACTAGTTAATGTATAGCTGAACATCGATTAATATGTAAGAGAAATGCTAGCAACCTTCTCACTTACCTTCTCTGCTTCTCATTTCAAACATCTCACTTCTTCTAATGTCAAACTAAAATTTTAATTATACACTATTTTTCTCCCTTAGTATAATTAACATTTTGGTTTGTCAACTAAAAAGTAATCAAATTTTTAGTTTTGCGTGCTGGTGGAATACACGCGGCATGAGTAGAAGGGTTGAAATGAAAAGGTAAGTGAGAAGGTTGAAATAAAAAATAAAAAAAAACCCTTTCCAGAAGCTCTGGACAAAGCTTCTAACTTAATGGAATTGGTCATTTAGGGGTTGTTCTTGGTCGATTGTAGAATTGCTTTTATCCTTGTTTTTTCAAGGAATTGATAGTGTTATTTCAGCGATGCCATTGTTTGCTTGTGGTTGGGCTTAACGGATCATCATGATTAGTTTGTTTTCTAAGAACTAGGGTATGTTGTTATCTAGGGTTTTAATCTATAGATAAGCTCATGATTTCTTATTTTTGCAGTAAATAAATTTTGATCAAAGATTACAGCATAGTTGTGTTTGAAAGACTGGGATGTTACGATCTCAAGAATGATAGTCTGTACCGTGTTCGTTAGTTTTATAATAATAGTGAATGATAGTCTGTACCGTGTTCGTTGGTCATACTATGCAGGATCCTAGTAGCAGGCGAGGTTTCCGTATCACCGGAGATGTGTGCTATGAAGAGGCAGTTAAAGTGGTGTCGGCCATAACACCCGTGCCAGGAGGGGTCGGACCTGTTGTAATCTCAATGCTCCTCTCCAACATCCTTGACTCCGCAAAGCGAGCTTTTGGATTTACTTGATCCTTTAACCTACAAAGATCATGTCAACTATTTTGATACTGATTTGATAGTTTTATTTGCGAAAGATCATTTATGAACTTTTTACAACATTCCTAAACCTTGAACATCTCTCTGTATCGTTCCAATTTTATCGGATGTCCCCGGAAGGGACAACGTAAGACAAGTGAAAAGAAGCTCTGTCCTAGCAACCTAAATCCCCAGCAGATTTTGCCTCCTGAAAAGAAAATATAACTTGATCAAAATGCAGGATCGCTTATGGTTCGTGGAATGTATAGGGGCAAAGAAAGTATCATAATGCTTATTGGCATTTTTTGTTTACTTCTGAATGCCCATTTTTTATTGTTTAAAAAAAATTGTCAATTTGTTATTCTTTTTACAAGTGATTGAAGGAAGGAGTTGAACGCAAGATAAACAAACTAATTACCTTCATTCGGACTTGTCATTCACACAATGTGATTAGTCATAATAATTTGATTCGAACTTGTCATTCATAAAATCGAATTTAAAATTTCTCACTTATAAGTAAAAAGATCAATATCATTGAACTAAAGTGTTAAGCGGCAGTGCTCCTATCTTTCAAAAATGCTATTTCATTTCTAACTAGTGTGTGAATTCAATGCTATGTAGCGCTACAAATATTTTAGCCATTAAATTTATTTCCACAATTGGTATATTTTCTATATTCAGTCTCATTCATTTATTGTTTGTACCACTTGATGTTAGGTACCACTGGAGAAAAAGTTCTCTAACTGCCAAATTCATCAAATATTATGTTTTTTTTCCTACTTGAATGGATAAAAATAACCCAGTATTTGGTTTTTTTTATTTTTTTTTATTTTTTTTTAGGACATCGATATTTTTATTTTTACACTGTGGAGGGTTTGGCAAAGCCACACAATAAGCAGCCTAATTTGGTATCAAATTTTCCATCTACGAGATTCAAACCTAAAATCTCTCACTTCCAAGTGAAGAAAAATACAACCAGACCGTAATACTGAATGACAATATTTGGCATATTAAGTTGGCCAAATAGCACAATTTTTAGTAGAAATAATATTCGGGGAAGAAAAAGCTATAAAATCCAAAATACGGTATAATAACATGTATTGCGACGAAAGTGGTTGAAAATCATATCGAAAATCTAAAATGATAATAACAGGTGGAGGATAAAGTAAAAAAAAAAATATGTACATATTTGTGAATAGTAATCGTCTTTGCCCTTATCCTTCGTCTTCTCAAACAAGTGAACTTGCACAAAATCAATTGTTTTTTTTTTTTTTGAACAACTGATATTATCTACACGGGAGGGAGTGGGCTTAGCCGCACAATGAGCTAGCAATAATGTAGTTCAAATTCACCTTTGGTAAGAATCGAACCTAAGACCTCTCACTTACAAATGAAGAAGAATACCACTAGACCGTAGTACTAAATAGCAAATCAATTGCTCTTTTAAGTAATAACAATTTCCTTTGTCCTTGCCCTCGGGAGAGGATCCTCACTGGATCCTCCAATCACATCCATTCATCATACTTCGTGTTGTCAATTTTTGTCAGATACTGTTTATATTCAATTTTAAATAAAAAAATTTACAATGATTTATGACCGCACTATGTACGATGAATATATATGATTGGAGGATCCCTAGTATCCTTACAAAGATGATCTGACTGCATGCCCTCCCCTTTAAAGGGGTGGACTTGTTATTGGATAGCATCACTAAAAAGGAAATGGGAGGAATGTTCCCTTAACTATCTTCAAATTGTAGCTTTAGTCCCTAAACTAAAAAATCATTATATTTGGTCCTTGAACCTAATAAGACGTGGAGCGTTATTCCTTCGTTACCAATTCCGTTAAGTTTTGGTTAAAAGTGTTTACATGTTAGTTTCACCTGTATACCTTATCCACCAACACTCGCAGGCCACCCCTTCAACTGCAATCTTTGATACACACCCCGCCAAAGCTCCCACTTCCAACCCCCAAACGTTAATCCCCACTCCCCAGCCGACCCCAACCTGTAGCCCACGGAACTCAGACTTCACCCAACCCCGAACCCGCATCCCACAAAATTCTTGAATCTTACCTGTCGAGACAGCCTGGATGGATGTCATTGTGAATTCGTTTACAAAGGGAGACGTGTTCGAAATTTGGATTAGAAACTTTCTTTTGTTTTGGTTGTTTGGAGAGTGCTACAATGGTGTGGCTGGGGTTTGGAGGAGGCGAGGCAGAAGGGAAGACGGGAGAGAGTTAACTTTTTATATTTTTATATTTTTAGTATTTTTATTTTTTTCTTTCTCAATGTTTGTATTTATTTTTATTTTGAATTTTTAAGCCATTTGGCAATTAGTGAACAAAAATATGGAGCCCACAAAGACCACGTCATCAAATTAACGGAAAATCTTAGGATGTTAGTACGAAGGGACCAATGTTCTACATTTTGTTAAATTCAGGGATCAAATCTAATGAATTTTTGAGTTTAAAAGCCAAAACTACAATTCAATCGTAGTTCATGGACCATTCCTCCAATTTCCTCCATCACTCAAATAGAAGAACGGATAGCCAAAGCTAGTGAGTTACAATTGAGGATAGGGAAGAGAGGGAAGGGAATGGCTGCAACGACCCTTTTGAAAGGAAGCTGCACCAGCATCAGCATCAGCGTCCCTCGTCTCTTCACCTTTGCCCACGCGCACCGCCCTCTCAATCTCCACCAAATCAATTCCGCCGTCAATCAAAATTACTATCACATCCGCATTCGCCGCGGAAAACCCACACTATCACCACCACCAAGAATCGCTGCCTTGTGGTACTCATCTTCTCCCTTCTGCACCGCCGCCTCGGCCGACGACGCTTCTGCAACTGCCGCTACTGCTTCTTCTGAGGTAGTGAGGGATGCGGCTGTGGTCGACGAGGCGGCGCCGGTGAGCAAGTTTGCCGATGAACAGAAGAAGATAAAGGATGCTGCCGACGTGCTCGACATAAGGGTTGGCCGAGTTCTTAAGGCATGGAGGCATGAGGAGGCTGATTCTCTTTATGTGGAGGAAGTTGACGTCGGCGAGCCCGAACCCAGAACCATCTGCAGTGGCCTTGTCAAATATGTGCCTCTTGATCACCTTCAGGTACCTGAACTCTTAATTAGCAAGAAATTCCTTAGCTTGCAAATAACCCATATGGATTTCAAAACATAATGTGAATTTGGATATATGTATGTATATTTGGTTCTTGTTGGAGAAAGTCTCATGTCGAATGTATAACAAAATAATATACAATTTATATGTGGGAGGTTTACTACTAATCTGACCGAGGACTTCTGTGATAAAACTTCACACCTATTATATCGGTTATGTTGGCCTAAAAAGTTCATCGATTCTTATGTTACAGAAATGAGAATGATCAGATTGACAATTGTATGCAATGTGATTTTGTGTTTGTTGGATGCAGGATAGAAATGTAGTTGTGCTTGCTAATCTGAAGCCGAGGAACATGCGCGGTGTGAAGTCTAATGGAATGCTTATGGCAGCTTCGGATGCTTCCCATGAGAATGTTGAGCTTCTTGTGCCGCCTGAGGGTTCCCTCCCTGGCCAAAGAGTATGGTTTGGCTCTGAAAAGGATCATCAAAATCAGCCTCCTCCTGCCTCGCCTAACCAGGTACTCTCCGTGTCTAATCCTCAACTGTCGAATGTGTCATTTCCAAGCAAGCATGCTAGTATAATTCAAAAGCTAGTCGCACTCCATGAAAATTGCAAATCGATGTTTGAGCTCAAGCAAATACATGCTCTGCTCCTCACTTTAGGCCTCTCCCAACACCACTTGTTGACTTCCAAAATCCTCTCTTTCTCAGCGCTATCCAACTTGGGTAATATCGAATACTCATATCGAGTTTTCTCACAGCTCTCTCACCCAACAATTTTTTATTGGAACACAGTTATTAGAGGTTACTCCAACAGCAAAAACCCGAATCGCTCCCTATCAGTTTTCGTCGAAATGTTGCGTCATGGGGTCTCTCCGGATTATTTAACCTATCCTTTCCTTGTAAAAGCGTCAGCTCGTTTATTGAAGCGAGAACTGGGTATGGCTGTGCATGCCCATATTGCTAAAGATGGTTTCGAGTCTGATAGGTTCATAAGCAATTCCTTGATCCATATGTATGCTACTTGTCGAGATATCATGTATGCACGTAAGGTGTTTGATGGAATCCCTGTGAGAAACTCGGTTTCCTGGAATTCGATGTTGGATGGGTATGCAAAGTGTGGGGATGTGAATTCAGCACGGGAAGTATTTGAGTTGATGCCGGAGCATAATGTTGTGTCCTGGAGTTCTTTGATTGATGGGTATGTTAAGGCTGGGGAGTTTAGTGAGGCTTTGGCAGTATTTGAGAGAATGTGCGTTGTGGGGCCTAAAGCAAACGAGGTAACAATGGTGAGTGTTTTGAGCGCATGCACGCACCTAGGTGCGCTTGAACAAGGGAAGGTGATGCATTGTTATATGGCTGAGAATGAATTGCCATTAACTTTGGTGTTGCAAACATCACTTGTGGATATGTATGCAAAATGTGGGGCAATAGAGGAGGCTTTAGGTGTGTTTCGTGGGGGTTCACTGCATCAATCTGATGTGTTGATATGGAATGCAATGATTGGAGGACTTGCAATGCATGGGTTAGTCCAACAGGCACTCAAAATTTTTAGCGAAATGCAAATAATCGGGATTGCTCCAGATGAGATAACGTACTTGTGCTTGTTGAGTGCTTGTGCCCATGGGGGATTAGTGAAGGAAGCTTGGCATTTCTTTGAATGTATTGGTAAACATGGTATGACACCCAAGTGTGAGCATTATGCTTGCATGGTGGATGTTTTAGCACGTGGAGGCCAGGTAGTGGAGGCATACCAGTTTATATGTCAAATGTCCAAGGAGCCAACAGCTTCAATGTTGGGTGCTCTACTTAGCGGATGCATGAACCATGGAAAATTAGATCTAGCAGAAATTGTCGGAAAGAAGCTTATAGAGATACAGCCAGACCATGATGGTAGATATGTTGGTTTATCAAATGTTTATGCTGTTTTCAGACGCTGGGATGATGCAAGAAGCCTGCGAGAAGCCATGGAGAGGAGAGGGGTGAAGAAGTCCCCTGGTTTTAGTTTTGTGGAGATATTTGGAACCCTTCACAAATTTATAGCGCATGATAAATCATATCCTGAATCACAAGAAATTTATACGATGCTGAATTTTATTGTGAACCAGATTAAGTTTGATAAGGAGTACAGAAATCAAGATTATTTTTTTCATGCAACAGGAAACTTCTAAGTTCATGATTATTCGGTTATTGAATATGCCTGGTCCAAATGGTGGCAGATCTCATTAATTGGGGAACCCGAACCTGGGTGTTGAGCCCTATTCAGGAGTATGTTTCTCGGGCAAAGTCTGAGTATATGGACAGACAACACAAGGTCTAAGCTAGCTCAGGCTGGACAGATAACATAACCCTTGCAATCCTCACATCAATTGGACACGAGGTTCATATGAAATGTTTATACCCTTAACTTTGCCAGTTCCTCTGTAGAATCTTCCCCAACTCCATTCCTGCAAAAAATATCTATGGGAGAAAATTGAGACTACTCCTCCGTGTCCTATCAGCAAGGAGTATCTAGAGTCTTTCGAATATTCTTGTTACTCGGTCCTTGGACTCTGGGGGTTGGTTTGGGTTACCTTTTGGCACAAGGTGGATTAATGAACATTCTACCATAGATTACTGGCATTTCAGAATTTTTAGTTAAACGAATGTGCACGTGCATACAGTTTCCTGCAAGCAACAGAGTTAAATTGCTTACATCTTTTGGTATATCTGAAAACCAGATGTGAGTGTCTCTTTGAACATAACCTGCTGGACCCTGTGAGTTATTTACAATGTGTCCGCTGTTGTCATAAAGCATCCGAGTATGTCATGGCAAATTGTGAGCAAATGCAGTGACTTTGTTTCAACGTACTCTCAGGATTCTACCTTGCAGGAGCCTCTGAATGAATACGAGGTTGAAATCTACTCTGATGATCCATGGGAACCAGGAGGGATGATAGCAGGATCAAATGTTGACCAGTGGTTTTGAACGGCTACATCGTGGATAGTCAATAATTTTCTGTGCATCATTGGGTTGCTGCGCAAGGTAAACAGGTGATGTGCACAGAAAGTTGGGTTTAGCCGCCCGCGTTCTCGCTTGTTCTGATTTTGATAAGTCATGGCTAACTAGGGGTACCTTCTGAGACAATGCCATTGTGTTTACGGATTGGGGGTTCTCAGTTTCTTTCTAGTGTTTGGTGGTTGTTTGTCTCTTGCTGTCTGTATAACAGAATCTCCATTGGACCGACAAAAAAAAAAAAAAAAAATAGAAAACATATATATGCTTCAGGCCAGAGGCACTAGATTGTCATGGAAGAGTTGGGTCAAGTTTTGCCTCATCTATCATATACCTTTATTTTGCATTTATGGTTCTTGTTGATCACTTTCTGCAGATTCAAAAGAAAAAGATATGGGAATTGGTGCAACTTCATTTGAAGACTGACGATTCTTGTATTGCTTTACTTGGGGAGCAAGTAATGCGGACATCTGCAGGTCTGGTAACCTCAACATCTCTGAAAAACGCAAATATCTCCTAATTGGACCGGGAACTTCGTGTTATTATTCAGTCTCTCATGCATTCTCATCAACAATTTGTCCTTACTGCCATATGATGATTTCTTAACTGATTTGTAGAGAATTTGGTGTCAAATGGTTCTATAGTTTTTGACGATTTTTATGGTGTTAGTTGCTTTACATAATTTAATGAGAATGAGGTTGTGTTTTCACTCTTGATTCGATTTCTGAAGCTACGCCCTAGCTCCGAATGTTGAATGTTGCAACAGAATTCCTTTTTGGATTACTTATTGAAGTTCTAGGAAATCATGGATTGTTTACTTATTGAAGTTCTAGGAAATCGTGGATTGTTCTCTATTGAAATTGAATTGGTAAATCATGAGATTTTGTCTTCATGAATCAAGTTTTCTGTTCTATATCCTGTAGGAAATATGCACCGAAAAATTAATTTGGCGTTCACATTTAATGTTGTATGAATATTAGTAGCAGCATTTGGAATTTAGCACCCGTAGAGGAGAGCAAGTTACATGAAATGTGTTTACTGCCGTCATGGCGTTTCGGTCCAATATTGCAATGTCATGTGGAGAGAAACTTACACATGATATTGTATTATTGGTTTGGAACGCCACGGTGGTGATGAACTCGTTCTATGCAAGTCCTCCTGCAGAGAAGATAATGAATGTGATAACATTGTGCCATCGTTACGGATTCTATCATTGAGGAATTTAGAAGTGAAGGCCTGCTGGACAAGGTGGGAAATTGGGTCCCCTTTGCCGAATTCCTCTCCAAGGCTTGAACTTTCGACTCGGGTGCCCGCAATCTATGGTCAAACGCCATAATCCACATATCCTCCTCTTAAAAGTTCCACACGACCTGGTCGTACGCTTTATTCATGTCGAGCTTCAACCCCACTTCAAAAGACTTATAAGCCGGCCTTCCTCAAAACTAGTAGCACACAATTTTGCATTTCTTTCTTTGCACACTCATGTTTATTTTTGGTCTCTGAATTGAGGAAATCAAAATATAAACATGAAAAATAAGTTAACAATACTATTTTGGAAATCATTTATGTATCAAAACTATTAGATATTGGCAACCCTAACTGTGAGAAAACCATTCATTAAAACAAAACTGAAAATGGTTAATGATAGAACTCTTATCAGATAAGATATGAGGCCATCGAATTGGGTTAATGATGCTTCCTTGTAAGGGGTTACAATCAACGAGATTAACTATCGTAAGGCTGGTAAATTGTTACTGTAAAAAGAGATGGTTGCACAACAAATTCTAATTGGTCTTAAAATCTAAAGGTAAGTTTCCTAAAGGCCGGTGGTCTTGGTTTTAAGTGGTCTTTTGAGTAAGGCAAAATGAATGAAACAAGTAAAGGTAGCTTTGGTTTGAAAGTATGTAGTCTGTTTTGTTGAATGATTGGAGCATTTCCAGATGAGATGTCAAAATCCTAGGTGGAATGCCATTGTGCATATTTGACATCAAAAGTCTCTCCAACTGAAGTGCTATTTGCTGGATTTGAAGGCTTGTTGATTTGGAGTAAAATTTGACATTAATGTCAAATTTATTTTTGATTAATTTTAATGTTGGGTCCCTTATTCCACTTTTAACCAATAAAAATTTTGTTTCTGTTGCAGTCTTGCTAGATTAGGAATGTGATTGTGTAAATCCTAAATCCTAACATATATAGGATATCCTTATGGGATTCTACCATATCTCTTAGACTAGATATTATCCTATTAGAGTTGTAATCCTATTAGGGTACGGAATTAACCTTCCCTACTACTATAAATAAAGGCACAATGAAGTGGAATAAAACACACCTGACAATTACACATCTCTCTCTTCTCTCTCTATGTGCCACACCTCTTATCTCTCTGGCCTCCATAATTGTTTAATAAATTATACCTATAACACGTTATTAGCACGCTCTTGATGCTATGCTAAAGGGAGTTTGATCTTCAATCGGGGGAGTATTACGTTTTAATCATTCTTTTTATGATTAATTTATTATTTTATTGAATTGATCTACACACTATTGATTCAATTTAATTTTTTTGTGTTAAACGTGATACAACGCATCGGAGATGCAATTCCGGCTTTCCGAGAGTGATCTTCTACAAATTCAAAGGCTTTTATAGTTTTCTACCAATCAGGTACGCTTAAAATAAAGTAAGATATTTGAATGACCATGAAGCATGAAAACATTCCCCATGATGCATGAACCCCCTATATTTATATTTTCCTTCTGATATATATATATATATATATATATATATATATTGTATATGTTTCTTATATTTGTCAATACATATATATGTTTCATGCATTACGGAATTTTTGCTATGTGGAATTTGTGAGTCAAAGCATTGAAATAAATTAATAACAATTAGGGTTTTTCAAACCCTAGAGTTGAAAAAAAATAAAAAATATTGGGATTTTTTTTTTTCCAGCTCCACGCCGCGTCACCACCACACATTGAGCCACGTTGGTTGGCCTACAGCCTAGCCCGTTGAGTAGCTGTGACTAGATAACGTCGTTTTGACATCTAGACCGACATTAGCAACCATTTGGGCTTGCTACGCATATACATACAATCAGACCCTTTGGCCTGGGTAAGGTTTCCACGGGCCTGAAGCGTCTAGCCCATTCCATCAGGCATGCAGCCATGTTGGGCTTGTACTTGTACCCTGGCCCACTTCCAGTGAGCTTGATGTTTCCTGGGCCTTGTCCATACACATGGCCTGCCTACAACAGCCTATGTGTTGCTGGGCTAGCCCTTGAGTCTCAACCTGGTTGCCAATAGCCTCTGAGCTATTGGGCTTCGTCTCGCACCAGCCCAAGCCAGCGCAACTGGGCTTGCTTCCATGTTCTTGTTTTTGGCCTAACTCCAGCAGCTTTGAGCTACTGGGCTTATCCCAACCCATGGCCCAAAGGCCTGCAGCCTTCCCGTCGCCCCTAAAAGCCTACAGCCTTGTTGTAGGGCCTTGCCCATTCATTACAACCAACCTAATTAAGCTGGGCTACGGTGTTTTTTCGATTCAATGCTAATTTTTGGCATTCCCGCTTCATAACCATACCCATTTAATTTTTGGGATGTTTTGGTTAACACTAATAAACCTATAATTCACTTGTCACTTGGCCCACTGCCAATTGAAGCTAATAAGAACAGTATGTCATTATTTTTCTTCCACGATCGACCTTGTATGATCCCGATTTATTGAATTAATTAAAAGTGACCAGTAGTCCATTAATCTGACAAGAAATCCAAAATTATTAACCTGAAGATCGCTTTTGGATATTAACGATTCAATAATTTATTTTTCTTCTTTGAACCGTTGACATCCTTTCGTAGTCCCGAAGCGCTCATCCTTAAGTTCCCGAAGCAACTCAAATCCATTGCATTTAAATCAGTACCTTGTATTCTATGTTCTTACAGGAACCTCTCTTTTTATGAACTAAACGTTCATAAACTAAATTGAACCTGTAGTTTCAAATTTAGTGCCTTTGAACCCGAAGTTTTCATAAAACAATACACCCATGAAAACTCGAATCTTTCATATACACCATGTCTTAGAACCTGAATGTTCTAACTTTGATGCTTATGGATATTTTATTTCTTATAACATTATTCACAATCTTATTCCATCCATTCAGTGGATTGTCGAACCATCACAAGTTTGATCTCACTGATTTGGAAGTTTCTAATAGAAACCACTTTATGTGGGCACAAGATGTGAATCTCCACTTGACTATCAAGAAGCTGAGAAACCATCGTAGCCAACAATGGCATAAAAGAGCTGAATAAGCCTCCGCCATGATCTTTATTCGAAGACTTATGCCTAAAGCATTACCCACGGAAGTACCTCCCGAACGAGGACTCCATGGCTTTTTGGCTCACTCCTATGGACCGTCTAATCATGAAAGACATCACCTGATGCATACAATTATTACGTCCATGAATGAGTACGATTCTAAAGTTTATAAATCCGATAGAATTTCAACTCGAGAATACATTTTCTTGTCCTTCCATGTTTCTATCTCGCTCATGAGGTAGTAGTGTAGAAAGCAGAAGTTTACCAAATTGGACTTGTCCCCATGGGCAGCCGTTGAAGAGTCCCCTAACTATGATTGGCACCTTCGCGAATAGGAGTGATGGTTGATTTACCAAGGCAGTCATCTTGGCCTTCGTTTTCAGAGTCAGATGCTTGACAATAGGCGTGCTCAGTATCTACATATATTTTGGGGATCTCAGAAATACGAAGTAAACTACTTGCAAAGTTAGACCCTAATTGCTAAGGAAAGTCAACGCTATAGATCTACCTAGGCTATTAAGTCATAAAGAATGCCCTACTCCACTCTATCAACTAGACTAGCCAAATTTGGTCTTTGCCGGTGTTGTTTGACATCGGTGGCAACCTACAACATTAAAGTCAGAGTAATATCGAAACTACTGTGAAATGTACCAAAGGAAAACAAAAGAAAAGATACTAGCACAATAAGCTAACTTGAGAGACTCGAGATTGGTAAAACTTAAGTCTCTAGAGATGGTCATGAGTTATACAGCCCCGAGCGCTCGATCTTAGCCGTTGATAAAGAGCGCCAAAATGACCATATCGTGACACGTGGCAACCCACTTGCTCAATCTCTGATGTAGAGGGATGTGAAACCACTTCACGGGCCACGAGGTTACACCTACCTGTTACACCTTCAATAAGGAGGCCCCTCAATTCCACCACCAACCTACGACGAACATATGCTTAACAAGTACATGTTCCTGACAACACTAGCTCCTGACTCAAGAGTCTGGTAACTGATGAGATTCTGAGGCGAGCGCTTAAAGAAAAAAGAGTCGATCGCCAAAGGCACACCATTATGGGCATGCAACACAACACCTAAGTGCCACCCCTAAGTGTCGACCAACCCTTGCAACTCCATACCCAAGAAAGAACCCTTGGATAAGGAGTTGGCGGACTTGTTAACGTAGAGTCATTTCCGAACGTGATAGGTGTAAAGAAAAATCAAGGTCTAATGAACGTGGAAAGTTGAAGCTAAGTGCTTTAAGAAGTCCTGGCCTCTAGTGTTTAATCAGCAATCAATCCAAGCACTAGATGGAAAAATGGCCATTGACAACTTTAACGCACAAGGTCCTAGGAGCAAAAAGAGCATGCCTACTCAAATGTCAACTATGAGCCATATGGCAGCTAGACGAAAGAACAGAGGCCTACGAAGGGACATAAAGGCTGACAAGTAGAACGCTCAAGTACGAGTCCCGACCAACTCTAGGGCCAAGCGAGGTGGTTTGCTGCGCCATCCCAAAAGAGGACACAAGTTGACTTGGGCAAGTGTCACCCCAGTGCTATATGTTAGCCAAAGAATGGAAGGACAACTAGCAAGTCTAATCTATACATTCAACCCATTAAATAGAAAAGAAGTGATAGACTTGAGCCCATAGGCTGAAGACTTAGAGAATGGCCTATATAAGGCGGATGAGTACTCTTTAGAGGGGGTTGAACGAATTGACTTGTACTATGCTGGCCGACCGCTACTTGTAATCTAGTTGGTCATTTATCTAAGAGACTTAATGGATGTAGTCTAGTTTTGAGGGGTGAACCACTTAAATCCTTTGTCTTTTCTGTATCGTTTGCAAAACCCAAGTCCATCAAAGGCAACACTTGACCAATTCTACCTTTATTGGCTTCACCAATTTTGAGCGTTAACACATTCCATACATATTTATAATAATAGTTGGTTTCTTTTTCTACATGTTCTTTTGAAATTTTTATTTTTTACCACCAACTGTACACAGTTATGCATTTGTCTTTCATTTCTACGATGAGTTAAATAGTGTGATGTAGCAAAATTTCGTAGTACTCGTTGTATGGAAGAATTGCTCTTGTTGCATTGATTGCAGCTGAGAGGTTTTCCTTTCAATCAATGGAGCTCCAAGGCTGTCTCTAGAAAATGAACCAGTTACTTACTATTACTCAAACCGGAAGAATATATGGACCAACAATACATCAAGATAACATATAAATATAAAGTAATACAGTACAGCTCTATACTTCCCAGTTTCGTTCTGTAGGCCAAGAGTAGTACAGATATAGAAGACAAACTACTGTTTATATATAGATGGTAATAAACTGGTCGTCTAGGCTACTATAGCTAGCAGCCTAGCCACTGCATACACTCATTTAGTTCCCTTTGTACCATTATACCATATATCTAGTACCTAATAATATTTTGCCTCATTTACAGTATGATAAAGTGACCCAGTGATAGGAAGAACCATGACAATATGAACCACAAATTAACCCATTTTCCTTTTGAACTATTAAACCATATATATACATCAAATTTGTGACTTCTGCTCATGAATTCAACCTTATGGGTTAGTCGAATAAGTTAGCATTTATTCTACCCCCAAGTGCCAACCACTTCTAATGTTCCCCAGCAGCTGAAAGGCAAACTATATATAGAGACCTATAGTACGTATTTATGCATGCATGAAACCACCAAAATGTTTATCTGCTCATCAGCCTTCCCTTTCTTCAATTCGAACCGGCAGGCCGCCCCTCACGGTGGCAGTGAGGCCTGGGACAAACTGCGGTCTCCTTTCAGGTTCCAGAATCTGAATATCAAACCTCCCCACAAGTGCGACAGCGACACATTTCATTTCCATCACCGCCAATTCCTTCCCCAAACAAACCCTCTCCCCGCCTTGAAAAATCGGGTACTTGTACGGACTCTCGGGCGAAAAAAGCCCCTTCTTCAACCACCTATCGGGCTTGAAATCGAGACAATCCGAACCCCAAATGCTCTCCATCCGGCCCATTGCGTATTGATGGTACGTAACTCTAGTCCCACTCCGTACCAAAGTACCATCGGGTAGCACATCATCCTCCTGACAGAACTTGGAATCGAATTGTATCGGCGGGTACAACCTCATTGTCTCATAAAGCACCGCATGCAAGTAGTGCATTTCCCGCATTTGATCAAAACTCGCAGTCGCAAGTCCTTCTCTAGTCGGACCCATGACCTGATCCAATTCCTTCCGGATCTCCCGCTTCACTTCCGGGTGTCTTGCGAGTAAATAAAACAAGCTGGTCAACCCGGAAGAGATGGTGTCACGGCCCGCCAACAGAAAGCTCACGACAATGTCTCTGAGGTACTGATCGTCTTCAATGTTGGCCATGAATCGAGAGAGAAGGTCCTTCTGCGTCGAAAAAGTACCCATTTCACGACGTTGTTTGATGATGCTCTTGGCCAAGTTGTCCACCACTTTAACGGCTTCCTTCAGCTGCCTCTCCGATCCAAGGTTGAAAAATCTCTTTATCTTCCACACGGTAGGCGACGACGTCATTGCCCGCTCCGCAGAGAGCTTTGACGCCAAGTCAAAGGCCACCGCAAAGTCAGATATTGGAAGGGATAGCTGGAGACAGCCAGGGTCCAATCCGAAAGAGAATTTGCAGATGTTGTCAAAGGAAAAGCGTCGAAACAGGTCCTGTATGTCAACGACGCCATTTTCGCCTTCGTTACCTGCAACCGAGGCTAATAACGGAATCAGTCTGGATTGGATTTCGGCACCCACGATTTCTAGCGCGTAGGAGCGGACCGAGACACTGCCGAGCTCTAAACTCGCCATCTTACGCTGGAACTGCCACCCGTCGCCATCGACGTTAAAGATTCCGAGGCCTAAAAGGTCGCCAAGAATGGTTGTGAAGAGTTTACCTTTCGGGTAGTTGTGGAAGTTGGTTTTGATGATATGCTCGACGTTTTCTGGGTTGGCGGTGATTATATTGCCGAGGACGTGGACGTGGATGGTTCCGGAGAGCGACTTTTTGAGAAGGTGAGTATACCAGTCACATAGATTGTCGAAGCTTCCTGACCAGCTCGAGCTCAGAAAGCTTCGACATATGTGGCAGTTGCACCATGGCCGGAGCCTGATGATGAAGATCAGCAACGAAAACAAAGAAAACAAGGATGCGAAGGAAAAGAAGACCAAGGAGAAGGTGCTGCTCATGGACTCCAAAGTAGTCATATTTTGAGAGAGAGAGAGAGAGAGTAGAGAGAGGCAGGTGGAGAGGAAATGAGTAAGGAAGGGAGTTAAGGAGGGGGTGTTTATATATTGGAAAATATTTGAGTAGGGCAAAAGTTGGGGTGTATGTTTGTTTTTTACATTTGAGTGTGTTGTGACAAAATGACAGGCGCGCACATGAGGGAAAAACGGCATGTGAAACGCGTGCGCAAAATAACAACTGGGGCTCGAGGCTCGGACGTCATGATCATAGTCACTCGTTTAATATTCCACGTGGTTGTATGTTTCTTATTATTTGTTTCTCGGCTGTGCATGCGTTACAGGCTTTACACAGCGCTGTCTTTGCGTCGACAAAATGTCGGCTTATGTGTCTGATGGCCGACTTTAAGAGTAAAACCTTGGCACGAGGTTTTCTTCAGTTACCAGAAAAGGAAAAAATTCCGAATAAAATTTTTATTGAAAATCTATTATTTTCAAAACGTTTTTTTTTTAATTTTTTTTTTAATTTTTTACGAAGAACTAAATTCCTTGGTTATAAAATTGCCTCAAGCTGCACAAGGATTCAAACATCATGAACAACCAACAGCTGCAATCAAGAAACAGCAGACCAAATTAAACCCAAGTTGAAAATCGAAAACCCTACTTTGATTTTAAAATCCCTAAATCGAAAATCTAATTTAGTTCATTATTCAAAAGAAAAAAAAAATAAGACAAAATAATTGCGAGTCAGGGTGAAATTTCTTACCTTCTAGGCTTGTATGTGAGCGAATGGTGGAAGTTCCAGTGGAAATTCAGAGTTGAAAGATGAATTTGGTGGGGTGTCGCCGATTTAATGACATCAGATGATACTATACTCGAACAATCTCTGAAACTCAAATTCAAGACAAGCAATAACGAAGCATAATATGAAGCACTCCTAGCAGGACTCAGGGTAGCAGAAGAACTCTAGGTAAAGGAACTGTCAATTCACTGTGACTCAATGCTCATAGTTAACCAAGTTACAGAAGACTACATGGTTCACCATCCCACGATGGGACTCTACCCAAATAAAGTCAAGAAGCTACTCGAGAAATTCCAGAAGAATGAAATCACACAGATCCCAAGATAAGAAAATAGCCATGCCGACGCACTGACAAACATAGCTTCAATTATCGACTATTCCTTCCGGCGAACGATCCATTTTGAGTACCTCACTGTTCCAAGCACTCACAAGCCAGAGCTGGAAGTAATAGTCGTCATTGACACCCGAGAAAATTGGATGGACAAAATCATTGACTACATACAAGACAAAATCACCAGAAGATTGCAACTTCGCCATAAAATTATTCCAAAAGGCGTCGAGGTACACGGTCATCCGTGGGATGTTGTACCGACGCTCCTATTCCAGACTTCACCCCTTATCTGTCACTCTAAATCTAGGCCTATAGATCCTAAGTGACATCCATTCCAGAGTATGTGGAAATCATGTAGGAAGAAGGTCGCTGGCCCAGAAAGCATTAATTGCTGGATATTACTGACCCACTATACGACGAGACGCCACTATCTGTGCCCAAAGATGCGACAAATGTCGAAGGTATGCGCCTATAAACCATCAACATGCAGAAGAGCTTAATACTTTGACAGGATTATGGCTTTTATACAATTGGGCATTGACTTAGCTGGGCCCCTTAACAAGGCTCAAGGAAGCAAGGAGTACCTAATAGTGGCCACGGATTACTTCTCAAAGTGGATAAAGGCAGAACCGCTGACTAGAATCACCAGAGTCATTGTAAAGTCTGTTGTTTGGAAGAACATCATTTGCCGATTTGGCATCCATATACAACACTCATTGACAACAGACTATAGTTCGCCAACTCCGAAGTCATAGATTGCTACAAAAACTGAGAATTGGTCACCTCAATTCCACTTCGAGATATCCACAAAGTAATGGGCAGATAGAAGCTTTGAACAAGGCTATTTTGAAGTGTTTGAGGAAGAGGCTTGAAAAGAAGAGTAAGTGGCTGGAAGAGCTATCTGGAGTTTTATGGGCATATTGCGCAAAAAATCCAAAAAGGTACAAGCGAAACACCATTATCCATGGCTTACCGAATAGAAGCTATCATCCCGATCCAAGTCATGACAATTTTAAACCTGCACGCTGCAAAGTGGACCGCCTTAGAAAACGCGAGAATCCTTAAGTCCGATCTAGACTTTGCAGAAGAACGTCGACAATGTACTTAAGTCTGAATAGTAACCTACTAGCAGCAAGTCCAGTCATATTACAACAAAGGCGTAAAGCCTAAGAGCTTGCAAGTTGGGGACTTGGTCTTAAGAGAAGTTTTCGAGAATACCAAGATCCTGAGAGAAGGCAAACTTGGGGCAAATTGGGAAGGTTCGTATAATGTCATCGAAATAGGGGGCAAATGAACCTATTATCTGGAGTGCATGGATGAAACCATAATTACTAAAAAGTGGAACATCGCTAAACTCAGGCGAATCTTTAGATTCAGCACCATCCAAACTACGTGCGGTTTGATCCCTTCCAAGAATATGTAGGCAATCCACTTCGGACTTAATCGCAACATTGCCGTCTGCACGAAGACAAGTCTAACTCATCTCTTAACGCCCCACCATAGCCTTATCGTCAAAAGTAATCCCTGACGTAATTTTTACATTATATCATTTTTTTTCTTAGAACTACACATGTGATTTGATTTTCCTTTCCAGAGATATGTAGGCAATACTTTCTAGATTCAATCACATTCCCTTACTAATCAATTATATTTCTTACAACAATAAGGAAATTTTATTTGTCTTGCTACCAATATTTGAGCAGCTTGGGAGATTCGAATTGTAACAAGTGCTGTCAGGATTGGCGGGCTATGGGCACGGGCACATGGTGCCCTAACCCAAAAGTCCATTGCACCATCCAAACTCCAAAAAGTCTATACAATAAGCAAAATTGTTTAAACCCGGGCTCTACGCCATTCGAGGGAATAGTTGATAGGACGATCCGCAAGTCATCCAATGGTGCTTTGAACTCCCACCTTGAGTACGACTATTTCTATTGCCGACCAAATTACTACGATAACTATGTTCTGCAACATCATGTGTTTAGCAGGTCCTAAGAAAGCATCCACACTAGGTAATCCCCAAGAAGAATTTTATTCCAATAGAGCTCTGATATGCGGAAGTGCTTTGATCAAACTCATCAAGGTAGTCCGATCTGAAACGCTTAGGTCCGACATATAAGGTCTGACAAAAGAATTCAAAAAGTGTTTCTGACCCACATGCTGACAACCAAGTCTTCAACAAACTTTTGTTTAAGATTCACTGGAGATGTATAAGAAATTCAAGCTAAAGGAAGAACCTTCACTTAGCATCACGTTGCAAGTATTAAAGTCCTTGGTAAAAATTGGGGCAAGGTAAAAGGTTGGCTCATTTTTATATCAGGTATAGTGCATGATTTTTTATGTGTTCAGTCCAATAAATGTGTTTGAACAATTATAGGGCAAAAGTTTCGTCATGTGTTTAATGTTTAATTCATGGTATTCCAGATATCGCGATAGGGAGCTTTATGGATGCTAAGTTTAGGAGGTAATGTTTTTCCTAATCAACATTGCCAATGGGGGCTTTTGAGCTTTGTCCTGAGCCTACAAACTTACTCATGTTCTGCTCTGTTACTTGTTTATTTTATTTTTTTTGAAAGTTCGTTTAGTTTGCAAGCATTTATAGGATTAATATCTTTCTTTCAATAAGGAAACAGGGTATAAAGATAATTCAGGTCAAAGCGCATGTTTATTATTGAAGTCGTAGAATAAGGGCACGACATGGTACAACAGTTGGGGAGACAACCCCTCGCCCTTGGGCTAAAAAGACTTCCCTATGAAGATTATGAAGTGCACTTAGTCAGAGCCACCAATTCTGATAAGGTTCAGCCACCATCGTTGTCCACTCCCAAAAGGTGAGAAACCAAGCGGCGATGAAGAACCCTTTAAAGAATCTCAACACTTTGCTAAGATTGAACCTATATGCAAAGACTGCATGAAGAGTGCAATGAAATGATGAATGTTATGGAACAAATTGCACTAAGTGAGAGACATTATTATGATATTATGGCTGAATTGGGTATTGCTTAGTTTCGTTTGGCAGAGATTGGTGTGACAAAAGTAAGTTTTTGGTTTGAGAATTCTAGACATTGAACGATCAAAGAGAAAACCGGGTGTGGAAAGACGACTTTGGTTCGAATGCAGAGATTCTATGATGTGATAATGAAAGGATAAGCGACTGCAGAAACTTCAAAGAAGAAATAGTTATTTAAAGGCAAGTCATTGAAGGATCTTACCATTGAATGTAAAAAGTCTTGTCTTGAGATTAACACATACAAGGGCAGAAGTCACATGAAGAAATAAGCAGTTGATTAATGTAAACTGTGCGCATACAATGGAGGAGTCCGTCATCTTTATAGCTACTGTTGAGCGGCTTTCGAGGTCGCATGACAGAAACTGAAGCGGCTCAACTACTCTACTTTAACGCTAAGGCTCGGTTCAACATATAAGGATAGAAGAATAAATGGCACATATTCCAGCTTATTCCTAAAGGCATGGTCTTTGGATAACTATCCATCCTTAAGAGGAACAAGTTACCTTTCAGGTGCATAGTTAGGGGCAATTGTGGGACCATAATTTTCCAAGACCAGAGTAAGGCTGATTGAGATACAGCTACCTCACAAGTCCAGTCATGGACTCACAAGCTTCGAGCGAAGATGGGACAAAAGAAGTAGTGGTGCCACCATCACCTAGTTTCAAGGCAATAGATGGGGTCCTAGAGACTCCGCTGGATGACCATGCTTGTTCCGCAAGACACGCGATCTGATCCAGATAAGACCCAATCGAATCCTTATAATCTTGGAGTTCCTATAATCTAGGAATTGGCATGTGCCATAAGTAATCACAACTCCTAAGAGGGTGCAATTATCTACTTCTAGATATCATCTAGGATTCTTCTGGCGTAGGACGATGATTCTAACCTAAAAAGGTCTCTCTCCCAATGGTATAAATACACCCATCTAGGTTTCCTTTATGGTAACGCAATCTTAATACTTCAATTCTCTCACCCCCTTCTTGAGTCTAAATAAATTCACTAACTTGACCATCAGAGAACCTTTGGTCGGCACACCCCCTCCGGTGTTAGGCTTACTCACAGTTTTTCTCTATTTTACAGGTAGTCGAGTTTGTGCAATGCTCCCCTACATGGTGGTAAGTCAAGTTGGTTCCAACATGATCTATTAACTCCATATAGCATAGATTAATCTAAGTACAAGAAAAGAATGATTTTACTCTATTAAGTTGCTCTTGTTTGTGGATATGTTCAAAAATAAAATAAAAGGGACGATCGGTCGTCATTAGAGGTGGCAAATCAACCCATTTGGTTGTTAATGGGTACATGTTAAGACTCTTTTAATTTGACATCACCATAATACAGAGTTGAGCATGGTAGTGATGATGATGATGATGTAAGTGAAATCAAACTAATTAGATCTTAATGAGTACCCATTAACAACCCAATGAGTTAACTTGCCATCTCAAGTCGTCACAATGCTTTGAACAGTCCGGATGCACGATGCAAGTTGCACAGAGAGCATTTGTTGACGACTGACTACCGGTCGGCACCAGTCAGTATTGTCGTAAGGTTCAAATTTTGAAATGTTGTGAAGGGAAACAAGGTGACTCATATACTCCAATGCATATGGATTTCTATGTATACATGCACAAGTTTCAGAAACAAAGTTAGGTTATTAAAATGTCATTCATGGAGTGGTGTGATTCAAATGAAAATGTACCTCTTGATTAAGAGGTTTGAACGAAGAGGTGCATGCCTAACGGTTACTTAACCAATTATAAAGTCATTGACTTCTCTATAAATAGGGAAGATTTCATTCTTCCATCATTAACTAAATATACAGAGTTTAGGAACTATTTTCTAGAGTTTAGTTTCTAAACACTCTTGAGTGTTCCTAGTATCTCTCGTGTATTTGAGTTTTATTTTGGGAGTGTGGAAAACTATAACAACCAATAGGCATAAGCAGGGATGGGCAACGGTTATGGCTGGCGGGTAACTGCAGTTATTTATCCATAACTGTTTATACTCATACCTCACATAACCGTTTACCTGTTGGGTAATTGCCTAAACACACATACACACAACCATTTATAAACGGTTAACCATGCGCATAACCTCATACCTATTTAACCGTTTACCCGTTTTTTAGCCCGTTTATACTTTTTTTTTCTTTTCTTTTTTTTACCATTTATCCCTCTTGTCACCCATCTACACGTTTTTTTTAACAACTTGAAAATTAAAAAAGAAAAGTTTATCATAACTGATAGAGAAACCTTAGTATATAAATTGGATTAGAGCACCAGGGTGAGAAATTACATTTTTATTTCAATTGGGTCTGAAGCTCTGACCAAGAATAATAAAATACTAACAAAAACTAAATCAAAACTAGTTTTATGCCGAGAATCGAAGGGTTTTGGAGGAGGAAGAAGAATAAGAAGAAGAAGGGATTTTGATTAAAAATCTTGCTGAGGTCACATCTTTGTAAAGTAAATACAAAGCATCCATAATCACCAATTCTGATTAAAAATCAAACAATACCCTAAAAAATCGAATTCAGACATCACCAATCCATAAAAAGAAGAGATTTTTATATATATTAAAATAAACGGGTAAACAAATACCTATTTATAATCACGGTTAATATCCGCAACCACTCATTTAATTTCACGGATAAACGGCTATACCCATAATTGCTTATTTATCTAAACATTATCCATAACAGTAACTGTTCATTTTAAAGGGACGGATAAACAAAGCTACCCATAACTGCGGGTATTTTGGCTATCCCTAGGCATAAGTACAAGCTTCATTGTGTCCACAAAAATTATACTTATATCTCACTTGCACACTAGATATCAGATGTATAAAACCTAAATAGTAACGTATTTGTTGTAAACTTCTAGTTTAAGTGTGATTGTGTAAATCCTAGATTAGATTTGATTCTAGTTATTCTTTCCTATATGGACTTGTATTCCTTGGAGGAGAATGATTTCTTCTCTCTCTTATTACTATAAATAAGGATACTGCGTAGGGGGAATAGAACATCCTCTACACAACCCTACAAACACATCTCTCTCTATATTCTTTCTATGTGCCGCCAACCCCCTTGCCTTGTAAGTTAAATATAGGCCACAACACGTTATCAGCACGCTCTTACTGCTGCACTTAGGAATATGACGTGGAAGCTTTCTACATCAAACCAGTTCATCCATATCATCACGCAATCAGGTTCTTCTAAAACAACGATTTTATCTCAATATTTTTGCAGCCCTGATAGCATGAACATTCACCATAATGCATGACCCAACTTTACTTTTTTTGAATTTTAGATTCCACATAAATTGTATATGCATTATATCCATAATTGTTGAATTATGTGAATTTGATATTGCCAGGAATTGTATCAAATAAATGTCCATGCATTAAATTATTGAATTGAATATGCATGCAATTGAATTTTATAAAAAATAAAAAAAATCGAAAACTCTTAGGGTTCTTCAAGCCCATGACCTAGGACGCAAACCCGAGCTCATGCGAGCCTATTGAGCCCCAGTGCACCAAAGCCAACCCATGCTCCGTCTGAGATGACGCCGTTTTGCCATCGAACCCACGACCCAATGTTATTTACAGTTGGCCATGGCCTCACCGCTGCCTTTCCTAGGCAATCACAACAAGCAGTCATGTTTTTGGGACCAAACCATCGTCGAAGACAATGGGTTTTCTTGAAAAATCTGATTACCATCGATGAATTTTTTGAAGAATTCTTCGAATCCTTCAAGTTTTTCGGACCCCCCAAACGTCGAAACTTAGGTTTCCGTCCAAAATTTTGGGATCTAATCGACCCCCCGTGCATCGCCGTGTTGTGACCAAACTGAGGGAAGTCGCCTGAAGCGACGCCGGAAAGTTTTCCAGTTCAAATGCAACACACAACGCTGCTAGGGTGTCCTAGGTTTTCCAAACCTAAACTTTAATAAGCCTCGGACCCTCGGGCCTGTATTGCACAACACCATTTTGGGCTTGCCGTTTGCTTTTACTGCCAGGACCCATATCCAACAAGCCTATCGAGCTTATCTAGACTCATGGGCCCCTTAACACCAGCCCAAGTCGGTTTTTTTTTGTGTCCCCCCATGTCTGCGTCACACCGGATCCCAGCCTATGGGCTGGTGTATCTATGTACGCATCACACCAGATCAAACCCTTTAACGAGACTCTGTTTTTGGGTTTATGCCTGGAGCCCATTAATTTTGTGATGTTGGGCCTGCCCACACATGCTAGGCCCGAGCCCATTCCAACCAATTTTTTGGGCTTGGGCGTCACGATTTCAAACTACTCAGCCAACATGTGGGCTTTAGCCCATTATTTTGGGCCCCGAGGTTTAATTGCCTATTTTGTAGGCACGTTGGGTTTTATAATTTTTTCATCCACACTTTAAATTCAGCCCGAAGTTCAAATAATTAATTCAATATATATATATATATATATATATATATTTGTGTTTGTCTACAAGAAGATATGAACATGAAGTTCATAATTATTTCGAAACCTGAAGTTTCTGTAAACATGCCTTATTTGAAAACCTGAAGTTTTCCTTAAAAACATCACTAATGATAATCCCGAAGTTTTTTTCATGAAAATTCAAACCAATATATGTCTATTACAACCTGAATGTTCTACTCTTATGTGAATGGATTGATTTTCTTTCTCCATTACACTAATCACATCTTGTCCATTTATTTTGTGATAGGAACATGTCGAATTTGAACAAACTCAACTTTATCGCTTTGGAGGTCTCTGGAAGGAATTACCTCAAATGGGTCCAAGATGTGAAGCTCCACCTCACTGCAAAGAATTTGCATCCCGCCATTGAAGATGAGATGGACAATCCAGTTGACGAAGCTGAGAAAGCTATAGCCATGATCTTCATCCGAAGACATATTCATGACGCACTGCAAATCAAGTACCTTGCTGATGAGGATTCACGAGCACTATGGGTCACTTTGGCTAATCATTTTGATCACCAAAAGGACATCTTCTTACCTAAAGCAAGACATGACTGGCAGCATTTGCGCTTCCAAGACTTTAAGTATGTGAATGAATAAAATTATGAAGTTTGTCGAATCCAATCACTTCTCAAGTTTTGTAACGAGACCTTGACCGAAGAGGATCTCCTAGAGAATACCTATTCAACCATATATGCCACTAATATTATCCTGCAACAACAATATAGGGCTCAGAAGTTCACTAAGTTTTCAGATTTGATCTCTGTTTTACTTCTAGCTTAAAAGCAAAATCAGCTATTGATGAAAAATTATCAAGCTCAACCTACTGGGGCGACTATTATGCCTGAAGCACACTATAGCACAAAAAACGCCCAAAACACCAACATAGGCGTGGTAAGGTGGCTAGAACCTACCCTGTCAAGGTTAACAGAGCCCAGGCCCATCTGAGGGAGGAAACATAGCCCAGAAGCGCCCTAACCTCGCTCCCAAAGCCCCAAACTTCAAGAATAAGGGTACAACACCTGAAACCATGGATGCGGACATGTGTTATCCCTGTGGTTCGAAGGACCAGTAGTCCCGTGTTTCCCGTGCTCCCCAGAAGGTTGTAGCTAAATATCATTCTCATCGTAAGAAGTTTGAATCAAACTTTATGCAAGTGGATGAACCGGAAAGTACTAAGATAGAGGTTTTTTCCTTTCAAGAGCATACCCCCTATGGAAGATTAGGATCTTAGACATAAACTATTTTTCTAGTTGAAATTTAGACAATGGCACCGAATTCCACCTAGTGGCCGAACCCCCCTTGTGTTTTTGGATAATTTTGAATAATTTTCCTTTATGTTTGGATTATTTGTTGGTGATTTGTTTTTGGATATTAAATTTTTAATTAATTACCATCCTTGAATAGTTACATTATTTTAAACGGATATTTGTTTCTAGAACTTTTATGCATGTGACCAATTCAAATTAATTTTCATTATAGGTATGACTAGTGGGGAAGTTAGTTGTTTGGCAGATAGTGCAACCACGCACACCGTTTTGCATGAGCGCATCTATTTCACTAACTCCGTACCTAAGAATGCACCTCTGACAACCTTCTCAGGCCATCCAACTTGATCAAAGGATACGGTAAGGTCCGTATAATATTGTCCAATGGTACAAATTTGACCATTGATAAGGCGCTCTATTCTCCGCGTTCTGGAAGAACATTGTTGAGTTTCAAGGACATTAGAGAAAATAATTACCATGCTAAAACCTATGTGGAAAATTGAGTGCATAACTTCCTACAAATACGGCCAGAAGCATATTCTAGAAAAGATGGAGCGTATCCCAAGTGGTCTGTATACTACAACTATACGCCCTATAGAAAGCCACTATGTGGCCAGCCTTACCTCTAGGACCGCGCATGAAATTACACTTTGGCATGATCGTTTGTGAGACTCTGGACAAATAGCGATGCGTCGTATCTTCAAATCATCACACGGGTATCCACTAACCTGAAGTTTAGGTTCGATTCAAGGAATCACATGTCAAACCTGCTCTATGGGAAAGCTTATTATTAAGCCTTCTTATGAAAAGATTCGTTCGAATCCTCCTATTTTTCTACAAAGGATTCAGGGGGACATTTGTGGACTAATTCACCTTTCATGCGGACCATTTAGATATTTTATAGTCTTAGTTGACGCTTCTACACGTTGGTCACACGTGTTCTTATTGTCCACAAGGAACACTGCATTCTCCAAACTGTTGGCTTAGGTTATCAAGCTCAGGGCTTACCACCCTGATTATTCAATCAAATCTATTCGATTGGATAATGCTGAAGAATTCACATCTAAAACTTTTGATGAACTTTGCATGTCGATTGGGTTGAAGTTGAACATCTGGTACCTTATGTCCACACCCAGAACGGCCTGGCAAAGGTGCATTCATTAAGCGCTTACAAATGATTGCTCAATCGTTGGTCATATGTACCAAGCTCTCGATCGCTGTTTAGGGCCATACAATATTGCACGCAACCATGTTCGTTCGCCTAAGGCCTGTTGCGACCTAAATATATAATGCCCTTTAGTTGGTTACCGAATATGAACCCAACATATAGCATCTGAGCGTTTTTGGTTGTGTGGTCTATGTGTCAATTTCATCGTCCTTACGTACAAAAATGGGGCCTCAGCGAAGGATGGGAATCTATGTCAGATATGATTCTCCTTCAATCATTTGTTACTTAGAACCTTTGACATGTGATCTGTTTACCGCTCATGGATTGTCACTTCTATAAGACAATTTTCTCGTCGTTAGGGGGAGATAAGAATGTCAACGTTTCTGAAGAATAATGTAAATTATCATGGACGACTTCTACTTCGTCTCATTTAGATCCCCGCATCGGTCAGTTTGAGAGTAAAGTGCAGCGCATATTAGATCTTCAGAGCATGCCATATACTTTCACAGATCTATTGTAAGTGACAAGATCACATATTCCAACTACGAATTTGCCTACAATGATGGATGTACCAAATGTATGACAAACTTCCCTCCTGGAGGCCCGGGACGCCAAAATTGGCAATCCATGTACATTAGTGGCTAGCCAATCATCTGCCCCTACACATAAGCTTAGCTGACCTCTTAGTTCAAAGGATTCATACCCCTATAAGAGGAAACCCACGACACAGACACTTGAAAAGACTACCGTGAATTCGATTATCGCTTACTTATTATATCCAATTCGTGAAGAAATTCTAGATTACGGAAGCATCCTTAAAGAGAAGAATCCACCTTCTGAGAGTCGTGAGATTTCGGTATATTATGCTAGCTTACTTGATGTTTGGTATAGAAATGAGATGATCATCGATCACGCATTAGCATATGCAGTAGCCACTGAGATCATGTTAAGCAATGACATTGAACCTCGTTCCATTGATGAATGTCAACATAGAACCAATTGTACAAACTAGAAACAAGCAATCCAAGTCGAACTCGATTTGCTTATGAAACGTAAGGTGTTTGGACATGTAGCTCCTACTCCTCCACATGTGAAACCCGTTGGCTACAAGTGGGTTTTTCGTTTGGAAACGTAATGATAAGAACAAAATTGTGCGTTACAAAGCTCGTCTTGTTGCTCAAGGCTTCTCACAATGCCCTGGGATTAACTATGACGAAACTTATTCACCGTTTATAGATATGATTACTTTTCGATACCTGATACCCTTATCAGTTTGGTAGTTTCTGAAAAATTGAGTATGCAGCTAATAGACGTCGTAACTACGTATCTCTATGGGGATCTTGATGCAAAAATTTATATGAAAGTTCTCGAAAGACATGCATTGACTAGTTCAAATATTTCCAAACCCCAGAATACGCTCTCAATTTGGCTGAGGCGTTCACTCTACGATTTGAAGCAATCCAGAAGAATGTGGTATAACCGTCTGAGTGAGTATTTGACTAGTCAGGGATATGTCAACAATGAACTATGCCCTTATGTGGTCATTAAGAAGTCACATTCCGGTTTTGCGATTGTTGTAATATATGTTAACGACATATATCTCATTGGAACTCTTGAAGAGCTTGCAAGAACTGTTGCGCATCTGAAGTCGGAATTTGAGATGAAAGATCTAGGAAAGACTTGATACTATCTCGGTCTCGAGATAGAATACCATTCAGATGAAATCTTAATACATCAATCGAACTACAACCATAAGGTGTTGCGCCGATTTAATGAGGATAAAGCGAAACCTTCGAGTACTCCTATGGTCATTCGATCGCTAGATGCAAAATAAGATCTTTTCCGTCTGAATGAGGATGATGAAGAGATTTTGGAGCCTGAAGTTCTTTATCGAAATGCAATACGCACTTTATTGTACTTAGCTTAATGTACTAGACCCGACATCTCCTCCGCTGTTAATGCACCAACACGCATACACTGAACTGGTGTTAAAGACATATTTTGTTACCTTAAGGGTGCTATGGATCTAGGCTTGTTCTATCCCTATGGAACCTCGAGTGATGTCACACCCCCTTATCTCGAGTTGATTCTCTCCTTGTTGGTTATGTCAACGCATAATACTTGTCTGATCCGCACAAAGCACGTTCTCAAATGGGTTATGTCTTTACCGTTGGAGGCACCGCAGTCTTTTGGAGGTCAACTAAACAAACCTTAGTTGCCACTTCATCTAACCATGCTGAAATTCTCGCCTTACATAAAGCAACTCGGGAATGCTTTTGGTTGAGAGCAGTTGTGGGCCATATTCGAAGCTATGAAGAAAACGCAGCATGTATCGAACAACTCAAGAAGGGTTACATCAAATGACACAACATCAAGCACATTGCACCGAAGTTCTTCTTTTTACATCAACAACAAGAGCATTAGAAGATTGAAGTTACGCAAATCCGTTCACAAGACAATCTAGCCGACCTTTTCACCAAATCCTTATCGAAGATGACCTTTCCGAAGCTTGTTCAAGGAATTTGTATGCGTAGACTTTCTGAGTTGTAACATTGCTAGTTCTCTTTGGAATTATGTCAAACTCAGAGGGAGTATCCTAAAGTATACTTGCTTGATCTTAATGTACTATTTTTCCCTACGAATAGGAATGTTTTTCCCACTTGGTTTTTGCTACCTAACGATGTTTTGACAAGACACCCACCTTGGGTTGATCATATCACTAGTGACGTCCCGTAGACGTTTCATTTGACTTTGCATTACTCATGCATTTTTGCTTAAACTATGGGTTTTGTCCCTACTCGGGTTTTTACCATAACCTCAGGGTTTTTTTGTGAGACTTACTTCCTTATGCAAGTTCCTACCTTATTGAGAATAGCGTGTTCCCATAATCAATACTGACGAGTCGACTTCCTCAACCTCTACATGATGCTGAATCTACGTGTTGTAAACTTCTAGTTTAAGTGTGATTGTGTAAATCCTAGATTAGATTCTAGTTATTCTTTCCTATATGGACTTGTATTCTTTGGAGGAGAATGATTTCTTCTCTCTCTTATTACTATAAATAAAGGTACTATGTAGGGGGAATAGAACATCCTCTACATACCCCTACAAACACATCTCTCTCGATATTCTCTCTCTGTGCTGCTAGCCCCCTTTCCCTGTCAGTTAAATATAGGCCACAACAATATTTGTATTTATACGTTCATTAAAACAATCTTCATCCTTTATATAATCACCCTCTCATGTTTTCATAAATGTTCTCCAAACAATGTTCACATGATAAACATTGGCTAAGCCACATGGACCAGGGTTGACCTAGACATCTATTACAGCCATGTTATTCTACAAAATTATTATAAAATCACCCATATATAACCTGCGCGAAGTTGGAAGTGCATGTGTCAAAAGAAAATTAGTTCAATTATAAAATAAGGTCCAATTTATAGTGTGTCGCCATAATAGCAAAATTTGAGCCATAACCATATGTTTTCGACGATTAATTTTGTGCTTATGATATAATTTTCTCAGGATACGATAACCATATGTTTTCAACGATTAATTTTGTAGTTATGATATAATTTTCTCAGTATACTAAGTGTCTTATGAAATCTCTAAAGCTCTATTATTCATTTTAGTTTATAATTATTCATGCCAATATAACCAGAGCCAGCCCTGAGGGCAGCCGCCTGACCTCAAATTAAAATATATATATATATATATATATATATATAATTTAATAAAAATATGAAGAAAAAAAATTCAGAGACAATAATATAATTTTTCACAAAAAATAAAAAAATAAATTATGTTTTTCTTTTTCCTCATCCATATGTAATTATAGTTTCACGTATACGAAAATTATCATCCTCTTCACTCCCTGCAGTACTAAGTAACATTGTTTTGGGCCCAGTATGTAAAACGTTGGACTTGGCCCTAGAGTCCTGATAGGGGAGTGCATCATTCAAACCTTTCCAAATCAACACACAAATTTACCTTGCGCAAACTCTCGCTCTACGCAAAACCTCTTAAACACCTTGAGATATTTTTATTTTATCCTTTTTCCGCCAACACATCTTCAGTTTGGATAAACAAAAATGTGTTGGCAACCGACAACACTAGAGCCATAGAATCAGCCGACCGAGAAACACCTTCAATTTGGATAAACAATACTTCTTCAAGACCAACTAGTTATCTATCCAAGTCTCGTTCAACAAGGATTTCCTGAGTCCTTGTTGGAAAACGTCATCTTATTAGCCTTCTTGACAAAGTAAGGTGTTACCAGGTTACGACGTTAGGCACAGTGAAAACCGAATTCATTTTATGATTGGATACTCACAAGTGCATTTTAAAGTTCAGCACTTAGACTATCAAACCATATTTACAATCAAGACACATATCTTTTTTGAGTAAGTATGGTACCGATTCAGCACATTTATATTCTCACAAATATAATTACAGTTACCAAACTCGGTGCTGATGATTCGGGAACTTGCAGAACTAGCAACCTTGTCTTCAGGCTCTAGAACTCAAAGGTCGAGATGTGTTCCTTCCTCGATTTTAGTCACAAGATTCAGAAGTCATCAGTGTACCCAATGCATTATCAACATTTATTCATTCCCCGACTGACCTTGGCTGAAAAATTGGCATGCCACGCATTCAAACAAAAGATGTAGTTAGTTTATTAGCTATTCCGCCTGCACGCCAGGTAGGCTAAGTAGTTTTCAGGGCTAACATTTTTGGCACGCCCGGTGAGACCAAGTGCTAAAGCTACGAAGTTCATGACCATTGAAACACAGTCGTTCAAGTCCTCGTTACAGAACTTAAGAAGTGATCGGATTCGATAAACTTCAGAATCAGTTATGTCTTGCTTCAGGTAATAAGATGTCCCTTTGGTGATCCAAACGAAGGCCAAAGCCCTTCAAAGTGCTCATGGATCTTCCTCAGCAAGGTACTTGGTTTGTAGTGCTTCATGAATATGCCTTTGGATGAAGATTATGGAAGTGGCTTTCTCATATTCGCCAACCAGGTTATCCATCTTAACTTCAATAGCGGAGCGCAAATTTTTTGCGATGAGATAAAGCTTCACATCTTGGACCCACTTGAGGTAGTTTCTTCCAGAAACCTCTAAAGCGGTGAAGTCGAGTTTGTTCAAATTTGACATGTCCCTGTCACAAAATAAACGGACGAGAATGTGGCTAATGTAATGGAGACAAGTCAATCCATTCACATAGGAATAGAATGTTCCAGCTCGAATAGACATTTATTGGTTTAAATTTACATGAAAAGCTTCGGGTTTTCATAGGTGATGTTTTAAGAAAAACTTCGGGTTTTCAACCAAGCCATTTTTCGAAAAACTTCGAGTTTCGAAAGAATTATGAACTTCAAGTTCATAGGTTCCTGCACATAAATATATACATAGAAATATACAACAATAATATGAAAATAGGTCTTCGGGGTCTATGATTATAATTGAATTAATTATTTGGACTTCGGGCCAAAATTAAATGTTAGGCGAAATCAGGGCCCAAAACAATGGGCCAAAGCCCACTAGTGGGCTAACCAAACAGATGCAGTGAGGTCCAGGCCCAAATCTGGGCTAGGGTAGGCACAAGCCTAGCTGCAGGCAGGTCCAGCATCACAAGAAAATAGGCTACAGGTGCATGCCTAAGGACAGAGACTCAAATGGGCTCTAATCTGGTGCTATGTGGGCATGAGTACCAGCACATTGGCTGGGATCTAGTACGACGTGATGCAGGGATAACGTTTTAGCCACAAGGATGGGGATTCGCTGCTACGTGGTACAGACAGATACCGAAGCCCTTTTAGGCTAGTGTCATTTGTGGGTTGAATTAGGGCAATAAGCCCTTGTGCACAGAGTTGGGCTGCAGATGCAAGCCCAACGATAGAAAGGCCCAAAATGGGACCAAGAAGGCCAGTGTTGGGTCGAGAGAAATGATGAAGCCCAAATGGCTAATGCTCACTAAGAACAAGCTGGGTGAACTCGCCGAAGAAGAAAACTGGCGCCAACGCTGCAAGTGATCGAGTCTTGGCACAATAATCACGGTGAAGAGTTGTGGGTTCGACGGCGACTCATAAAGGTGAACAGAGAGTGAGAAACTCTTAATGTTCGAAACCCTAGAAATTTTTGGTCTGATTTTCAACAGGAAATCTGACGAATTACAGTCAAATGACCTGTAGGTGATGACTTCAGGTTGTCGGGGAGGTAGCCACATTGGCTGGGTATGGCTACAGGCCATGCTACGTGGCGGTTCAATAACTACGACACTGTCTGAGCATCGGTGTAAACACGAAAATTCCTAATGATGAACGAGAAAAGAACACGTGTACAAAGTAATATTTTGTATTAATGATTTTGGGGTTACAATCTCTTTGTAATTTGATCCTCTGATTCGATCTCCGTAAGGTGTTGATTTGTGGATGTGCGATTGATCCAAAGGCCGTCGAGGCTTGATCTTGGATGAACGGTTTGAAGTTTCTTCAAGGGTCGTTGGGGCTTGATCTTGAAGGTTGAGGGATGTTTCTTCAAGGGCCTTCAGGGCTTGATCTTTGAAGGTGGATGAACAGGTCTTCAAGGGGGCTTTTGGGCTTGATCTTGAATAATGGTTGTGCAGATTTCTTCAAGGGCTTTTGGGCTTGATCTTGAAGGTTGATGGATGAGCGGATCTTCAAGGGCTTTTGGGCTTAATCTTGAAGAACGATTGGATGTGTGGATTTGTTGAGGTTGTTGATCCAAAGGGCCGTTGGGGCTTGATCTTAGGATAAACGGATGATGAACACTTTCTTCAAGGGCCATCGGGGCTTCATCTTGAAGGAGGATTTGACAAAGAATGAAGAGAGCTTTCTTAATCCTTCAGGATTTGCTTGAGTGCTTTAGAGTTCCAAAGCTTCAAGGTTTTAGTGTGATGTGAATTCCTCCTTTTTCCTTTGATGGAGAAGGCTATTTATAGGCCAAGAGAATGAATCACCTTGGTGAAGTGAGTGGATGTTGTAGGTGAAATAAGTGTGTGATGTTGGTGAAGTAAGTGTCTGAGGTTGGTAAGGTAAGTGGAAGTTATAGGTGAAATGAGTGTGTGATGTAGGTGAAATGAATAAAGGTTGTAATTTTAATACATTGGTCAACATTTATTTCACTGAAATTTCAATGTCTACAGTCGGGTTCTGGGTTCAAGCTTTGAGTTGTGGCTCTATGGCTTGGGGGCTCGGGGGCACGGCTTGAAGCCACTTCACGCTAGTTTCCAACAAACCCTAATTTAATTTTATTTTTGATGTCTAGTTTATAATCATGCATATTTACATGAACAGATATTTGATGCAATTCATGACAATATCAATTCACATAATTCAATAATTATGAATATAATGCATACACCATTTATGTAAAATCTAAAATTTGTAAAATGTAAAGTTGGGTCATGCATTATGGTGAATGTTCATGTTATTAGGGCTGCAAAAATATTGAGATAAAAACCATTGTTTTGGAAGAACCTGATTGCGTGATGATATTGATGAACTGGTTTGATGAAGAAAATTCCACGTCATATTCCTAAGCATAGCAGTAGGAGCGTGATGATAACGTGTTGTGGCTTATTTAATCTGACAAGGGAAAGAGATGGGGCACGATAGAGAGAGAGATATGTTTATAGGGTTGTGTGTTTATTCCCCCTATGCAATGCCTTTATTTATAGTAATATGGGAGGAAGAATCTTTCTCCTCCAAGGAATACAATCCTAATAGGAAATAATAATTAGTATCAAATCTAATCTAGGATTTTCACAATTACACATTGATGTAATATCTATAACAATGTTAATAATATACTAATATGCTTTTCCATTTTAAAATATAGAAGTATGTTTAATATAAAAGTATATCCTAACTAGGAATTAAATAAAAATGTTAATAACAAATTACATATTTGAGTAAATACCAATAAGAAATCAGAATATTTTGAAAGTTTTTTTATTTGGAATAAGTTCGGAACACTTCGAAAAAAGTAGGATTGGAAATTCGGAGTTATTAAAATTGCTAAATGCATTCCTATTATGTTCCATTTTTTTCCGAGAAAATTTGGATCCGGAATTTTTGGGTTGCAATTTCGAAATTTTATAATCGGAAATCAAAAATCGAAAATCCATTCCAATTTGCATCCCTGCTTCTGCAAGACCAGTTTCAAAATTCCAGCACTTCTGCAAGATGAGTTTCAAAATTTCAGCACTTATGCAATATCAGTCTCAAAAGTTTTTAGCACTTCTTCAATATCAGTTTCAAAATTCATGCATCTAAATCAATCAAAACCTTAAAATCAAATACTTTCAAAAAAATATTTAAATAAAAAACCAAAAATCTAAAATCTTAACCGTTTTTAGAAAAAAAAATAAAAAAGAGAAAAAAAAAGGATGAGGAAGAGAGAGAAGTATGAAGAAGAATATGAAGAAGAAGAAGAAGACGATGAGGAAGATAGAGAAGTATGAAGAAGAAATAGGAGACAGAGAAATGAAGAGAGAGAAAGACGAAGAAGAATGAGGAGGGGAGAGAGAGAAGGAGAGAGACAAAGAAGGAGAAGAGAGACAGAGAGAGACAAAAGTTGGGGAAGAGAAGGAAGAGAGAGATAAAAGAACAAAGAATAAAAAGGGAAGCAAGAAAGAAATAATACAAATATGGAAATAAAGTATGGAGATAAAAGACTCATTTTTCAATTATAAATAGGTAATTATAAATGAACAAGCAATTAAAATAACAACCATGACATCACCTACCACATGTATAAGTTTTGTTCATTTTAAATAAAAACTTGGTCTCTCTCTCCAAAATATAGTTTTATAATTTGGATGTATATGTGTGTAATTGTTGCTTTACATGGTAAATAGTCAAGGATTTCGGCCAAGCCATTTAGAATTAGGTTTTTGTTAAATGACTAGTTTATTATAAATAGGGTGCTTGTTATTCACTTGTAAAATAAGTTAATCACAATGTAATCCTCGAAGTTGTAGCCGTTTCCATAATCTTGTTTATTTGTTTTCCATAAATAAAATAATGTTCATAGTTATATTTCATTTTTCTATCCATTTATTTTCGACTTGGTATCAAAGAAGGTTCAATCCTTTGAGGTTTAATTTTCTCTTGTTACGTTCGTATGTTTTTTCTCTGTGTCTCCCCTTCTCCGTTGTTTGTTCGGTATGGTTTGGATTTGTCTGTTTCGTTGTTCTTCATGTGTGAATTAGATGATCGTGAGGAAATTCTAAAGTTGGTATGCTACACTGCACCAAATCCAGAATCTCCATCGTACCATTGATCTGAGAACCACAAACTTGGATCGAGTTCGTCTCCATTGCACTGGTCCCATCTAAATCTAGCATATATGATCTAAATTCGAACTGAAAACCAAAACCCACCATCACTGCAATAAAAAACCTAACACATCAGTTGACTCGCCATCACCAGATCACAAATTTGTACTGCAGCACGACTCGCTCTTGCAAATGGAACCAGAAATCACACCTACACCGCAGTGCAATAACCTGAGATCTAACCATCTAGCCATACATGCGCCACCGTCTTCCGACAAACCCAGTTCCATCTCTGTTTCACAATACCATCTGCAAAACGTCATCGCCTTGACACACATGTTTAACTGCTAAAATTTGAACTTAGACTGCCTCGAAACCACCACTTTTGCACCCCTAGTCGCCTGTGAATCCCCCGACGCCTGTCATCGAATCCCCTGCATCCACCACACTAGATCCATCACCGTCCATGATGGACTGCTGTTGCACCTGCATAAATCTCTAAACCCGTCCATACCTAGAAATTACTGCAGACTTCGAAATTTCGGTGAAATAAATGTTGACCAATAATTAAAATTTCAACGCTTACGTGTCACATAAATTTTACACGTAGCGTGTGACTCAATGAAAAATAAAAATAAATCAGAAAAGTCATCAAATATGACATGTGTCAATACCTGGTAGAAATGATTTATTTCATCTGAATATGATATTCAAAATTAGGTCTTGAAAAAGTCTATAAATAGAAGCCAATTTCATTCATTTCACTTCACCAATTCACATCACACCAAAACCTTGAAGCTTTGAAACTCTAAAGCTCTTAAGCAAATCCCAAAGGATCAAGAAAGCCCTCTTCGTTCTTCGTCAAATCCTCCTTCAAGATCAAGCCCCGACGGCCCTTGAAGAACTTCCACCAATTCAAGATCAGGCCCCGACAGCCCTTGAAGAAAGTGTTCATCGTTCATCATCCGTTCATCCAAGATCAAGCCCCAACAACCCTTTGGATCAACAACATCAACAAATCCACACATCCATTCTTCAAAATCAAGCCCAAAAGCTAGTGATGAAGTCCATACTCCCAACATCAGTATGCTAGAATCTGAATTCATCTGTTTAGATCTATTTGTCATCTGCCATTTCAAAATCTACATGCCATGTGCCGTCTGCCTACCTGTAAGTTTATTCACATAGCGAAGCCTACCTTCTGTCAGTTTGTCCGCATAGCAGAGCCTAACTACTTGTATGTCTATTTGTGCGTGTAGCGGAGCCTGGCTGCATGTCTATTTGTGAGCGTAGCAGAGCCTACTTGTTTGCTTGACTAACGGAACCTACATTAACATCTTCTTGTTGGCAAACTCATGTTGTTTATCGTTATGAATTTGACCAATGAAGATAGGGGTGTTGGAGGAAATAAGTTTAAGATTTGGGCTCTGCCTGTTAAAATTAGATTTTCATTTAAAGATTAAGGCTTAGATTATTATAAATAAGATGCTTGTTATTCACTTATGTTGGAACCAAATTTGTGCACCGCCGTGTGTGATGGAGATGCCCAAATTCGTTAACTAGTAAAAGAACAAATAGTTATAAGCAAGTCAAAGACCGGGGGGAGTATGCCGTGAATGGCTTTCCAACTGTCAAGTTAGTAAGCAATATTAAGAACCAAGTAGTAGGCAAGAAGATAAGTATCCAAAGATTGCGTTATCAGAGATGAACCCTAGAGGGTGTATTTATACCAGTCGAGGAGATAATCTTTTAGGATAGTAGAATCCTTATTAAAGAGGAAGAATCCTAGAGGATATCTAGGAAATAGATATTTCATCCTCTCAGGAGTGCAATTACTTGCGGCACACGCTAATCTATAGATTGTGGACTCCAAGATTAGAGGAAACCTGTTGATTTCATGCTATATTAAGTTCCCGAATCTTGCAGAACAAGCATGGTCTATCTAAGCAAAGTCGACGGATTTCGCCCACTAATTCCGAAATAGGATGATGGTGACATCGCTAATCGTTTAATGAGCTCTACAATGGAGGTTGTTGAGTCCATGACCAGACTTTTGAAGTAAGCATATTCTGATCCACCATACTTTGGCCATGGAAAAATTATGGTCTTACAATTGCCACTAACTAGGCATCTGAAATGACTTGTTTCCTTTGAGGTGGGGTAGTTACCTAGAGACCACTGTTCTAAAAATTCCTGCCTAGCACCACCTAGGCGCTAGGTGGCTGGTCACCTCCCCGATTAATGTCTAGGTGTTTCAAAATAAAAATAAAAAAGGGCCTAGACCTGCTGAGACACCCACCTAGACTGCCTAAGCACCCGGCTAGCTCGCCCAAACCTGCCCAGGCACCCACCTAGGTTGCAACTCACTTAGACAGAAAATAGATAACTTTCATTTTGCATTTTATTTTATTTTTTTCAATAAATTGTAATAGACTTGTTGAATACTTAAAGGAACACACATTATATGTTTGTTCCCCATATTTTCATTATGTTCCAATACTTCATAATATATATGTCATTCTATTTTCTAATTTATGATGAAGTTATATATATTTTAAGTATAAACAAGCACTTATTTACACGAAATATAATAGATTTACTTAAATCCGCCTAGGTGCCAGGCCCTAGCCCACCGCCTGACTAGTACTTAGCGACTTTTAGAACCTTGCCAAAGACCATGCCTCTCAGTGTAAGTTGGAATACGTACTGTTTATTTCTTCAGACGCATGGTGTCTTAACTTCATTTCTTGTGAACATTTGACATTCTGGATCTAGGCGTACCGTTAGATCTTCGAACACAAGAATCTCTAGGCAAAGCTTATTGGATTCAACGGTAAGATCTTCTGGCACTTCATCTTTAGATAGCATCATTGTGGCTGTGGCTTCTAAATCACCTTCATTGTGGCTTTCAGCTACCATGTTTCATCTTCCAAACGCAGTTCCCTTTTTGAGCCTCCAATGATTAGGATCTTCAACCAAGAAACTTACCATATCGTGAGGGACCCTAGACCTACTTTAGGTTTTTCGACATCCCGAATAGTGTGGCGCACTCTGTTTAGGCTAATTCAAAGCCGTTAATCATGTTTAGGTGTTATAATTTGTGAAATCTTATAAAGTGCTTAATAAAGTTAAATGATATCTTATAGGTGCAATTATAGGAAATACAAACTTGGACAAGGCACCTATTATGGATTTATTTTTTTTTCTTGCATTTCGGTGAGTGGATCCCTTAAAAAAAATATTTTTTATTAAATGGTTTTTGATAAATATTTGAATTGTCCTAGTCTTTGATGAGACTTAAATAGAAATTATTAGAATTAATATTAGTGATACTTGTAACTATTGTGACTTATTTTCACTACATGGTCATCATGTATTATTTTTGTATAGTTATCTTCGGTCATAGATTAGTTGCAAGTGTTAATATATTTCTAGATGCTAGGAAATACAAATAGATACCGGAAGAGAATTTAGCTAGTAGAGACTAGCATACGTTGCATGCTATACTTATGCTAGTAGACACTAGCTAGTATGATTGATTGAGTACATGTATGATTTCTGAACTATTGATTGAATGATTTTGATTATTGAATTTGATGTGATTTTCATTTACTATTATGGTAGTAAATATTATTATGTAGTTTTCCAACTATATATGTTTTTTCCAAAATGGGGGTTAGTATATTAGAAAATGAATTTACTTGATTAATGATTATGATCCACTCACACTTTGTTTTGCGCCCCCTCAGGAAGCGAGAGCAAGCGGAGCATTGAAGAGGATGAGTGAGCTTAGCAGTATTGCGGAATTCCTACATAGTAGGGTAGTTTTACTCGTGCTTATTCTTTATCAAGTTATAGTTATGCTAGTAGGTGTATTCTAATCCACTTAGTTCTGGAAAAATTATGGTCTCACAACTAGTAAAATAAGTCAGTCACAAAGTAATTCTCGAAATTGTAGCAATTTCGTCAATCTTGAAGTTTTTTTTTTCACAAATAAAATAGTGTTCATAGTTATCTTCGTTTCTCTCTCTGTTTATTTTAACTTTAGTCATATTAAAAGAAGATGAACTGCATCGCTTATTGGCTATATTTCTATTTACAATTATAATACTAAAAATATTAAATGATAACGTGGAAATTAAATAAAATTAAATAAAGAAGTGTCCTGCAGTAGTCGGCAAACCTACCCTTGAACTTAACAAAGCGACTTTGAATTCATAACAAGGATAAATTTCAAAAGATACTCAACATTCTAAAGGTCTTCACAACCAACAAGGAATAATCAACATCATAATAAGTCGCAAACTCTAGAATATTAGTTCTCTAGTGCCTGAAGGTCAATGATAGTAAAAAAGTCCGAGGAAACTTATCCAATGACGTGACAACTAGAAACAAAATTCGATGTACATGAAAAGTATGTAAGTGCGTGTATTTTAGAAAGAAATGTATATTTTAATAAATCAAGGAACAGTGTACGAAAATAAAAAGGTATTTTTAGGTAAATATAATCTCTTTTTACGGCTGGATCTTTTTCCACCTAATTTACTAAGTTTGGGATCCAAATCGTTCAAATTTGATCCAACGGCTACAGTTATTATAATTTTTAAAGAGTTCCTTGTTTGTAACCGTTAAATCAAATTTCAACTGTCCGGATTATAAACTTGGTAGATTAGGTGGAAAGGGATCCGGAGGATCCCTTTCGTTTTTTTACAATACGCAAATTCATTAACTTGAGAGTGTCTCAATTCAGAGATAGAAGTCTTGCATAAGGTGGTTAGAAGAACTTAGACGTGTCTTCACGTACTCTTTGTCAATTGCTTTTACGTAAATGCTCACATCACGACAAAAATTGCTTAACTGGTAGGAGAGGAAGGAAAGGGATCATCTCCGGATCCCTTCCCACCTAATCCACTAAGACAGTAATCCGAGCCGTTGAAATTTGATTTAACGGCTACAAATAAGTTGGAGATGCGGTATGCGATAATAGTTGTAATGAGCATGGTTAATTGCAGATCGAAAGCTGTCGTGGAGGATTTCTTTGCACCTCTTTTGCTATGGAAGATTTTGGACACCCTTCCCCTTACAAGCTCTTGTAATACGCAGATCTTCCGTGGTGTTTTTTTGGGTAGGAAAATTTGGAAGCCTCAAGGCTTAAAGTATGAGTTGGATAAAAGAAGTATGCTAATTCAAGTTCCCATCAATCTCATCTAAATCGTTTATATTGAAACTGAAACCCTAGTTTTCGGCTAGTATGAGTTGGATTCGAGATAGGCTGCCGCCCACATATAAAAAGGTGGTGAGTCCCTTGACTCCTTTCTACTGTTGGCATGCAGTAAGTGGGTGTGTTTCCTTCTGTTTTTGCCTACCCGGCCGGCTGGTGGCCCCATAAGTAGTGTAATTTATGCTTCTTGGCTTCTTCTTTTGAGTAATGCTAGGTAAATTAAATTTGTAAATTAAATGATATATAATCGATAAAAAAATAAACACGTTAATCAACACTTAAATAATAATTCAAATCATCAACTTTCATGTTATTTAGCTTACAATACTTAATCTACAAATTTAGTCTCTTTAACATTACCCGTCTTCTTTTTCTTACTAATCTGGATTAGGACATCTAATCATTCAAGTTTCTAAGGCTCCAGTTAGTGGGCTGGATGAGATATGTTATAATCAATTAAAATTGACTTAAGTCCAATCCATTGTTTTTTGTGTCAAATGTAGGAAGGATAGGACTGGATGTAATGGGTTATAAGTTCACAATAGAGTAGGTTATCTAACGTATCCTTATACATAAGTTATTAATTTTGTCTTACAAGTTCTTGCTAATCTAATCATATCCCTAAAATCCAATCTTATATAGCCTATCAAACGGACCCAGGGGATGTACTAACCCGGATAAGGACATCCAACCATTCAAGTCTCCAACGGATAAGAACATCCAACCATTCAACTCTCTATTAGCTGGGCCACTCATCTCTCGCCCTTGTTTCCACTAGCTAGAGATCTAGTGAGGGAAATAGACGGAGAGAGAGATTTTATGTTTAAGAGCAAGTTAGAGAGATGTTTGAATGCGAAAATTCAACGTAATGGAGATTTATGCACAAAGACTTTCAAGTATTTTATAGAAGAGATTCAAATCGATTAAGAGATACTCTCAACACGCCACGTTGTTGAACCTAGCACGTGTTCAATTATCAGACGGAGTGTTGGGGTGTGCAAAAAGTGCAGTAGCACATGATTTTGAATTTTTGAAGGGCCTCAAAATTTTCGATCTTCTTATATATTACATATGAGTATAAATTTTCTAATACGAAAGTTTTTAATTGAAAAGAAAATCATCATCATATGATTTTATCTATATTAAGATAATCATATACTTAATATACTAATTCTTCACTTATCTCTAGCTATAAAATAAAATAAATAAAATAAAAACTTGTGCATTACTTTCTTCTATAAGCACAAGCGTATTTTCATATTTCTCTTTCATCCGCGTTCCATTTTTTCATGGATGAACCTTAAATCATGATTTAATGGCAATTGAAGATTATTCAATTAGTAAGAATGAGATGTTGATTTCAATAAGTTTGAATATTGATTGTTCAATTCTTAGGAATATGTTGTCCAAATTTTTTTTTAAATAAAGGTCTTTTTATTAAATCGCACAGTGCCTCCAAAATGTCAAAAACAGTCATGCCAATTATTTTTTAATTTTTTAATAAGAATGTGAGAAAATGTATGTTCGTTAGACCTAAATGTAAACAACTTATTTCTCTAATACCATATCAGAATACGAGCATCGAATCCAAAATTGACTGTCAAAGAGCGTAGAGATTCAAGTGTTTGTAAACTCTTCACACGCAAGTATTTCATCTCCAATAAGTGATTGATAGAGATATTGACATATTGGTCACTTAGATACAATTGATGAAATTGACTAACCACACGAAATCATATGATAATTTTTAGCGTCTTGTTACTTCTATGATGTAAAGTACATGGAAGCCGCAGGCCCACTGTCATTTTTGCCGACGTACGTCGTTTGATGGTTTTGTTTGAACACATGTTATCCACGTTATAAATATGAAAGTTCATGTATGCATGCACATTTATTTAGGATAAGACTTGGGGTACTCACTAGTGTAGTAGGCTTTCACCTTGTAGTTTTGTTTGATGATATTTTAACACATGTTTTTTTGTTTTAAAAAATAATGGACATGTTATTAATTTTTTTTGGATTTTAAAAAATAAAAAACACATGACATTTTTTTATTGAGCCGAATCATAAACTGAGTACATAGAATACTCACTAGTAAATTGTTAAGTGTTATCATTTACTCTATGTCTTAAACGCTATGGAATGTAGATCACAAATGAGAGGACCACAACCTTTTTTTTTTTATTTTGGTGCTAAAACACATTGCCAATACAAATGGACCATGTCTTAATTAAGAATGGTTCAAACATGGCCGTAATAACATTGTTTAAAAATGAAGTCTGCACACACTTTGATCGATCGGTTTTATTTTTAACTATTCTACTTTTGCTCTTATTTTCTTTTGTTTTTCTTTCTTTTCATTGACAAATATTGTATTTATTTCCGTTAAGTAAGAATTTACGATTTTAAGACAGTCACTTTAAGGAAAGTTGTCGACGCAATGTCTAATAAAATCTCTTGAAAGATACGGTCAAATTTCGTACTGGACTTCCTAATTACAAAGTAACCCACAAATGTGAATGCGTGTGAATGAGCAAGCAGTAAGCAATGCCTATATTTTGCCTTGGCAGCTGGTGATGTTAGTTTTTGTCATATTTCTAAAGATTTGAGAAAGAATGATATCTTCACGAGATTGTGGAAGTTTGATTAGAAAGGAAAGAATCACGTTGTACGTAAGTTCAAAATTGAAAGAAATTCTCACCGCATTAAGAAACAAACCCAATATATTATCTTGCAATTAGGGGTGCAGATTTGATATAATGCCGATTCAAACCAGTTATTCCTGCATAATTCAACAAGTTTTCTGTATTACGTACGGATTTCGATAAGATGAAAAGTTTCGGATTGAAAAACGTGTAAGTACGTAAGAATTCTTTCACCAGTCCAATCTACAGAAGTGGAACCAAATTATAAAACTGTTGACCCTAAAAATTATCTAACCTACGAGGTGCGTAGGTCGAGTGCTAATTATGTCCTTTGGTCAAATGTAGGGCATACCAACTCGTCGGCAGAGCTCGGCTGGGGAGTAAAATGCATATTGGTGTGGCATTGGGCACACTACTGACTTCTGTGTCTTGCGAATGCGGCCGAGGAAGGAACTCGTCTCAGCCTTTTGGTTCTAGAACCTGAAGACAAGGCTGCTAGTTTCTTTGAAGTTCACGAATCATTGGCGCCGGGTATGGTATCAGTAATTATATTTGTGCAAATATAATTACGCCAAACTGGTACCAGACTGCACGAACACAAATACTCAAAAGAGATAAGTGTCTTGATTGTAAATGTGGTTCGGCCGTCTGAATGCCAAACTCTAAAATGTACTTGAAAATATCCAATCATAAAATAAACTCGACTTTCAATATGTCGAGCCTGGTAACACCTCACTTCATCGAGAAGGCTGATGAGATGACATCTTCCAACAAGGACTCGAAAATTCTAGTTGACCGAGACTTGGATAAATAATCAGTCGGTCTCAAAGCAGTGTTGTTTATCCAAACTGAAGGTGCTCCTCGGTTGGCTGATTCTCCGGCTTCAGTGCTATTTATCCAAACTGAAGATGTTGCCGGTTGCCTCCACAGTGTTGTTTATCCAAACTGAAGATGTGTTGGCAAGAAAAAAGAAAATAAAAATCTCAAGGTGTTTGAGAGGTTTGCGCAGGGCAATTGTGTGTTAAATTGGAGGCACTTGAATGATGCACTCCCCTCTCTATTTATAGTAGTAATTTCCCTAATGGCCAAGGTAAAATTTCACTCGGACTAGAACTCCTCAACTCAATCTGATTAGGTTTTGATCAATCCTAACCCTCATAGGATTTTAAACCAAGCTCTTTAATCATTCAGATTCAATCCCTTGATTCTCAGCATCTTTTATGATTCGAATCATCCTTAACTTCTAAAGAATCCTCATTGCACTAGGATTTGATCACTTCACCCTTATCCAGGCAAAACCATCTTCTGATAGGATTCAGTTGAACTATGCTGGACTTGGCCCTTGGCAAGGAATATTCTCAATATTCCTTATTGGACCAAGAACAATTCTAGGCTCAGCCCAAAGTGTTCTTTTGGGCCCAAACAATAACATAAATAGAAGTGGATCTCTTGTCATTACGGTCACCATTCCAGTCTGCATCACTATAGACTTGCAAATGGAGTCTATAGTGAGATACCTAAGAATTCTTTTCACTGCGACAACATGAGAGTTTATTGAGTTATGCATAAATTGACAATATTGATTATTGACTGAAAAGGCACTGTCAGGCCTACTAAAAGTGAGATATTGCAAAGCTCCAACAAAACTTATATACTGCTCTGGACTATAATATAGCTTTCCATCATCTTTTAAAAGCCTATGATAAGGTAAACATGGTGTAGCACAAGGTTTGCAATCTTGCGGTCAACTTTTTGCAACAAATCTCCAATATACTTAGTTTGAGAGATAAACAAACCAGTGAATTGATATGTAATCTGCAATCCCAGAAGGTAATTCAATTGCCCCAAATCTTTCATATTAAACTCCTTAGTTAAGGCCAAAATAACATCACAAATGAGTTGAGAACTGCTACTAGTAAGAATAGTATCATCCACGTAGAACAACAAAACCACACTACCAAGGTAAGAGTGTTTAACAAATAGAGATTGATTTGCATAAGAGATTTTGGAACCCAAAACATATAGAAAACTAGTAAACTTTTCATTCCAAGCCCTTGGAGTTTGCTTTAGACCATACAAAGGATTTTTAAGTTTGCATACAAAACTAGAAGGATGATTCTGACTAATAGACCCTTGAGGCTGAGCCATGTACACTTCTTCATGTAATTCGCCATGAAGAAATATGCATTTTTACACCTAATTGTTTCGCTAACCAATTAAATTGAGCTGCCAATGCTAAAATGAGTCTGATAATGGTGGGTTTAACCACAAGACTAAATGTCTCACTAGAGGCAATACCACCTTCTTGACTATATCCTTTTGCAACAAATCTAGCGTTGTGTCTAGCAATAGTACCATTTGGATTCCTCTGATACTATAAAGTAAATTACACCCAACTAAATTTTCATCATGAAGCAAAGAAACCAAAGACCAAGTATCTTAAGCATGAAAGGCATCTATTTCTTCCTGCATTGCCAATTTCCATTTAGAAATTTTACTAGAATGCTTAAAATAACTAGGCTCAATAGCAGAGACATCACTAGTCTGAACAATTGCATAGGATGTGAACTTATTGAAGGAACTGGAAGAACAACATAAAGACTTTCTGGCTAAAAATGAAGATGGCAAGGTTGAACTAAAAGGTGTGGAAAATTTGAAACACTCTAGAGCACTAATGGATGTTAAATTTAAACACTTTGAGGCTCTAGATGGTGAAGGTTGATTAATCAGTGAGAATGGTGGTCTTGGTAGAATTACTGTATTAAGATGTATGACTAATGGTGGTGTCGATGTTGTAGAGGTTTACACTAATGGGGAGACATTAGTTTTTGTGTGATAAGTATGACATATAGATGTATATGGAAAGACAAACTCATCAAATTTAACATGTTTTGAGACAAATATTCTACCTGAAATTGGACTAAGGCAGAAATACACTTTTATATTGACCTGCATAAAAACACACATTGTCTTGTTTTAGGTTAGAGCTTGGTAGAATTGTATGGTTTTAGAAGAGGAAAACAGGCACAACCAAACACTTTTAAATGTGATAATGACGGAGAATTACCAAAACAAATATGTGCAATGTGAGGTCATATTAAGATCTTGATAAGGCATTCTGTTAATCACATAGACTGAGGTTACACAACCATGAAACCAAACCTTGGTGGCAAGGCAGCAGTTTGAAGAAGTGTGATTGTTGTATTAAGGATGTGTCTTTGTTTTCACTCAGCAAGACCATTCTGTTCAGGAGTGTGATGACATGATTATTTGTGAAGCATGTCTTTGTCAAGCAAAAACAGTTTAAACTTATGACTCAAGTATTCACCCCCTCCATCACTTTGAAAAACTCTACACAATCCAAGAAAAAGGATTCTTCCTGTGACCTTGTCATGTATCCAAAAAATAGACTTCATTACATATGAATATGCATTTATAATCTTTGCACAATCTATAAATGGACGATATATTTTCCATTTATAGATTGTGCAAAGACAATAAATGCATAATGTTCTTGAAGAATTAAATTCAAAATGATTTTAAAGAATTAAATGCAATATGGTTTTGAAGAATAATCATTGTGATGTGCTCACATAGAATGGACAATAGATTGTCCATTTCAGTTTTCGTACATGAAGAAATTTTTTTAATTGAAATGCACTATTTACGAGTTTGCAAAGTAGAAGAACTAGTCTGATATGTTCAAACTTGAACCACTAGATGTGGTTATTGTATCACTGTCTTAAAAAGGTGTTGTCATATTGAGATTGGACGTATATAAGTCATATGTGATGTTGCTCCTATGTCAACAACCTAGAACAATTCTTGTGAAGCAGAAGGCTAATATACAACATTCATGGCAGTCAAGGTTCTAAAAAGAGGTATTCACCGAATTCCCCCCCCCCCCTGAACTTGTAAGGAGTTGCCAATTTACCCCCTGAACTTTAATTTTAGCCAATTATCCCCCTAAACTTGTGTAATTCACCAATTTACCCCCTACCGTTATATCTTAAAATTTTCCATCCAATTTACCATCCAATTTGGTCACATGCTTGGCACATGCTAATGGTGTGAGGGTAAAAAGGTAATCATATACCACAACCAAACCTAATCGATGTCGGGTATATGGGGAAGCAGGGGAACGCAAGCCGCATCCTAGGGTTACAATTTGAGAAAAGATAATCAGGAAGCAGGGGAACGATGAGTATTGTGGTCAGAGATGGTGGACATCCTCCAAGATGCAGTAAGTTTTCAATTTTTCCTTCTCAATTTCCTCCAAGATACAGACCAAGCAAATAATTATCAAATTATTCTCTCTGTCTATCCCTCACGTAAGCTTTCTAGGTGTTGTTGTAATTGTCCAGGTTGGGATTTCAACGCTATTCAGATTCATCTTTGCCTTTTCAACCAAAGCATTGAACTTCCAGAAGAGATGAAAACAACCCTTATACACGTAGATGTGAATAAATTGAGGGACTTAATGATCTTTAGTTTTTCTCAAAGTCCACAAACATGTCCTACAAATTAACTGTAACGTACTTGGGTTTAGGATTTAGGGTTGCTTCACACTTTTGTCAACATAAAAGACACATTTAATTGGGTGAACCATCTTCATTCTGATTATATTTTAATGCATTTGTTGTAGGTAATCATGACCTATTCACACTTGAAATACACCATGGTGGTCACTTTAAAGCCGGTCAGTATGTGGGTGGTATTGTACAGTGGGTTGACAATTATACTAAAGATTATATGTCCATGCTTGATCTGTATGAGGTTGCTATAATGCTTGGGTATAATAAAGAGACTGTAGGTTTTTACTATTGGCACCAAATAAAGGATTTTTTGCAAATTGAATGCGATGCAGATGTGTTTCAGTGGGTTTCACTCATATCTCCTCAAGTTAGGTTGCATTTGTTATACTTGGTTGACTTAAGGAAAATCACAAACAATCTTGGGAGTGATCCGTGTGCAGCTACATTTGTTGATATGGATGTTCAATTTGAGGGGTTTAATGCGGATGATGAATATGAAGAAAATAAGAATGTGGAGGTTGTTGGAGACACTGTAGAAGGAATAAATGAAGAGGTTATAGATTTAGAAAAAGAGGAAGATGACGATGGGATTACTCTTAAGTTCAAGGATTCTGACTATGAACAATCTGAGGAAGATGATGATAAAGGTGCAAAAAATGTACAAGCAAATGATGTCTTGTTTGATCAGATTGTAGCGAGTGATTCTATTGAAGAAACACACAGAGAACTTGGTGAGATCTCCACTGAAGAATACAATTCAGAAGATTTAGATAGTGTTAGGTCTGAGTCTGAAGAGCATGAAGCCAATGTGAAGGTTAGAAGAAGACTTAAAACACCTAAGCTACCTCAATATAGGAGAGAGTCAGATAAAATTAATCCCACTCTTCATCTAGGGTTGGAATTCCCAAACATGAAACAATGCAGGGAGGCAGTAAGGGTATATGGCGTGTCTATTTGTCGACCGTTAGATTGGGCAGTGAATGATTCCAACAGATTACGGATCAAATGTCTAGGAAAAGCTGCAGTACCTTGTCAATGGAAATTGTATGCCTCTTTTGTGGGGAAGGGACCAACAGTTAGAATTAAAACCTATAATCCTGAACACATTTGTGTAAGGGAAGAGCATTCTAAATTTGCCACCTCTCTTGGTTAGCTGATCGGTTCGATGAGGAGCTTAGATTGAAACCCGATATGAGTGTGACTGGTTTCATGGAACTTGTGAGAAAGCATTATGGTATTGACATAACAAAAAACCAAGTTTACAAAGCAAAGAGAATTGCCAAAAAAGTAACAGAAGGTAGTATAGATGAGCAATATGCCAAGCTTTGGGATTACCTGGAAGAGTTGAAAGTGAGAAATCCTGGGAGTACTATCAAAGTAAAAACAGATTTCCAAGGTGAAAACCCTATTTTTAAAAGGTTGTACATATGCTTTGCTGCATTGAAGAAAGGCTTTCAACAAGGGTGTAGGTCTATAGTGGGTTTTGATGGAAGTCATATTAAGGGACCCCATCCTGGTCAAATCTTAAGTGTTGTTGGTGTTGATGCCAATAACGGCATGTTTCCAATAGCATTTGCTGTTGTGAAGGTGGAAAATAGGGAGACTTGGACTTGGTTTTTGGAGATCTTTTTCGAGGATGTGGGAATTGAGAATGGAAATGCTTGGACATTCATCACTGACAAACAAAAAGGACTAGGTGATGCTATTCGGAGTCTGATGCCAACTACAGAACACAGACATTGTGTTAGACATTTGCATAATAATTTTAGAAGTGCAGGTCACACTGGACTTGCCTTAAAACAGAGATTGTGGGCAGCAGCAAGAGCAACTACTGTACCTGCTTTTGAAGCTGAAATTGAGGTGATGAATAATCAATCTGATAAGGCAGTGGAATGGCTAGCTGATAAGCCACCTTGCCATTGGAGTAGATCTTATTTCAGAACATCGGTAAAGTGTGATTTGTTATTGAATAACATGTGTGAGTCATTTAATTCTGCAATTTTAGATGCAAGAGATAAACCGATTATTACGATGTTACAAAGGATTCAAAAATATTTGATGTTGAGAATGGCTAGGCTAAGAGAAGCTAAGTGGACGCAACAAGTTGGACCTAGAATTTTAAAGATTGTTGAAAAAAATCAAATGGATAGTTTCAGTTGTTTTGCCAATTATTCAGGGAATGGTCAATATCAAGTGCATACTTTGGTTGGTAGTATGTTTGCAGTAGATTTGGAAAGGCACACTTGCTCTTGTAGGAAGTGGCAGCTATGTGGCATTCCTTGTCCCCATGCTATATCCACAATTGCTAGGAAGGAGGCTAGTCCACAATTGTTTGTTCACTCACTTTACAAAAGGCCAGCTTATGATAGGTGTTATGAAGGGTATATTGCTCCTATGCCTGAAAAAGAACAGTGGAAGAGAACCTACCTTAGGCCTATTAAACCCCCTTTTTACCACAAACAACCTGGAAGACCTAAAGGCAAAAGAACAAAAGCACCATATGAGATAAAGAAGGGGGCAACAAAGCTAAGGAAGTATGATGTTGTAATGCATTGCCAAACCTGTGGAGAGGAAGGACACAACAAAACAAGTTGTCCACAAGGGCTACTACAATCACAACAAGGTTTTGGACTCACAAAAGAGGTAATTTGATCAACAAGGATTGTATTTATTTTGAGTCTTGTTATATCACTTATCTAGTCGCTAAGTGAACATAAATAATGTAGAGTCATGGGCGAACAGTCGGTACAAGCATATCTAAAGGGTCTAGCTCAAATGCAAAAGGACCTAAAACGCCAAAAGGAAATAACACAATAAGTGGTCTTAACTCAAAAGCAAAAGGATTGAGCACAGTTGCAAAGGTAATTGTAAATTGGACTTGTATCAAATACTTATATTGTGTTTGACTCCACTATATATGCAATTGTATGAAATTACTAATTGGGTATAAATGGTTTTGATGTAGGAAATTGGTGCACATCACCACTCATGGGCTGCTCCATCTCAAACTAGGCCACAAGGAACTTCTAAACTACATGTAATAACAAGAATCTGTCTTTTTTAATTTAAAAAAAAAAAAATTGTTATAGATTAATTTTTGTTGTTTTGGGTTTGGTAACATTTTTGTTGCTTCCGTGTTAAATTGAAATAGGTGAACCGAGGTGGTCGTGTGAATCAAGTCACAAGGAAGGCTAATGAAATGGCATCACAACCCCAACATGTTGCCAAAAAAGCAAGACCATGGAGAGTGTAACTATGATGTGTTGGAGGGCCCTTCGTACTGTTAATGAAAATCTTTGGTGTTGAGGTTAAGTTGTTCTTTTAATGGGATTATGCTGCAGAACTATAAAATTGATAGGTTTTATTGGTTTTGGCACTAGGTGCAAGTCTGTTGCATATTTTTTTTGGATGCTGTTAACTTTATTGTAGTAAGAATCGTTAATTTCATTTTGGTAAACTGGGCGCTGAGCCAATATTTTGCAGTTGCTAATTAGACGTTTATGGTTAATTTAGATAAAATTGTTCGAAGTGAACTAGCGGAAGAGAAGAAGAAAAATAGAATGTCCACATTATGGATAAAATTACTTTTTTACCCTAAAAAAATTGGCACGTGCTGTGCATGTGACTGAGTTGGATGGAAAATTGAATGGAAAATTCTCAAATCTAACATGAGGGGGCAAATTGGCCAATTATACAAGTTCAGGAGGGTAATTGGCTAAAATTAAAGTACAGGGGGGAAATTGGCAGTTTCTTACAAGTTCAGGAGGGGAAACGACAAATACCCCTTCTAAAAATGCTAGGCACTAGGACTAGGGTCTAGCGCCTAGGTGGATTTAAGCAAATTTATAATAAATACATAAATATGTGCCTAATTACATACTTAAAAAAATAAAAAAAATTAAATTAAATTAAATTAAATTATAAACTATGCTTATATTTTCGAACATAGAATTAAAAAAAAAAAAAGAATTGTATCCCAAAAAAAAAAAAACTCCAATTAAAAGGAAAAATAAAACTCATAAGCAATAGTAAGGTCCCTTTAAAAAAAATAAAAGAATATAGCAACAGAAATCGTTTTAATGCAACCTCCAAAATGTGATGCTAAATGTGGGCCCCGTTGGCCGTTACTAATAAAATTATAAATAATAAATGTGGGTCCCATTGGCCTTCAAAAGCACTAAAAAAAACAAAAAATTTAGAGAAAAAAAAAAGGAGTCATTGGCAACCCCCATGGTTGTTGTTAAGATACGTATATCTACAGATATAAACTTTATCTCACCTCAAAAAGAACGGCAAACAACCACACTCAATCGCCTAACGAAAAGAAATTCAACAAATTAGGATTCAGTTGGTATTAAATTGAAATGGGATGAATATTATAACAAAATGATTAAAGAAAACACATAATTTATATATTTTGAGGGAAATCAAATTACCTAACTGAAATTTGTTGGAAATCAAAGGCATTAACCTCGTATTGGAAATCAAAGTGGGAATATGTAAAAGAGCGGTGACATACCTATGGAACTCTCGAGCATGGAAAGGTTCTGGTTTCTTGCAGGACAATAGAAAATAAAATAAGAAACCCGCCAGAAAACTCGACAATAGATTGGTTAAAAAAACACTTTAAAATACTCTTTGTACCACTTGGTGATGATAAACACTATTTGTTTCCGGATAAAACTAAGTATCCCAAAAATTATCTTTTCCATCTCAGAACAGTCAAAATTTTCAATCAAACATGGATTCTATAATGTTGGTTAAAATTATCTACACTACACACAGGCAGATTAAGGCAAATACATAGATAATTACGGAACAAAAAACCCAAAACTTGTGTTTAACATGCATAACATACTTTAACTTACCAATAGTTCATGATTTTGGTAGTCCAGATTATATTAGCTTTAGACTCTACCAGTTTATTGCATGCCTTTTATCCATAATTCATGTCCTAATTTATCTGTTTAGGTTTTAGTTCTTGCCTTTGGGAAAACCCAAAATCTCTACCTCAAACACTCATCTGCAACCACACTAACGCAACAAATTAATCAATCAATTTCAGAAAAAATAGAGCAAAAATTAACAAACCTAAACAAATAGGATCGGGATAAATCTTAGAACATACCTGAGTTCAATTCAACTTGTCCGACAACAGTCCCAGCTCCGGGATCGCCGATGATAACAGAGACCAACACCCTGAAGAACCAGATTCAATGAGAAAGAATAGGAGGAAGAGGAAACGACCCAAGTTTAAACATCATAAAGCTTGAAGCAACCATTAATTCTCAAAAAGGAAAAAAAAAGCAACTATTTAGTTTGTATTCAAAGCCCAGCCCATCTTCTTATAAATCCAACGTTCTCTCACCTTGCTCTCTCTATATGCAAGCCCAGCCCATACTTATTTAAACATTACAAACCAGAAACCTCCGTTTTTTGTCTTCCCCAAAACCCTACTCCGCCATGCCAATGGGGACCCCGAAGAAGATCAAGAAGAAGCAAACCCCAGAAGCCCAATTCCACTCCTCCCTCACTCTCTGCTCCAAGCACAAAGACCTCCCCGCCGCCATCTCCCTCTACGAATCCGCCGTTTCTCAGAACACCCGCCTCAACCACCACCACTTCAACACTCTCCTCTACCTCTGCTCAAACTCCGTCGCCGACCCCTCCATCAAGCAATTGTCCTTGGAAAATGGCTTCCGCATGTTCGATCACATGTTGTCGATCGGGATACTTCCGAATGAGGCCACCATCACCGCCATGGCCCGGCTTGCCGCGGCCAAAGGCGATGGGGATTATGCGTTTGGGCTGGTGAAGGGTATGGAGAAGTATAAAATTTTTCCGAGGTTGCGGAGTTATGACCCGGCATTGTTTTGCTTTTGTGAGAAATTGGAGGCGGAGAAGGCGTATGAGGTGGAGGAGCATATGGGTATGGTGGGGGTGAGCCTGGAGGAGCCGGAGATTGCAGCGTTGTTGAAGGTCAGCGCGGAAACGGGAAATGGGGAGAGGGTTTATGGGTACTTGCACAAGTTGAGGAATGCAGGGAGGTGTGTTAGTGAATCAACGGCCAAGAACATTGAGGATTGGTTTTGTGGTGGAGCGGCTTGTGAGGTGGGTGAGGTGAATTGGGACTCAGTTCGGGTTAAAGAGTCAGTTTTGAGGAATGGAGGAGGGTGGCACGGGCAGGGGTGGATCGGGAAGGGGGTTTGGGATGTGAGGAGAGCCAATGTGGATTTGAGCAGCAGTCAATGTAGCTGTTGTGATGAGCGTTTAGTTTGTGTTGACCTTGATTGTGCGGAGACGGAGAGGTTTGCGCAGTCGGTTGCTGCTTTGGCAATGGAAAGGGAGGTTAAGTCTAATTTCAGTGAGTTCCAGGTGAGCCAAAATCTTTCTCTTTGTTTAATTTTCTATGCATTATTTAGAACTTTAATCATTGTTTATGTGGATGTTTAATTGTTGTTTGTAATGATGTAATAGATTCCATGGATTCAAATTTGAGGAATTGAGAACTGACTTAAAAGTTCATTAGACAATAATGAAACTGTTACCGTGTGATGCCGTTTCCCCACAGTATTAGTATAAACGCTTTCTTGATTCGGATTTCGTAGATATGTTGAGCCTTTAATGATTGAACATGCAGGAACTGAGATGCTTTACAGTTTGAGTCTGTTTCGGTTGACCCGTATTAAAGTATTAGAGGTAGAGTCATAGATTTACTACACCTGTAAATATATGCAATGTGTATGCAAGGGTCTATGCCTTTATGATGAGTACAACCAGAAAACAAAAATCTCTCTTTTCATATTTTCCCGTCATTTTGGGTTAAATTGAGCTCATTTACTTTGTTACTGGATTATGAATATGGGTAAATGAATAATATGGGCTTTGGAATGCATTCGCTTAACGTTTGATTGCATATCCAACTATTAGAAGGAAACAATCAAAACCTTTGATTCCATGGAGATGCCAAGTCTTTGGGTGGTGATCTTTTTTTGTGGTTGCCTTGGTTTAAACTTTCCACATCTGTTTGTCTTGAAATGACAGAAACCAAATATTTATGAGTCGAATTAGAGTTGTTGAGTCTATCAAGAAGTTGAAAGTAGCAAAGCATGTACTTTCCGTGTTCAATTTCCTGGTCAAAAGTACTTTGAGAACATATTGTAATTTATCTCCACTCAACTGCTTTAAAGGATTGGCTGGACAAGCATGCTGAGTATGAAGCTATAGTGGATGGAGCTAATATTGGGCTTTACCAGCAAAATTTCGCTGATGGTGGATTCAGTCTTACTCAGGTTGTACACCTCAAAATGATGGCTTCTCTCTTCTTTTGCTTATTTCTCCTGTTATTGCATAGCCCCCACCTTCCCCCTTCCTCTCCCTTTGCCACATGTAATCATGACACTATGTTTATGTTCTATAATAGAGCAGCTCGACGCTGTTGTAAAAGAATTGTACAATAGGAGTGGAGGGAAATGGCCACTTGTTGTCATGCATAATAGACGTTTCCGGGGACTTGTGGAAAATCCTTCCCACAGAAAACTCTTCGAGGAGTGGATGGGTAAAGGCATTCTTTATGCCACACCGAGTGGTTCCAATGACGATTGGTATGAGCCTCCAATCCACTACTTGCTGAATGTTATTACTAGTTTCCTGCTTTTATGTTGTGCAATCTTCTGCAGTTATCTTTCTTTCTCTAAAAAAACCCTTTTCATGGTCACATTCTCTGTTTTGATGAAAACATTGATTCTATTTTTTGCAATTCTCTCTCTCTCTCTTTCCGTGTATCTGTCTTTAAAAGAAAAACATTGACACCTATTCACCATTTTGACGAAAAATTTGATGAATGAAATACCATTCTCTCTATAGTGGTTGTGTTCACCATTTTAAACATCACGACTGTCATGCTCCGAATAATCAAATTACTTCTCTGCTATGACTCAGGTATTGGCTCTATGCTGCTGTGAAACTCAAATGCTTGCTCGTTACAAACGATGAAATGCGAGACCACATTTTTGAACTCCTAGGAAGCAGCTTCTTCCTCAAGTGGAAAGAGAGACACCAAGTACATTTACTAGTACAACCTTAACATCTTTCTACGTGTTATTGCATGTGCCCTCAACTTTTTATTGGCTTTTCCATGTTTTATCTCATTCTCTTGCACAATCTCATCAACATATCATTATAGATGATATCTTCTATTAGTTACCTATTTAGAACGAGTATGGAAGAATCCATATGGTTTGGCATGATATGAAACTCTGTGTATTGCAATGCCTTGCGTTTTTGGCCTTATCGAAGCTATTCAATTCTGTCATGACCTCATATTTTAAACATTTTCATTTGCAGTGCTTGAACTTGTATGCATTTTAAATATGTTGTTTTTTAAGTCTTAGATTCTTTAAAACTTAGATTCTGACCTGCCTTGACCATCTGAACCAATCTAATCAGCTTAGTTCTGTTACTTGAGTAAGCTGGTAAGAATAACACCCATTTTTCTTTTTCTTATTTTAATTTTTTTTAATAGAGAAACAGTGCCTCTCAATGCAGTTCAGAAGTAAGATTTTCCTTTTGTATTTTTAACTTTTAACCAAAATATGTGAAACTTGTTCGTTTCTTTAGTAGTGTTGACACGAGACATATGAATCCTAAAATCACACTGCATGATCACAAATAATAAAAGGGACCGTGTAGATGGACCCCGTGGATGACTCAAATCACACTACAGAAAGTTGAGTGGATTTTATTTAATAGGGGTGATGAGAGATGGGTATGAGTTGCAGATAAAGGGGTCCTAGTCTTGAGCAATTTATGAACAATAGATGCAAGGAATAAGTTCTAATATAATTCAGATACATCTTATAAACACTGTTTTTGAGTTTTTGATTCGAAATATGTTTTGAGTTGGACAATGCTAATAATTTACCTTTCATTCAATGTTTTTAAAGGCGAAGGCGTAGGTGAGGCGTCTCATGGATAGCCCACATAGGCGAAAGCCTTGAGGCATGAGGCATTGCCTCACAGGACCTGAAGTTTTTAATATATATGTAAATTAATATAATACTTTGTAGAACATATTAATCAACAATCAAACTGACCATTTAGAATTAGAAATTAGAATACTAAAAACCTTACTTGAATTTTGAAACAAACTGTGGTGGTGTGGATAATTTTGAAGCAAATTGAGGTATGAAATTGGGGTAAAATTGAAATATGGGATTGGGGAGAGTTTAGGGTTTGAGGAATTGGGGAATTGGGGATTGGGTGAATTGTAAATGGGAAAATCGGGTATTGGGATGGGGAAGAAGGGAGGGACCTGCTAGGGTTATATTAAAAAAATTTAGACTTGGCCAAAACAACGTCATTTCGGTCCAAGTCATTTAAAAATATTTAAAAGACTTGGCCAAAACCATGTCGTTTTGGGCCAAAGTCTTGAAAAAAAAAAAGAAAAAAAACCTAGCTTTCTTCTTCTTCGCGGTCGTCTTCTTCGTGAAGATGCCACTGCAGCACAACTCAGAGCCCTCCCAGCCTTCGACTTCGAAGGTCCCAGGAAGATGAAGGGTCTGGGAACGCCCAGTCACACGCCTCAGCCGCCTAGTCACGTCTCGACCACATCTAAGAGAGTTTAAGCCTTTTCCCACTGGGCAAAGGTGTTTCCACTACCGCCCTGCCTCCAAACAGATTTGAGACAGTAAGTTATAGGTAACCTACAGTTAGTGATAGTTATATTCTTGTATGTGTGCCGAGGTGTGTCTTCCTTTCCATTTCCTTCTCTAGCCAGTGTACCCGCTACATGCTTGAATTTGGATAAATCAAAGACAAACACTAATTCAAGGGTTGTGCTCCCCATATTCTACATTACCATCAGCCTCTAACGATATTACAAGGCAAAATCATTGTCATTACATTGCATATTTGTTGTATGTTGATGTAACATAGAGAAAATCGTGTTAAACCTTATGTAGAAAAGCACATAAAGTCAAAAGATATTAATCCAACCGGTGTTTCTGCATATTTGTCTTTTTGCTATGTTAGATGGTTTGTCAAATCTAGTTGATTAGTTTTTGGTTTGCTTAAAATGTGAACTGATCTATTCACTCATTGAATCGTTAATCCTAGAAGTTCTCTTGCATCTTGTGTTTCAGGTTCGATATACTTTTGCCAAAGGCAATCTGAAACTTCAGATGCCGCCCACATATTCTTCAGTCATCCAGGTACCATTTTGAATTTCTCATGGTTACTTTTGGTAGACTGTCCTTACTGATTATTTTCCGTTCCTTTGTCTATCTGATTTATCTTATGGTACACTTCTTAATTGTTTATGCTGATAGGGTATTTTTTTCAACTTAATGGTTTTATTTGAATCCTAATTTGTAAAATGTTCTTTTGGTTGATGAAAGTACAATGGCAACCTTCATTCATTTTATTTTGTTCCAAATCTACTTTTTATTTTTGTCAAACACAAATAATTGTGAAAGAAAGGATGCACGGCACCTTTGCTGGTTTGGAAGGTTGCAGAAACCCCTAGGTGGTGATATCAGTCCTGCAACAGTGACTGGGAGGATGAAAGTATTATAGTTATTTGTTTATTTCAATATTTTCAAAGGTTTTGATGGGAAAATTACACTATAAAGTTTCAAAAAATTTGCTATGTTGGAAATTGGGGGTTCAAATAAGACTGCCATTCTTATTCATATAGGAAATTAATGTGGAAAATAAACTGAGGAATGTGGAAATATATGAGTAATGAACATACAAGATTTTATTGGATTGTAAATTTAAGATAAATCATTCCGGATATTCAGGAGGAACACTTGTATGGGTAAAACCTAAAATCTAAAGTATGCCATGCAGTTTTGAATGATTCCTTTAGGTACTTGCTTTTCTTGCATTAATAAAGATGCTTACCTTGCATTAATTTGTATATTTCTAGGTTTATAGTCTCTCATGCTGATGCGAAAGTTGCGATGACCGTTTCTTATGCTCAAGCTTGATGGCAATAGGTTTTTTTGTGTAAAGTTAGTCGTAATCTTTTCAACAGCAGTTGAACAATAGAGATATAGATTTCAACATGTTAATCAATTGGCACCTTGGTTTAAACAGACTTAAGTTGGGCTTTAACTTTGCCATAGATAGATTATGACTCCCAAGTTGCCCCTCAATTGTCACCTTAATTAGTAAAACGCTGTTTTAGTTTGCCATTTTATTCTGAGGCGCCTTGGATGCTTAACGTTTGATTTAAATGGTCTCAAATAAATCTCAGTTGCGTAATAGAATGATGATAATCTTCACTAGTTGGATCATTGTTTTAAATGTTTGGAGACATTTAAATGGTCTCAAATATAGTCTGTGTTGGTGATTAGCTGATCCCTTAAATGTGTTTCAGGAATCCGAAAATGGATCATGGCATGTGCCCGTAGCAGATGAAAGCTGTCAGGAGCCTGCAAGAACCTGGCTCTGTATTACACGGCAAAGTGTATCTAAAGCTTGTGGTGAAGTCTCACAGAAATTGGCATCTTCTCAGAACGGTGGTATTTGCGACAACCATGAGTTACGATCATGCACATCAGACTCTGTTGCCAGTCACAATGATAAAACCACAATTGTGACAGGCAAAAGGAAGGAGAGGTCGCCATCTCCTTCCCATCTAAATATTTCTCCTGCCTAGTTACTGTTTGCAGGAGGCCTTCATTTTCCGGCTTGTTCTGGAGACGATAACTTCTGTAAATGGTTGTGGCTGAGTAATGAGCTAGACAATGGAGATGGAATGCTATAAGGTAAAATGACCCCACACTGCAACTGAAGTTGTCAGCAGTTTCCCCTTCTATGATTAGTATCTCTGAGGTTGTACTGCATCTCAAACATACTGCAAGTTTCATCTCCCTAGCATTATTGGCAGTTGAATTTAACAGCAAAAGGAGAAGCGGATTGAGGCTGGCCTGCAGTGAAGCTTGTTTGCGATTTTATCGAATAAAGATATTAATTTTGTTGTAGTTTAACATTAATTTGGTCCTTATTCCTCTGGCAAAATAAGAAGAAAAACTGAGTCTGGTATGATCCGGCTTGTTTCCCGACAAGACATTTGAAATTTACGGTCGCTGTGTGTTGAGGGGTTATTGTGTAGGTTAATCCATTCGTCTCTACTCTAATGTTACTTCAATATATATCCAAACATTTAATAGTAAACTAGGAAATACACTTGACAACAACAATTGATAACAGAACATCTCACATGTATTTTTTTTTTTTTTTTTTTTTCGGAAATCGGTTGATTAGGAAATATTACCGTTTAAAGATTAATTTTGCAAAACAACCAAATCAGAATTCAATTAAGGTTGTCATAATTTCGGTTTAATTGAAAAAAACATGTTTAGGTTGTTGGATAATTGAAAGGTGATTTAGAACATAAATACTTTAGATCACCGTGATCTTTAAGAGGTGATTTAGCAAATAAATGGTTTGGATCATCGTGTGATGTTAAAGATGAGAAGGAGAAATGAGAATTTTACAAGAGAAGATCAAAATGATAAGGTTGCTAGCATTCTCATAAATTATGTAGCCTCTTGAATTGAATTGACGAAATGGGTAGTGGGACACAAGAAGAAAACAACGAGGTAAAGTGAGACGTAATAAAGTGTAGGAAAAAAGTGTAATTTTTTGTAGGCATATCTAAGTATGTCTTTATTTATAATTGGAAGTGATTCCTGTAATTTCTTTTAACCATATGCACTCTTTTAAATTATGTAGTTTAACTCTTCTTTTATTTACTCAATCTATTGGCTAAGAACAAGTGAGTGCTTACTGCAGAGAAGTGAAAATGAGGGTGCAAAAATCACTATCCAATTATATTTACTATGGAGGACTTTTGAGATTAAGTTTACCGCCATATAGTGTTTCAATCCAATAATGCATTGTTCATTTGAAGTTTTTTCTCCGCATAATAGTGTCCTATTAGATTGGAACGTCATGCTTATGTTCAACCCGTTTCACGGACGTGGTTGTCTTTTGCAAAGATTGATTTGTAGAGACAGCAATATGGGAAACTTGGGAAAGTAACTAAAATTTGGACTTCATATAAAATTATAGCCATCCTTTTTAAGTTTATGATAATCATAATCAAAAGTTGATATAAAAGTACTAATGTACCCTTAAAATTATAATTTCCTAAGACGCATTACTGAGCTTTTATGTAGGTATACAAAATTGCGTGATTTGAACATGAACCGAAGAGCAAATCTAGCAAATATAAAGAATACCTTCGAACTCATTACAAAAACTACATCTGGGTATCTTTGTTTCGTGAACCTGAAAGCTTGTTCTTTGTACGGGGCGGACTTGAGGGATTTTTGGGGGGATTTTTGGCCGTTGCAGCCATGTTTGTAAGCTGAGAAGTGGTAGCAGGGTTTTGGGTCTGTGTATAGTATAAAGGCCTCCTTGTCCACATGTTTTGATGGAAATTTTGGGAAATGAAATGTTGTTAGAAATCGCAGAAAGATTACAACTTTATTGAGAACAAAATGGTACAATTAAATAATTAATAGATTAATAGCCCCCTAATAATAATTTGGAAAAGCGGATCCAAAATTGAAGGAAGAGACGAAGTGATTTTTGATTATTCATGCATTAGACCATCTCTAACTAAAAGAGCTAAACATAATTCTGTTCAGAATTATAATCTTGCAAAAATCTCTTAATAATTTTTTAGTTTTAGGTTTGTACTTTAAATTTAGGGAATGGTTATTAGCACTCCAAAAATCTCATTTTGCACTCCAAACTTTTTATATTAGGAAAGAAAAATACACTTGTAAGGAATGTAGAATGAGATTTTTGGAGTGCCAATAACACTTTTCTAAATTTATTGGTACTCCAAAAATCTTATTCTACACTTCTCACAAGTGTATTTTTCTTTCCAAATATAGAAAGTTTGGAGTGTAGAATGAGATTTTTGAAGTGCCAATAACAATTCCCCTTTCAAATATAGCATTTGAATTTGAATCAATTATTGCAACTAATGAGCTGAATTCTAAAAATGGGCTAAGAGGGGCTACCTTTGTCCAAATACTGGTCTGGTGAATTTCACAGAATTATAACCTAGCCATCAATTGGAGATGAGTTTTTTGACAAATCAGACTATTTTTTAACTTTTGAACCTTTAGCCCTCTTCATTTTTTTGACAAATTAGTGTTCAATATTGTTGGTCAAATAGTACATGAATTATGTGGCAACTGGCGAGTATGCTGGGAAGACAAAGATTGTTAGAATTTGGTGATGCAAGAATTGTGAAAAAGTAAAGCTTGACCATGCATGCTGGAGCACTACTACTACTAGTTTTTTACGGCTAAGAGCAAACCGGGAAGTTTTTAATCATTAAGGGTATATTAGTACTTTTACATTAAATTTTGATTATAATTATCACAAACTTAAAATGTTGGCTATAGTTATATATGAGGTAAAAATTCTGGTTATTTTTTCAAATTTCTCCCATTAATATGGGTAGGCAAGGCACGTATAATTAAATGGGGGTAGTTAGATGTCATTTTATTAGTTAGGTGGTAGTTAGATGTTCGAACTCAGCATGTTTTCTCCATTTACCTGGTCTGCAAACCCACCATTGCCCAAATGCCCGTGGATCTACAGATTGCAAAGACAAAGGTCTCCGCATTAGATAACACTAGTTATATAGCCGCACGTTGCTGCGGGACTTGAATACATCAGTCTTAACTACATGAATAAGACACATTTAACCTGAAAAAAATTCAATATAATCATGAATGAACAAAAGGGATAAATGAGTGAACGGTGTCGGTAAGATAAGCAGCTTAGCTTTTATATACATTCAACCGAGCTAATTACAAAAGATGTGGTTGCAAAAAATGCTTTATTTCCCTGGGAAAAAGAAGCAACAGCCCCGTATGCTTGACCAATGGATCCATACTCGTTTTCAATTTGGTATAATTGAAACAACAATTCACCCATAGAAAGGTTCTGTTAAGTGCTTCTGGAAAAAGGGTTTGTTGGATTGCTTTTCAGCTTGCTTGCTTTGTGGTGATATAGTGCTTGGGATTTCATGCTTGGTCCAAGAGAATGGAGAAGACTGTAGATAAACTACAGTTGAAAAAGAAGCTAACGGATCACCCGTTTCATCTGTTAACAATTTTTTTTTATTTTTACATTTCATCCAAATCAATTACAACCCCGTTTTATATAGTAGAATTCGAATTCCACATAGAGAGGAAATAACCAGATCAAGGATTCAAAATCGAAGGGGCTTTCCCTGCTGCACAACGTGAAGTGCACAATAAGAATAAACGATGATCGGTTTCTTAGTCTTTTGGTTTAGGGTTTATATCTCAAATCACACTTCATCTCGCATATCCCATCCAAAATTTCAAGCAAATTCGGAACTGAAATTCCGAACAAACTTTGAATTAAATTATAACGACTAAACTGTGGAATTTGCATATAATCGTTCCATAAATAAATAATTAAAATAGATACGAAAAGGGATTTTATGTATCAGAAAGACGATAGGTAGGGATTGGTCACCAGCGACTTCGATATGGCTTCGATCTTGGTTCTGGTAGCTTTGTTCTTCTCGAGAGAGAGAGACAGTGAGGAGAGAGAAAGGACGTACACAAACACGAGTGCAAACGGGTTTTTTATTAGAGCAGTTCCACCGGGAACTCTTTAGGCCGGCACCCAAACAAATTATTGGCCCAGCACCCAGCCAATCCACTCTAGCCCAGCAGATAGGTTGGCACCCAGCCCAAGCTGGTCTCCAGGCTAGCCCAGAATCGACAGAGCCATGGCTCGGCCTACATGACGCCAGGCTGACGTCAACCACCCTTTTTTTATTTATTTTTTTGCGCCAAAGAGGGAGTTGTGGAGGTTAAGGAGCGGAGCTGGTCGAGGCAGGAAAGGGTGTCGAGAGGGAAGGAGCCACAGAGGGAGAAGGATGGGAGGACAAAGCAGACGATGAAGAGGTGTGGAGATGCAGAAATTAAAAATATTTGAAGGACATGAGGTGTGGAGCTTCTTGTTGAGGTTGGCTTGGGATTTGAAGAATAGGAGGGCAACGGAGTCGGAGGATGGGAATAGGAGGTTTGGAGGCGGCGGTGGGTTTGGAACGGAAGTGCAGGGGTGGATGGCGGTGGCGACGAGGAACTAAGGAAGAGGTGTGGAGATGCAGAAATTTAAAATATTTTAATAATAATTATTTTATTTTATTAAAAAATTAGAAAATAAAAGTCAAATTATTATTTTATAATAAAAATTAATAAAATTTTAATAAAATTGACTAGGCTATTTAGTTTTAGAGATGAAGATGCATTTGGCCTATTAGTACTCATTGGGATCTATCACTGCTGAACTCGTAAACAAGTTATGTTCTTATTAAATAATCATCTTAATACTAACTTTTTCAAACACTTTTTAAAGTTGTATCATCGTATTTGATTAAAATTTTCATTGCCAAGAATAAAGAAAAAACGTTAGCTTTTCCCCAATTGATTATATTTGCCATATTTTATCTAATTTATATCATATGGAATAAAAAGGCCCCTCCTAGAAAAAGTTTTTGGCTTCACCACTAGATACTTGTCCATTTGTGATTGGATTTTAGCAGCATTTGTTACCTTTTTTAATAAGTGGATTAAATAGGCTGGGTGCTAGCGTATTTTTTTAAAGGTGGAATTGCTCTTAGGACTATTGAAATTATACAAAAGTCCTCAATAACGGGGGGGTTAACAAGTTTCGTGGGTTCATCCAAAATGACCCGTTATTTAACGGGTGATTAACGGATTGACCTGTTAACCAACCGACCCGTTCATCACTCATCCGAATACTAATTTTAATAGGTCGAGAAGGGTCGGATTAACGGGTCAGGTTGAAAATGCTAGGCCTAGGTTCAATGCCTCAATTTAATGAGAATTCTTTGTTACAATTGATCACACCAAGACAAAAAGAAAGGAAGACTTTTAATCCCATAAATTATCAAAAATTCTACTATCCTAAATTCCAAATCCCACTTGACATCGCTGCCCCACACCTTTGTCCTCTGTCTCCCTTTGACTAAAAACACTCCCAAATCACACCAGCTAGCCATTCAAAGCCACCGGCCACATCAAATAGTAGGCGCGATTCAGGTAACCAAATTCAAATAACAAAGTTCAGATAATGAAATGCAAAGAACACGATACATATGGTAAAATTCAAGAACATGACTAAGAGGATTTGAACATGTCAAGTAAAATCATATTCAGTTGAATCCTAACTATAGCATGGTAAATAAAGACAGAAAATGATACAACAGTAGAAACTTCTGAGAATGGACATAAAAGAATTTATGTTCTGAAATCATCAACTGGGAGGAGAAAAGTTTAATGCACTCACAGCATCCTCCATTGTGGTACACCATCCTTGCATGGACGATAAACCATATCTGACACAACCATTCTCCCTATCTTTGAAGAACTTTTCAGTTTTAGGAGTGCTCAGATTGTTCCCATTTCGAATCTGAAATTAAATAAGAACTCAATCAAAAACTTTAATCCTACAATTCAATGATGAAAGACTAAAGTAGCCAGAAACCAAAAGATCTTAGTGACAACTTGTATGGACGTTACAAAAATGCAGGATGCGAAACACATTAAAACTTCTAGAAACTCGAAGTTATCGCTATTTGGTTATGAAGATGGATATGTATCACCAGGAAACCAAAAAAATGGCAAGGATTTGCCAAAATTTGTAAATCTAACACAGATGCATCAACTCCTTTTCCTCTGTTAGTCTATTATCATCTCACATGCCACACTATTCGAGACTGGATCAATTCAACCACAGCCAAACTGCTAGTATTAAACTTAACTAAGTACCGATCAAATAATCTGAACAACGATTTGGAAAATTAAGAAAACAACAAAGAAAGAAAGCAACAAAAAAAAAACATATAAAATGCTTAATAACAGTCGATAAAGAATCAAGAACACTGGGTTAAACCAGAATCACAGAAACGGCAAGAGATCTTTGAACAATAACAGTATTGCACAAGCAAAGTAAAATAAAAAAAATAAAAGTAAAAAATAAAAAATAAAAAATAAAACTGTTGGACCTCTGGACAATCAAAGGTCACAGAGACAACCAAGAATGAGAAACAAAGCATAGAGCAAAGGAATGATATAGGCCGAAAAAACCAAACAACCAATTGAAAAATGATAAAACTGTGCTGTTTTAAACGGAAAGCATGGGGAAACAACGCATCGAAGTTCAGGACATACCAAAGCCTTGATTCAAACATCATGCCTCAGAACCCTTAGATGAAAGGCAGCAGTAAGAGCAGATTACGATGTTGTGATGAGACCTCGAGCTAAATTGGAAAAAATTAGCGAGATTGAGAGTAAGAATTTGAAGCCCAAACAAACACACACAGTAACAGTAACTCAAACTGTGACGGTGCAATGGACTCAATCTATGACAGTGCACCAATCAAAGTGTTAAGTCTCAGAACATCACTTTTCACTTTATCCCCTACATTTGACCAAAGATAAACGCACAAATTCCCAAACAAAGCAAAGAAATTGAAATTGTGTCATGAAAAAAACTAACTACCGAGTCATATTGAGACATCTTTGCTCGGTGCTTGGCAATGCTCTAACCCGCAATGGGGTTTTAAATAAATCTATCCAATTATGATGATCCACCGGTAGCTAACGACCAGTCATTTATAATTGATAATGATCTCAATTAGCATCCGGATAAAGCCGTTAAAATGAGTTCTCAAATCAGTCATCTCACAGTATATTCGCTCACATACATTTTTTTTTCTCATTGAATCAGCCTAAATATAATTAAGCCAACTGAGAAAAATTTTACTCCTTATATTTGAGGGTATCGAACCCTGTACTTAATCTATTCTCTTTATCATTTTATACTCGAATAAGCTGAAGAGGGAACAAAGATGCTGCCAAGACAACTCATGAAGAACTAAAAACAAATGAACACAATTATCACTGAACAAAAAAATCGATAAAGCCACAGAAAAGCACAACGATTCAACCAAAACAGCAACCATTAGTGGAAAACAAAAAAAAGATTCTCTAAAAAAATTGTCTAAAACATAAGCACACATGAAAAAACGCAGGATTACCCTCACAATAACAAACAACTTGAAAGATGCAGAAAAGTTAAACAGAAAACAAAGATTCTCCCATGATAACTGATTAAGCATCAAAAACACACGAACGCAATCAGCTGCGCTCATCTATTATTAAAAGGCTACTCATTTTCCTAAACACGTACGTTGTGATTTTTCTTGAAATATTTCTGGATCGCTGAGAGAGTGTACTTACCAACAGCACTCATTAAAGCACTTCGGGGTGGATGAAAGAGTCCACTCCCAGAAAAACCTAAAGAAAACAACAACCAGCCAAAGCAACCGACCTTTGAACAATAATTTGGAAAATTGAAAACGCAAAAAAGAAAGAAAGCAACTGACAAAAAGGTAATAAGCCTCAATGAGTTTTAAACAAAAATGCATTTGGACTTAGTTTTTAAAAAATGCCTGCATAAACACCGCCACTGAGCCACTCAACACTACAATTTTCTTTTCCTTTTCCCCCATTTTTCTCAGCCACCAACCAAAAGGTAAGCCTCAAAATGTCAATTTTCATTTCCTTTCCTACACTTGCCCTAACCATCCCTAAACTAACAGTTTGGAGAAGGAAAAGGATTGAACCCATTACCAAAACAGAACCCTAAACCCTAATTATTAAATCAAAATTGTTTAACACTCATCAAAATAATCCTAGGTTCTTTTGATAAAATAAAAAATAAAAAAAAAAAAGCATCAGAGAAATGGAAGAAGCCTACAATCACATCCCAATCACAAAATGGCCAAAAAAAAAAATATATTCGTAACCAAACCAGCCCTAAATAAATCAAAAGCAGCAATCTAACCAAACCAGTAGCCATGAAAAGCAATAAACAATGGACTGTCCCAAATAAAACCTCCAAAACATAAGCACAGATAAAAAAACATGCAAGATCACCACTACAATAACAAACAATAGGAACATGAACAAAAATGGGCAAAACACGTATGGTGCAATTTTGCAGTGGGACTGTAAAAATCAAAGAGCAGCAAAGAAGGAAGAAAAAGAGAAATTAAGAGCAAGGTAGCAACCAAAAATACAAAAGTCAGTTAACAAATAGAAATCAGGAAAAATATCTCCTAGCTCTCCTAATTTCATAATCTAACAACATTTCTTGTACTTCCAACCAAAAGGTGGACAACTGAACCAGAACCGAACAGTGAATAAACCATAAAAAAAATAAAAAAATAAAGGATCCTGTCCAGTTACAATCAGAAGATGAGCAGTCAAAGAGGGACACAAAAAATTTACAATAATTTGCTGCTTGGGCATGATATATATGTTGTAATCAATTCACTCAATCAACATCTCCAATGATGATATGTTGTCAGAGAATCTTGAAATGCTCATGCACTTTCTTTGCAGGGAATTGATTATTTGAAGTATGATAACTAGAATTTCTGTGGTGATACAGCACAAACTTTCCTGCCTTCACTTAATTCTCCCAGGATAAGGTCTCCATATGATATACATATTGATAAACATTTCAACTCTTCTTGTAGGTACCCTGTAACGACCCAAGCTCTGATGAAAGCAGGTCATCCCATATTCTTTTCTCTTTGTGAATGGTAACGGTCCTGTTTGCCTAAACTGAAAAACCATGTATTTTTTTATTTCCTTAGTAAGAGGCTTAATTTGTAGTTTTGTATTTTATTTCGTTTTTTAGGGAAGATATGCACCCTGCTCAATGGGGTGCTAAAGAAGGAAATAGCTGCAGATCTGCTAATGACATTTCTGATACATGGGAAAGGTAGAAACATGCATGTGCTTCCATTAACTCTCAAATTGGTCTCATGTTTTTGGGGTCTCACATATAATCCCGTTTTCTGGCATTTTGGTTGGCAGAATGCTCTCTAGAGCAGACATGAATGCAGGAAGGCATCTATTAAGGAAACAAAAATGTTCAAAATTTTCAACACTAAATTAAGATTGGACACTACTACCTAAAGACCAACTGAAAATGGAGACTGCCACTCGTTGAATGTGGTAACTTAGTAAAGTTTCTGAACTCAAATTAACCACTGGTTAATACGAGTACATTTTGTCATAATTGAACCTAAGTGTCATAATTGATCATCAGACAAAATCTAAGTGCCATAGTTGAAAAATCTTGGGATTCAAAGCTATGGCGCCAACAGTACCACCACACCCAAATATATGAATAGAAATATAGTGACTGTAGGCTAACTAAGAAACCCAGGCTTGAACATAAACCAGGGCATAAGACACTTACCAAACTTTTCAAATAACTCAATTGTTCACTTAACTTGACAACTTCTTCCTGCAATTGATTTCTTCCTAGGTGCAGTACTGAAGAACACGTTTAAAAGTTTCTTTAGATGTCCTTGATATAATGTTCTTCAGATGTTAAAGAAAAATAACTACCTAATGACCAATTAGGGGAGCAAAATTTCTGTGATTATTTTTATTTTGTAACATACATAGTCTTTGATAAGCATTCTTGTAAGGTCGATTACATTTGTAAGTATAACTGAACCTCAAATTGTCAGTCATGTAGAAACTGAAATTCAAGAAACAAAATCTCAAAGAATCTACAAAACTGTAGACTCTAACTGTCCTATTATTGGAAAACAAAAAAAATAAAAAATAAAAACTATATATATATATATATATATATATCAACCCCATACATATAGATAAATGGCTGAAAACACAGGACAACACTTTGCGCTAAACTTCACTATGTTGTGTTTACTAATTTCGTTCAAATTCAAATCACACAACAAAAACTTGTTAATAATAATTAACAGACAATGCCAGCAACCTAACAACAAAACTAACAGCACACTAAACAGAAGCTAACAATTGAAACGGAATAAGAAGAGCTTAAAGCTCTATTAAAATCCTGCGCAAAAAAATTCAAGCGGCCTCAGATGGTCTCCTAAATTCATTGCTAAAAACAAAATATAATAAAAACATTTAAAAAAATAAGGTCAAAAATGAACCAACAGGACCTCTTGCATTCAAATTTTTGAACCAAAAGTCAAATAATTTCAACAAAAAATTGATATTTTCGATTTCCAATTTCATATCCTTTCAAGAAAAGATAAAAAAACTAAATTTTTAACATTCCCAAAAACTGAAAATTCAATCTTTGGAGAAATCCATGAGAGTATGCAGTTGTATCAGTCAAAATATATTCCTTACCTCAACTAATTGGATTAACGAGCAGAGCTAATTATTATGTAATTACACATCTAGAGCTATCAGCTATAGCGAATCTTTGACAAACACAGAGCAAGAAGAAGCCACAATTGCACTTAATTGTACTTAATTTGCTTAAAGCAAAACCACAGAGCAAATTCCAATAAACTAAATTTTTTAGGCAGGATTAATATGCACATCTCTACCAGTAAATAGTTCCCCTAAATTGATTTTTACTCAACATTTCACAGTATTAACGTAAATATAAGAAAACATAACAACCATCCTTAATAAAAAACAGAGCATAACTCCAATGTCATGTATGTCACAACGCAGAATTTGCCCAACTGAATGTGTTTCTAGTTGATTATATAACAAAACTAAATAAAACTATGAACTATATGAAGACAAAATACACACCTGGGATACCGGTCTAACAAAATCCCAGCATAAGGAGGCACATGGAAGTACTCAACGACTGTTGCACTGCCTAGCTGCTGAAACTCTTTTGGACCAAAGGACCCTGCAGATTACTCATGAGCAAAGATATCATGGTGTGTGTGCAGGATAATTCACACCAATAAAACTACAATTATAAATTTCACTCTGAAACTTGATCTGCTTTCGTTGCAATAGAATCCAAGATTGTACATGTTATTCCTAAAAACAAAAGCAAAATTCCACATCAAGCAGCAGGTATATAAATGCTCTTCTTTGTAGATTCACCAATTAGCTCTGTGCTAACTCACACACAACATGCATATATAATGAATCACTTTCTTTTTAGCAAACAAAAAGAATATCACATGTTACGTGTAATAAGAGGTCCAACACCGATTAATATTTAGCAGAAACGTAAAGGCTGTTCATGTAAATTAAAGAGTTATGAATTAATTATCAAATATAGTTATGACCAAGCCCCCCTCTTTAATTTTATGATTTATTATGTTATTTTTTTCCATGATAATGAGATGCTCTCGTAGAAATTAGGGTCCACAAATTAGTTTAATAGTAAAAAAGAATAAACTAACTCACACTGATAACAGTAAACTTTCAAAAGTGCTTTGTGTGTAAAATATGTGCACCAAGTGAACATCGACGCAGCTACCAGTCAACCGAGCAGACCCTATGGAGAGAAGACCGGGTTCATAAGGAAGATCATTACAAAGATGCCACCGAACCTGTGCAGACTAACAAACTAAAAGGTTGTTGACATCAATGTAGCCGTATAAGTTTTAGGTCAACATTTTGCTGTGTTAACTTTTGATCGAATAGCCAGTTGCTTGATATAATTTCTGTATGTGAGTTGTTTGCTTTTATGCTTTGATTAAATCAACCAAATTAGATAGTGCTGCATTTCCAGAGGACCTCTCAAGATTCCACATCACAACTAAATTACACATATTCGATGCCGATGGCAATACACTTGTTCATAACATAGAGGAAAAACTGAAGGAGGGTTGATCTATTTTATTTAACTTTCTAGAATTGTGGAGTAGTGGTTTCTGAAGCTAACCATATAAGAAAATATGATTGGACAGAGTTGCATTCAAATTGAGAAACGGAACATAAGTCAGGAAACTGAATTTGTAAGGAGCTCAAAGACATTTCGATTTGGTCATTTACATACAGCAATAGTAATAATTACAGAAAACTATACCATCTTGCTTCTTTCAGCTCCTAACAGGTGCTGAAATAGCACTTGGTTCGCGATTTTCTTCCCTTTCCCTGCTTCAGACAAACATCAAAACCCACAACCAAGTTCACCAAAAATGCACAGAAAAAATACCACTACCAAACTCACAAATTTAATCGAAGTATTCTAAAAACTCTAGAAAATAAATACTAAATCTCAGATAAAAAAGTCAAAAAATAAAAAAATAAAAAAACCCCATAGGCTAAATGAAGAACCCTCCAAAGCTCAGAAATTTAAACGAATTTTTTTACAAAATCATGAAAAATTCACTAAACAGTGGCAGGACAAGGTTGTGCAGATGCAGAGAGAAAGATGTACAGCTTGAAGCTAGATTTGCAAGGGTGACAAGGACTGAGTTTGACCCGCTGAGTCTGGGATCGGACCTATTCACCCCCACTCCTCCCTCTTTCTCTGCCTGTCTCTCTTTCTCCCTGTCACCTTTACCCTCACCGAATCCCACACCCATCCCTCAATCTCACCGACAGCAACCACCCTCTCCCAAATCGGAATGACAATGGATGCGTCAATGGACATCAGCCTACCCCTCAAATCCCCACTCCTCCCTCTCCCACTGTCTGTCCATCTCGATCCCAGAGCGGCATGGTCTCCCATCACCGAACGAGCAATGAAGAGGTGGTGGCAATTTTGTAAATAAAGCGAAATTCTGACCCAATCAGCCCGCTGGCAAACTCGTAAATAAAGTGAAATTGAGGCAAAATGGGGACTGGATTGTCTGCCCTCCCACTTCCGATGTTTTCGCGTGCTTTTGTGTCGTCATAGTTAAGTCACGTTAATGTTTTATATTATTTTTTATAAAAATAATAAGATAAAAATAAATAATAATATAAGATGTTGATGTGATTTAACCGTTACCATATAAACAGAAAAACACGAAAAGATCCCTGAAGTAAGAGGACAGCCAATCTTGTCCGCAAAATTGCACAGTGCCGTTCTCCCACCTACTTAAGACCAAAGTGAAGTAATTAACATGTGTTGGCAGCCTGCATTTATTATTTTGGTTGTTGGGAAGTTAACCGACTATTCAAACAAAAAGCGTCGACATTATTGTTTGGCTCGTTGTGATTTTGACCACTCATGTTAAGGTTTATTGTTGATGGTGCACTCTCTCCTCTTAGCCAAATACAGATACACATCATCGTCCACATGTTTTTACTCTTAGCATCAAATGCGAATATACATACAGTTAGGATTGATACACATCCTTGCCCACATGTTTTTACACACCCTCGCCCACATGTTTTTACTCTTATCATCAAATTCGAATATACATACAATTATGATTGATACACACCTTCGTCCACATGTTTTCATATTTTTACTCTTATCATCAAATTCTAATATACATACAATCATCAAATTCGAATATACATACAATTATGATTGATACACACCCTCGCCCACATGTTTTCATGTTTTTACTCTTATCATCAAATTCGAATATACATACAATTATGATTGATACACACCCTCGCCCACATGTTTTTACTCTTATCATCATCAAATGCAAATATATATACAGTTAGGATTGATACACACCCTCGCCCACATGGTTTTACTCTTATCATCAAATGCGAATATATACAGTTAGGATTGATACACGCCCTCGCCCACATGTTTTTACTCTTATCATCAAATGCGAATATATATACCGTTAGGATTTGGAGAAATTTTTTAAGAAAAACTAATAAAAAAAGTTTAAAAAGTTTGAGTTTTAATGACAAAGATAAAATAAAAGGTAAAGTGAATAATACCATGATTGACTTTTTAGTATAAAAATGTGGTTTTTCGTTAAAGTGAACAATACCGTGGGTTTTTCGTTAAAACTCCCAATTTTTTACACACATTTTGACACACGTTTTTGTGTGGTTCACTTCGTAATGTATTCTAGCGATCCATCTTTTATATCTTCTCTCAAATATCATATCTACCAAAAAGTATTCAAATACGAAACCATATAACTATTGGATTAACTTTAGTGTTTCTTTATGGAATAGTATTTTGAATGATGAATTGAAATATAGACGGTTTGGATCATTGAAAAAAGTTGTACAATAAGAGCCACAAAAACGTGTGTCAAAATGTATGTTTCATTGTAGAACATTGGATTAACTTTAGTATTTCTTTGTAGAACAGTATTATTTTCCTTCTTCTTTGCGGAGGAAGACAAAGGCTTCTTTGTAGTTAGGGTAAACTGCCAAATATTCTTCGAACTATCGCAATGTTGCCAATTACCTCCTTAAGCTAATACAAGGCTGCTAATTAATGTCAGAGGCATGTGACATATTTTAGAGTGTTGAACCATCACATGGATGTCAATTATCCCCTCTCCCCGAACTATTTGGACAATAAAATCCTCTCGAATCTTGTTGTTTTCTTGAGTCGAATTCCATGTTAGTCCTTGAAATCGTCACACGCCTCACACACTTCACCACTTAACATAATTTTGGATGAAGTTCTCAAATCTAACGACAATAAGGTAATTGATAGTCTCGTACTAGTGAAGGGGGTAAATCCGCAAGAAAAATAGTTCAAAGTGTAATTGGCGGATGGTGCGGGAGTTATTTGACAGTTTACTCATGTAGTTATAGCAGGCCCATCCATCCATGTTAAGATACACTGTTTGTCGACAAATGACTGCTCTATCCACTATCCACCCACTTTTACGTATTTATGAGTTTTACAGAAATGTGAGTTATGAAGGAATGCACACGTCCCCACTTGTTTATCTTACATATCTTCATTAGCTCACCTGCATGAATCTATATATTAATAAAAAATAAAAAAAATAAAAGATTGAAGCAAAGATGCCATTGTTTATAAGAACAAAAAAACTGCTGGTAGTCCATGATATTAGTTTAGCAATCACAATGAGCAACACAACTTTCCCGAGCATTACGAGGAAGTCAATTTGTTTCAACGATCGACAATATATAATTCTGATCGAAATAGTGGGCCTAAATTGGTTGAGAAAATGAATGATGGTCGGTGAGCGGCAACAAGAAGTGCACGACATGGTCCCGGGCTTAAGAATGAAAAAAGGAAACGAAAACTAAAACTTACACTTCTGGCTAAGGGGATCGTCGGTGTTATTTCCTCTTTTTCATACTATATAAGTAGCCAAGACTGGCTTCAATCAGTACCCTGAATCCAAGTTATCAGCTATATACTCAAACAAGATATATACATATTCTCTCCATAGCAAAATAAGAGGAAAAAAAAACCTAGAAACTTTTCTCTATCCATCCAGTATCCACAGTAATGGAGTTGAAGAGCATTTTAGGATATGTTCGGAACAAGACCATCTTAGTAACTGGAGCCACTGGCTTCCTTGGAATGGGTACGTACTATTTCTCTCTCTCTCTCTCTCTCTCTCTCTCTCTCTCTCTCTCTCTCTCTCTCTCTCTCTCATTTGTTAACTTTGTGTAAGACTAAACCCTACATTTAAATTTCATTTTCATTTCATTCATCATAATATACATTTAGGTAAACTAATTTTTTTTATATAATATAGGAATATACAATTTGTATAATCTTCATGTAGGTACATTAATTCATTTGATATATTTTGGTATATCCATTGATACAAATATGTAGGTACCTTAATTCAATATAATACATTTCTAGCATTAGATTTTTTTTGTTTTTTTGTTTTTTAATTCTAATTTTTACCCTTTCTGCAAATACATGCAGTGTTTGTGGAGAAAATACTAAGAGTTCAACCAGATGTGAAAAAGATTTATCTTCTTATAAGAGCTACAGATACCAAGGCAGCCACAGATCGCATGCATAAAGAGGTTTATCTGTAAATACGTATTCGCAACTGCAATAGTTTTGTTTAATTATCTTGTAGTTAATCACGTACATTTTATTAAATATTAACTTAAATTATATAATCTCAGATCATAGAGAAGGAGTTGTTCAGTGTTCTGAAGGAGGAATGGGGCACAGAGTTTGATTCCTTCATTGCAAACAAAGTTGTGGCTATCCCGGGAGACGTAGTTTCTGAAGATTTGGGAGTGAAAGAATTGAAGTTGAGGGAAGAAATGTGTAGTGAAATTGAAATCATATTAAACTCTGCAGGAACCACCAACTTTGATGAAAGGTAGTTACTACATATGGAACACTGAAAACACCATTACATAAGACATTGTAAAATATCGTCTCTCTATAAAATACTAAAATAAACATGTAAATTTATGTCTTTACTATTTGTTCTATAGATATGATATTGCACTGAGCGTCAATACATTTGGAGTTCAGCATGTGTTGAGCATGGCAAAGAAATGTCTAAAACTAGAGATCCTGCTCCACGTGTCAACTGGTTAGTGTTCATTTTTCTCATTTTGGTTCCAATATGAATAGTTTTTTATTTACTTTTCATAAAATGCTACACTTAACACATATTTGTACCATCATTTGTATCTTCTCTTTAATAGAGGTACGACACACCAATACATGTGGTTCTATCTCTGTTATAGAAAGTATACAAATATGTGGTATCATTGTTCCAATATGAGAGAATTTTTTATTTGTATAAGTGGATGACATGATTAATATGTCTCACTTTAGAGTATATTTTTCATGAGTGGATTTTCATACGCTGAAGTTTCATGTCTCACCTATTAATTTTATTTAAAATAAAAAGGCTCTTACACCCAATTAAACTTAACTGAAAATTTTGAATTTACCATCTAATAATGAATTTTCTTTACTTAAAACCCCACAGTTTTTCTTTTTTTAATTAAACCTACCGACTACACTCGACATATGCAGAATCATTAATTAAGTATGACTTCATACGTTTTTTGTACAATGCCTAAAATACCCCTAAGTACATGATATATATGACAATTGATGTTGTAAAATTCAGCGCACATTAATAACAAACAATTAATGTTATAAAATTCAATGCGTATTAATGACAAATTGAATTGATGTTATGATATATACTGTGCGGTAAAAAAAAAAAAAAAACTAATAAAAATGATTTGAAAACTTTAAGTTTTAATGATAAGAACAAAATAAAAGGTGAAGTGAATAGTACCAGGATTAACTTTTTAGTGTAAAAATGTGGTTTTTTGTTAAAATGAACAGTACCGCAGGCTTTTCGTTAAAACTCCCAAAAAAATAAGAGCATTAATGCTATAGTTTCAATGCATTATTAATAAAAAAATTTAAATTTTTGCGAAAATAATGTACCTATTATTTAATTTGATGAAAATAATTTACTCATTGTTTAATTTTAGGCTTATGAGTCGAAATGCCCTTTGAAACTGTCATTGAGTCTCAGTTTACCTCCTGAAACTAGTTTTGTCTCACTTTGCCTCTTGAAATTGACATTTTCAATTATTTTGTCTCACTTTACACACTTCTATTAATGGACTATTAAATTTAAGGGTATTTTAGACATTTTATTTTTATACATTTATTTACTTCTAGCCCACACACTAATCAAGTCTCAATTTTATTTTTGAAACTCTAATTCAAACCCATAAATTCAACTGTTTGAAATTCTAATTCAAACCCATAAATTCATCCATGTGAAATTTTTTGTTTCAAACTGTGCACATTTGTTTTAAATGATTTTTTTGGTTTGGGAAGTATTTTGGATATGATAGCTTAATGGTATAATGATTTTGTTGTAATGAATATTTTTCAATTGCAAAGTTTCGAGCCAATACATGAATGTCTTATAAGTGAAAGGACACTACGAACAAAATGTAACTCTTATTTTGGTTGATACAATGATTTTGTTGCTTGGAATTTTTATATTGATTGAATAATTTATTTTATAAAATGCCCAAAATTTATGGGTTTGAATTTGAGTTTCAAAAATAAAATTAAGACTTGTTTAGTGTAGGCTAGAAGTAAATAAATGTATAAAAAATAAAATATCCAAAATACCCTTGGATTTAACAGTCCATTAATGGAAGTGGGCAAAGTGAGACAAAAGAGTTGAAAATGTCAATTTCAAGGGGCAAAGTGAGACAAAACCAGTTTCAAGGGATAAACTGAGACTCAATGGCAGTTTCAGGAGACATTTCGACTAATAAGCCTTAATTTTATGTTGTTGTAGCTTAATTTTTACAAGAAACAAAGTACATATTACTTATTTTTTTACAAAATAATGTACCTAATTTTTTACAAAATAATGTACCTATTATTTAATTTTATGAACAAATAATTTACATATTGTTTAATTTTTATGAAAATAAATGTAACTGTTGTTTAATTTTTACAAGAAACAATGTATCTTCTAGTTTATTTTTACAAAAATTAAGTACCTGTTATTTAATTTTTTTTATAAAAAATAATGTGCCTATTGTTTAATTTTTACCAAGTTAATGTATCTACTTTTTATTTATCGTATTAGTATACATATTTAGAATGTATATTCGAACTAATTAAGATTAAAGCAAGGCATTTCCCAGTTCCCAACCTTGAACTGGGAATTGAGAGGCACGAGACAGCCCTCAAAAAAGCCGAAATCTACGAGAAGGCCTCTTTGACTAAAGATAATCGCGGTTTCCCACCGTCGAGGACAGAGGAAGCGGGGGAAGGTTTACGAATCAGTCAAACGAAATTAAATGTCCACAAAAAAAACTTATAGCCGTACAGGGCAATGATGGCATGGTTTTGTATATAAATTAAAACGTATGTACATCCTTATATTACATGGCATCAAATTTAAAATTTTAGGTCTTATTTTGATATTTTAATATACAAGGGCTTATGTTTAGAGATTAACGGTTGTAATGGACTAAATCTAAAGCACCCATAAATATCACATAAGGCTAAGTGATTTCTTAAAGAAATAACGTGGTAACCCAATATATACACCACGAGGAGGATACTATCTACAGTATCAGTTCTGCGTCCCACAACCTCCTACCCTAATCCCAGCCCAGCTCCACCCACACCCACACCCACACCCCATTCAATCTTTTAAGTTTTTCAAGAAGGGGATGGGAGAGAGCATGGCCCTGATGTGGATCTAACTTGTGCTATTGAGTCGAGGTATCCACGATCTGATGTGAAAGGGAGAATAGGTGTCTAAGGAATATGAAAAATGGAAAAAAAAATAAATTCATAAAAAGCAAAAGAGGTATTTTTGAAACTTTATTAAATTATTTTGGGCGTCCAAAGAAATTTGGGTGTTCAAGGAATAACTAATTTTGTATTGTCCCTTCATTTATATTATGAAATGTGTCATGTACATGGGTGTTAAACCTTGTGTTTCAAATATATTAAAAAATCTCTCCCACTATGAAGACTTGTGTTGACGAGTCTATTGGAGCTAGTTTATCCTACGTGGCTCCTTGTATTTAGCAAGAAACACCATTTGCCAAGTCTCTTAATTTACCTTCTCTAAGCTGCACGGCAATGAATCTCGAATTTGTTTACCGTATTATGGTCTTTTGATTTGCTATACAGTACTGATTGTGAAAGTTTCTCAGCCTATGTGTGCGGCAGAAAGGAAGGACTGATACTGGAGGACTCATCTTGCATGGATGAGATGGTAAAGGAGACAGCTAAGTTTGATTTCAAGGCGCTTGAGAAGAATCTGGTAGAGGAGAAATTGAAGGAGCTAGAAGCAGAAAATGCGACAGAAGAAGTCATTAGAACCACAATGAAGGATTTTGGCATTGAAAGGTTGCTCCAAAGTTTTGCATGAAAACAAAAGATGACTTCTTTTTCACAAAACATTAAACAAGTGGTTTTCATCAATAAATTAACCCGACTTTTTGCTAATTTTCAATTTAAACGTTCCTAGGTTTTGTTTGCAACTTTTTGTTTATTTTCTCACAGAATTATCTAACTCTTAGGTCAAAATCTTACGGATGGCCAAACACCTATGTGTTTACAAAGGCAATGGGAGAAATAGTTATAGAGCAGTCAAAAGATAATCTACCCGTACTCATCCTACGCCCAACGGTAGTTACCAGCACATACAAGGAACCATTTCCGGGATGGGTTCAAGGTTTCAGGTAAGAAGCGTGCTAGCACTTTGAAGTGTTTCTTTGGGGAATATAATTGTCCCTTGGAGTAGTTTATAAATTGCTAGCCATTAGTTCATAAATTATTTGGGTTTTTTTTTACTATTATCGTTGACACTTTGAAAAATTCATATGCAATGCTTACTAATTGTATTTTTTTCTTCCTAGGTAGTGTAGTTTTGTCAAATAATATTATGATTTCATTTGGTTGGCCTTATTTAGGACATTTCTAAACTCCTGAATATATGTTATTTTCGTTTGCTACAGAACCATTGATAGCGTAATTGCTGGTTACTGTAAAGGAAAACTGACATGTCTAGTTTTCGATCCAACGTCAGTATTTGATATGGTGAGTGAAATTAAACTTCATGATATCCCCACCATACACACCCACAATAATTCTTTAATCATGAAAATAATACAACTTTTTTTTTTTATTTTCTTTCCTAGTGTAGTTTTACTATGATATGTGAACTATTAATTCCCATTGCGCACAGACACAATTTATTAAGTTATATACATAGTAATTTTCTTGCCATTACCTAGTTAATCATCGCTTTATTTAATTATATAGTCAAGAAACAAAAGTATAACAAGAAAACATTACTCTCTATATATCATGCGCGATGCAATTTTACAATGCATAAACACAGTTATCTTATGTTGTTGCCACATTACCCTAACACATGACATTTGAAGATATTTTAGTGCCAAAAAAGAAAAATTTAAATTAAATTCACTTACATATCTGAGTACTATCATATTTATTTCAGAACTTATTTGAGATGATAAAATCGTCTTTTATTGTGCTGTGATTCATATGACGCCATACATGTATTACAGAGTGGTCCTAAACATGACGAATAAACTTTCTTTGTTTCTCAATATTTATTTGATCGACTCACAAGCGCGTGCTACTATATTCTATGTTTTCATACAATTTTTTCCAAGGGATATTCTAATTTAAATAGTTTTTTTTTTTTTTAACTCAGATTTGCTTATGCAATATTATTTTCTTTTTCTTTTTGTAGAACTAAAGAACAAACATTTACTTTTAAATCATGCAGATTCCAGTTGACATGGTGGTAAATTCAATAATTATAGCCTTGGTGGCTAATGCAAAATGTTCTTCTACAATCATTTATCATGTGGGAACATCGTCGAAGAATCCTATAATTTTCTCTCGTATTCACAATTTTATCTTCCGATACTTCACCAAAGATCCATGGATTAACAAGGATGGAATGCCTGTCAAGGTTGGCAAGGGTACAGTATTCAAGAATATGGCAACTTTTCACATGTATATGCAATTTCGTTTCATGCTACCTTTGGAGGTTTGTTATTTCTTTCGTTGCTAGTAATATACACTTGAACAAATAAAATAGTGAATACGAACATAATATGTGTCGACGTATATCGGTATGTGTAATAATTTATATATGCATAACGGTATGCAATTTTATCTATAAATATTTCTTCATGCGACCCTTTTTTTTCCTTTTTGAAGGGTTTAAGGTTTGTGAATCAAGTATTTGGCCAGTATTTCCAAGATATGTATCTTAACTACAATCAGAAACTCAAATTGGTGATGCGCTTGGTGGAGCTATATGAGCCTTATATGCTGTTCAAGGGCATGTACGTATGTTTTATTTTGTATCTAAGCATATGTGTATTTGTAACTTTATCATCGTACGTAATGATACGTAATCATGCGTTGAACTCACATCCTTGAATTGTTTGTAGCTTTGATGACATTAATACTGAGAAGTTGCGAATGATGGCAAGGGAGAGTTTTGTGGAAGCAGAAAGTTTTGGTTTTGATCCCAGGTGCATTGATTGGGAAGACTACTTTATGAAAACTCACATTCCAGGCCTCAAGAAACATGTTATGATGAAACGATAATTAAAAGGTTCATACATTGTCATTGAGATAATATATGTTGCATTCTGATGAACAAGTTCATCAACGGTATCCTATGTTCTACCTTTCCTAGTTTCTACATGGCAGCTGAAAGCTGTTCGTCAAAGTTGGTTAATGAAGAAGATGCAATATGGTCGTATACTCAAGCATCATTTCTGTTCATTTTTTTAATTACTGAAAATTATGCCCCTAACTGTTCTTTCTTTCCTGTAGTTGCTTTTGATATTAAATACACCCATATTCTCCTCTTAGTAATTTTTAGAGAGATTATATTCACACACCCCAAATTACTTCTCCCACACTCTTTTAATTTTTTAATATTTTCTACACACTGCTAACATTTGATAGAAAAATATTAAAAAATTAAAAAGGTGTGGAAGAAGTCATTTGGGGTGTGTGAATATAAACAGTGTTTGAAGATCAAACAGACGAATTTGAGAAAGAACTGTACACAGTTTCTTGTATAAGATGGTAGCCGAAAAAAGGTCAACTTTGTGTCTTTTTATTTAATTTTTTGACACGTATCATTCAATTTAACTCTAGAAAAACACTGTTAAAAAAAAAAATTAATAACTTGTGACCAGCCATGATTATTCATTTATTTCGGAAACTAGAAAGACTCATAAAATCATTTCAACTCCCTGCACACAGTTATTCTCTCGAACCGGGGAACTCTAGAAAAACAGTGTTAACTTTTTTAATATAATTAATAAAAATAATTTTTTTAAGAAATACAAGTAAATCCCCAAAAACTCAAATCACCCATTGCCCACCGACCACATCACTCCGATAGCCACCCCTCGCCCCAATTGCCGACCGTTTCACTCCCAATCACCAAAATACGTGGGCTTCAGCCATTATTCACCAACCCATCATCGTTATCTTCTTCTTCTTCTGGGTCAAAACAAAGAAACCTAGTTTTGGGCTTCCACAGCCCACCTGTTCTGGATCGTCTTCTTCGTCGTCAACCTCATCTTCCTTCACATACTAGTTCTGGGTTTGTTTGTGTTGGATTGGTGGTAGAGACGATTGGAGTTCTAGGTTTGTTTGGGTTGAATTAGCAGCAGAGATAGGGACGATTTGGGGGAACGTATTGGATTTATGGGTTCTTCTACGGGTTAGGAGATCGAGGACTATGATTGGATTAATGGGGTTGATAAGGACGATAAGGATGATGAGTTTGCACAGGGTTTAAGGGCTTCTTTTGAAGGATTGCAGGAGATTGGGGGAAGGATTAGAAGGAGATTGAGGATGATGAATTTCCACAAGGTTTATACAATGGCCTGCATTTTTTTTTTTAAATTTTTAATTAAATTTTATGATAAGTAACAGTGTTAAAGGTTAAATTTAAGCAAAGAACAAGGGTCACAAGATTAGAGAATACACTAACCCGCGGCCAGACTTATATATTTTGTTTATGTCAAGCCTAACCAAGCCAAAACAGTACTTAAAGTAGTCTAGTTCAACACAGTTCTGCGCAGTTTTTGAGTTTGTTTGATGAATATACTTTTTTATTCGACAAAAAGTGGCAAGATAAAAGAAAAAAACAAGAAAAGGGGTAATTAACAAAATTTCATCGATTGATACTTAGTACTATGGTTTAGTGGTATTCATCTTCACTGGTAAGTGAGAGGTCTTAGATTCGATTTTCGCCAAAGGCGAGGTTGACTCATATTATTGCTAGCCTATTGTGAGGCTAAGCTCACCCCTACCCCCTTAATGTAGATAATATCGTTTGTTATAAAAAAAAAAAAAAAAAAAAAAATCCATCATCGGGTGTGGTTTAGCAGGTGACAGATGAAAATGTATGTTTAACCGTATGATCAAATTAGACAACGATGCAACTTGCACATACATTCACTCGCATACTTCACCTATGTGAAGGAAACTTTTATTTTATTTTTTTAAGCTGTATCTACAAAATCCTTTTAATCAGACTATATTTATTCTGCTACTGCGTATGCGCGAGCATTCTATTATGGTTGTTATTTGCAGCTAGATAGCAGCAAGATGAAAGGAATGGACTTTTATAGAGGTCTGGGGAAAAATTGGTGTTGTGGTATTCGAAAATGAAAAAGGAAGAGAGGTTGCTGCAAGGCTTTGTATTCGGTTGTTGGCGTATTTGGAAGTGTAGAAACTCCGCAACATTTCAAAGCGAGGTTTGTAATCCCATAGAAGCTATCAAGAGTTTCATGATGCAATGGATTGAGTGGAAGGAAACAACCACCGAGAGCCAGAAAACGAACAAGAAGGGGATAAGGAACAACAGCACACGGACAAGAAATCCAGAAGGAAAAATAAGGTATGTTCTTGGAGGAAATTAGAAATGGGATGGGCAAGACTTAATTACAATGGAGCCTAGCATGCTGAGACATTAACAAGAGGCATGCGGTAGGTACTAAGAAACAACGTTCAGTGGTTTTTGATAAGAGGATGATGCTGGGGTTTGTTGGTTGTGTCAAACATTGTAATGAAGGCGGAGGTAGTTCGTGCTGCTCTTTGCGCTTGCATGGAGGGTGGGCATAGCGTGTGATAGTCGAATTCGACTCGGTGAACCTCATATTTATGCTAAAGGTTAAATAGAATATGAAGCTAGGGTTGAGTGCATCCTATTTGATAAACGTAAGAGCTTGCCAATTAGATGCCATTGAGTTTGCCCTTGCGCCCTGCGATCATAATGCATATTGAAAAACATTAAGTTTTATTCCATGGGAATTAGTAAATGCAAGATCAGCCATGAATCAAAATTATTTTAATATCGATATGTTCGTAAACATAAGAAAAATAAGGTATTGGGGTAGGGTTAGTCATCGAAAGAAGGCTTATGGTTTCTCTTTGACGGCGACAAAACAACTAGTATTAGGGCTTTTTATGATATTGCACCCTAGGGTTTCTAGTAAAATTATGAGGGTTTGTTGGTGCTTGTGAACATGGTAGTATCGTCGGTGGCAACGAAACAAGCGGGGAAAGAGGAGGATGGGAAACATGAAGGAGGGTTTTGAGTTAGAGGAACTAGGGTGAAGGTTTGGTGCCAAACACAAACTTTTAGACAAGAATGAAGCGGAAGAGGCTTGGGTAGGGTTCCACTATAGCGTACTTGCATAGCTATTGACGATAAAGGAAGTAAATAGGGATGCCTTCATAGGCAGGTTTAGAACGTTGTGGCAGGGAAAAAAAATGGGCTTTTATTCGCGATCTGGGGAATAGGAGATTCCTAGCAAGATTTGTGGGGCAATGTGACATGCTTGGAGTGTTGAACGCTGATCAACCCTGGATTTTTTAGGATGAACGGGTGATGGTGGCTGATAGGACAGAGAAAGGAAATTATCGATGGGAAACTCTTTCATTGGGTACTTTTTGGGTGCAAATCCATAAGGTTCCACCATTGAGCATGACGATGTCGGTAGCATAATTGGTAGGAGGACTGATGGGGACGAAGCTAAAAGTGGATAGATCGGTGAGTAAGAATTGCATATGAGGATTCTTGAGAGTAAAGGCCAGGTTCAATGTGCGTTAACCCTTGACGTGTGAAACTTAGGTTGATTTTCCAGATGAAGGAAAAGTACGGATAGATTTCAAATATGAGTGCCTACCCAACTACTGCTTGATTTGTGGATTAATGGGGCATCCTACTAGGATATGCAGAGATAATCTAGCAGAGAGCACGTCGATGGAGAATTATACGGCTAAAAAGGGTGAAATTTTTGCGTTTAAAAATCTAGAGGTCGAGACCGATTTGAAATAGAATTCACTTGTTTCCCTTAATGGAAAGAGTGGTTCTGTGGGTGGAAATGATGGGTGGAAAGGGCAAGAAGACAAAGTGTGGAGTGATACTGTGGATGGTAGTGAAGGTGGGAGGTTATCAAGGAATTCATTCAATAGGAGGGGTAGGTAAGGAGCACTGTTTATGAGGATGAGACCATAAACGAAGAGGGCGGCGTTTTCTGAGGATGGGACAATAGGCGAAGAGGGAGAATTAAAGGATACTACTGCTTCACCTATGAAAACAAAGAAAATCATAATTAACTAGGCATGGCGAGCATAAGAATCTGGTGGAAACAATACGAAGGAGGAGAGCAAGAGGAGATCGAAAGGGAGATAAGGGAGCATGCGTTTAATGCTGAATTGATTGGGCCTTGGGGGGTGTTGGTGCATGTCCATGTCAATTGGTTAAACAAGGAATATAGGGAAATGAAAGAAGTAAAAAAATTTGAGGAACATGGCGCTGAGATTGATTTAAATGTAGCTATGGACAACGCCAATGCAGATGGGTATAATGAAGAAGTGAAGGAAGCTAGGAAAGGTGGGAATGAAGAGATAAATTTGGTGGCTACACAAGATTCAGACCCCTTTAATCTTGGATCTATTATAGAAGCAATCACGCGAGAAAGACGAGCACGTAAGAAAACATTGCAGGAATTACAGGCTGTGAGTCAGGAAGACGGCTATGAGGAAGATGGCTTGGGGATAAAAGTGCTAAGTTGATTAGCTCTTTATTTTTTAGTGAGGCGGAAGAGACCAGCTTGAAGGGGCCTTCAAGCTCGCCATGAAGCTCGACATAATGATGCTACTTAAGACTAAAATCGTAGGCATCACTATGCTTATTTGAAACAAAAGTTAGGAATGGAATTTATGCATGCAGTTGAGCCCAAGGGGATTGGTTATGTATGTTCTGGAAGGACGCAAGTCATGTGATGCTAGTTAAGTATGCAGACTTTGTGATTGAGATTCGCATACAAAACAACCAAAATAATTTTTCATGGAGATTATTTGTAATTTATGCTAGTACGGGTGATATGAAAATGAAGGAGCTGTGGGGTATGTTAAGCCAACGTATTGCTGGGGATAGAGATTGATGCTTATTGATGGGATATTTTAATTTCGTACTATGGCAAGTATGAAGGATTTTCAAGAATTTGTGGTAAGGACGAACTTCAAGATTTAGGTTTTATGGGGTACTCATTCACATAGAGGAATAATAGAGAAGAAGGGACAATCCAATAATAATTGGAACGAGGATTGTCACCGCAGGATAGGCTGAGTTATATCCGGAGACAAAAAATTTGCATATGGTTTTGGAGGGGTCAGACCATGCAATGCTTTCACTTTTCATGGAGGATGAAGAAGAAAAAAAATTTTATCATATATCTATTATCAACGATGGGGAAAGACCAATGAATGGAAAGGAATTGTGAAGGATAGTTGGCGACGTGGATGGATTCGGTCACATGCCTTCCAGTTCTATGAAAAATTGAAACTAGCACGTGAAGGTACGAAGAAGTGGCAAAGAGTGAATGGAAGAAACTTAAGGAAAATTATTGATAAATAGAAGCAGGAGTTATGGCAAGGATATAAAATGGGTAGGTTTGTGGTACAAGAATTTAGGGGGAAAGAAAAAGAACTAAGGGCGGCTATTAAGGAAGAGGAAACATATTAGAGGGTTAAATCGAGAGTTAGTGACTAAATGAAGGAGACAAAATTGCAGAGTTTTTTCATGCTCAAACAGTAAAGCGACACCGAACGAATCAGATTATAGGGTTCGAGGATGAGATGGGAATTTACATAGGTATGAAGATAGTGTAAGCTATCTAGCAGTGAATTATTTTGAAACTTTAATTGATTAGCCGTCGAGGGTCCAAGAAATCATTGAATGCGTGGAATCAAAGTTAACGGAGGATGACAAAAAGTGGTTAATTAAACCTTTTACGGAAGATGAGATCAAAATGATGGTGTTTCAAGTTTCGGCTTTGAAATCATCTGGGACCTGATGGATTTTCTAGGGATTCTATCATGAACGTTTGGAGGTGATTGACAAGGATGTAATTAATTTTTTTCATGTGTTTTGGCATTCCAGGAAATTATTAAAGAAGTTAAACAAAACTCGCATTGTCCTGATACCAAAGGTGGCGTGCCCAAGGAGAATGGAGCAATTTAGATCAATTTCTTTATGCAATGTGAGTTAGAAAATAATCACGAAGGTCCTTACTAATAGGTTGAAGAAAGTGATGCCAATCGTGATTAATGGAAACCAATTGACCTTTGTTTCCGGAAGGCGAATTGAGGATAATATTCTTGTAGTCCATGAAATCCTCCATTCCCTTAAGGTTCAAGGCAAGAATTAAATTCTTCGCATGGTGATTTAAATTAGATATGGCAAAGGCATATGATCGGGTGGAATGAGAGTATTTGTGCTAGTCATGAAGAAATTAGGTTTTGCGAACAAGTTTTGTAATTGGATAAAGGATCCATTTCTTCCACTTTGTTTTGCATCTTATTAAATGGCATCCCTAAATGATATATTCAGCCACAGAGAGGGCTGAGACAAGGGGACCTTCTTTTTCCATTCATTTTCTTGTTCTGTGCCAAAGGGTTCTTAGCATTATTAAGGAGGATGCAGGAGTTCGATATGCTTCATGGCTTTAGAGCATCTTCAGTTGGGACCTCTTTATCACACCTTCTTTTTGTTAACGATTTGGTGGTGTTTTGCAGTGCAAATGAGGATGAAGCGAAAGGAATAGTTAATGCTCTTGATAGCAACGCATAAGTCTCGGGTCAAGTAATTAATAAAGAGAAAAGTTCATTGTTTTTTGGTTCAAGTGCCCCAAGAAGAGACAAAAAAAATCTCAAAACTCATGAACATTAGAGATTCAAGATGGATTTGGGAAATATTTGGGAGTGCAAGCTGATTTTGGTCACTCTAAGAAGGTAATGTTTCAAGGGGTCCAACAGAATATTGAAGCTCAGATGAGTGCGTGGGCGTAGCAATTCTTGTAGCAAGCGGGGAAAAAATTGTTAATAAAATTAGTGACAATGGCAATGCCAAATCATGCGATGGCATGTTTCAAACTTCCAGTTGAAAGGGGCAATAGTGCAGTATTGGTGGAGTGGGAAAAAGTCTAGAAAACATGGAATGCATTGGGTTTCGTGGGTGAGAATGAAGAAGCATAAACAACAAAGGGGTTTAGGTTTCAAAGATCTACAGTGCTTCAATTTAGTAATGATTGCGAAGATAGAATGGAGAATACTTCACAACCAAATTCATTATTGCCCATGGTGCTACAGGAGAAGTATTTCTGAAAAGTAATTCCTGGATAATGGTCTACGATATTGGGAAGAAATCATATTGGGGGTGGAAATGGATACGCAAGTCCAGGAAGATATTGGAGAAGGGTCTATGATGAAAGTAAGGGACGGAGCAAGTGTACATATATAGGAGGACCCATGGCTTCCTAAACCTTCAACATTCAAAACAAGACTTATAAACAATAGACGGTTCTCTGTGGTTAATAAGCTAATCAATGAAGATAGGAGATCATGGAATGTGGAAATGGTCCGGCAAGTGTTTGATGGTGATGATGCCGCTCTAATTTTGAGGATGCCTTTTAGTAGATTGGGATGAAAAGATCGAAGAATTTGGCACTACATAAAAATTGGTGATTACTTGGTGAAATCAGGTTATATGGTGGCTATGGGTTTGTTGAAATCCGGAGACTTAGGGAGGAAGGCAACGGGCCCATCTAATTCGAATAAATTACAACAACAAGGTTGGAAAAATATTTGGCATTTGAGGATTCCAAATAAACTATGGTGTTCCTGTGGAGTTGCTATAGCAATGCACTTGCGGTGAGGAGTAATCTAAAGCGGCACAATATGAGGGTAGAGACAAGGTGCAAATTATGTGCAAAGGCAATTGAAACAGAGAACCATCTCTTCTTTAAATGTGAATGTTGTAAGATTTTTAGGTACAATTTACCTGTACAACTAAATTCCAATAGTATAGTGGGGTAAGATTTCATTGAAAGATAAAGAATTTGTGTATAAAGTTTCAAGAAGTGAAGGAAAGGATAAAATCTTGCAAGAAATCGTGGTTAGGCTATAGAGGATTTGGAAGTGCAGGAACGAAGTAGTATTTAGTGGAGTGATGGTTCACCCTATGATTACGATTAAAATATGGGGTGGGCATATTAGAGAAATAGAGATGCGTTGTTCTCAAAGGTAAGGGGTGAGAAGCCTAGACTAAAGGTAAAGAACAAGTAGACATGAATCAAAGCATGCACTAAACTGAGTTTTGGGACATTGAAAGTTAATTGTGATGCAGTATGGAGCAAAAAGAAGATGAAAGGAGTGGCTAGATGGATCATTAAGGATTTTGCTAGGTTACTTACATTTGTAGGAGGAACGGACAACTTATAGTACTCAAATGCAACAATGGCAGAAACAGCAGCCATTCGGGAACTTAGTGGGTATGTAGCAGCAAAGGGTTAAAAAAAGTGGTCATTGAATCTAATTCTAAAGAGGTGATTATGATGGTTAACAAGAGGTGTGGGTCTGACATTTCTTGGGATTGTATTCTATATGCTATTTGGTCTGTGGCGCGTGGCTTCACGACGGTAGATGTGGGACCATGATTTTCTGGGCCCATGACACGTGGAGAGAATGATCGGAATGCTTGAAACCCATGTAGCGTAGTTTGGTAGGATAGGTTTAGGCCATATTAAAGTATTTCTTGTCTCTCAAATAAAGACCCCTAATTATTAATTAATGTCAAATTAGGATATCTCAGTGATTAGGCAACATAATCATAAGTTTAGAAAGATTGGGTATTTTATCCTATATTTCATCCTAGATAGTCTCCAAATTTGATGAAATTTACTTTTCCTACAATAACTCTCAAGATCCTCATAAATACATTAGCTGGGTATTTATCAGGGGCTGATCTATCTGTCTTTCTATCTTTCTCTGTTGTGCTTATAAACATCACATCTCTCTCTTCGGCTTCTCTCTCTTGGTCTTGTACTGCAGACATATTCTCTTTATGCCTAACAGAGGCCTTTACGACGCCGTCTACACGTAAACATGTCCTGGGAGATGAGTGTAGACACGTCCATGGAGAACTGATCTCCCAAGGCTCTGCCATTGGCTATTCATCAAGGATGGTTTACTCCATTCTTTCTTAGAACTACACCCGTGGTTTAATTCTCCTTCCAGGATATATGTAAGCATTCCTTTTCGGATCCAACCATGCCCCAATCAACCTTATTTTCCCCTCATCGGAGATCATAGATTTGTCCGACTAGATTGCGCTTTCGTCCGGGATGTGCTCGAATTTGGTTCCAACAATCAGTACTTTCATTGAGAGTGAATCCATATTCCTCTCGACCAAATCACTCTAACAACAACTAGCGGTAAATGTTCAATTCTTGTCTTATATTATGAATAAATTGTTTTTATGTTATTCTACTTGTAGCGTGTGATTGGTGGTTTTCCTTCTTCGTGCTAGAATATGTTTAGTATAATGGCACAAGTAAGGGTGTCGAATCCACAGGGACTAATTGGACCTTTACAACTACTTGTTTTGCAAGAACTCTATAAGAGAAATAAAACTAATCAACTTAGGCAGATTTGTTGTTGTAACTTGAAAGCACAAGAAAATGAAGTAGACACAAATAAATGAATCAACAACTAATAAAATGAGATAGCACAAATGGAGATGAAGCTAGGGATTCGGTTTCACCATTGCTAAGCCAAGTCCATGCTTGTTGAATCAGATTATACTCATCCATCTACCTATTTCTTGGGTTTGTTTCACTTAGATATGATCAACCATATGATGTGTGGACTTGATCAAATGTTCCTAATCATGAACCTAAGTGTGATGTGCAACTTTGGTCCCTAATCAAGAACATGACACGCACAAGAAACTTTCATAAAACCAAAGGAAACACTCGGCAGGTTGTTTGCAAAGCATTCCCTTCATTCATTCACATATCCACCAAGAATATGCATGATGTGTGCTTTACTCTTGGCTAAACAACCTGTGGTTAAATCAAATGGTGATCAAACATTAAAATCAACACACAAAGTCACAATTAAATCAGAGAATGAAACAAGAAATAGATGGATCAACTGAGCATTCTGAAATAACTACATGGCAATCTTGCAAGGCTACATCGAATCCCTAGAAAGAAATTAGTTACACTTCATGTTTACAGAATGTTTGATATAAAAATATACAACATGAATGAACATAGAATTAAGGAGAAAGAACCCTTGAAGCAAAACTGATGTCGAAATCCCTTAAGAGTTGCCTTCGGTGTTGGTGCTCCAAGTGTGTTGTAAATGAAGGTGGAGCGGCTAAGGTTGAATGGTTTCTGCGAATGGGAGAGTGTATGGAATGTTTTTGCGAATGGGAGAGTGTATGGAATGGAATGAAGCCGAGAAGAGATTGTGTAGAAATGGAAGGGGATTTGCGGCAAAAGGGAAGTGTTTGTGTTGTGTGTTGTGTTGTGAATGGAATTTCTGTGGTGAATGGAAATATAAGGGAATGGGAGCTCACGGCAATGAGGGAAGATTGGATGTGTTTGTGGTATCTTGTGTATGAAAAATGAGATGTTTAGGTAATGGGAATGCAAGGGTATTTATAGGAAGAATGGAGGTGTATATGGCTGTTTGTTTAAGCATTTGTGGCTGGAATGTGGTGGAAAAACAGCTAGGAAAGCATGTGAAAGCTGGAATTGCATGTGTGTGCATGTGTATGTGCTGGAATGGTGTTTGAAGGCCACGGCAAGGGTGTTAATGATGCTGCAAATGCATGTGAATGCTGTTTTGGTGCTGGAAATGCATGTGAATGCATGTGAGTGGCAGCTAGAAATGCAAAAGGGGACGCTGGAAAGGCAAGGGAAACCCACGGCAAAGAGAAAGGAGAATGTGTTTTGTGAATGATGGCAGGTTGTTGTGCATGTGTAAGCTGGAATTGAAAAAGGGAAGACCATGTGCACGGCAAAGAAGGATTTGTGGTGTAATGATGAAGAGAAGTTGCTGAAAATCTAAGGGGAAGGCACGGTAAGGATTTCAGGATGCATGTGTGTGTAAATGGTGGTGAAAATGCAATGATGAAGAGTGAATAAAGAAATGCATATAGGGTTAGCTAGGTTGGCTTTGTTTGGGTGCATGTGTGTTGGAAATGGCTGGAACAAAGGGATGCACGGCATGGAATTGTTTTGGTTGCATGTGTGTGAATGTGTGGCTTAATGATTAAGTGAATGAATATGTGGCTGCATGTGGGTTGAAATGCAAAGGGAATGCAAAGTGAATGAATAATGAATGCATGCACGGTTTTTGGGAGAAAGGTGGATGAATGAGCATGTGAATTGGGTTGTGAATACATGTGGAATGTTGGAAATGGGATGGGTAGCCACGGCATTGAGTAGTTTTTGGTGCATGTGGCTGCAATGTTGTGTAATTGGGCTAGGGTTTAAGTGCATGAAATGGACCCAATTTGCTCCCCCTTGCATGGCAAGGAATGGTGTTTGTGTTAAGCCCATGGCAAGGTGAATGTAATTGGGTTAGGGCCATTGTTTTGTGTCCTCAAGTGCATACAAGGCCTTCAATTTCATCCAACACTTGGGCTCCAAGCATAAGCTATCCATCCTTAGCCCAATAGTGCTCCAAAAGGCCCCAAAACACTCCATAATGCATCCTTTCCTCAAACACGTCTTATGATCCTGAAAACACACAAAAGAAGCATAAAAGACTAAAATAACTAAAGAAACATAACGTAAATGTACGAGAACAAGCCATTTAAGTCGCATGAATATGCTCCTATCAGCGTGTGCCATGCACCTAGTTCTTTGCAGCCTAAGAATTATTTAACCTTGGTTAATTATTCAATTAAAGTAATTGCTGCATCACCAGGTATCCTTGTATGTAGGAACCATATATTTAGAACAATGACATGAATATATTTGAGGCTACCGTCCTTGACAACTCAAACAACTTGATGGCATGAGGCACTAAATTAAACACGAGAGAAGATTTCATGACCAGGAATCCAATATGGAACAGCAGAATTGGGCCAAATGAAAACTAGAAGGGGCATTTATCAGTCCAGAGATATGTAGATTAAAAGTTCAAGAATCAACTCTTCCCAAACCTTTGATCGAGTAGCCATGACAATGCCATTAGAGAGACGAAAAGTTCAAGAATCAACGTTTCCCAAATTCTCAAAAGTTGCCAAAATCATGACAATCAGCAAAGACAGTGTCAAATAAGGGAAATATTCCCAGATCGATGAGAAAAATATTGGAAGCAGGGTTCCAGTTCTGTAATCTGTTCACCGCTAATGTGAAATATTCTAACACTCAAATTAAAACCCTATGATTGTAGTATATGAAAGTAGGGATCGTTTTAGGCCGGGGATTAGAAGGGATGCTAATCTACTTTAAACTGACTTAAAAACACAAAACTACACTTAAAAACACTTAACTAGACTTATAAGACTCAAAACAAGCTAAAAAAACTCGAAACAACACAAAACAATAAAAAAGACTCAAACTAGACTCTAAAGGTGATTTGCACGAAAATTACTTTTAACTTGACTCAAAACACTTAAAAACACAATTTGGACAGATTCTAACTAATTTGACACAACAAAGGGGGATTGGATTTTGGACGAAATTAAGGTAAAAACAAACAGATTGTAAAGACTCTAAACAACTTGGACGAAATTAGGGAAAACTATGGGTGATAAGCTAGCTAGAGGGTCCTTATCCACACATGACACATATGCATACAAATCGATTTCCAGTTATTATTCCTTTAAACCATGAATGACAATGCCCCAAGTTAATTGCATTGCACAACCAACCATCAGATTTTCCTTATTTCATTGAATTGAATGAATACGCATTACAACCAAATTATCTTTCTCAAGTTTCCTATATGAAACGCATGATAGAGATACATATCAAAAGTCATTAAATTCTATGAAAATCATAAGCATCGACAATGCATTCATCACTATAAAATGCATGAGACTCCTGCCAGGGATTCACTTAACACAACCATGACTAGTGACTTCCACTACTTGTGAATATAAGTGAATAACTATTACGTGAAACTCCCTTATATTCTAGCATCAAATTTATGCATGCAAACTAAGTAGGCCTCCTTAATCAACATATAAAAATAAGTTATCAATCAAACAGATAAGTAAATCACATTCATGATTTATGAAACAATAATTAGATGAAATCAATTCATATCACATACATGTTCATGGCTTTGAATTCACCTCTAACTAAAACGAATTTAGTTCCTCATGTTCGCAAAACAAAGATAATTAAACTTAAACATTAAAAACAAAGATAGAATACACCTAGAAACAGTCCAGGTGGCTCATTCTTCCTTCCTTGCTGCCCACAATGGGGATTTGTGTGAATTTAGGCTCTTGAGGTGTGGTGTGAATTTGGGGTAGAGGGTGGTGGTTTATGAGTGTTGCGGCATCATGTATTTATAGGGTGAAGGGAAGGCACAAATTTGGGCTGAAAAGGAGAGGAATTAGGACTCCAAATCACCAAAGAACAAGGACACTTTCAATCAGATTCCAAGGAGGACAAGGAATGGTCCTTGTGGCAGATAAGATAAGGAAATTTGGATAATATTCCTTCTTTGTAGCTGATTCCTTATCTTCCAAGTCTTCAATTTAATTCTTCCAAATGTTAATCGCATTCTTAGCCTCTCTTGATCTTCAAATTCGTCCATCCACCTTACTCCATGCATGTGCAATCCATTCCAAGCCCAAAACTGCTCTAAAATGCTCCAAATTGCACTTTCTTGCCAACTTTGTCAATTGAACCTGAAAACACATGAAAATAGCTTAAAACACTCTAACAAGTAGAAATTAGCTATGTAAATGCAAGAAAACAAGCTAACTAAGTCACATAAATTTGCTCCTATCAACCGCGACCATGACCTTCTAATAGAATTACTAGGTCTCACATATGTAGGGTGATGGACCTTCCCCCGTTCAAGAAACAAAAACTGTGTCCTCATCTTGCAATTTCTGCTCCTAATAAGGCTACAAATGGAATGAACCATTGACAATCAGAATGTGAGCCCAATTGCAATAGCTTATTGATATGTCTAATTGCAATGCAACCTGCAAAAACGATTTCCGGACCCATGATATCCATCTGCGATTTGACCTGCATTGATTAAATGATTTTGGACTTATACATCTATCATTGAATCAACTATACGATCCACACATCTAGCCATGCAACACTAATTCAATTCGCAGCATCTCTATAGTCTAAAGATAGCACGAGCAACCATTGCTCCATTGTGTCTTGAATCCAATTAGTTTGGACGAACTCTAAAAGAACATGGACTCCTATTCATGGTGGGACCACGAAGACACTAAGCATTGCACAATCAAAACCACTATGAAATCGTCTAATAGTTCAGATGTTCAGCAAAACCAATGATATTCTGGTAAATAGAACACCCCGCTTACAAAATGGGCAACTCTATTTTCATGAATATGCAAGATCAATACGTAAGGCTTTTCTACAAGTCTGAGAAGTGGGAAAAGTTCTAGCATTTAACCAAAAAAAGAAGAAAGGCAGAGAAGAAAATGATTATGCCACAACACGAAGAATAAAAAAAAGGAACAAAATGGAGAGCCTAAGACTCAGGGAAAATCGTATCTAAGTAAATTTGCCCGGGTTGAGCTTAGTTGACAAGAGCTACCAAGCCAAGGAATCGAAAACAGGTTTGGCTTCATGCGGACTAACACCTCACCACAAATCTACACGCAATTCAATTTGAGTCCATCAACACTCTAATTGGGGCATGTGCTCTCACAAAAGCTCTAGGAGCAATGTAATCAAGCCTAAAACCATTCTGCGTACTTGAATGATTTTCAACGAAAAACTGACTTCCCTAATGAATTTCGACACAGTGCCAGTTGGAAATGGAAGTTAAGACTTGAGGATTGTTGTATCAAAGTTTCAAAATTTTCAAGAAAGATAATTTCCAGTTTTATGTACAAAGATAATCGAAGCTGCGTTTTCGTCATAACCATGTAACTATGGGAAAACAAAGTTTTCAAGGCTTTCCTGAATTTCCCCCATGACATGCCATATATGCTTGGAAAGGTAGAAGTCAAGCTACAATATTCTTATTTTTTTTTCAGAATTTTCCAAAGGAAAGGAATGTCTAAAAAATGGCAGACAAAGCAGCTGAATAATAAGCCAACTCAGGCAGCACATCACAACAACACTATTGCCTTTCTAGATTAAATTATACCTGCTCAGAGCAAACTGGATTTGGAGCCATATATTTTTACGAAGCTATGGAAGTAATCTTTCTACAAAATTTTGCAGAACTCAACTCTGAGTCACCTGCAGAAGACGTTATTGTCGTTTAACCACTCATAACACAGACTGATTTCTCCATGGAATCCCTCAAGTTTTTCCTCCGAACTTACATTGTGAAAATCTCGAGTTCAGGATACACACAGTCATGATCAAGTTAACAGTTAACATAAGGGTTCCAACTAATTCAAGCCCGCCCCGACGAGCTAAAAACTAAAGACACTCGCAAAGACAACTTCACTTTTGTTTTCCTATACTGCTAGCTTGTAATGGAAAATGACAAGTATATTGTATTGAGTAAGAAGAAAAGTTTCATGAATACGAACAACTCCTACACCACATGGCAGTTATGAAGTCAGATTCCTACACTTGTAGACGTCCGAACGGCGAATTACTTACCACAATTTGAAACCAATCGAAGTAAGGCAGATCGAAGTAAGAAGAACTTTCGTAGTTTGGTTATAGACTCACCAGTTATGGGTGAACTCTATTAGACGGAGCAATGGTGCCACCATCACCCTATTCCAGAGCAAGAGGAGTCGATGACCATGCTTGTTCTGCAAGACACGCTATTTGATCCAGATATATAGACACAATCAGATCCTTTAAGTCTTGGAGTTCCTATAATCTAGGAATTGGCATACGTTGCAAGTAATCACACTTCTAAGATGATCTAATATGTATCTTTAGATATCCTCTGGAATTCTCAAAGGCATTATTAAAGACAAATGGGGAAAACAACCTGAAAACCCATCTGACAGGTGAACAACCTGGTCCAAACCATGGTATATATCAATCCAAGGGACAAGTACTTTTAATCTTTTGATTATAGACTCGATTAAATGCATGCTGAGGACAAAATACCAAAAGTGGGAAATGATATTTTCAGATCCTCGCCATCATTTGTTCTTTCTTACACCATTCATCGCGGTACGTGGAATACCCTAAATTTCAGAAATATGAAAAACTTTGAAACTTCTCATGACTACAAGTCTAAAAATTCAAAGTAGTTAGAGGAGTATCTGTTAAGCTCATCTCGTATTGTACGTTACTAGCTTGAGAGGCTCGAGCCGTAATAAGGCTGGTTACGATTGCCGGTCTACCGACATGAGCACATAGCACCCTAACCTGGAAGTTTAATGCACCATCCGGCTTCTGAAAATATTATACAACTAGAAAGGTTGTGAGTTGTAGCATTCAAACCTGGGCTCTATGCCAATTGAGGGAATAGTCCAAAAGGCATTCTGAAAGTCATTCGAGGGTGGCTCTGAACACCGACCCTAAGTATGACTACTTCTATTCTGGGCTAGTGTACTAAGCCAAGTACGTTCCGTAACACCATGTGTTAAACAGGTCTGAATGAGGTATCTAGATTAAGAAATCCTTAAAAGGAATTTTATTCACGGGATCTCCAATACGTGGAAATGCCTTAGCCAAACTAGCTAAATGTAGTCTGATTAGAAATGATCAGGTCTGACGCATTAGGGATGAATCAACAATTTGCACTGAGAAGGAAATCCTTTCTTAGTTACACATTGCACTATTAAAATCCTCAGACCTAGAATGAGGGCAGGTCAAAGACCAAATGGAATCAACAAACAAGATAACTCAAATATGTTAGACTGACATTAAAATCTGGAGGCCATTATGGGTATGATCCGACACTTTCTCATCCTTAATTCGATCAAAGCATTATCACAAGTTTGGGGCAAAAGGTTTTCCATGGGTTTTTAATACATGCTACCGAAGTAAGGTGGTACTCCGATTATTACGATGGGACTCTTTATAAACACTAAGTTTGAAAGTTGACATTTTTTTTATCAATGTCACCAGGGGGTTTTTTATGAACTCTATTTCGTGCCTACAAGCTTACTCGTGTTTTGCCTCAGTACTCTTTACTTCAAAAAGATTGATGGATTCCACTATATTCCATGATTAGGAAGCAAGGGATGAAAAATACCAAGCATTATACTTAAACAGACTTAGAAGAATATTCCTAAGGCATCTAAGTCCTTCCAGGAATATATAGGCATACTCTGTCTTGCATCTAGCTTTTTAACTATGCATTCAAAAATTCGACTAGGTGTTTACAATATGGTTCGAAACTTCGGAAGATCAAACCTTGAAGAGACAAGAAGTTAGGATTGGTCCGACTTGGTTAGCTCTGAATCATGTAAGCAATTCAAGGGTCATTCCGAAGAAATTATTTTTAGATGATTCATTCATGGTCTGTTGGTAACTATCCATTTTTGAAGAGAAGCACATTCTTAAACCCATAGTTAGGGGCAATTATGGGACAATGATTTTCCAGAACCATGACACGTGGAAAGAATGATCAGCATGCCCGAAGCCAATGAAGCGTAGTCTGGTAGGATAGGTTTAAGCCTATTAAAAGTATTACTTGTCTCCAAAATAAGGAAAACCTAACTAAAGTCAAATTAGGATATCTTAGGGATTAGCCAACATAATCATAATTCTAGGAAGATTGGGTATCTTATCCTAGATTTCCTCCTAGGTAGTCTCCTGATTTGATGAATATTACTTTTCCTACAAGAACTCTTAAGATCCTTATAAATACATTAGCCTGGGTATTTATCAGGGGACGATCTATCTATCTTTTTATCTCTCTCAGAAATATAGACATCTGCCGCCATCTACGTGTAGACACGTCCATGGAGAACTCATTTCCCAACGCCTGGTCATAGGCTATTCGTCAAGGATGGTTTACTCCATTCTTTCTTAGAACTACACCCATGGTTTGATTCTCCTTCTCAGAGATACGTAGGCAGTCCTTTTTAGATTCAACCATATCCCCAATCAACCCCATTTTCCCCTCAACAGAGACCATGGGTTAGTCCGATTGGATTTCACCTCCATCCGCAAATGTGTACGAATTTAGTTCCAACAGTAGAGTTTGTGTATACACCAAGAGAAAGAAACCGGGTGGCACATCTTGTTGCGGCGTATGTTTTAAAAGAATGAGGCTTTTTCGAATGAGAAAGTATTGGTCCCAAATTTATTTCCAGTGTTCTCGTAGAAGATATAACCTTTCAATTAGAATTTAATAAAATCTACCATTTGAAAAGAAAAAAAAAAAAAAATCAAGTATTGATAAAATTACAGGTAACACAATCGAAGTAAGTAAACATGCCATATACTATGAATTTGAAAATTTTATATTATTCTAATTACCCACCTGGCATAATTCATAATTGGATCTCACTCTCTCCTCTTCATCAACTTGCATTTGATTGCCTATAGTCTTTGTGTTATCCAAAGGGAATTGTTATTAGCACTCTCTAAATTCCATTATACACTCCTCACAAATGTAATTTTTTTCTAATTATAGAAAATTAAGAGTGCAAAATGAGATTTTTAGAGTGCTTATAACAATTCTCTATCCGAAGCTCTGAAACTAGTTAAGTCAATGCTTCGTCGTGGCCTTACCAATATCATCCAGCCTTTTAAAAGAAGGGGTTTCCAATATTTTTTTTTAAATGCGTATTAATTGTAGGGCACAAATGGTATCGAACTTCAATGATCTGAACTGTATATTTTTCAAGTTGCACTTCATATATCATTCTTGCAAAATATTAGCCAAATCGAAAATATTTGAGATATCTAATTGAGTTCAAAGAAATTGACAAACACAATGGTCTAATAAACATTGAAATTTCATCATAACAATTGAATGGGCAAATAACTTTGGATTGAATTGAATTTTCGTAAGAATAATCTAGGAATCGCGATTTACAATATAGACGGTTTGGATTAATAACAAGATAACTAGAAAGTTAAATCATTTAGGGTTTTCCAAAGAATTTGGGGGTATTTTTTTTAGGGGTGTTTTGGTATTTTAATTTTCATCCCAATGTGATTTTTGTGGTTTTGAATGTTGTAGATGTGAAAGCAAGGGTGTAAAATCAAAGAACCCCTTCAATTAGCGAAACTTCCAGCCCCTTCAACCTATTTGACAAAATTGATTAAGTGAGACACAAATGATGAGCCCAAGGGGCATAGTAAAACATATGACGCTGATGGTTATGTGACTTAAAAATAATCTTTGTGACAATTGATGTGGATAATCACATAAATTAAATAAATTATAAATGTTAGTATTTCATTAATTAAAAGTTCAGAAGTCAATCAATCACTAATTTTTTTAAATTATCCCATTGCTGCCTCCTTCCTCTCTTTTCACTTTCTTTCTTTGTTTTTCAATTGTTATCTATGTTGTAGGCATAATTTACAGAACAAGTATGGAGGCTAGAGAGGAGGTGCGGCATAGAGAGAGAAGAGAGAGATGTGTATTTGTGAAGTGTGTTCTATTCCACCCCATTGTGCTTTTATTTATAGTAGTAGGATAGGTAATACCTTTACCTTTTAGGATTACAACTCTTAATAGGTAATCAACTTCTAATAGAAATATAAGAGATATTCCTAGATATACTAGGATTTACACAATCACATTCCTAATCTAATAGGACTACAACACTCCCCCTTGAGTGTGTAAATACTCAAGTAAATGGCCTCATTTGCATATAATGTATGGACGATCATATGTATACTCAAAGGTAACACATCCATGGTGTAGTTCGATTGGTAGACCAAGGTACCGTCAAAACAACGGTTCAACTTCAAGTCAAGGTCTAAATGAATTTTCCCAAGATCCTTCATCTCAAATTCCATCTTCAAGTGTGAGGCAGTTTTCTCAAGCTCTTCTAGAGTCTTAGTGAGATTCATGTCAACGACATAAACCGTAACTCTAGCAATTCGGAATAAGACTTCATAGTTTAACATGCAAGGGCATAATTCATCCTAACTGATCAAATAATCACTTAGACCAGTGTACCACCTCCGTCGGATTGTAAATGAACGCCTCAAACAAGTTAAGAGGTGTTTCGTGGTTTGGATCTATTTGAACCAGTCTATGTAATTCTTTGGGAACTTACATGTAAATCTCCGTATCTATATCCCCATGGAGAAAACACTAACCACATTTCATAATGATGTTTGAGAGAAACCTTGCGCCGTAAGGCATGCATCATATCACACTATTTCATTCATCTTATAACGCTTCTTTTCCCACTTGTAACACAACAGGGTTACCTTGGGCAGTGTAGGAACGACCGATCCAAAACCCACTTTGGTAATGAATTTGACCTGGATTCTAGTTTCGGGGGTTCTACATTGTCATTTAATCAACGGAACACGGTTCAATATCATCTCTTTTTCATTTATATCAGTAGTTACCACATAAATGAAAAATTCATCGATGGTGATCTTATTTCAATTCTATTTAGCTCATCCAAACTAGTATACTGGACCAAGAATTTCAAGTCTCGGGAGTAATCAGGATGTCACATCCCGGCCCGGGCCCCCACCACATCTCGGGCTTGACTTCACCGTAGCACGATATTGTCCGCCTTGGGCCCCGACCATGCCCTCACAGTTTTATTTCTGGGAACTCACATGAGAACTTCCTAGTGGGTCACCTATCATGGAATTGCTCTTGTGCGCAACTTGCTTAACTTCGGAGTTCCTACAGAACCCGAAGCCAGTGAGCTCCCAAAAGGCCTCGTGCTAGGTAGAGATGAGAATATACATATAAGGCTTGCAGGATCCTCATCTCTAGACGATGTGGAATCTTACAATCCACCCCTTTTAGGGGCCCGACGTCCTCGTCAGCACACATCCGACCAGGGATTGGCTTTGATACCAAATTGTCATATCCCGGCCTGAGCCCCCACCACATCCCGGGCTCGACTTCACCGCAACATGATATTGTTTGTTTTGGGTCCCGACCACGCCCTCATGATTTTGTTTCTGGGAACTCACACGAGAACTTCCTAGTGGGTCACCCATCATGAGATTGCTCTCGCGCGCAACTTGCTTAACTTCGGAGTTCCTACAAAATTCGAAGCCAGTGAGCTCCCAAAAGGCCTCGTGCTAGGTAGAGATGGGAATATACATATAAGGCTTGCGGGATCCTCACCCCTCGACGATGTGAGATCTTACATAGGATTAATCTCATGAAATGGAAATGATTTGAGACAATGATTAAGTATAGATTCATTATTATGACATGTCTTCCTTTTTTAGGGAAGTGAATCTTATGAACCGAGTGATCTGTCGTGCTTCAGGCTAAGACAAGTTGATTGGCTACCCGCCAGTGTATCGGACCATCCAACAATGGTGTCCAAACCATCTTTCAGGGATGTTGATTCAATGTCCATTAAGTACGTCTATCATTGCAGGTATGTTTGCAGCTGGTATATGATCTTGTCACTTTAGCTAGATTAGAGAAATGCATCTGGAGCAACATTCTGAAAGCTAGAATTCATAGCACTTGCTTATCACACTTATGCAGTATGGGGATCAAGATGAGACATAGTGGGCAACGTCCATGCAACTTTGTGCCGTTCTACAGGAACGTTGATGTTCTTATCTCTCCCTAACGACGGGAAGACTGTCTTATTAAAGTGACAACCCCCAAATGAGAGGTAAAAAGATCGCATGCAAGGGCTTTAAGAGAGCTAGTGTGAAAGAGAATCATAATCGACAAAGATTCACATCCTTCTTTAAGGATCCATGTTGGTATGTTGTGGCGGCATAACTTGGCACATGGAATGCACACCCAAATGCCTAAATACAAATAACGACAGGTTCGTACCCAGTAACCAATTGTAACGTCATATAGGTTGGGTGGAAATGACCCTTAAGGCAGACACCATAACTTGGTACGTTTACCAATGCTCTTAATTAGGTTGGATAAACCTGAAGTCATTGTTAGAGATGTGATTTAGGTGTAAAGTTAATGTGCGTAGTATCACATTCATCTAGACAACTAACTTCCTCACATTCCAACCTAATCACGTGTTTAATCGAATTCGGTCGCATGTATACAAGAAACATGATTCAGTTAACTCGTATTTGAGGACAATATCAATAAGATTATCCATAAGTAAAACATACACCAAACTTGAATCCAAAAACATGGAAAAATGTTCACAAAGTAAATGGTTTACTAAGGGGATTCGGCCAACAAGGTTATCCATGTCAAAATTTTGCTCTTCCAACGATGTTTGGTGGAGCAAAATTAGTCTCACTAATTGGCTACGGGAATGGTACTCCTCAATGCCATTGGTAGGGGCACAAACAGGTGCATAACCAATAATCTATCCCATCGAGATGGAAGTAGATTCTGCAGGGTTAAGGTTTGGGAATACTATCCCTTATTCTTGAAGTTTTAGGTCTTAGGTACCAAGGATCAAGCTTTGGGCATGATGCCACACCTTGGCAGGCTCTAATTTTACCATATGTTGTAAAAATAAACTCGAAATTGGATTGTGAGATAGACAGACACTAACTTGGGTTCGGTAGGTTCCAGCCGAAGTTGGAAGGGTCTGTTCAGTAAGTCTCTGCCGAAGTAGAGTATTACTGTTTGGTGCACTTCTGCCGAAGCAGAGCATACCCTTCGGTGCATCCCTGCTGAAGCAGGGCATCACCACTCGGTAGGCTTTGACCGAATTGGGTTGAGCCATTCGGTATACTCTAGCCGAACTGAGTTTATGCCTTTCTCTCACGTTTGTGGTAGTAATCAGATCTGAGAATTTGGTAAATTTTTGCTTTCTACACTATTATTTCAAAAGCGAGTTAGAAATATAGAAGGACGAGAAAAGTATGCTTCAGTCAAAATTTGATTGGATTTATAAACCTCAGAATTGTACTCATTCATGGACGTAATCATGGTGTGCTTCAGGCAATGTCTTGTACCCTATATAAAGTGGTTTCTATTAGAAACGTCCAAATAAGGGAAATCAAACTTGTGACGGTTCGGCAATCCATTGAATTTTGAGGGAACAAGATTGTGATTAATGCTATGGGAATGAATCGTTACAAGCATCAAATGTAGAACATTCGAGTTCTAAGACATGATTTTATGAAAACTTCAAGTTTCAAAGGCACTAAATTTGAAACTATAGGTTCAATTTAGTTTATGAATGTTTATTCATAAAATAGAGGTTCCTACAAGAACAAAGAATGCAATATGCTGATTTAAGTATAGTGGATTTTAGTTGCTTTAGGAACTCACTTCGAGACTACGAAAGTGAGTCAATAGTTCAAAGAAGAGAAATAAATTATTGAATCGATAATGTCCAAAAGTGATCTTCAGGTGAATAATTTTGGATTTCTTATTAGATTAATAGACTGCAGGTTACTTTTAATTAATTCAATAGATCAGGACCAAACGGGGTCGATCGTAGAAGCAAAAATAATTATAACATTCGGGTTAAAATTATTTAGAATGCCAAAAATTAGCATTGGGTCGAAAAAGTATAGCTCAAAAGGATTTAGGCTTAGGTGTCGTGAGTAAGGCAAAGCCCTAGAGGCGTTTTGGGCTCAGGTTTGCTACAAATAGCAGCCCACATATGGCTGTAGGCATAGGCTGAGCGTTTTTAAGCCCAGTAGTAAGCTGCTAGCATATGTGGGCCAAGACCATGGTGCAAGAGCAAGCCCAGCCAAGGCTGGCTTGCAGATTGGCTTATGCGAGGCCCAGCCGGAGCTGGGGCCATGTTCATTGAGTCGTGGGACAAGCTTAGCCACATGGGCTGGCATATAGAATCATGGGCCATGGCAGATGCAAAGCCTAGCAAGCACAAAGCTTGTTGGCAGATTGGGTCGAGATCACAAGGACGGGCAAGGAAGTTTACAGGCTTCCTTAAGGAGCATGTTAGGCTTCGGGCTTATGTAGGTCAACCAGGCCAAAGCCCCAGGGGGTGTCGTCGTTGCAGCAAAGCCCAAAGGGTTGCTACTGTGGTAGTGCCATGGTGGAGGTGCAGCGGTGGTACAACACAATGTCTATAATTTTTTTTTTCGCGACATAGTTAGGGTTTGACAAACACTAAATTGCTTCTAATTTCTTTCGATTCTTTGACTCATAAATTCCACACAACAAAAATTGCATAATGCATGATACGTGTGTGTGTGTGTGTGTGTGTATATTGACAATTATATGAACATATATAATATATATAACGGAAGGTAAATATAAATGTAGGGGGTTCATGCATCATGGGGAATGTTTTCATGCTTCATGGTCATTTCAAATATCTTACTTTATTTTAAGCACACCTGATTGGCAGAAAACAATAGAAGCCTTTGAATTTGTAGAAGATCCTTCTCTGAAAGCCGAAATTGCATCTTCAATGCGTTGTATCACGTTCAATACAGAAAAGTTAAATTGAATCAATAGCATGTAGATCAATTCAATAAAATAATAAATTAATCACAAAAAGAATGATTAAAACGTAATACTCCCCTGATTGAATATCAAACTCTCTTTAGTGCAGCGTAAAGGGCGTGCTGATAACGTGTTGTAAGCATAGTTTACTGAACAAGTATGGAGGCCAGAGAGAGAGGAGATGCAGCATAGAGAGAAAAGAGAGAGATGTGTAATTGTGATGTATTTTTATTCCACCCCATTGTGCCTTTATTTATAGTAGTAAGATAGGTAAAATCCTTACCCTTTTAGGATTACAACTCTAAATAGGTAATCAACTCCTAATAGAAATATAAGAGATATTCCTAGATCTACTAGGATTTACACAATCACATTCCTAATCTAATAGGAGTGCAACAATCTAATCAAATTAATCCAATTGTTCTTTTAGTTATTGTCCAATTAAATTGCGTCCTTCTATGTACCCTTCTTTCTCAATATTTTTAAGCCACATATTTGACACAGTTGTTCCTCTTAAAATCTATTCATATGAGTTTCATAAAATATTTCGTAAAATATTACGAGCTCATAATCACTTTAACTTTTATCTCATATAATGGACCAAAATATTAAGGAAAATCTATCAATTTTTGTATATTTGATGCGTGATTTATACGCACACAAATTAAACCCTCTTTTCGTCAAATTGTAGTAAGTATATAAGTAGGGATCGTTCTGGACCGGGGATTAGGAGGGATTGTTAATCACTTGGATTTGACTCAAAAACGTAAAAACGTAATAATAAACACTAAACTAGACTCAAAGAATGTAAAACTAAACTTTAAAACACTAAGACAAACCAAAGACTCAAAATGCTTTTAAAAACACAAACTAAAATGATTTCTAACTAAATTGACATTAAAGTAAAGGGGGATTTCAGTTTATACGAAATTAAATTAAATGAACAAATTAAAACAGAATGTAAATATGAAATTGATGAAATAGAATGGATGAATGCTAGCTAAGGGGGTCATCTCCACATATGTTACACTTGCATAATAAAAAGATTTCCAATTACATTTCAATAAATTATGAATTCTCATCACCCCAAGTTAATTAGGTCCGTTTAAATTAACCGTCAAGTTTTCCTTAAGTTAATGAATTGGATGGGTTAGCGCAACGCAATTCACTACATTCTCCAAAAGTCCTTTACGTGAACAGCACAATAAAGATACAATCAAAGATCATTAAGCATTATGAAAACTATAAGTGTTGACGAGGCATTCGTTACTATGATGAGCATGAAACTCGTGCCAAGAATTCATTTAACGCGATTGTTTATAAGCAACCTCCACTACTTGTGAATATAAGTTCATAACGATTAGGTGAAACTCACTTATATTTTAGCGTCATATTCATGCATGAAAATTAAGCGTGCACTCTCAATAAACATACATAAATAAGTTATCAATCAAACGGTTAAACAAATTGAATCCACAACTTATGAAATTCCAACGAAAGTTAATCAATTCATATTGCAAACATAAACATAGTTTCGAATCACCCCCTAGCTAAAGGGGGGTTTAGTTCCTCATAACTTTGAAATCAAAGAAACACCTAAACATTCCAACAACTCAAACTTGAATTGTATGAACGTTTAGGCACTCTTCTCTTCCATTCCTCATACGTACAAAACAAAGAGAATTGAATTTAAACTTTGAAATCAAAGAAACACCTAAACATTCCAACAACTCAAACTTGAATTGTATGAACGTTTAGGCCCTCTTCTCTTCCATTCCTCATTCGTACAAAACAAAGAGTATTGAAATTAAACATTGAAATCAAAGAAACACCTAAACATTCCAACAACTCAAACTTGAATTGTATGAACGTTTAGGCCCTCTTCTCTTCCTCTTCGTTGTAGCATAAGGTCTAGGGATAGTTGGTTGGGGGGATGGAAGTGTGGAATGGAGTGGGGAGTGATGGAAATGGAAGATGGTTTTTGGATTCTAAGGGAGACTCACGGCTAAGAGAGAAAGGGAAGTGTTTGTGGTGTGTTGTGTATGAAATGAGATGTGATTTTTGTGTATGAATGCATGGGTTTTTATAGGGGGAATGGGAGAATATGTGGGTGATTGTTTAAGAGTGAATGTGGTTGTTATGATTGAGAGTGCATGTGGATGAAATAATGATGGAAAAAGAGCTAGGTTGTTGGTGTGTGAATGCATGTGTTGAATTGGTGGTGCAATGATGAAAGAGTAAGTGCATGTGTGTGTGAATGCATGTGTTGAATTGGTGGTGCAATGATGAAAGAGTAAGTGCATGTGTGTGTGAATGGTGGTGCAATGATGAAAGAGTAAGTGCATGTGTGTGTGAATGGTGAATGGTGGTGCAATGATGAAAGAATAAGTGCATGTGTGTGTGAATGGTGGTAGCTAGGGTGAATTATGATGAATGCATGTGGAATAAAGATGGAGAAGGTGGTGTAATGATGAAGGAGTAAGTGCATGTGTGTGTGAATGGTGGTGCAATGATGAAAGAGTAAGTGCATGTGTGTGTGAATGGTGGTGCAATGATGAAAGAATAAGTGCATGTGTGTGTGAATGGTGGTGCAATGATGAAAGAATAAGTGCATGTGTGTGTGAATGGTGGTATGATGCATGTGAATGCATATGGCTAAGGGTTGTTGATTGGGCTAGAGGTTTTGCATGGCTCAAAGGATTGTTTGATTGGGCTAGGCCCTTTGTTTTATGTCCAAAGTGCATACAAGGCTTTCAAATTCGTCCAACACTTTGGCTCCAAGCATATGCTATCCATTCCAAGCCCAATTTTGCTCCAAAATGCATCTTTTTGCTTCCTTAGCCATATGAACCTAAAAACACACGAAAATGGCTTAAACTACTAAAACAATTATGAATTAACAACATAGATGCACGAAAACAAGCTAAGTAAGTCGCCTAAATATGCTCCTATCAAATTCCCCCACACTTAGCTTTTGCTAGTCCTCGAGCAAAACAAAATAATAACAAATAAACAAAACGACACTAACCAAGTAAAACACAACCTAAACCTTCCAACAACCGTCTTAGGGATTTCCAATGCACATGACAAGTTAAAAATCATTATTCTCACAGATTTTAGCCATCTTTACACTTAAGTACATTCTTAATCATAGTCACCACATACTAGTTCACAATTAAGCAATTAAAACACATTTCAAATGTAGTAACATGCCTTTAGAGAATTTGCTCAATTCCTTACAAGATATGTACTCAATTTTCACTTAGATTTTCTGACTACACACCCTAAACTAGTTATATGTGAGAAGATTGATGTAAACATAAAAACGAACACTCACATATATGTATTTCAAAGGAAGCAATTTCTGGAGTTAATAAGCATGTTTAGATATGATCTCATGAATGGAATGCTACTACTTAGACGCGAGAACCAGTGACACCATAAGCTCATATCAATTCCAAACTCCACATTTTGAAACACATAACACTCAAGATAGAAGTCAAAGGGTAGTAACGGGGCTAGGGTATTGGCTAACAATGAAAGGTGAAGGATAAACAAACATTCTTAAAGCAATAGTGAGCAAAGTATTGAATTAGGCACTTAGAATTCCCTTAAGAACGCAGAAGTCAACTTTGAACACCCAAGGGAAAATCACACAAAACTTAGGGCCATATTCAACTTTTTGGACCCTTTCTTCAACCATCAACGCTCGTGAGTTCATTCTTACTTATTTTCACTCCTTTTTTTTTTTTTTTTTTTTTTTTCTTTTCTTCTTCTTTTTCTTTTGAATCTCAAAACATACATATAAACGTAAGAACAAACTTTTACTCCCCCACACTCATTTTCTTGCATAATGTAACTCAAAAGGAATTCATTTAAGTCATGCTCACTAAACTTTAAGAACAAGGGTATAGGAAAGTCCTACTCTAAGCTAGGTAAGGGGTGATGTGGGTAAACAAGGAATAAAGGCAAAACGAGGCTCAACGGGGTTAAAACTTACAACATATACGAAGTATGGGAAGTAAGGCTATTTGGCTATGGTGGTGGTCACTACACAACTTCTTCTTGAATATGTGTTATGCAAATCAATAACATGCTTTGAATGAAATGGGCATGAGTTCTAGCATTTGGAACTATATGATGAAACGCCTTCTAAGTAGTAACCAAGCAAAGAATAATGAGATCATGCAACGACTTTAGAAAACAAGAAATCACAGATTATACTCTCCAAAGAACGTTATAGGCTCAAGTCTCTCAGGGTTGTAGCATTTGTTTGAGTTCCTTCCTTCAAGCATGTTACAAAAACGAATTTTTTTCTTTTATGATTGCATGTGAAGTTATACATTATAACCATAACCAAGCATATACCAAGAGTAAATCAAACTTTTCTCTATGTTTATAACTCTTTCTAACCGTCATGCAATTATAAACCAAATCCTTATCATTGTGTTGGAAGGTATTATAAAACAAAACACACTAAAACACTCTAAAACAACTTAAAAACACCTTAAAACAGCAAGGAACAACATTAGAAGTTATGGTGGATAAAACCCTACGAATTTGCATCAAAACACTTTAGTTACCTTTTCTTCTTAAATCAAACATTGTCCTCAATGTTTTAAGCATTGATTCACACAAAACATAAGTAAACACACAAAAAGCAACTAAACATATTAAACATGGCAGAATGTAATTAACAAAGAGAAGAGTTTAGGGACGCAAATCTAGTTATGGAGTGTAAATTCCCTCTTCTCCTTGGTGATTGCATTGAGGCTTTGATCTTTGTGATTCCACAGGCTTACTCTTGAACTGGTTTCCGCCCATCGTTGATTTTCCTTTGTGCTACTCTTCAACTGGGCAGCAGGATTCCCTTTAGTGTCTCCCCCGAAGGTCTGAGCTTCCTCCTGCTATCTGTTTCTTTGTTCAGTCTTTGCAGGAGTGGTCCCTTCTCTGGAAGTGTATCAACCGTTGAAGATGACTACTCGAGAGCAACGCTAGGTAAGCAATCAGGAATAGATTCCAGGCAGTTGGCTCCAGATCGGTAGACTGACTCCAAGTGCCGGCTGATTGCTTCTTTTACTTTGCCATGCAAGTAAGAACAAGAACAAAGAAAAAGACAGGGAAAGAGCATGATATGAGATATTTTTGCTTTTGACCTTGATGATATGAGATACCTTTGCTTTGAAGAAGTGGTGAATGAATCAGCACATGCTTCAATCCGCCGTTTTCTCCTGGGTCATATGTACTCCAGGCATCTGGTATCATCTTTGGGGAAGAAGAAAGAATTGAGTATTTCGAAAGGCTTTGCTGGGAGTGCGCCCTCAGAGGTGAGGGAGAGTTGGGCATTTTCTTCAGGTTTGCCCTGCCATAAAAGATGAAGGTCGACATATATAGAGATAATATCAAGTGGTGGTACTTTTTACCCTTGTCAACAAACGTTTTGATCCCGCAAATCCGGCTTTTTGAAATAGTGGCGCCTCTTCGATCTTTGAATACGCCTCTTCGATTTCTGAGCAGGCGCCCCTTCGATTTCTGAACGACGCCCCTTCGCTTTCTGAATGACACGTGGTAGTGCAGATGCGGCTCCTTTTGACAAAGCTGCACACGTCTTCTGAAAAGCAGAGAAAGCGTCGCCGAACTTTGCGCTTGTCGGCTAAAGATGTGTAGTTGCGATGATGGCCTCCACGTGTTTTCAGCTTTGTCAGAAATCTTTTGACAAAGTTGAACGCGTCTTCTGAAAAGCCGAGAACGCGTCGCCTAAATTACGCCGGAAATTCCGGCTTTTCGAATTGGTGGACGCGTCGCCTTGGCTTCTTATAGAGCTATCGATCACCACAACAAACACACTCTGAAGAATTCCCATTCTTGAAAATCGACTCCGGCCCTTTGAGAATTAACTCCATCCACCCCATCTCTTTGAACACTTTTGAAAAATGGCAAACCCATCGAACCTTAGCTTAGAATTGAGTCTCAGCAGTGATACGGCCGCGCCGCGTCAAGGTAACGTATGGCGCCCTTCTTTCTTATCTTCTAACGGTCCTCTCACAGGTGAAGACTCCGTGATGCAGGACGCCACAACAGCTACAATAGTAGCTAGGAACCTCCTCACTCCAAAAGATAGTAGGCTGCTGTCAGGACGGTCCGATGAGTTGGCCGTTCAAGAGTCCCTCGCACTTAGTGTTCAGTGTGCGAGTTCTGTGTCCAACATGGGCCAACGCCTGCTTGCCCGCTCCCGTCAGGTGGAATCATTGATGGCAGAGGTGGAAAGTCTTAAGCAGGAGATCAAACTGCTTAAGCATGAGAATAGAAGTTTGCACGTGCTTGCCAACAACTATTCGACGGGCATGAAGAGGAAGCTTGATGAACTGCAAGAGTCTGAAGGTCGGATTCAAAGTGACCGTCAAAGGTTTTCGTCTTTCCTCCAGAGGCACCTTTTTCCTGGATCATCCAGCGTTTGGCCAAGTATTGAGGCCTCTAATGCTCTATCTTCGATGCCTCCAGCTCCGATGCCTTCCGTCCCGATGCCTTCCGCTTCAAGAGTTTTGCCACGTAGTGGGTCTTTAAGTAAACAACCTTTGTGAAGCCTCCATCGTTCTGCCATGTTTTTTTTTTTTTTTTTTTTTTTTTTTTTCAAAATGCATTGGGTTGCCTCCCAAGTAGCGCTTTCTTTTACGTCTTTCAGCCGGACGAAGAACCCAATCACTCCAGGATATGTTCACGAATCGGATGAGAACTCCGAGTCATAAACTAGTACCTAGAACAAGAAACAAAACAAGATTAAGAATCTGGAATAAAATAAAAACAAACGAAAATAAAACAATCCAAGGAATTAGCAAATTTTCTAATCCCCGGCAACGGCGCCAAAATTTGATGCGTGATTTATACGCACACAAATTAAACCCTCTTTTCGTCAAATTGTAGTAAGTATATAAGTAGGGATCGTTCTGGACCGGGGATTAGGAGGGATTGTTAATCACTTGGATTTGACTCAAAAACGTAAAAACGTAATAATAAACACTAAACTAGACTCAAAGAATGTAAAACTAAACTTTAAAACACTAAGACAAACCAAAGACTCAAAATGTTTTTAAAAACACAAACTAAAATGATTTCTAACTAAATTGACATTAAAGTAAAGGGGGATTTAAGTTTATACGAAATTAAATTAAATGAACAAATTAAAATAGAATGTAAATATGAAATTGATGAAATAGAATGGATGAATGCTAGCTAAGGGGGTCATCTCCACATATGTTACACTTGCATAATAAAAAGATTTCCAATTACATTTCAATAAATTATGAATTCTCATCACCCCAAGTTAATTAGGTCCGCTTAAATTAACCGTCAATTTTTCCTTAAGTTAATGAATTGGATGGGTTAGCGCAACGCAATTCACTACATTCTCCAAAAGTCCTTTACGTGAACAGCACAATAAAGATACAATCAAAGATCATTAAGCATTATGAAAACTATAAGTGTTGACGAGGCATTCGTTACTATGATGAGCATGAAACTCGTGCCAAGAATTCATTTAACGCGATTGTTTATAAGCAACCTCCACTACTTGTGAATATAAGTTCATAACGATTAGGTGAAACTCACTTATATTCTAGCGTCATATTCATGCATGAAAATTAAGCGTGCACTCTCAATAAACATACATAAATAAGTTATCAATCAAACGGTTAAACAAATTGAATCCACAACTTATGAAATTCCAACGAAAGTTAATCAATTCATATTGCAAACATAAACATAGTTTCGAATCACCCCCTAGCTAAAGGGGAGGTTTAGTTCCTCATAACTTTGAAATCAAAGAAACACCTAAACATTCCAACAACTCAAACTTGAATTGTATGAACGTTTAGGCACTCTTCTCTTCCATTCCTCATACGTACAAAACAAAGAGAATTGAATTTAAACTTTGAAATCAAAGAAACACCTAAACATTCCAACAACTCAAACTTGAATTGTATGAACGTTTAGGCCCTCTTCTCTTCCATTCCTCATTCGTACAAAACAAAGAGTATTGAAATTAAACATTGAAATCAAAGAAACACCTAAACATTCCAACAACTCAAACTTGAATTGTATGAACGTTTAGGCCCTCTTCTCTTCCTCTTCGTTGTAGCATAAGGTCTAGGGATAGTTGGTTGGGGGGATGGAAGTGTGGAATGGAGTGGGGAGTGATGGAAATGGAAGATGGTTTTTGGATTCTAAGGGAGACTCACGGCTAAGAGAGAAAGGGAAGTGTTTGTGGCGTGTTGTGTATGAAATGAGATGTGATTTTTGTGTATGAATGCATGGGTTTTTATAGGGGGAATGGGAGAATATGTGGGTGATTGTTTAAGAGTGAATGTGGTTGTTATGATTGAGAGTGCATGTGGATGAAATAATGATGGAAAACGAGCTAGGTTGTTGGTGTGTGAATGCATGTGTTGAATTGGTGGTGCAATGATGAAAGAGTAAGTGCATGTGTGTGTGAATGGTGGTGCAATGATGAAAGAGTAAGTGCATGTGTGTGTGAATGGTGAATGGTGGTGCAATGATGAAAGAATAAGTGCATGTGTGTGTGAATGGTGGTAGCTAGGGTGAATTATGATGAATGCATGTGGAATAAAGATGGAGAAGGTGGTGTAATGATGAAGGAGTAAGTGCATGTGTGTGTGAATGGTGGTGCAATGATGAAAGAGTAAGTGCATGTGTGTGTGAATGGTGGTGCAATGATGAAAGAATAAGTGCATGTGTGTGTGAATGGTGGTATGATGCATGTGAATGCATGTGGCTAAGGGTTGTTGATTGGGCTAGAGGTTTTGCATGGCTCAAAGGATTGTTTGATTGGGCTAGGCCCTTTGTTTTATGTCCAAAGTGCATACAAGGCTTTCAAATTCGTCCAACACTTTGGCTCCAAGCATATGCTATCCATTCCAAGCCCAATTTTGCTCCAAAATGCTCCAAAATGCATCTTTTTGCTTCCTTAGCCATATGAACCTAAAAACACACGAAAATGGCTTAAACTACTAAAACAATTATGAATTAACAACATAGATGCACGAAAACAAGCTAAGTAAGTCGCCTAAATATGCTCCTATCAATATTATATGCTAGATAATTAGTATTTTATATAATTTAGGTTATTTAATAAATAGAACTTATTTATACCTATAATAAATTACTTAAATCTGCCTAGTTTGCATAGGCTCTGCTTAAGCGCTAGGCATTACATCACATCATGTCACCCAACTAATGCATAACATCTTTTAGAACAATGCTTATTATACAATTACGTAATGGAAATATACTATAAGAAACGGTGCTTAAATCCTCCTTCAAATATTCCAGAAAATCCTCCTTCGAATATTTCGAGCAGTCTAAATCTTCATTCGAATATTCCGTTTAGTACAAATCCTCATTCGAATATTTTGGATAGTTCTCAATAAAGTGAGGTCACTTAGTTGAATGAAATGTTGTTTAATTTTTCAAATTATGGACTTAGACGTCGAATGGTTGCCTACATTCTTCTGAGATCTTTTACTCTTTTCAATTTCACCACTCTCCTCAATAGTTCTTGGCTTTGCCACTGCTTTCTACCATGGTCTAATTGCTTTTCACCTCATGCTCTATTGATTCTTCCAGGAATTTAAGGAAATAAGTTGGCTTTTTATATTAGCTCCCCACAAAATGTTGACTGCATCCCACATTAAAATTTAATATTAAATAACTTTTTTTCCCAACTATGCAATGGCAATTTTGACCTTATTAGGTTTGAAAAAAAAAAAAAAAATTATATACATCCCAAATCACTTTTAACGTATTATTTATCTTCTTCAACTATCAAAACTCCTCCGACCCTTCATTGTTGAACAAAACCCTAACCAATGAAACTACAAACATGTTGATTGAGAAAAATTATTTTTAACGAATGAAACACGAAATCGATATCGGAAGCTTCACATGAGATAAGACTTCATATTTTTTATTGTTATAGTGATTTTGACGACATCGATAATTATTTAATCTTGCTTTTGATACGTTATTCTAGCTTTTATGTTCGAATTCATCTTTTAAGAATCACAAGGATTACATGAAGAATTAAACATCTAAAATAACCACCAAATATTAAAAACAAATGACATGGGTTTTAATGGTGGAATTAAAAACAACACACATATGCTTTAAATCTCAGGCAGCATCTTTTGTCAAAATTCTAGTCGGCATTTTTTGTCCAAATTAAAATCTTTATAAGATTTGAGAAATGTGGGATGTATAGAAAATATGGGGTGCAGGTAAAAAAGGTAAGGTGTATATTAAGAATGTGGGGTGTGAGGATATTATGGGAAAGTATGTGGGGTGTATTAAGATAATTTTTAATTAAAAAAAAATATGGAATGTATTAAGTATGTGAGGTTTATTCAACAATTTGTGGAGTGTTAACATAATAAGCCTATAAGTTTGGTAAATTTTTCTTTGTCCAAAAAAAAAAAAATTTGGGAAATTTCAAAATTGAGATATCTAATTCATAGGAAACGTGTTTGTGCTTCTCTTCGCCGACCAGATAAACATAAAGCTTATAGATTGACGATCCTTGCTTCGTCCTTTCTTTCACTCTTCCCCATCAATCATTCAATCAGTGGAGTATCCTGTTAACAATTGATATGAACAGTGGTAAATCAAATACCTAGAATCTTTGTTTCTTATCGTCTACAAATATATCGAAGGCACAAGAAATTTATTGTCCTTCAATGTTATGAAAAAGTTTGTTAAGAGGGAGGAGGTAAAAGGCAAAGGTAGATTGAGAAGTTTGTGGGTAAGATGATGACTGTGAAAGAGTAGGGGATGGAGGCGGAGGATAAGTAGAAACAAAGTTGGTTTCACGTAGGTTGCTAGGTTTTAGGGTTTTTATTTTTATTTTTTTTCCATCTTATTAATTGAATAAAAATTGAGAACATTTTAGATGATGTGACTGTCTACTTAAAATAGTATAAAATTATGATATAAATAGATAAAAAAGTATAGCATTATTATATATTATTACATCAATTACAAAGATTAGCAAGAAAACTTCAAATTTTTTTAGGCTTTTTAGCCCAAATGTCCCTGTGATTGGCATAACTCCCCACTTTAATCCTCGACATAAAAACCGATGGAAGTGGTCCCCCGAATTTGTTGCTTACATTGAAATGATATTGTCGACCAAATGATATATGCTTATGTTTATTTTGATGAGGTATTTGTTGGTTTTGCCCCTCGAACTTGTGTGGAGCTGCCAATTTCCCCCTGAAGTTTAATTTTAGTTGATTACCCCATGAATTTTTATAATTAGCCAATTCCACCCCCCCCCCACCCACCCAAAATGTAACTTTAGCTAATTACCCCCCTCCCTCTTTAAAATTATATAAATAGCCAATTTCTATAAACTGAGGATAGGGTGCTTACATTAGGTTTCAATAAAAAAAAAAAACCCAACAGGAATTGAAACCTAATTAAGTCTAGATACATAATTGAAACATAATTAAGTCCGAACACATAACTTATAAAAAAAAAAAAAACACCTTAAATTTAAATATTGTCATACAAAACATAAATTTAAAACTACTATTTGGATGATCCTGGTCCATTTTGCAAGACTTCATAACGCCATCGGTTGTAACCTCCCTTCAACGCATTATCCATCAACTTCATTAACTGTTCGTTCGTATCATCATCATCAAGAGTGTACTTACATTGTTACACATATATGCAAATAATTAATTCCAACATATAATTAAAAATTTCACAAACTTAATTATTAATCCATCAACAATAATATACTTACTAATACTTCATCCATCACAGCCGTCTTCACATTCTCGGGCACATCTTCCCAAGAACGCCACTCAGCAGTGCGCAAACTCAAAATGATCCCTTAAATCATGCGGGTTGGGATTGCGTACATTCTCATCCTTGTTCTTATCTGCCATCCTAGCACAAACATAATTTTGAAGAATAAGGATAATAGAATTGTGAAGAATCAGGACAGTAAAAGTGCATATTTATAGGTAGGTTAGGACCTTTGCACGACGAAGCCTTTGTTGCTGTTTGGACCTAAAATTATTGGGCTAGGCCAAGTATGGAATTGTTCTCGGCCTAGAAGCTCTGCTCGAGGATTGTTACAAACCAGCCGGTTCATGGGCCACCTAACTAAGGTCGTGCCAAGTCCTGTTTGGAAAAGAATATTCCAGATGAATAGGAAGTGGTTGGCCCTATTGCGAAGCGGATGAATGAAGAGGTTAAGTTCTGATGCAGTAAGGATTCTCAGCCAAATAAGGATATTCAAAATCCTAATAGAAGAAGGATTGGCCGAGATAAGATGGATTGGGGTAAGGAGTCCTATTTCGAGTATGGTTAGGATTTGTTCGTGCTACTATAAATAGAGAATGGAGGGCACAATTAAACCTTTCTCGAATTCAACACACAATTGCCTTGCGTAAACCTCTCAAACAACTTGAGATTTTTCATTTTCTTTTTCCGCCAATACATTTTCAGTTTTGATAAACAGCACTATAGAGGCAACCAACGAACATCTTCAATTTGGATAAATAGCACTGTTACAGTAGAATCAGCCGACCAAGGAACACCTTCAGTTTGGATAAACAGCACTGCGTCGAGGCCGACTGATTATCTATCCAAGTCTTGGTCAAGAAGGGTTTCCGAATCCTTATTGGTGGAGGTCATCTTATTAGCCTTCTCGGCGAGGTAAAGTGTTATGAGTTACGACATTCGGCACATTGAACGCCGAGTGGTTTTATGATTGGATACTGACGAGTGAGTTTTAGAGTTCGGCATTCTAATGGTTGAACCACATTTACCATCAAGATATACATCACCTTTGAGTACTTGTGTCAATATAGTCTGGTACCGATTCAACGTGCTTATACTCTCACGAATATAATCATTGTGACCGAATTTGGCACCGACGATTCGTGAACTTCGCAGAGTTAGCAGCCTTGTCTTTAGGCTCAAGAATCCAAAGGCCGAGACTTGTTCTTTCATCGGCCGCAATCGTAAGATTAAGAAGTCAGCAACGTGCTCAACGCAACATCAACAAATTGTACTCCTTGACTAGGTTCGGCCGACGAGTTAGCACGCCCCGCATCAACCGAAAGACGTAATTAGCTCATTAGTTACTCGGCCTGCGTGCCACGTAGGCTTTGTAATTTTTAGGGTCAACATTTTGGCACGCCCAGTGGGACCTGGTGCTAGATCTTCGGAGTTCATAACCATTGAGATACAGTCCATAAAGAAGAAAACAATCATGGTAAAGTCAACAACCGACTTGCCAGTACAAGGCCCTGGACAAGATTTGTCTCAGGTACAAAATCCCCTCATTGTTATGCCACCCGAGGCTACAAGTGCGACATGCCAAGAGAAAGAAATTTGTCTCAGCGGATAATCTCACAACCCAGAAATTCCCAACTAAACAGCAGGCATTTTCGTCGAAGGAATAGTGGAAGATTGTGACGAAGATGGTGGGGAAGGTTCTGATCCACCAACTAGGTCGTTTCTTTGAAAACGACTTGATGAACAATCTCGGCAAGTCGAGCAGTCGATTGGCCAGAAAATGAATAATTTTCTTAAAGCAATACAAAGTAATAGTGATGCACATACCAGGTTGCTTGAACTATTGGCCAGTCAAGCCTTCGAAGATGGCCACGTCAACCAACCTCGGCAGCTTCCCTTTAAGAATGCTCCATTACAAGCCGAGAAAGGATATGTTCGGCTCCAACTAATTAACTTGGAAAAAAGAGGAGGATCAAAGAGTAGATCTAATAAGCCTGACATGGGAGTGGAAGCAGCATCTATCAATATGACCGAGGTCCAAAGGATGATCGATTCGACCTTAAAAAAAGGGGCCGAAGTTCCCAAAGTTCATCCATCCGTGCCCAGCTTATGTGGAAAAGTTTGAATATCCTAAAGGCTTCAAGATCCCGGACTTCAGTCTTTTCGCCGGAGAATCATCCTTATCTTCGTTAGAACATGTAGCTCGGTTCACTGCGCAATATGAAGACGTTAATAACGACTTCCATAAACTACGACTATTCAACTTCTCACGAACGGGTTCAACCTTTGCTTGGTATATCAACCTTCTTCTGAACTCTGTCCAGAGTTGAGAGGAATTGGTCGAGAAATTCCATGAACAATTCTATCGACCAGGGATAGAAATGTCTATTTCATCATTAGCTAGAATGGCTTAAGCTTTAGACGAATCACTAATGAAATATTTAACAAGGTTCAATTCAGCCAAGAATTGGTGCTGAGTACCTCTCCCTGAGGTTGAGTTTGTTAGAATCGCTCTAAACGGCCTGGACGTTGAATACAAAAAGAAATTCCTGGGGGAAACTATCCGAGATATGTAAGAATTGGCTTAGCACGTTGAGCAGTATGATTATTTGCTTTGAGAGGAAAAAATCTCAAAGTCCCTATCCTGGGGAACAATATACAAGAACTTCACGGTTAGCTACGCATTGGCCGAAAGCGAGGATCACTAATACGCCAGCATGGACGCGGCTGAAATAGTAATGGATAAACCATACGTTTGCAAGGCATTAGCTCAAATCAGTCCCAAGGATGCCGAAACCCGCTCGGCCTCTGAAGAGATGATTAAAACATCAAAAGTTTACACTTTCAATATCACCAAGGCCGATGCAATCTTCGACTAGTTGTTAGTAGCAAAGATCATAAAACTTCAGCCAGGACACAACATTCCTAAGGCCAAAGAGTTGAAAAGTAAGACATATTGCAAGTACTATAATTCGAACAAGCATGCTACCAATAATTGCGTCGTGTTCTGTGATGCGATTCAAGGTTGGATTGAGAAGGGTAAGTTAAAATTTCCTGAGAAACAAATGGCGGTTGACGTCAATCCCTTCCCCTCGACGACAATTGGCATGGTGGGTGCTCATCTCCCTAAAAACAAAGGAAAAGGGAAGGCCGAATTCCCCCCAGTACAACATGTCTGTAAGCAGAGTGGTCAGCCGAGACTCAAGATTGATTTATTTTCAAATGAACCACCCACAGAGTCTTCAGGGCCGGCCATCGTCAAACCTGTGTCAGGTTCTAGTTCCAAAAAAACTGATGAATCAATGGTTTTGTGCCGCCGCTGTAAAACACGCATTGCCTTAACCGAGCCTAAAGAGAGAACACCTCAGGCTCTAACTTCATGTCAGCCGTCCACGGCCGCAGCAAAACCTTTGAAGGAACTCAGTGCTGGCTAACTCCGGCAGATGTTCGAGAGACTTAGCCCACAGGTACAAGTAAAAGATCCAACCCCAGTCAGACGACGTCTTGACTTTGACGCGCCATTCTATAATGAGGATTATTACTCGCGTAACTCCAGTAGTTCGAGTTCATCGGTGGGTCAAAAAACCTTCAAACTACCTAAGCCACATGACCAACGTTGGTACAGTTACAATTCTCTGATTGGCATGTATACGGCGTTATCCAAGTCTCAAAAACGTCGTCGGTAGTGGATAGACTGCATAGCCCGATGACAAGAAGTGCAAGCTAATTCGACTACCCGGTGGTAGCCAAAAGAGGCAGCAGGAAGCGGCGACGATCGACTTACCCTGACCATTATGGCTAAATTACTTCAAGAGAAAAAAACAGTTGATTGCGACTTTGAAACCACCATTGAAGAGTCTGAAAAACGCATCAGGCTCCTTCTTCGCCCCGGAGAGATGAAAGCTCATCTCGAACATTTCAAACAACATGCTGAAAGTAAGCTTCCCTCGTTATCATCGTAAGAACCGTTTATAAAAGTACGACGTAATCTGCATCCTCCATTTCTCGGTGAATCCTTGGAATACATGGGAGAATTCCATAAGAAATATTCCGCAATGACTTGTACAGATTGCCTAAGGCATGTTAGAAAGCCCTCGACCTAGCACTCACTTGTCTTGATGCTGAACAGATTATTTAGAAAACCACCGATCTGACAATAAAAGCTCGGTTCCAGCATATACGTGAGGCTCGAGTCCTCAGCTTTGAGGTCGACATATACACAGATATAAACATCGCCAAGCTACCTTTTCCCTTGAAGACCTTCAGCACTTACGATGTCATTTCGAAGTCTTCTCGACCGTGTCTCTTTTTGGCCTTACGGCCGATTATGAGAATCATGTGGTGCATTTAGATGCATACTTGGACACAAGGAATACCTGAATCGCCTACGAAGAACGAGCCCGTAAAGCACTACAGGAAAAAATCACTTTTCGACAATAAACAAGCTCGGGGACGACGACCAGAATGGACGGGTGTCAGTCAACATGACACAAGAGCAGGTACATCATAGAGCGAAAGATAATCTGGTTGAAGACGCTCTAAAGACTGATACCACACCCACTCATTTGGAAGATGACAACCAAGACCCGATAGGTGCATCAGTCCTCGAGCACATGGAAGTCAGCATGGTCCATGTCCTACTAGCTGAATTTCAACTGACCATCCACCAGTCAAATTTCTTGGATGGGGATGTGGTTGCCGAAGAAGTGACACAAGTCGATTTCATCGCTACTAAGGAGGATGGGGAAATCCATAAAGATGATAAACTTAAAGCAGCCTTGGCCGAATTGTTTCCTCGCTCTTCTTCTGTTAATCTCCAACATCTAAAGTCGTTATACGTAACGACTCATATTGAAGAATACCCCATTTCCAAAGTGTTTGTCGATTGTGGGGCCACAATCAACATCATGCCAATTTCCATCATGAAGGCATTACGCCATTCCAATGATGAGCTCATACTGTCAGGCATAACGATGAGCAACTTCATCGACGACAAGTCTTAAACCAAATGAGTGCTTCCATTAGACGTAAGTGTTGCAGGTCGTAACCACATGACTGCATTCTTTATAATCGATTTAAAGATCGACTATAATGCATTGCTTGGTCGTGATTGAATCCATCAAACAAGTTGCATCCCTTCATCGCTATACCAGGTCCTTATCTTTTAGGACAGTAAATCGGTAGTAGTCAATCCAGCCGATAATCAGCCATTTGAGACCAACATGATTCAGGCTCGCTATTATGACGATCACGTTAGCTACATTACCCTACAGGGTTTCAACGAGGACAGACGGTCGACTCGGATCTCAGTTCAGAAAGCCATCGAGGTAGGCATCGAGACTATATAACAAGATTCGATGAGACTCGGCTTGGCCGACCTAATTACCAACACCAATGACTGACGCCGCTAAACAATAAAGGCATCGGGCCGTGGTTTCATCCACCATAGAGCGTTTACTGGCTCATTCGTATGCTATTGCCAAGCACCCACACTCGGGCATAAACTTAATTGAATTTTTGGTCGAATGAGATAACGGCCTAGTTTTATCGTTAAACAAAGTTCAGGCTACACCGGCCGAACTCGAAGACAATCGGCCTCAAGTCAAGGACCCATTGGAAGAGATAAATGTTGGCACCGTCGATAAGCCTCAACCGTTGTTTATTAGTGCGTTGTTGCCTCACCCCATGAAGGTTAAACTTAGTAAACTACTCAACGAGTTTAAAGATTGTTTCGCGTGGAATTATCATGAGATGCCAGGCCTCGACCGAAAACTCATCGAACATGAGTTACGCATCAAAGTTGGTTGTAAGCCTTTCCGACAAACCTTCTGCTGGTTCTCGAAGTATAACTCGGCATAAAAGACGAATTAGTTTGGCCTTGGGTTTATTCGCACCGCTCGGTACGTTGAGTGGTTGGCCAATATCATCCCGGTGTTAAAGAAAAATGGAGCCCTACTCATCTGCATCAATTTCCGTAATTTGAATTTGGCAATTCCCAAGGATGAATACACGATGCCATCTCGAATTTATTAATTAATTTCGCAGGCAATCAAGAAATGTTGTCCTTCATAGACGGCTATGTCGGCTACAACCAGATCTTTATCGCTGAAGCTGATGTTCACAAGACCGCCTTTCATTGCTCGGGAGCACTCAGCACATATGAATGGGTCATCATGCCATTCGGCCTTAAGAACGTCGGCACCACGTACCAAAGAGCTATGAATACGATATTCCATGATTTGATCAATACGATCGTAGAAGTATGGTTGTGAATTCGTAAAGCCGCCGAACGCATTTGGATGATCTTTGGCAAGCATTCCTTCGTATACGTCAGCATAATCTCAAAATAAACCCGGCCAAATACGTCTTCGGTGTATCGGCTTGTAACTTCTTGGGGTTTCTTGTGCACCATCGTGGTGTCGAGGTCGACGAAAATAAAACCTACATAATCATTAACACTCCACCCCCGACGACTAAGAAGTAACTCTAGTCGTTACTCGGGAAGATAAATTTCTTCACTGTTTCATAGCTAATTCGGCAGGCAAAATGGAAGCTTTCTCTACACTCCTGAAACTTAAAGACTCAGATAAGTTTAAGCGGCACAAAGAACATCAAGCGACTTTCACGTAAATCAATGTCTCCCTTATAACGCCACTAGTGCTCGTACTGCCTCGACATGGTAGGCCTCTCAAACTGTACATTTCGACGGTCGATGAGTCCATCGGTTGCCTTATCGCACAAGATAACAATGCTGGGTGTGAACAAGCCATCTTTGATCTCAGCTAGAATCTGAATTCGCAGGAGATCAATTATTTACCCGTCGAGAAACTCTGCTTGGCGTTGTTTTTTGCCGCATCAAAACTTCGACATTACATGCTCCCATCAGTTACACAGGTCATTGCCCAAACAGATGTTATTCGTTACATGCTTACTCGACTTATCGTTAAATGACGAATTGGGAAGTGGACAATGGCATTATCAGAATTCAGTTTGCAGTACATACCCTAAAAGGCCATCAAAGGTCAAGCCCTTGCCCATTTTTTGGCCCAATACCTTATGGTTTTAGGGGCAACGAAGTCGACATCGGTTTAGTCAACACACGAGATAACTGCTGGACGATGCATTTTGATGGTTTTAGCACCTCAACTTTGGCTGGTGTTGGTATCGTCATTCAATCCCTCGTCCACTACCAATGGTATTTCTCTCTTAAGCTAGATTTCAATTGTATGAATAATCAGGCTGAGTATGAAGCTCTCATCATCGGCCTTCACGTCCTCTACGACTTAAGAGCAGCCTGTGTCGTCGTCCTCGGTGATTCCAAACTAGTGATTAACCAACTAAACGACGTTTTTCGTTGCATAAGTTGTACTTTGGTGTCCTATTACATGGTTGCCTCCTATTTGGCCGAGTCGTTTGAAAGGATTACATTTGAGCATATTTCGCGTGTTTGAAACACTGATGCAAATGAACTCGCCCAAATAGCCTCCGGAGCACAACTCCCCAGGGGCAAGTTAGGCCAAGCAACACCCACAGAATAGCGGTCTTAGCCAGCCTTGGTTAATCAGCAAGATTTCCAATGCAGTCAAGTGATACGTACACGAGTGATGTCTTTACCATCATTACTAGAGCGAGGAGACCCGATAGATATATGCGTCATTGAGACAATGCCAGACGATTGGAGAACGGTAATTATACGATATCTCAACAACCTCAATGACACACACGACCGCAGAACGAGGGTACATGCCACAAACTACGTGTCATACCAGAATGAGTTGTATAAAAAAAGTGAGGATGGTTTATTGTTGTTATGCCTCGGCCCATAAGAGGCTGCTCAAGTAATCACCGAAGTACACGAAGGGATTTGTGGGGCTCACCAATCCAGGGGTAAAATCCGTTGGTTGCTTCGCCGATATGGTTACTTCTGGCCGAGTATATTGAAAGATTGCATCGAATACACACGGGGATGTATACAGTGTCAGATTCATGGACCTATACAGAGAGCCCTAGCTGAATTACTCCACTTAGTAACCAAACCATGGCTGTTCAAAGGATGGGCAATGGACGTAATCGGAAAAATCACGCCGACTTCTGGAGTAGCGAAACACACGTGGATATTAGTGGCAACCGACTGCTTCACTAAGTGGGTTAAGGCAAAATCATACGCCGAATTAACAACCAAAGAAGTTTGAAATTTTGTAGAGGAAAATATTGTGACCATATTCGGCGTGCCAGAAATAATCATAACCAACAATGGCACAATCTTCATAGCCGATAGGTTTAACAAGTACACGGTGAATCTGAATATTCGACTTGAACAGTCTACGCCGTATTACCCACAGGCAAATGGGTAGGCCGAAGCAAGCAATAAGGTATTGATCGGCATTTTTGAAAAAACGGTAAGAGAGAGACCTGGGATGTGGCATTTAAAGCTAAATGAAGCATTATGGGCTTACCGAACTTCACCCCGATCCGCCACTGGAACAACTCCTTACACATTAACTTACGGACACGACGCTATATTACTAGTCGAGCTAAGTATAAACTCATTATGAGTGATGGAGCAAAGTAGTTTGTTCAGTGTCGAATACAATCAAACCATAAGACAAGAGTTAGAAGACCTGGAAGAAATTCGGCTTGACGCGTGTAATTTATTAGTAGCACAGAAGAAAATTACCGAGCGATCTTATAATCAATGCGTCAGACAAAAAACGTTCGGCGAGGGAGAATTGGTTTGGCAAACTGTGTTGCCCTAAAGGATTAATGACCCTAGGTTCGGCAAATGGTCGCCGTATTGGGAAGGACCATTCGTAGTCCATAAAATCCTCAGCAATGGGGCATACCACCTTAAAGACCAAACTGGGTTAGTTCACAAACTACCAATCAATAGGAAAATTTTAAAGAAGTATTATCCGGTCATGTGGGAGTGATGCGAGATTTATACGCGCACAAATTAAACCCTCTTTTCGTCAAATTGTAGTATATGTATAAGTAGGGATCGTTCTGGACCGGGGATTAGGAGGGATTGTTAATCACTTGGATTTGACTCAAAAACGTAAAATAACAATATGAATGTATTTCTAACTAATCTAACACTTTAAAATAAATGGGGGATTGGTTTTGGATGAATTTAAACTAAAACAGAAACTTGGAATTAAAACAGATTCTAAAAACGAAATTAATGAAATAGAATGATGAACAACTAGTTAGAGGGTTCCTTATCCACACATGAACATAAGCATATAAATTGACTCCCAGTTATGACTTCAACAAACGATGAATGACAATGCTCCAAGTTAATTAGGTTCGCTTAAACTAACTTTCAGATTTCCCTAGATTCATTGGATTGAATGGGATACGCATTACAACCAAATTATTCCTAATCAAAGTCCCTAACCATGGAATACGCATGATAGAGACATTCAACAAAGATCATTAAGTTCAACGGAAATCATAAACATCGACTAGGCATTCATAACTATGGAATACGCATGTTAATCCAGCCTAGGGTTTACTAAACACAATCGTGACTAGCGATCTTTACTGCTCATGAATATAAGTTCATAACGATTAGGTGAAATTCCCTTATATCCTAGCATCAAGTTTAGACATGCAAATTAAGTGTCGACCCTCAACGCACATACATAAACAAGTTCTTAATCAAAACAGAAAAGTAACCCACATCTAAAGTTCATGAATTCATAACTGGAGTAAATCAAATCATAACCAACATATGTCCATGGCTTCAAATTCGCCTCTAACTACAAAGAAATTAGTTTCACATGTTTAACATAATTGAATAACAAGTTAAATTAAACATGAAAACAGAAACAAGAAAAGAAAGAACAAATGGATGGAAAGTTAGCTACGGGGTTCATCTCCACATATGTTATACTTGCATAATAAAACGATTTCCAATTGCATTTCAATAAATCATTAATTCTCAACGCCCCGGGTTAATTAGGTCCGCTTAGATTAACCGTCAAGTTTTCCTTAAGTTAATGAATTGGATGGGTTAGCGCAACGCAATTCACAACATTCTCCAAAAGTCCTTTACGTGAAAAGCACAATAAAGATACAATCAAAGATCATTAAGCATCATGAAAACTATAAGTGTTGACGAGGCATTCGTTACTATGGAATACGCATGAAACTTATGCCAAGAATTCGTTTAACGCGATTGTTTATAAGCAACCTCCACTACTTGTGAATATAAGTTCGTAACTATTAGGTGAAACTCACTTATATTCTAGCGTCATATTCATGCATGAAAATTAAGCGCGCATTCTCAATAAACATACATAAATAAGTTATCAATCAAACGGTTAAACAAATTGAATCCATAACTTATGAAACGCAATTAGAAGTAATCAAATCAAAATGCAAGCATAAACATATATTTCGAATCACCCCCTAGCTAAAGGGGGTTTAGTTTATTATAACTTTGAAATCAAAGAAACACCTAAACATTCCAACAACTCAAACTTGAATTGTATGAACGTTTAGGCACTCTTCTCTTCCATTCCTCATACGTACAAACAAAGAGAATTGAATTTAAACATTGAAATCAAAGAAACACCTAAACATTCCAACAACTCAAACTTGAATTGTATGAACGTTTAGGCCCTCTTCTCTTCCTCTTTATTGAAGCATAAGGTCTAGGGATAATTGGTTTGGGGGATGGAAGTGTGGAATGGAAAAGGAGTGGTGGAGAAGTGGAAGGGGAATGGAGAAATGGTTTTTGGATTACAAGGGAACTCACGACAAAGAGAAGGAATGGAAGTGTTTGTGGTGTGTTGTGTATGAAATGAGATGTGATTGAATGAATGAATGCAAGGGTATTTATAGGAGTAGTGGAGGGAACATATGGCTGTTTGTTTAAGGTGTTTGTGTGGAGGAATGATGGAAAAACAGCTAGGACAACATGTGAAAAGCTGGAAAGCATAAGGATCCCACGGCATGACTTGTTGTTGGTGCTGGAATTGCATGTGTGTGCATGTGAAAGCTGGAAATGGGGTGTGTTTGCACGACATTGAGTGTGGGATGAGCTGATTTGTGGTGCAATGATGAAGAATGCATGTGGAATGGATGCAATGATGAAGGAATAATCTGGAAATGCAAGGTGGAAAGCTGGAAGTGTGAGTGAATGCCACGGCAAGGGTGTTTTCTTGATGGTTTTGGGGCTGTGATGCATGTGAATGCATGTGAATGATAGCTAGGGTGTGTGATTATGAATGTATGTGAAATAAAGAATGAATGGTGGCTGAATTGAATGAGTGGGAAGCTGGAAAGTTGAAGGGAATACACGGCACAAGGTTTTCAGGATGTATGTGTGTGTGAATGGTGGTGAAAATGCATGTGATGAAGAGTGAATAAAGAAATGCATGTAGGGTTAGCTAGGTTGGCTTTGTTTGGGTGCATGTGTTGACTCAATTATATTGTTGGGAAGGCATGTGGATTAGGTGGAATGTAGGTGGGTTATAATGATGAATGCATGTGGAATTGCAAGGAGGAAAGGTGCAGAAAATGGAAAGAAATGCACGGCAATGTGTTTTGGGTGCATGTGTGTGAATGTTTGGCTTAATGATTAAGTGAATGAATATGTGGCTGCATGTGGATTGGAAATGATGAAGGAAATGCATGAGTGACAACTAAATATGTTGATGAATGCATGTGTTTGGTGGGAACAAAAGGGGGAAGCACGGCTTTGATGGTGTTTTGTAAAGGGGAAGATGGTGTGTGAATGCATGTGAAGATGCTAATAAATAATGCATGTAGGGTTAGGAAATAAAATCATAACTTAAAGGGGGATGATTAAAGGGTGTTGAAAGGTTTTGCATGGCTTTGAAGTGATTGTGGATTGGGCTAGAGTTTAAGTACATGAAATGGACCCAAATTGCTCATCCTTGCATGGCAAGGAATGGTGTTTGTGTTAAGCCCATGGCAAGGTGTTATGTGATTGGGTTAGGGCCATTGTTTTGTGTCTTCAAGTGCATACAAGGCCTTCAATTTCATCCAACACTTGGGCTCCAAGTATAAGCTATCCATCCTTAGCCCAATAGTGCTCTAAAACACTCCACAATGCATCATTTCGTCAAACACGTCTTATTATCCTGAAAACACACAAAAGAAGCATAAAGGACTAAAATAACTAAAGAAACACAACGTAAATGCACGAGAACAGGGAGATGCAAGAATAGGGTTTATTTTTATTAATAAGATCGCAAAAACGAGTATACAAATACAAATGATTGATTTGTTTACAGCTAAATACCCCTAAGGTGAGGAGGGAATGAGAGTTTCAAGGACAGCCTTCAATTCCAACCACCTCACCTCACCTCACCTATTGTGACTTCGGCTTGTCGATTTCTCTTATCCATCTTCAGTTGCTCGACTTCCCGCACACTAGCCGTGTATTCGGTTAGGCAGGATTTGTCGCCTAACTTGAAATCTTTTGCAAGCTCGGAAGCAACTGCCAACTTCCAGTTTTGAAGTTCGGCAATTTGACGATCGAGGTTAGCCAATGTTTCTTTTTTCGTCTTCAGCATGTTGACCCTTAGATGCAGAGCTTCTTGAACAACCATCGCAGCTTTCAAGTCATCTTCGACCTAAATAGCTCTCTCGAAAATACCAAAATATTCTCGAGTTCGTTCCAAAGTAGAAGATGCTCGAGTAATGGATTCGTTGCTCAACTGACCATCAGCTGCAAGATCGTTCAGATATGTCCCCACGGAATCGAGGCCCTAACATTTAAGAATTTGTGATGCCGAAAGAGACAGCAGTTCCTGCAGCTTGACGAGGGCATCTGGTTCAGCCGTTGAACGGAAAGTTTGGTTGCGGTCGTTTAAGTGCCAGCTGCTCCCGATGTAGTCGCAATTAGGGCATTAAACTCGACCTCCCACGAAGACTGCACAGAAAAATTGTAAGCAGACGAAAATTATATGGAATGCATACGGGAATTTGCTTTAAACCTGTTGAGAGGAAACTTCGGCCATGTCCCCTGGTTCATTGCTCGAACCTAGAGAGCTCAATGGCCGAGCCCAATATTTAAGGTTGCTCCTCAATTCATGCGGCCGATGAAAGTTATCCACGTTCGATGGCCACTGAGGTGGCCAAGAAATGTAGATAACACCCTTCGATGCATAGAATTGTTGGTGAAAGGAACGGTTGGGCATCTAACAGTTAATATTTTCCTGTGTTCAGACGCGTTATAGTAAAATTAATAAGAAAAGAGGATTGAGCCTTACAAAAGCCGAGGTAACTTCTTATGGAGGAATGTTGAGGTTTTGATCTTGTGGATGGAGCGGTATTTCCGCCATTATTTCAGGCTCGACCAGGGGTCTTTTCCCACGATCGGCTGCAGGAGAATCCGGTTGAACAGTCGCCTCAAGGGCGACTCGCCAGCGAAATTTCGTCACCTTCGTCGCTCTCGTCATCTTGAAATAAAAAGTCGTTAGGACTTGCAAATCTGATAAAATAAAGAAGATTGTTACCAACAATAGTCTTACCTCTTCCATAATAACCGTTGATTGCTTTCGATTTTTTGGGAGATCTTTCTCAGTTGGAAAGTAAATTAAGCCAGTTACCAACAACAGTCTTACCTCTTCCATAATCACATCCGCCTTTTTTGACACTCGATTGCCTGAGAAAACTAAATTAAGCCAGCAAAGTTGGAAAGTATTTAAATCAAGCCGATAGATTGACATATACTTGGGTTGTTTCTTTGTACTGTGGAGCTGGAGTCGTTTTGGATCGGTCGTCGAAAATTTTATGAACCACATCTTTGATTAAAGCACCAAAGAAGTCTAGCGTGTATTCTTCCTATCAGTCGTCGAAGGTGTCGGTACTAAGAGATTTTGGAACAGCTGGTCGAAGGGAGAATTTCTGGCACCTTTCTTAGAATTCTTTCTCAGTATCTCTACATTCCCTCTTCGAAGAACTAGAAAGGCACCCACAGCTTAGGAGAGAGCGGGAAGTAAGTAGAGGCACCGGGCAACCTTGAAGATAGCCAAGCTGTCGATCAGTGAAGTGACGATGGTAGACCTCCCAACTTGCTCGATGAGTGTTACAGCCAAGGGGAAGGTCGCGTGTCAAATGAACCCCAGTTTCGATGGAGGCCAGCACCTTCAACTTCGTCCCAGACCGATGTTAGAAGCTTGATAAAGGAGGGGTACTCTTGACGGCAACATATAAAAAATTCGTCGTCGGAAAGGATGTCTAGACTAAAGAAGTATATGAAGACTTCTTTGGCCCGATGAGAAGGTGTCAATCGAGAAGCCAACTGAAAGCTAAGTGCTTCAGCAAGTAGGAGGTTGGAGATTTCTGGTCGAAGAGTGGCAAAGTAAACCTGCAACCAGAGTTGGAAAACCCATAGAGGTTCATTCTGGTGTAGGTTGATTTTGTGGATGGTTACTTCGGCTAGGCAGTGCAGGAGATTAGCAAGCACGGTTGAGCTGAACGATAGGGTATGACCGGCTACCGGCGTGTTCTCGACCAGGCATTTGTTTGACTTTGTACAACAGATAAGCTTGTTGTATCAAGAAAATAGGAAGGCTTCGTATTTTCCCTTCTATAGACTTGCCTCCCCTCGACTAGCAAAGTAGAGTATAGGGGTGTTATAATTGAGGAAGTTCTTATGTAACTTCTGAACTTCTTCTCTTGAAGGCTCTTGGCCGTCTTGACTAAGCGTCTCGACAGCCCGTTCGTCGAATAACGCCTTGAGATCAAGATTCAATAGACATCCAAGAAGGGCGGCATCTACTGGGATGCCAGAGGGGGAAGTGCCGAGGATAACAGAGAGGTTGAGGATGGTAAGACTAAGAGGGTCGAAAGGGAGGATTATGGTGTTGGTGGCCGAGCACTAGAGGCTTAATGCTGCCATAAAGAGTTCCTTGTCCATGGCGATCTCCACAGTCGAGAGTCTGATGGCTTCATGTATGCCAAGGGCTTTCCATTATTGGCCGAAGAATTTTTCCATTCGGTTAACCCAGGCCGCCTAGTTTGCATTGGTCATAAGCCATGCTCCTTGAGGTCTTGTCAGGTCCCATTTCAACTAGTCAAATCCTTGCAGCAAAGGGGCCAGACAGTGAGCATTGAAGAGTGCGGTGATGGACGATAATACTGCATCCTTGAAGAGTGGCCCCAGGATTTGGTGGGTGATGCTCAAATCACTCTCAAAGCATAAGGTCTTGATGGAGTTCCGATCAATGAAATCCTTGCACTTGTTGCACTCGTCGGAAAGTTGGGAAATAAAGGAAGCCATCGGTGAAGGTTTGAGTGTTTTGGGGTTTGAAGGAATAACTTCTGGGATTTTGAAGGCAGAATGACAAGAAGATTTAGGGGTTTTGGAAGCGTAATGTACAAATGGGAAGGTTTCAGGTATTTATAGGCGTATTGAGAGGAAGGCTAAATGTTTGATCTTCAAAAGCATTTGATCTTCAGATATCTTGGAAATCTCCAAGGATAGGATCGAGGTTTTCGAGGTTTTACGATGCACGATTGCGTATGACAGTGGATTTAATGCATTAATGAGGAAGAGACGCTTCGATAGGCGTATGTTTTCGAGGGTTATGATTAAAGGCTGCTAGGTTTATCAGAGAATTGACACGTGGCAGGATATCGAGAATAACAGAGATCATGCGATCACATTTCATAAATGCGCATGGTGGTGATAATCGAGATGGTTAAGTCTAATGGCAAATGACGTTTTCGCTTCTTCAAGGTTGAGACTCGATCGAAGATTGACGGTTGATGACCTCAGAAGTGAGGGGGCAATGTTTAGACCTAAAATTAATGGGCTGGGCCGAGTATGGAATTGTTCTCAACTTAGAAGCTCTGTTCGAGGATTGTTACAAACCAGCCAGTTCATGGGTAGCCTAACTAAGGTCGGCCAAGTCCTGTTTGGAAAAGAATATTCCAGATGAATAGGAAATGGTAGGCCTTATTGCGAAGCAGATGAATGAAGAGGTTAAGTCTTGATGCAGTAAGGATTCTCGGTCGGATAAGGATATTCAAAATCCTAATAGAATGAGGATTGGTCGAGATAAGATAGATTGGGGTAAGAAGTCCTAGTTTGAGTATGGTTAGGATTTGTTCGTGTTGCTATAAATAGAGAACAGAGGGCGCAATTAAACCTCTCTCGAATTTAACACACAATTGTCTGCGCAAACCTCTCAAACAACTTGAGATTTTTCATTTTCTTTTTCTGCCAATACATATTCAGTTTGGATAAACAGCACTGTGGAGGCAAACGGCGAACATCTTCAGTTTGGATAAACAGCACTGTCGACGTAGAATCAGCCAACCAATGAGCACTTTTAGTTTGGATAAACAGCACTGCATCGAGGCCGACTAATTATCTATCCAAGTCTCGGTCGAGAAAGGTTTCCGAATCCTTATTGGCGGAGGTCATCTTATTAGCCTTCTCAGCGAGGTAAGGTGTTACGAGTTACGACATTTGGCATATTGAACGCCAAGTGGTTTTATGATTGGATACTTACGAGTGAACTTTAGAGTTTGGCATTCTGACAGCCGAACCACATTTACCATCAAGACATACATCACCTTTGAGTACTTATGTCCATATAGTCTAGTGTCGATTATACGTGCTTATACTCTCACGAATATAATCATTATGATCGAATCCGGCACCGACGATTCGTGAACTTTGCAGAATTAGTAGCCTTGTCTTCAGGCTTGAGAATCCAAAGGCCGAGACTTGTTCTTTCCTCGACCGCAATCGCAAGATCAAGAAGTTAGCAACGTGCTCAACGCAACATCAACAAATTGTACTCCTTAGCCAGGTTCGGCCGACGAGTTAGCACGCCTCACACCAACTGAAGGACGTAGTTAGCTCATTAGTTACTCGGCTTACGCGCCACATAGGCTTTGTAATTTTTAGGGTCAATAGTTGCGCAAACACCTGTATTAAATGTGGTTTTAATCCCTCATATTCACCTACAGTAAATGGTCAAAACTGACAGGAACTTGTGCGACGAATTATTGGTCACGCAAATGTCCCTTTTCGTCTCACAAGTTTTTCGCGCAAAACAAAATTAATCCACGTTTTCTTGCTAGCTTTAGATGACACCAACATTTATTCGTCACACTAAGTGTTGTTGTGCAACAAAACTCTTCATCGTGCAATTTTTTTTTCTCCTATCTTTTCTATTTTGCGAGACGAAGAGTATTTTTCATCGCGCAAGTACATTTTGAGCGACAAAATATTCTTCGTCGCACAAACTCTTTTTTTCTACTAGTGTGCATATATACATGCATGCATGAATATACTCATGGCTATAGACCGAACTACTACATTTGCGCTTATGTGTATGTATTCAAGCGTGCATGTGGGAATGCATGAAGGATAAAACTAAGGTTAAACTTTGTTTACTACCTTCATGTTTCGTGGTTTTCAACATTTAGTACATCAAGTTTTTTTCGTCCCAGAGTCATACCTAAAATGTTAATTTTGGGACAGTCTCATACATCCGTTAATCAAACTGTTAAGTCTGCCGTTAACTGATGACGTGGCACCTATGTGGATAATAACTGTGCGCCATGTGTCATTAAGGGTCTATGTGAAAATTAAAAAATTAATTAAAAAAAAAAAAAAACAAAACCAAACCCAGAACCATCTTCCCTACCCCCACCCGACATCCCTCCATCCCCTCCACCCCTTGCCCACCACCCATTTTTCCGTCACTAACTCATCCCCTAATTTTCCCCCTAGACCATCACCTCCTCCTCTCCTCCCCTTTTCCCCCCAACATCCTTCCTCTTTCTCTGCAATTTCTAGGGTAAATTTTGAGAAGGGGTTCAAAAAAAAAAAAAAAAAAAAAAAAAATGAAACAAAGCAACATGCATTCTCTCATCTTTCCTTCCTCCCTTCTCACTTCTTGTAAAATCCCAAAAGCAAAGCAACTCTCAGACCCAGAAACCAAAAAATGGAGAAAACCCAAGATTTTGCTCTGGTTAAGATAAAGAAATCAGTGGCAGAAAGATCTTCTTGCAGGGTTTGTCCAAGGAGGGCTCGGGCTCTGATTTCAGCGAAGTAAGTGGGCTCAGGCTCTGAGAAACCGGGGCATTGTCAAGGAACATCACGGCGGTGGGAAATGGTTGGTGTAGCGGAGAAGATCAGGTCGGGGTCGGGGTCGGGTCAGGGTCAGGATCTCTTCAATAAACCCTAGAAATTGTAGAGAAAGAGGGAAATATGTTTTCTCTCCTCCGTATTCGAAATTGGGAAAAGATTGAATCTTTGCTGGATTGGAGAATGGAGGAAGGTAGAGAGAGAGAGGAGATATGAGAGTGGAGTGAGAGGTAGAGAAAGAGAAAGGGGGAGGGAGAATGGAGAGAGAGAGGGTGCGAGGGTAGAAGATGGGTTTCGGTTTTTTTTTTTGGAACCCCCTCTCAAAAAAAAAATTCCACATGGACCCCTTAATGACACGTGGCGCCCAGTCATTGTCCACATAGGCGCCACATCATCAGTTAACGGCAAACTTAACAGTTTGACTAACGGATGTATGAGACTGTCCCAAAATTTACACTTTAGGTATGACTTTGGGACAAAATAAAACTTGATGTACTAAATGTTGAAAATCACGAAACATGAGGGTAGTAAACAGAGTTTAACCCATAAAACTACTACATTTATATTCGGGAAAATTGGGTTCACATCCTTCTTTTTGTTACTCCATTGATTAAAATTCTATTCATTTTCAATTTTTGATTAAGGTTTTTGGGTATTAACAACATCATTAATTATTTGAATAATAAAATATTTTTATTTTTAAATTTATTCCTTTAGTGTTAAAACATTTATATTTATGGCTAAATTTTTTATCATATATTTCTATTTTTAGTTTGTACCTATTTTTAATTTGCAAATATTTTTTAATTTGTACCAATTTTCTTTTCATTTTTAATTTGTACCCATATAGTAGTTTCTTTTTGTGCCCATATTTTTTAAAGTTTTATTTGTGTTTGTACCCATGTGTATACCGACACATGACATTGTATATTTAATCAGTGATAGGTATATTTATGTTTTATACCTAAACTTTGTATCATATATTTATATTTTTAGTTTATACCCACTTTTAATTCGCAACTTTTTTTTTTAAATTTGTAGTATTTTCTTTTTAGTTTTATTTTGTACCCATATATTAATTTCTTTTAGCAACTATATTTTTAAAAATTCATTTGTACTCATAATTTTTAATCTTTTATCTGTGCCCTAATTTATTTATAATGTACCAATTCTTCTTTATTAATATACCACTTTGTTATATGTGAAATGTACCAAATTTTTTAACACTATGGATACATTCTTTTGCCATTTATTATTTCTTATTTTTACATAGTTTTTATCCATTTATTCAATCAAAATGTTTGAATATTTTTATTGTAACCATTTCTAATAGTATTATAATGAGGGATTTTAAATTTACAGGATTATAAATCTCATAAAATATCAAACAATTAATGTCAAAACTATAAAAATATAAATATTAATAGTAATATAATGAGGTATACAAAGTCAAGGAACCTTGATCAAACTTTGAATACTATTAAGGTTTTAATCAAATAATGTTAAAGATTAGGAACCGCATCCAAAGTATCCATTTATATTCTATCTAGGGGAAAAAGGGTATCATGAACAAATTTACGAAAATTCTTGCCAAAAAAGTTAATAACCATGAAAATTAGACTCCACACCCCAGCAAATTCATATCCTATATATTGTGTTTTTTTATGAAAGTTACGTAAATATGGAATATATATTTGTGTGTGGGGTAATCAAATATGTATAACTAAAGTTCGTTTTTTTAAATTACTCGGATTCCTGTTGATATGGTGGTAAATTCGATCGCTTCAGCAATGGTCGTGAATGCAAATCAATCTTCTATTGTCATCTTCCATGTGGGATCCTCATTTAGAAATCCTATAAAGATATGTGATATTCACGATTTTGTGTTCCGGCACTGCACCAAAAGTCCATGGGTAGATAAGGATGGAAACCGTGTTAAAGTAGCCGAGTGTACGATGTTTAAGACTATGGCTACTTTCAGCATGTACATGGATATTTTCTTCATGATACCGTTGGAGGTTTGTTCTAGCTACCCTTTGTCGTAAACTAATGCTATATTGATATAATATATAAAAATACATAATACAGATAACACATGGATTAATATTATATTGAAATTGTCTTAAAACTTATTTTATTAGTATCACACTAGCTAACTAGTTCGCTCAGCTCATTTAATTTCTTTTCATACATTCTCGTTTTCAGGGATTAAAGTTCGTGAACAAAGCATGTGGTCAGTATTTCCAAGACGTGCATGTTAATTATAATCGAAAACTCACATTGGTGATGCGCTTGGAACAACTATACACACCTTACCTATTATTCAAGGGCATGTACGTACGTATGATGTAATTCGGTGATTACTTAAAGTTGTATCATTAGTTGTAATTATGAATGCATTGACAATGAATAACATGTTTTGACTGTAGTTTTGACGACACCAATTCGGAGGAGCTTCAAAGGGTGGCAAGTGAGCACCATATAGACGCGAAAGAATTTAACTTTGATCCAATAACAATTGATTGGGAGGACTACATTCTGAACACTCACATTCCTGAAAACATGTCATGGGCAAAAGATAATTGGAGAATATCGAACCGGTAAACTATGATTTCAATAATAAATGTATTTGGATGCATGCATTTGTTGTAACACCCGATCTTGAGTATGTTCATGTTTGGGTTATATGTCATTCGATGCAGTTTTTAGTGTTAAGTGTGATAGTTGGAAGTGTTGTTGGAGTTGTGCCCTAAAAGTCAATTTTGTAATATTAGATATGGATAATATTTAGATGCTCACCGGTGAGTACTCTGTGCAATAAATCCCATATTAGTTAATTAATAAAATGGCAAGTTTTATTAGTTCATGAGTTTGGCTTTATAGATAATTAATATACCATAAATGGGTTCGAAGGATCTAAAGTATGGAAGTAATGTCCTAAATGAGGTTAGTATTGGAAAACAATAGTATTAGGTTCATTTTAATTTTTGGGTTTTGCTTGCTAGTTTTCGATTTGGGCTTAACCCATCCGAGTTAGGACGAAGTGGAACGCATGTGATCATTTAACTTCATACGTGAGAAAACCTGCCCTTATACTATAAAGAAAATTGAAGTTTCACCGTAAAAGCAATTGGGAATATAAGAAATAGCCCAGCCCAAGATCTCTCCTCCCGTAGGATTCATTCTCAACAGGATCGAGTTCGTCCCCACTTGAATTCCTGCAAACCTGCATCTGTTTCTGTTCTGCACCACATATTCGAGTCTGCAACCTAAACACATACCCTCAGTCGTCTTTCTGGATCTACTCTTGCTTGAACCTGCATAACCCACTACCAACAATTTTGCATCTAACGCCGCAATCCATGCCACCGTCTACATTCGCACCTGCTCTTCCGCACCTTGACTCGCACTGTACACACACCGACTCGTACGAGTCGGATCTCTCACAACCCTTACGAGGTCCCCTTTCCAGTTTGACTTTGCACTAGAGTTGTTCTGTTTGCAATCCGTTTGTTTTGCACTTATTTGCTGTATTTGGTTTTGCACAATCTGGAGAAGACCCCATGTAAAAAGAAAAGAAAAGAAAAGTAAAGGAAGATAAGGAAGAAAAAAAAGAAAAAATATAGGAAAGAAAAATGGAATTTGTTGATCCGTGAGAAGAATTGTTTTGTTGGGCCTTGTTGTTTGAAGCTGGTGTTGGGCCTGGTTTGTTTGGAGACCTATAATAAGTTTTTTGATGATGTTTGCCTTGTTTGTTGTGCTTATTGCAACGATCGCTCGAATGCTTGGATTGGTGACCACTCAAGTGACGTCGTGTACATGATGAATATGAATTTTCTTTTGATTGGAAGCTCGCAATTGGCACTGAAAAAGTTTGCAATAGCATTGATATTGGTCTAGCACTGACACTAGCATGGAAATCTTGCACTAGTATTGGCACTGGCAAGGGAATCTTGCACTGGGATTGGCACTAGCACTGAAATCTTGCACTTGCACTAATCAAATTCCGTATTGGAATTAGCATCGAAAGTTAGCATAACAGAGCTTGCATCCACATCGTCTGTTGGCAAACTCATGTCATGCACCGCCATAAGTTTGACAAGGGGTGTTGAAAAATATTAGTATTAGGTTTATTTTAGGATTTGGATTTTGCTTGTTAATTTAGGATTTGAGCCTAATCCATCCGTGTTAGGGCTTCTTATGTTTAGGTCTATATATATATATATATATATATATATATATAGCTTGTAATTTAGTTTGAAGAGTAACTCAATCAAGATGTAGCTTCTTCCATTTTTGTTGCTTTCTTAGCAATTTCGTATTTCTTGTTTAATAAATTTTATATTCAGTTGCGTACTCTAATAATCAACTGCTAGAGATGAGCGTTGCAGATAGACAGAAAACAATGATGTGGGGTGAAAATTATAGGAGAGGAGAGCATGAGAAGAGGGAAAGAAAAGAGTGGAGATGGCTTATGCCGACCCCATGCAGGAGCAAAGGGTAGGCGGCGGCCAACCCCAAGCAGGAGCAAGGGGTAGGTGGCGGCGTCAATTCTAGGGTTTGGATGGGTACGTGGAAAGCTAAGGCACGAGGCTAGTCGAGAGGATACGGCACCATGTTAGTTGGTTAGATTAGATTGATTGTGATGAATTTCATAAACAGTATTCAATATCAGAATTTAGTATCTACAGCAAAACAATCCTTATCAATAATAATCATAGTCAAACGAGAATATGTGGTAGCTACTTGAGGACAGCCAGATAATTGTACATGTGAAGAATCATTTTTTTCTGTGTTTATTGAAACTTAGACACACTCTTTTTACAACAATAGATAATGTAATACAATGAACAAAAAAAAAAAAAAAAAAATTGAATGTTTAAATTGATAACATACAATGAAAATAATTATTTATGTTCAAATCCTGAAATGTGCATGCAACCTTGAAAAAATTACGCTCACCTCTCTAAAACTGGATTACGATGGTGAATAAGAGATGGTTGATCACTAATATTTTAAATTCGTAAACTTGGCAATTTTTTACACGACACGAAAATAACGGGTTTTGAGTCAACACGATAACTAATTGGGTCGTTACTAGGTCACACGATAAGATCCATTAATAACGGGTCCATAACAGGTTTACACGAAGATGACACGCGGGTAACCCGTTTCGACACGTTAAGAAAAAAATTATTTTGATGATTTAAATTCTTTGAACTACTAAAAATACAATAGCCATAGTGTGTTTATGACACACCTGGACCTGGAATGTTCACCTAGACTCTGAATCGAGTTATGCTGACCGACACCAGGAGGGTGACGAAGCCATAAAGTGTAGTGATGTGGAAAATGTGAATAAATTTAAACCAAGGTTCTAAAAAACGCTAGGCGCTAGTCGGGCGGCGGGCTAGCACCTAGAGCCTAGGCGGCTAGGCCGCTAGGCGGGGTCTAGGCGGGCGCCTAGACGGATTTAGGTAAATTTCTTGTATATCTTGTAAATAAGTGCATATTGACACTTACAAGCAATTATACTTATATAAAATCCATAGATAAAATGCAAAAAAAGTATCCAACAAGTCCAAAATTTAAAAACACATTAAGCATATATGCCATATAACTTAAGATATTTTGAATAATTATATCTAATTTTAAAAAAATAAAGGTAAAAATCTCACGTAGTGGATTGGGTGGTTCATAATAAAGAAAAAATTCTGATGTGAATATAAGCAGTTCATAGTAATTTATAAAATATTTTTTAGAGAACGTATTAATTTATATTTAATTTAAAGAGAAATAAAGGTGTGAAATAAGTGGATGTAAGGACTGACACCCCATCATTTTATATGAGAAAAATCAATATGTTAGGGGCGGACAGCTTATGCTTTTTTACAAAAAGCAAGCAACTTAATGCTTGCTGTCAAATCTTGATTGGAGGGAAACTAAGAAAAAAAAATTAAATAAGAAAAGCAAGCAACTTGATGCTTATTGTCAAAACTTGATTGGTGTGAAAGGAAGAGAGAGAGTTATTTCTCATCTTCTTCATCCTTTCGTCTTCGCCAAACCATGAACCAGAAGCCCAGAAGGGCAAGAATGCAACTGATTTGCATTCTTGAAAACAAAACAAGATTGAAATTTCTAGACCGCCTAGAGCATTCAGTCGCCCGCCTAGGCCACCCAAGCCATCTCGGTGGCCGCCTAATCCCTGTCCCGATTTTGAGTTAATCCCCACGGCAGGCCACTGCCCAACGCCTAGGCCGATTAGTAGAACACTGATTTAAACCCATTTCACACGTGATGTCAGAGCATAAGTAAAGTACAGTAAAGTAGGATGAGAATTATACCATCAAAGGTAACCACCTATACCAAGATTTGCTAAGAATCCTCGTCGACACGAAAACTCAGCACTAAAACCTAGAGAGATGAAAAACAAGGGTGAGTGAGCCTAAAAATAATTTTTTGAAAATATTATAACCCATTGCCGTAAAACAAGTATAGCTTTCAACATATACATACTACGGATAGTATGAAAATACTTACTGTAGCCTGCAATATCTCAAGAATTCAGTAAGTCCCAAAATTAGTAAATAGGCATATAACTTCCAGTAATCACAATATCTCGCAAAAATAAACATATCACATCGAGTGCTCATCGATATATGCTAACACAAAAGTTCATGCAGAGGTATTCTGATATGAACAGAAGTGGGTTTAATAATGATTGACGCTCTAGTACTACAATCACGTGAAGACTGGCGCTATGCGCATCACACACGAGTCTTAATTGCCTATAGCTATCTAGGACTGGACTGGCACCTAAAATGGATCCAAAGTGAGAGTACGGTGCCATATGAATGTACACGTGAAAGACTGACCCTGACCTGGGTGAGTACTAACACCAGTGTAGCACACGATGAGCAAATAACATAAATAAAATGATACAATGGTAAATCGATAGTTCACGTCACCATAATACTATTCATGGTCATAAATATAATTAAGGCATCAATAATAATACGCATACATGTACATCTCGTAGGACGTAACATAATTTCATAATTTCTATCAACGCACTAAATCTTATAAACATTAAGCTAATCTAGGCGTATCGAAGCAAATTCTTTATGAAATATATAAATGGATACTAACAAAATATATATATATATACACACACACACACACACACACACACACACACTACATAAAAGAAAAGACTCACTCACAGTTACTTGTGATGTTATATCCGTTCAATCTAGGAAGCCGGAGTTTTCGATAGTAATTGCACCTAAGCATAATATTGGGACCCATTAGTAAAACTCAATGTTCTAAAAATTGGCCTAGGCGGTGCATAGGCACTATGTGATGAAGACCTACCGCTATTTAGGGAAAATTGTTTCGAAAAATTGGTCTGGAGTTAAGCGGCTGCCTAGGCAATCCTAGGCGGTGGTCTAGGGGTCCTAGGCAGCACCTAGGCGGATTTGATTATTTTTTTTAATTAATTGTGTGCTTTTTTATTTTTTTAGTTTTATGGTGGTATACTTATGGAAATGGTGTACCTAATTTGCAAAGGATGGATTGACTACAAGTTCATCCAATTATGAAATGAATTGGAGAACTTTTGAGGGGATGCATACAAAAATACAAAAATAAAATAAAAACTAGATACAACACTGTTAAATAATTTAGTCTATGTCCAATCCAATGCAAGGATCATGAACAAGAAGAATTTAGTCTATCATCCAAGAACACTCCTCATTATGATTATATGCTTACTATGATTACTCCTCATTATAGTTATCTTTTTTTTTTAAGTGTAAATAAGCACTTATTTACAAGATATAAAATAAATTTACATAAATCCGCCTAGCCACCTAGGCGCTTGCCTAGGCCCTACCTAAAGAAGTCTCTCTTCGACAAGAAAGGAAAATGGCTAGATGAACTTCTCGGTTGTCTATAGGCATATCGCACCACCAAACTACGAGCAATCGGTGAGGCTCATTTCTCTTTGGTATTTGGTTCATAAGCAATCATTCCTCCCAATGTCATCATGCTAAGTATTAGCACTCTACTGCCAAGCATCAAGCAAAATGGAAAGGAGATGGCCACAAATCTAGACGTTGCATAAGAGAAGCGCGAGAAAGTCATCACCTGCATCGCAGCCTACCAATATCAGCTCCTCTCTAGCTACAACAAAAGGGCCAAGATCCGACAATTCTAGCTTGGAGATCTAGTCCTAAAAAAAGCCTTCATCACTGCCCAGATAGAAGTCTCCAAAAAGATAAATCCCATCTGGGAACGTCCATACAAGATTAGCATAGTAGGCAGCAAAGGTAGTTAAACCCTTGCCACTATGAGGAAGTACCATGCATGACCTCCCGTTACATCAAAGCTTGAAGACTCAAGCAACTCGACGAGCACCACCTTGCTAGCCAAGGACTATCCAGTTGTTATGTAGTTTCTACTTTACAGTTAAGTTTTTGTTTGTTTCACTCATTTTTCAATGAGGAATTCAAAAGTAATTTACAACTTGGCTTAACTGTATGCTTACAACAATTGATCACTCATGCATTTCAAAAGAAGACCACGCCTTTCTTAGGGACTCATCGCAAGGACTGCACCCCTTGGGGACCAACCATGCTCTTCAGTGCGAGAGGGTAAACTAATTCCCTGACACCCACATGGGTCGACTCTCCAATGCAAGAGAATAAACTTTACACTCTGAATATCTAGACGTGGATGAGTCGAGATGCCCTAGTATAACTAAGTGAACAATGGCTTGCACCGGGATTCCTAAAAGTAGCCATAATGGTCTTTTTCAAGGCTTAGCTAACTGAAGGATTTTGGGTATCTTGGCCTAATCCATGGGGAACCGAGCCTCAGAGATGGAGGAGGCAGATAACGCAGTACGCCCAATGGACGGGTACCCTGGAACCCTAAAGTTACTACTAAGTGCACTAAGGTAGCCTACAGTTTCCAGAGGACTATCTACAGCTTACCCTTTGAGCAGTGAGCTATGCTAAACTTATACAACTGCACGTTTCTATGAAAGGTTAATAAGTTAACGTGCATATATGAAGCTTTATCCACTGTCGACATGTTATGTAGCCATTAAGCTTCACCTCTGCCAAAGTGTGAAATGATCATAAACGATCTACACTAATTCCTAAAATGTTGTGATACTTGCTACGCAACCCACGGAATTGGTTACATAAAAGAAAGGAGTTCTCTCAAACCTTTTCTTACGAAATTCCATACAACCGCGTACTTTTGATACGAAAGGTTAGCGAATTTCATAACGCAAAAATCTTTAGTACGTTGTGATGTAGGCCACACAGCTCAAAAGATTAAAGAGAGCCAAGGTTAACAGCCAAGTGGTCACATGGACTCGTCTGCTTCTGTAAGTAAGGTGTTCGATTGCCGACCCTATGGCTAATGACTTTGCAAAGTTCTACACCAACACTCACGACTGCATAGGCTACGTGGGCCTGTTTGCTTATAAAAAAGTAGCACATCTGCCGCTGGTCTAAAAGTTAAAGGTTAGGCGTGATTAAAAGAAGTGAAGATGGAAGAAAACAAAGGAAGCAAGTTTATTAAATTTTCTAGCAAAATTGATAAACAACTAGCAAAGGCCGAAGGAGTTCAAGCAAAGCAAAAAGCAATAAGGAAAACAAACAAAATCCTAAAGACTACCTAGAAGACTACTTTTCAACAGCTTGGACATCCTATGACTACTCGATCGTCATACCTACAGCAGCCGCGACTATCTCAACAGTGGCACCATCCGACGCTTAATCCCCAGCTGCTCTAGCCTAGACACCAGCTTATCCGACTACTTCACCAATGGAAGCCTCGGAAATAAAGGCGAGCAAGTCTTCTGGAGAAATAAAGAAGGTCTCCAAGTCTTTCCCAGCAAACTCAAAGTCAGACGGTTTCCCAAAGAAATGGTCTACATAACCCAGCTTGTAGAAATCGACCTGACTCTGAACAAGTGAAGTCTCAAGCCTAGCCTTCTCACCCTTCAACTGCTTATTTTCCTAGAGCAGACCAAGATGGACATATTGCAGCTCATCCACTTCCTTATTCAGACTTTTGTTAATCTTCAGTTCACCTTGGAGTTCCAACACTTAGGGTTCAAGCCTATCAATGACTTTTTTGAAGTGGACCACTTTATTATAAGCAGCAATCAGTTCATTATCCTCTGCATAAGCAGCGAAACGAAGCTTAGATACGACATGCTCAAGATCTTGAATATGAGGTATATAACATCCAATCTCATTCTCGGCACTCTCATAATTACCTTGGATCGCAATAAGCCTAGTCTTCAAATCAATGATCTCTTGGCAAGCTGTCACAAGCTATAGAGAAGTGGAGGCAGAGATGTTAAACCTTTTCAAAGCGACGAGCTCAGATTCCACCTTTTTGACCTTCTCGGACGAAGTGCATAGACTCATTGGCCACCTCCTTGGTAGCCTTGGTATCCTCTTGATCAAGGAGCATAGACTTGGCTACCAGAATCGTCGTTTTCTGCATCATAGTAAGCAAAGCAATCCTCCTCTATTCGATTGTATACTTCGTAAAGGAACTTGGGCAGACAACCCTTTTAATGCCATCAATAAACTTGGCACATATGTCCATGTCTTCAAGTATATCTGGTTTCAAGAGAGCACAAATCTTAGTAGCCACCCCGGGAACATGCTTGGTGGATTTCTCGCAACTACCCACGTGAACAATCTCTTCTTTCTCAATAGGTGAATCAGTCTTAGCAGCGAAGGGAGTGATTTTTGGCGCCACTATAGCAGCAAAGTCCATCTTATCGCCCTTCATAGTAACAAGTCTCTCCAAAGGTGAACCAGACTTAACCCCTAACAGATGCTTTAGTACAAATTTTGGCACTGAGGGCACGACGGAACGTCTACACTGAGCAATCCTATCAACAATGGTACTAGCCACCTTTGGAACGGAAGGCGTCAGGCTGAGATCTAGCAGCCTCATCTTTCTCCCCTTTGGAAGAAGTCAAGTCAATCATATACCTGGGGGCAGCCGGTGAACCCTCGCAAGCAGCGGAATAAGTCTTTGGCTTTTTCTCAGCTGACATCTCTTAAGAAGGCGGAGAAGATCTCTTTTTCCCACCTTCGTTTGCAGCAAGCTGCACAATAGCGATAGGATGAGCTAGTGCCTCTGCCTTGATCCGATTTATCTCCTCTCTTGGGGGCATCCTACATTTTTCTCGACAAAAAAGACTAAACAGCTAACGACATTCATAGTACTCAGAAGGGATACCTAGTGTGACATGCACCTTCTTCATGTCTGGAGAAGTCTTGGGAGTTGAGCTGAATTCCGATTCTACATAAGCAGAAGAGGGTAATCAATAAATCAGATAGCGGCTCAGCAAAGGTACAAAGCAGCCTCGGGACTAAGCAGTCTACTTACTGGTGATGAAAGTCGTTGGAACGAGTAATTAAGGAGAATAATCAGACTCCCACTCTCTACTTATCTCCAAGGTCTCATTGGCCTAGTCGTGGTCTCCCTTGCTCGAATGATCGAAGAGCCTATGGTGAGATTGTAGCTGCCCGACTCCTTCGATGTGGCCTATGTCAAAGAAGTACCCAAACTCGTTGACAATCAAATCAAAGTCGAAGAATTGGCTTAGATTGAGGAACCCCATCATCACACGAACCGCATTTAGAGAACATTGAGCAGGGGCACACTTCATGGAGCAAAGCGTTTCTTGGAAAAAACGTGGCATGGGGAAAGTAAATCCCAACACGAAGTAATAAGGGTGGAAGTTTATGGCTCTCCGAGCCTCATTGCATGGTTCATGGCTGTTACTTTCCATGACAAGTTTCACACACACCCCCGACGAAACAACGTGCCTAGATACCTCAAGGAAGTCTCTAAACGAGTCATTGGAGCTAATTTTGAAGTGAGCAGCCTTGAAGTAGCCCCCACCTTACTCAAAGACCCACCTAGGCGATACAACAGCGGTACACCATCATCCTTCATGTGGCTTGAAGAAGACATGCTCAAAGAAATTCTATAAAGGCATGAGGAAAATTCATTAGACGATCGCACAAAAAAGAAAGGGAATGCATTAGGACCCCACGACCCTAAAAACAGGCCACCTCCAAGACCCCAAGAGCCCAGTAGCCATACCAAGCCCCACGACCTAGTTCATCGCCCTTTCAACCCAAGAGGCCCCACGACCCAAAATAACAAAGAAGGGGGCAGGCACCCCGCACCTCCCATGGTCTCACATGCGAACGAGCTAAGCTAAATGGCCCAAAGGCCTTTCTCTCCTCCCTTACCATCATGGACACGAGCCCAGCAAAAAAAGAAAAAACAAAAAACAAAAAGGCCCGCGTCTTTTCCGCATAGGCTCAAGCCTAACCATTTGCAACCAGCCAAGGAATGAGGCCCAAGCCTCCCTTCCTCTCTCCAACTCAGGCCCAGGCATAATGGCCCATACCATAGCACCCTAGCCCAAGCCAGCCACGCGTGGAGCCCAAGGCTCGTACCACCAGCCTTCACTCCGAGCGGAGCAGCCGCCGCCCCAAGCCAGTGAAGCAAACCGACGACAACGGCTATGTCATGGCTTTCCAGCCACCTTTTCACACATTCTTAATCCCATTGAGCCAAGTTTCAAGCCCTAAGGCTCTGAAAAATTATGAAGATAAGGAAAAATTAATTTTTTCTTACCTTGATGCGCTGTGAAGACGAAGAAAGTAAAGAAAGACGGTCCTTTGCATGGGCAAGTGTAGAAGATTGCTAGGGGAGGGGGAATAAATATCATCTACCTTTCTCTCTTTTGTAGGGTAGAATAAAGGAGGATTATTTCCCTTTCCTAGAAGGATCTAATTTCCAATTAAAGAGAGAACCGACATCAAAATAGGAAACAATCATATGTTTCCTAAAACATGAAAATCTCTACGCTTGCTACATTTTCTTGCTAGCAAGTGTGGGAGCATTTGTGGAGCAAAAAATAATCGAGAAAATTATGGAGGTGACACATGGACTTTTGGGGTAAACAAGACAAAATTACCCCTGAGGTATATTAAGATTCTGAAACGCATACAACAGACAAGAACGGCTCAATCGAGGTCAAATGTGATCAAAATGGTATTCTTTTAAAACCTTCTCATCACTCCTCATCAAATCTTCACCCACAAGGTAAATCCTAATTATTCTTTTCAAATTGGGATTAATTACCAAATTAATTGATTAATTACCTGATTGATTGCAAGATATTATTCAAAATAATATCTTGCAATTAGAGCCAAATTTCCACCATAAGTGGCCGGTCCCTATTTTCCCAAATAGGGCTAGCCACACCCCTATATAACCCCTCATTTATCTAAAAACCTAAGTCCAATTCTCTCCCAAAAATTCTCTAAACACTTTCTCTCAAATTCTAACTTTGGCATCGGAGATTCTTCGGCCAAAGCACCCCCCCTCATTCATCGTGGGCGCGTGAGGCTCTTGGCCTTGATCTTAGGTGTTGATTGTAGGTGCATTTTCATCAAAGGAGAAGAATGCGGAAATTTGCATCTACAACATTCACAAAATCTACTCTTAAGATTGTTGGAAATATTGGGGATTCGGATGCTACTTCTCCTATAACAAATCACATAAAAGAATTATTAGTATATGATAATTTTTATTTCCACAATTAGTTACATAAAATAAACAAAACAAGGTAAAAGACTTATCTTTGGTAGGTAAAGAACGCTCTTCTTCGATCCTTGATTAGAATAAGATTTTAGGTTGAGGAGTGTAAGTTCACTATCTTTAAGAGTAGATTTCGCCCATCGGAGACAATGTCTCGATGTAGTATGTTATGGTGCCCTATCCTCTAGGATACAACAACTTATCATTCTTGTAAGCGTACACTCGCAATACTTGGATCGGGTGAACAACTCGATTTTTCCCTTTTAAGGAATAAGAAAAGGTCATATGAAAATTGAAAAACAACGCTATACCATGAAATGCCCGCACTCTTGTTATATATATCTTTCCTTTGTAGCATGTTTTCGTAATAATAAATATTATAATTATATATAGCTATTAATATATATTAGAAATTAGGTAACTTTAATTTTTCAAAACAAAACGGAAGGATAAATTACTTATCATAATTCAAGAGTAAAAGCATATAAAGGCAACAACAATAAGATTGATATAGTAACCAAAGAAATTTGAAAATAAAGTAAATTAAAACCCATTTAGTGGCTTGCAAATAACCAATCCAATAATCGTAATTATTGTGGAACAAAAATATTTTAATTTGCAAAACATATTTCGTGCAAGGTTCAACCTGGAGAATGCTTTTAAAAGTTGCTATCTAAATATCATTGTTTTTAAAATAAGCACGATTTTTTATATTTGCCAAATACATTTTATTGCTTAACTTTAAAAGTGAAACAGGTTTTGATGAAAAACAATACCAAATGGGGCCGTAGCACAAAATGCGTTGATAAAATAGGTTAAGCGTGATAGTTTTCCTCAAAACTAATGGATTTAAAATGTGTCCAATCGAACTCGTCGAGTCCTACTTTGAAAATACGTCAAAATCCAACCCAAACTCATCTCTACACTCTCATTTCGAGATAGGATTCTGTGGAACAAGGTCGGAAAAATCGCCCTTTTATTGCTTGATTTCCATGGTGGTTGTGTTCCTTGGTGTTTTGTGTAAGGATATAGATAGTGGCTAGGATTATGCCATGTGTTAAAACAAGAAACTGAATGTTTAGTTAGTCAAGTTAGAAAGGTAGTCTCTTATATAAATAGATCATTGTAATGACTTACAGGTTAAGAAAAGATAAATACAACAAATCCTTGCAGCTTCTCTCTCTCTAAACCTTTCTCTCTCTCTAGTTCTTGAATCCCTATTCTTTCATTTGTTCTTCCTCTGTCTATATTGACATGGTATCAAGAGCCAATGATGCTCGCGCTGTAATCTTCGATCCTCTGGCTGCTTTCGCTCATCTTCTTCGTCCTCAAATCTGGTATATTTTTTTGGCTTCCGCTCATCTTCTTTGTCTGTAATTCTGGTATTCTTCGTCTGCAACTCTGGTATTCTTTGTCTGCAAATTCTAGGGTTTATGTTCCTGTTGGATTTCTTGGGTACACTAGGTGTTTGTCATTTTTCCTCTATTAGAAATTGTGTTCTTTTACTCTTACAACTATGGTGACTGCATCACAATTACAAATTTTACAGTCTCCGATCACTGCTCTTATCTCTACGATCTCTACGTCTGTAAATGTGAAGCTTGATGATTTGAATTACTTGAATTGGCAATTTCAAATGCAATTGTTGCTTGAAGGTCATGGCATCTTGGCTTTTGTTGATGGTTCACATGTGTGTCCCCCTCGATATGTTCTTGATTCTGCTAATTCTGATGGTTCTGGTGATAGCTCTGCTCTAATCGAGAATGAACACTATATTGTTTGGAAGATGCACGATCGTGCTCTTATGCAGTTGATCACTGCTACTTTGTCTCCTGTAGCGATGTCATGTGCTATTGGGAGTACCAGTGCTTGTGATTTGTGGACTCGGTTGAAGGAACATTTTTCGATGGTTTCTCGTACTAGTATATTTCAACTTAAGTCGAATCTTCAGACTATTCAAAAGGGCTTAGATTCGGTGTCTCAATATCTGCAGCGTATTAAGGAAGCTCGGGATTATTTGTCAGCCGCTGGGGTTACTTTTGCCGATGAGGATATTGTTATACTTGCTCTGAATGGCTTACCTCCTGAGTATAATACCTTTCGCAGTGTTATTCGGGGTCGTGAGCATGTTATTTCTCTGAAGGAGTTTAGAGTACAATTGCTTGCTGAGGAGCTGATTGTTAACAGCAATGTGAACTCATCAATTCTCACTACTATGATGGCTAATAATTCTGGTTCTAAGTCCTCTACCACTCCTCCTCGATCTGGGGGTTCAGGTCTTGGTTTCTCCGGTCACAATACTGGATTTAATAGTGGTTATTCTGGTTCTTCAGGCGGCTATCGATCTTTTACCAACAAGAAGGGCAAAGGAAAATTTTATCAAGGGAATAGGTATCCTCATTCTAATTCTCGACAGCAGTTTCACACTACTTTTCCTAATTCGCATCCTGGTGTTCTTGGCCCTTCACCACAGTATTTTGGTTCTCATACCCCACCACAGGTTCCTTGTCAACTGTGTAATACATTTGGTCACACGGCTCCGTTCTGTAACTCCAAACCAACAGATAGGCAAGGTTGTAACATCTGTGGTAAAGCAAATCACACTACCTGGTATTGCTTCTTCAATGACAAAGGTCCTAACTTCGGTGGTCCTCATCATTATATAGCACCTATGACTGCGCATCATTCTTCTGCTCCTAACTTTGGTGCTCCACCATTCTCATCTCAGTCTCCTATGCAAGCTATGCACACAGTTACTTATACATCGTCTCCAGCTTCCACAGCCTCTCATCAACCACAGATGTGGATCACTGATTCCGGTGCTACAAATCATATGACCGCTGACCTCAGTAACTTGTCATTGGCTTCTCCTTATCCCACACATGAGACTGTACAAACTGCAAATGGTGAAGGTTTGCCCATATCTCATATTGGTAGCTCAATTATTCGAACACCTATGCATCCCCTAAAACTCAATTCTGTTCTCTATGTACCTAGACTTTCCAGCAACTTGTTATCCGTTCACAAAATCTGTCTTGATAACAACTGTTGGTTAATATTTGATGCTTATTATTTCTGGATTCAGGACAAGGTCACAGGGAGGATATTATACAAAGGCCCATGCACTAACGGACTCTATCCCATCTTTTCACCTCTCCGTCTTCCCACATTTCATCGTCCAAGTCCTTCTCCAGCTTCTGCTTTTCTTGGTCAGATTGTCAGTTCTCACCTCTGGCATAGTAGGTTAGGTCACCCTACTAATAACATAGCCAGAATAATGCTTCATAAGTCTTCCATTTCTTGTACAAAGGATGCTGTCCCATTGATGTGTCATGGTTGCTTAGAAGGCAAGTTTACTAAACTGCCTTTTCAGTCTAGTGATCATAAGTCTGTCATTCCTTTTGAAACTGTACACAGTGACCTTTGGGGTCATTTTCCATGTACTTCCATTGATGGCTATAAATACTATGTGACTCTTATTGATGAGTGCACTCGTTATTGTTGGTTGTTTCCCCTTGTCTACAAGTCTAATTTTTTTGACACATTTGTTGGGTTTTACTCTTTTGTACAAACACAATTCTCAGCATCTATCAAAACATTACAAACTGATGGTGGTGGGGAATATTCCAGTGTTAAACTTCAATCTTTCCTTCATAGTAAAGGTATTACACACCATAAGTCGTGTCCCTACACTCCGGAACAAAACGGTTTGGCTGAGAGGAAACACAGGCACATTATTGAGACCACTGTCACACTCCTCCAATCTGCACAATTGCCTTCTCATTTCTGGTCCTTTGCCTGTCATGTTGCTGTGTATCTTATAAATCGTATGCCTACTCCTATCTTGAAGAATTGTTCTCCTTTTGAGGCTCTCTTTGGCACACCTCCTATCTTAACTCATCTTCGTGTTTTTGGTTGTTCTTGCTTTCCCCTATTGAGACATTACAATACCACCAAGTTACAACCTAAAACCAAAGAATGTGTCTTTCTTGGGTATGCCTCAAAGTACAAGGGTTTTATATGTTATGATGTCTTAACAGGTAGAGTTTATATCTCTCGTCATGTTGTCTTCAATGAGTCTAGATTCCCATATTCTCATTTGCCTATGAAACCTCTATCTACCTCTGTCCGAGTACCTCACCCTCAGCCTTTCCCTGTACTTCCTGTTCTTGATCTGACTAACACCTTAGTTCAGCCTCCACTCTCACCCTCACCATCTCTGTCCTTGAATGATGTTGTCTCTTCATCCTCCATTCCCATGTCTTCTTCCCCCAATACTTTTCCTTCTGTATCCGTGCCATCTCATAGCACACTGTCATCCCCAGAGAATGTTGCTTCCCCAGAGAATGTTGCTTCTCCGTCCATTACTGCACCTGCTTGTTCTTCTCCATTACCCCATGTGGATCCTATGTTCAATTCTGATGACCTTCAAGTGGTCTTGCCTATAGCACCGCTTAATCTACATCCTATGCAAACAAGAAGTAAGGCTGGTATAATAAAAAAGAAAGTGTTGCTCAGTCAGCTCCATGGTTCTAGTCCGGTTGATTTAGCTCAAGTGGAACCTGCTACGTATAAGTCTGCTTTGAAAACCCCAGTTTGGTTGAATGCCATGACAGAAGAGTTGGCTGCCCTTCACAATCAAAACACATGGAGTCTCGTTCCTTTGCCACCTCACAAAAACCTGGTGGGTTGCAAATGGGTGTTTAAGCTCAAAACGAACTCCGATGGGTCTATTGCTCGCCATAAGGCCCGCTTGGTTGCCAAGGGGTTTAATCAGGAACCTGGCTTAGATTATGAGGAAACTTTCAGTCCCGTGGTCAAGCCAACCACCGTGCGTCTTATTCTAGCTTTGGCAGCCCAATTTAATTGGTCCCTACGGCAGTTGGACGTGAAGAATGCCTTCCTCCATGGCGTGTTGAATGAAGAGGTCTACATGGCTTAACCTCCTGGTTTTGAAGATCACTCTCGTCCTGAGCTCGTGTGCAGACTTCATAAGTCCTTATATGGATTAAAACAGGCTCCTCGAGCCTGGAATGAGAGGTTCACGGGGTTTCTTCCATCTTTGGGATTTCAGTCTACATATTCTGATTCTTCCTTGTTTGTTAAGTTTGTTGGAAGTGCTATTGTCATCCTCTTACTTTATGTGGATGATATTATTATCTCTGGGAGTTCTTCTTTTGCTATTCAGCAGGTTATTCACTTCTTGACCACTGAATTTGATATCAAGGACTTGGGAGAGTTGCATTACTTTCTGGGGATTCAGGTTACCACAACTGCTCAAGGCTTATTCATGTCCCAATCAAAGTATATCCAAGATTTATTGGCAAAGGTTGACATGCTGGATTGCAAAGCCTGTGACACTCCCTGTCTTCCTTCTACTCGACTATTAAAGGATGATGGTCTTCCATACAATAATCCAACAGCATATAGGAGCATTGTTGGCGCGTTACAGTATCTCACTTTCACTCGGCCTGACATTACTTTCTCCGTTCATCAAGTCTGCCAATTTATGCAGTCTCCAATGATGTCCCACTTCACAGCAGTGAAACGTATTCTGCGCTATCTCAAGGGTACTTTGTCGGTTGGTCTCTCTTATACTCGGGGTGATTTGTCATTAAAGACTTTTAGTGATGCAGACTGGGCCGGGGACCCTAATGATCGTCGGTCGACTACTGGCATGGTTGTCTTTCTGGGCAATAATCCTATTTCCTGGTCCTCCAAGAAGCAACACACGGTTTCCAGGTACTCTACCGAGGCTGAGTACAGGGCTCTCTCCACTACAACTGCTGAGCTTGACTGGATTCAGCAACTGTTACAATTCCTGCATATTAAACTCTGTGCTGCTCTTGTGCTTTTCTGTGATAATCTTTCTGCCATTGCATTGTCGTTCAATCCTGTTCAACATCAATGGACCAAGCATATTGAGATTGATGTCCATTTTGTCCGGGAACGTGTTGCTAAGAAGACACTCCTGGTTCAGTTTGTTTCTTCTCGGGAACAATTTGCCGATATACTCACTAAAGGCCTCAGTGCTCCTCTCTTTCGATCTCATTGCTTCAACCTCATGCTTGGTTCCTCCACGGCATGAGTTTGAGGGGGCATGTAAGGATATAGATAGTGGCTAGGATTATGCCATGTGTTAACAAGAAACTGAATGTTTAGTTAGTCAAGTTAGAAAGGTAGTCTCTTATATAAATAGATCATTGTAATGACTTACAGGTTAAGAAAAGATAAATACAACAAATCCTTGCAGCTTCTCTCTCTCTAAACCTTTCTCTCTCTCTAGTTCTTGAATCCCTATTCTTTCATTTGTTCTTCCTCTGTCTATATTGACATTTTGATGGCTGAGCCGTTTCTCAAGCCTAAATTTGTGCAAGATCTGCCATGCTTGATTCATGATGATGGCAGCAATTTGTGCAAGATCTGCCATGCTTGATTCATGATGATGGCAGCTATCTTTCTTGTTTCGGTGATGGCAGCGGACCCATGACGAGATATGTGGCTAAATTGCCTCATGGCCAGCTTTGAGCTATGTGCAGATCGAGTCATTACCCGAATGGTCTTCCCTTCCGCCGACTTGAAGCACCTGGGGAAGACGAAGCGTGGTTGCTGCCATGTTATATTATCCGGTGATGTCACAGATGGTTTGGACTAGCATGCCCTGCTCTCGTTGTGGAAATGACCCAATAATGGTTTCCTTCTTGGTTTAGTTATGTTATGTTTATGTTTGTGTGATGTGAGAACTATACGCGCACAAATTAAACCCTCTTTTTATCAATTGTAGTAAGTATGTAAGTAGGGATCGTTCTTAACCGGGGATTAGGAGGGATTGCAAATCACTTGGAAACTGACTCAAAAACGTAAAATAAAGTTTAAAACACTATACTAGACTCAAAGAATGCAAAACTAAACTTTAAAACACTAAAACAAATCAAAAGACTCAAACACTTTAAAAACAAAAACTAAATTGATTAAATTGAACAATAAAGTAAAGGGGGAATTGTGTTTGGACGAAATTAAACTAAATGGACAAATTGTAATTAAAGGCAAAACGTAAATATGAATGTGATGAAAATATGGATGATGGAATAGCTAAGGAGTTCTTCTCCACACATGTTACACTTGCATACAAGATTGATTCTCAGTTGGTCTTTCGATAAATTATGAAACTCAACACTCCGGGTTAATTAGGTCCGCTTAAATTAACCGTCAAGTTTTCCTTAAGTTAATGAATTGGATGGGTTTGCGCAACGCAATTCACAACATTCTCCAAAAGTCCTTTACGTGAACAGCACAATAAAGATACAATCAAAGATCATTAAGCATTATGAAAACTATAAGTGTTGACGAGGCATTCGTTACTATGATGAGCATGAAACTCGTGCCAAGAATTCATTTAACGCGATTGTTTATAAGCAACCTCCACTACTTGTGAATATAAGTTCATAACGATTAGGTGAAACTCACTTATATTCTAGCGTCATATTCATGCATGAAAATTAAGAGCGCATTCTTAATAAACATACATAAATAAGTTATCAATCAAACGGTTAAACAAATTGAATCAACAACTTATGAAATTCCAACGAAAGTTAATCAATTCATATTGCAAATATAAACATAGTTTTGAATCACCCCCTAGCTAAAGGGGGGTTTATTTCCTCATAACTTTGAAATCAAAGAAACACCTAAACATTCCAACAACTCAAACTTGAATTGTATGAACGTTTAGGCACTCTTTTCTTCCATTCCTCATACGTACAAAACAAAGAGAATTGAATTTAAACTTTGAAATCAAAGAAACACCTAAACATTCCAACAACTCAAACTTGAATTGTATGAACGTTTAGGCCCTCTTATCTTCCTCGTTGTTGTAGCACAAGGTCTAAGGTGAGGTTTGGGGGATTATGGAAATGGATGAGGAGTGGTTTGGAGGGTTGGGAAGTGGTGGAAATAGAAGGGAATGATGCTGGAAATGAAGAGAACCCACGGCAACAAGATTGCTGTTTTTGTGTTTGTTGTTGTGTTATGAATGGAAAGATGATTTGGTGAATGGAATGCAAGGGTATTTATAGGAGGAGTGGAGATGTATATGGCTGTTTGTTTAAGGTGTTTGTATGTGAATGCATGCTGGAATTGAAAGGGAAAGCTGGAAAGGTGATGAAATGCACGGCACAAAATGGATGGTGCTGTTTTTGTATGTGAATGCATGCTGGAATTGAAAGGGAAAGCTGGAAAGGTGATGAAATGCACGGCATAGAATGGTTGTTGGTGTGTGAATGCATGCTGGAATTGAAAGGGAAAGCTGGAAAGGTGATGAAATGCACGGCACAAATTGGATGGTGCTGTTTTTGTATGTGAATGCATGCTGGAATTGAAAGGGAAAGCTGGAAAGGTGATGAAATGCACGGCACAAAATGGTTGTTGGTGTGTGAATGCATGTGTTGAATGATTAAAGTGTATGTGGGTGAATATGTAGCTGAAAATGCATGTGAATGCATGCTGGAAATGCAATGTGAAGTCACGGCAAAGGGTGAAGTAGATGTGAAATGGGAGTGCATGTGTTGCATGGCAAAGGGCTTTGTTTATGTGTTGGCATGGGAATTTCTGGTTCTAAGGCTTTGTTTGCTTGGGCTAGGCCCTTTGTTTTATGTTCTAAAGTGCACACAAAGCTTCAATTTTGTCCAACACTTTGGCTCCAAGCATAAGCTATCCATTCTTGGCCCAAAAATGCTCCAAAAGGCTCCAAAATGCACTTCTTTGCTTCTTTAGCCCTTAGAACCTGAAATCATACGAAAATGACTTAAAACACTTAAAGAACTAAGAAACAACAACATAAATGCACGAAAACAAGCTAAGTAAGTCGCCTAAATATGCTCCTATCAGATTCCCCCACACTTAGCTTTTGCTAGTCCTCGAGCAAAACAAAACGATAACATACAAACAAACGACACTAAACAAGTAAAACACAACCTAAACCTTCCAACAATTTTCTTAGGGATTTCCAATGCACATGACATGTTAAAAATCATCATTCCCACAGATTTTAGTCATCTTCGCACTTAAGTACATTCTTAATCATCATCACCACATACTATTTCACAATTAAGCATTTAAAACCATATTTTGGAATGTAGTAACATGCCTTAGAGAATTTGCTCAATTCCTCACAAGATATGCACTCAATTTCACTCAGATTTTCTGACTACACACCCTACGCTAAGTATATGTGAGAAGATTGATGTAAACATGAAAACGAACACTCACATATATGTATCACAAAGAACGCAATTTCTGGAGTTAATAAGCATGTTTAGATATGATCTCATGAATGGAATGCTACTACTTAGACGCGAGAACCAGTGACACCATATGCTCATACCAAGTTCAAACTCCACAAATTGAAACACATAACACTCAAGATTGAAGTCAAGGGTTGTAATGGGGTTCGGAGCGTGTGGATAACAATGAAGGGATATGCAAAACAAAGGTTCTTAAAGAAATAGTGAGCAAGGCAAATGAATCAACTTAGAATTCTCTTTTGAATGAAAACATCAACTTTTGAACAAAAAGGGAGAATTTAGACAATTTAGGGCCAGAATTGGTGTTTTGAACCCTTTCTTCTTTCATTTTTTTCTATTTTTTCTTTCTTTCTTTCTTTTCTTTTCTATTTTTCTTTTCTTTTGAATTTCAAAACATACTTAAGAACAAGCATTCTTTCCCCCACACTCATTTTCTTGCATAATGTAACTCAAAAGGAATTCATTTAAGTCATGCTCACTATCTTTTAATAACAAGGGTGTGGATTGTCCTAAACTAGGCTAGGTGAGGAAAATATGGGTAAACAAAGAATAGATGCTAAACAAGGATCAACGGGGTTAAAACTTACAACAAATACGAAATATGGGAAGTAAGGCTATTTGGCTATGGTGGCAACTTCACAACTTCATCTTGATATATGTTATGCAAATCAATAACATGCTTTGAATGAAATGGGCATGAGTTCTAGCATTTGGAACTATATGATGAAACGCCTTCTAAGTAGTAACCAAGCAAAGAATAATGAGATCATGCAACGACTTTAGAAAACAAGAAATCACAGATTATACTCTCCAAAGAACGTTATAGGCTCAAGTCTCTCAGGGTTGTAGCGTTTGTTTGAGTTCCTTCCTTCAAGCATGTTACAAAAACGAAATTTTTTTTTTTTTTTCTTTTATGATTGCATGTGAAGTCATACATTATAACCATAACCAAGCATATACCAAGAGTAAATCAAACTTTTCTCTATGTTTATAACTCTTTTTAACAGTCATGCAATTAGAAACCAAATCCTTATCATTGTGTTGGAAGGTGACCTACGACACAAAAACGACTCAAAACACTCTTTTTAGGCTTTTCAAAACATTTTTTTTTTGTTTTTTTTTTTTTTCTTTTTTAAATTTTTATGTGTTTTTCGGAGTTATAAAACAACACACACTAAAACATTCTAAAATAATTTAAAAACACCTTAAAACAGCAAGGAACAACTTTTGAAGTAATGGGTGATAAAATCCCACGAATTTGTATTAAATATACTTAGTTACCCCCCCCCCCCCCCACACTTAAATCAAACATTGTCCTCAATGTTTTAAGCATAGAATCACACAAAACATAAGTAAACACACAAAAAGCAACTAAACATACTAAACATGGCAAAATGTAATTAACAAAGAGAAGAGTTTAGAGACGCAAATCTGGTTATAGAGTGTAAATTCCATCTTCTCCTTGGTAATTGCATTGAGGCTTTGATCTTTGTGATTCCACAGGCTTACTCTTGAACTGGTTTCTGCCCATCGTTGATTTTCCTTTGTGCTACTTCTTGAACTGGGCAGCAGGATGGTTCTTTTGGTTTCCCCCGAAGGTCTGAGCTTATCCCTTTTATCTGTTTCTTTGTTCAATCTTTGCAGGAGTGGTCCCTTCTCTGGAAGTGTATCAACCGTTGAAGATGACTACTCGAGAGCAACGCCAGGTAAGCAATCAGGGATAGATTCCAGGCAGTTGGCTCCAGATCGGAAGACTGACTCCAAGTGCCGGCTGATTGCTTCTTTTACTTTGCCATGCAAGTAAGAACAAGGACAAAGAAAAAGACAGGGAAAGAGCATGATATGAGATACTTTTGCTTTTGACCTTGATGATATGAGATACCTTTGCTTTTGAATAAGCGGTGAATGAATCAGCACATGTATTTGTTGTGCCGTTTCCTCCTGGGTCATCTGTACTCCAGGCATCTGGTATCATCTTTGGGGGAGAAAAAATTGAGTATTTCAAGAGGCTTTGCTGGGAGTGCGCCCTCAGAGGTGAGGAAGAGTTGGGCATTTTCTTCAGGTTTGCCTTACCATAAAAGACGAAGGTCGACATATATAGAGATAATATCAAGTGATGGTATTGTTCTTTTACCCTTGTCGACAAACGTTTTGATCCCGCAAATCCGGCTTTTTGAAATAGTGGCGCCTCTTCGATCTTTGAAGACGCCTCTTCGATTTCTGAGCAGGCGCCCCTTCGATTTCTGAGCGACGCCCCTTCGATTTCTGAGCGACACGTGGTAGTGCAGATGCGGCTCCTTTTAACAAAGCTGCACGCGTCTTCTGAAAAGCAGAGAAAGCGTCGCCGAACTTTGCGCTTGTCGGCTAAAGATGTGTAGTTGCGATGAAAAGCCGAGGGAGCGTCGCCTAACTTACGCCGGAAAATCCGGCTCTTTGAATCGGTGGACGCGTCGCCTTGGCTTTTTATAGAGCGATCGATCACCGCCAACATACACACTCTGAAGATCTCCCATTCTTGAAAATTGTCTCCGACCCTTCGAAATTTAACTCCATCCACCCCTTCTCTTTGAACACTTTTGAAAAAAAATGGCAAACTCATCGAACCTTAGCTTAGATTTGAGTCTCAGCAGCGATCCGGTTACGACCCGTCAAGGTAATGTATGGCGCCCTTCTTTTTTATCTTTTAACGGTCCTCTTTCAGGTGAAGACTCTGTGATGTAGGACGCCACAACAGCTACAATAGTAGCTAGGAACCTCCTCACTCCAAAAGATAGTAGGCTGCTGTCAGGACGGTCCGATGAGTTGGTCGTTCAAGAGTCCCTCGCACTTAGTGTTCAGTGTGCGAGTTCTGTGTCCAACATGGGCCAACGCCTGCTTGCCCGCTCCCGTCAGGTGGAATCATTGATGGCAGAGGTGGAAAGTCTTAAGCAAGAGATTCAGCAGCTTAAGTACGAGAATAGAAGTTTGCACGTGCTTGCCAACAACTATTCGACGGGCATGAAGAGGAAGCTTGATGAGCTGCAAGAGTCTGAAGGTCGGATTCACAATGACCGTCAAAGGTTTTCGTCTTTCCTCCAGAGGCACCTTTTTCCCGGCTCATCTAGCGCTTGGCCAAGTCTTGAGGCCTGGAATGCTCTAGCTCCGATGCCTCCCGCTCCGATGCCTTCCGCTCCAATGCCTTCCGCTCCTATGCCTTCCGCTCCGACGCCTTCCGCTCCGACGCCTCGTAGTGGGGCTTCACGTAAACAACCTTTGTGAAGCTCCATCTTTCTCCATGTTTAGTATCTCTTTTTTTTTTTTTTTTTTTTTTTTTTTTTTTTTTTTTAAATCAAAACGGAGATCAATGGACAACTTTATTTTATTCTGTGTATTGGGTTGCCTCCCAAATAGCGCTTTCTTTTACGTCTTGCAGCCGGACGAAACCTTCATTTCTCACTTAAAGCCCACGGCATGCAATGGAATCTCCTCCATAACATGATCCTTCATTTCTTTGCCATTTGTAATGACCGTTTCGCCATGTATTTGATCAATGTGTGCCTGCGCCAAAGAATCAAGAATATCAATAGAGAAACATGAGTGATCATCATTCGGAAATTTCATAGTTTCAGAAATATTAAAATCAATCACTTCCCCATCGAATTCCATTGTTAAAGTGCCTTTAAACACATCAATCTTCGTTCGGGCCGTCTTCATGAATGGCCTACCAAGGAGAATCGGCAAAGATGTAGAATGGGCTGAATCCTCCATGTCTAGGACGTAGAAATCAGCCGGAAAAATTAAATGGTTCACCTGCACAAGCACATCTTCCAAAACTCCTTTTGGATACGCGTTAGAACGATCGGCCAATTGTATAATTACACCATCTTGTTTTAATTCACCCAAATTCATAGATGCATAAATAGAATAAGGCATGACATTTATGGATGCACCTAAATCAAGCATGGCATGTTCAAAACGATTATGTCTAATCACACAAGGAATCGTGAAACTACCGGGGTCTTTGCACTTGGTAGGCAGTTTACGTTGCAAAACAGCGGACACATTCTCGCTTACCTTCACTACCTCTTTGTTTGCCCTTCTTCTCTTTGTATTGCATAGGTCCTTGAGGAATTTAGCATACTTTGGAACCTGTTTGATTGCATCGAGAAGCGGTATGTTCACTTGCACCTTCCGGTACGTTTCAAGAATGTCCTTCTCGCTTTCTTCCTTTTTTTCTTGCATGAACCTGCTAGGAAAAGGTATATTAGGCAGATTAGGACGTGAAGTACATGAATTTGAACTTAAATTACCTGATTTGGCCGAGTTAGGGTGATTGGGGGCCTGCGGCATTGGGTTTTTCACCCTTGCCGTGGGTGAACTAGACACTGCCTCAGGTTGTGTCGTCTCTTCATCTACTTTCTGGGCAGATTTGGGATTGTTTGGCTCGGTCCCAACTTCTTTTCCACCCCTTAGGGTGATGGCCTTGGCGGATTCGAATCCTCCCTTTGGATTGACTGTGGTTGAACTAGGAAGCTTTCCTTGCTCTCTAATCTGTCCAAGGAACTCAGAAATCTGCCCTATTTGTTTCTTCATATCCATCATCTCCTTCTCGTTATTTGCTATCCGGTTGTTTTGATTTTGCAACCCTTGCGAAATAGAGGTTAGTAATTGCATAGCTTGATCACTTTCCAAGGACGTACCTGAATGAGATGATGTCGAAGGTTGTTGGGGTTGTTAGGGTGCATACAGCTTGGAATAAAAACCAGGGGGGTTTGGCCTAAATCCTCCTTGTTGGGCAGCTTGTTGTGGCTCCCTCCATTTGAAGTTTGGATGGTCCCTGCATCCGACATTGTAAGTGTTCGAGTATGGGTTGTTTTGATTTTGTCCTTGGAAACCAATTACATTGGCAGATTCCCACCCACCATTCTCGATTAGTTGAGGGCACTTGTCGGATGGATGCCCTTGGATTGAGCACACGCCACAAACTTGGTGTTCTTGTGCTTTTGGACCAATCACAACCTGAGAAACAAGAGAAGTAAGATTAGCAAGTTGTGATTGAATTTCAGAAATAGCACTCACCTCATTTACACTTTGTTGCCGTGGGGCTTCCCTTTGGCCCACTCCTTCATATTGTTGAGCGTTGAGCGCTCGGTTGGCTATGAGAATCTTGGCATCCCTTGGTGTTTTGTCCACCAATGCTCCTCCCGCTGATGCATCAAGCATTTGACGTTCGATAGGAAGGAGGCCCTCATAGAAATATTGAAGGAGAAGTTCCTCCTTCATTTGATGTTGAGGACATGAAGCTACAAGGCCCTTGAAGCGCTCATAATAAGCCGGGAATGTCTCACCATGATTCTGTTGAATACCACTAATTTTCTTCCGTAGGAGAATCACTCTCGAAGTAGGGAAGAATTTCTCCAAGAAAGCACGCTTCATACTCTCCCACGAAGTCACAGTTCCCGGGGCTAGTTCGTAGAGCCAATCTTTGGCCTTGTCCATAAGTGAAAATGGAAAGGCCTTCATCTTCAATATACTCCCATCCACATTGACGGGGGTCATGCTCGAACAAACCACCTCGAACTCCTTCAAGTGTTTGTTGGGGTCTTCCATAGACAAGCCATGGAACTTCGGAATATGGTGTAACAAACTGGATTTGAGTTCAAATTCATCGGTCTTGCCTTGGGCAGCCGTGGGGTATTGGATACAAAGAGGCAATGCATTATCCAAACCCGAGGCCGAAAGCTCCTTGATGGTTCTATTATCTGCTGCCATGGCTTGTTCTTCTTCAAAAATCTGATCCGTGGGCTTTTCTTCTACACCTACTTCGTCTTCTTCAAGCCCAGGTTGTGGTGGCTCTTGTTGACTCCTCGTTCTCCTCAAAGTGCGTTCAAAATCACCGTCAAAGTCGGAGATGTTCTCTACAATAGGCCGAGAGCTACGAGTCATACACAGTACCTAAAAAAACAAGGAAACAAACAAACTAAGAATCTGAAATAAGAATGCACGAAAAACAAAATATAAAAATAAAGACAAGGGATTTAGCAAATTTGCTAAATCCCCGGCAACGGCGCCAAAATTTGATGCGAGAACTATACGCGCACAAATTAAACCCTCTTTTTATCAATTGTAGTAAGTATGTAAGTAGGGATCGTTCTTAACCGGGGATTAGGAGGGATTGCAAATCACTTGGAAACTGACTCAAAAACGTAAAATAAAGTTTAAAACACTATACTAGACTCAAAGAATGCAAAACTAAACTTTAAAACACTAAAACAAATCAAAAGACTCAAACACTTTAAAAACAAAAACTAAATTGATTAAATTGAACAATAAAGTAAAGGGGGGATTGTGTTTGGACGAAATTAAACTAAATGGACAAATTGTAATTAAAGGCAAAACGTAAATATGAATGTGATGAAAATATGGATGATGGAATAGCTAAGGAGTTCTTCTCCACACATGTTACACTTGCATACAAGATTGATTCTCAGTTGGTCTTTCGATAAATTATGAAACTCAACACTCCGGGTTAATTAGGTCCGCTTAAATTAACCGTCAAGTTTTCCTTAAGTTAATGAATTGGATGGGTTTGCGCAACGCAATTCACAACATTCTCCAAAAGTCCTTTACGTGAACAGCACAATAAAGATACAATCAAAGATCATTAAGCATTATGAAAACTATAAGTGTTGACGAGGCATTCGTTACTATGATGAGCATGAAACTCGTGCCAAGAATTCATTTAACGCGATTGTTTATAAGCAACCTCCACTACTTGTGAATATAAGTTCATAACGATTAGGTGAAACTCACTTATATTCTAGCGTCATATTCATGCATGAAAATTAAGCGCGCATTCTTAATAAACATACATAAATAAGTTATCAATCAAACGGTTAAACAAATTGAATCAACAACTTATGAAATTCCAACGAAAGTTAATCAATTCATATTGCAAATATAAACATAGTTTTGAATCACCCCCTAGCTAAAGGGGGGTTTATTTCCTCATAACTTTGAAATCAAAGAAACACCTAAACATTCCAACAACTCAAACTTGAATTGTATGAACGTTTAGGCACTCTTTTCTTCCATTCCTCATACGTACAAAACAAAGAGAATTGAATTTAAACTTTGAAATCAAAGAAACACCTAAACATTCCAACAACTCAAACTTGAATTGTATGAACGTTTAGGCACTCTTTTCTTCCATTCCTCATACGTACAAAACAAAGAGAATTGAATTTAAACTTTGAAATCAAAGAAACACCTAAACATTCCAACAACTCAAACTTGAATTGTATGAACGTTTAGGCCCTCTTATCTTCCTCGTTGTTGTAGCACAAGGTCTAAGGTGAGGTTTGGGGGATTATGGAAATGGATGAGGAGTGGTTTGGAGGGTTGGGAAGTGGTGGAAATAGAAGGGAATGATGCTGGAAATGAAGAGAACCCACGGCAACAAGGTTGCTGTTTTTGTGTTTGTTGTTGTGTTATGAATGGAAAGATGATTTGGTGAATGGAATGCAAGGGTATTTATAGGAGGAGTGGAGATGTATATGGCTGTTTGTTTAAGGTGTTTGTATGTGAATGCATGCTGGAATTGAAAGGGAAAGCTGGAAAGGTGATGAAATGCACGGCACAAAATGGATGGTGCTGTTTTTGTATGTGAATGCATGCTGGAATTGAAAGGGAAAGCTGGAAAGGTGATGAAATGCACGGCATAGAATGGTTGTTGGTGTGTGAATGCATGCTGGAATTGAAAGGGAAAGCTGGAAAGGTGATGAAATGCACGGCACAAATTGGATGGTGCTGTTTTTGTATGTGAATGCATGCTGGAATTGAAAGGGAAAGCTGGAAAGGTGATGAAATGCACGGCACAAAATGGTTGTTGGTGTGTGAATGCATGTGTTGAATGATTAAAGTGTATGTGGGTGAATATGTAGCTGAAAATGCATGTGAATGCATGCTGGAAATGCAATGTGAAGTCACGGCAAAGGGTGAAGTGGATGTGAAATGGGAGTGCATGTGTTGCATGGCAAAGGGCTTTGTTTATGTGTTGGCATGGGAATTTCTGGTTCTAAGGCTTTGTTTGCTTGGGCTAGGCCCTTTGTTTTATGTTCTAAAGTGCACACAAAGCTTCAATTTTGTCCAACACTTTGGCTCCAAGCATAAGCTATCCATTCTTGGCCCAAAAATGCTCCAAAAGGCTCCAAAATGCACTTCTTTGCTTCTTTAGCCCTTAGAACCTGAAATCATACGAAAATGACTTAAAACACTTAAAGAACTAAGAAACAACAACATAAATGCACGAAAACAAGCTAAGTAAGTCGCCTAAATATGCTCCTATCATTGTGCTGCCTAGCAGTCTACGGCCTCACTTCTTAGTGATAGCTGTGCTTCGAGGTTTTGGATTTGCCATTGCTGATCTATTGTGGGAACCTATACCAATGGTTCTTGTGTGTTTCTTTGTTTGTTGTGGTTAATGGCGGAGCCAAATGAAGGTTAGGTTAGGCCTAAGCCCACCTTGACATTTTATGAATATATGTTAATTGTCTGCTAGCTTTTAACATAAAGCATTGGTGAGTAGAGTTTGTCATTCCATCATAGCATGGGTTTGAAATTTGTTTATGCGAACAACCTTCTATTTTACCGTATAAAAACTAATTCTTTTTAAAAAATCTGTTCATATAAAACAAGGTCTATACAATTATGTTAAAAGAAAATCTCATGGTAATAGTTTTGAGTCATGACCTTAAATTTTTATTTGAATCTTCCTTTTTATTAAAGCTCGTAAACAAGTTATGTTCTTATCATATAATCAATGGAAATTTTAAATCCCCATCACTCGTGTTTGATAAATTTTCCATGCTAGTAATGCAAAAAAAACCTTTAGTTTTTTAATTATATTGCTATACTTGGTCTAATTTTTCTGGGTGAAGTGCTAATTTAGTCCTGAAATATCAACTCAGTGAAAATTAGGTTCCCGTATTATTTTTTCAGTAAAATAAGTCCCTAAATTCATTAAAAATTGCTAATTTCATCCCTACCATTACATTTAAAGCTATTTTATCCAATTTTTCATCAACTTGGTCACTTGACACACTTTAGAATGTAATTTTGTCATTTTCTCGCTTTCTCTTGACATTTCATATTCTATGCAAGTAACGTGACTTAAATTGACGGAAAAATAAATATAGTAGCAGCGAATTTAATATTAAGGATGTAATTGGCAGATTTTTATAATTCAATGACTGCTTTTTCTGAAAAAAAAAATAGTTTAGAGACCTAATTTTCATTCATAGGATAATTCAAGGGCTAAATTGGCAGTTCACCCAAGTTTTTTTTATGTCTTAAAGGCCTGACCTGAGAGCGGTTTTTGGCTCTGTCACTGATTCTGGCTGCCATATAGTAATTAAGTTTGCTTGTTGTGCGCTTATTCATTCAAATTACGAATTTGGTCACTAAAAATATGTACTTGGTTGACACCCTTGTAATCGTGTAATCGTATTATTTCGTATCAATGAATTATCGCTTTCGCTTCTCTTCAAATATTTGATCGCGTCTAGAACGCTCCAAGAACTCATTCCAGTCTTCTCCTTCTAATATGCAGCTGAACTAACGCACAACCAGAAATAGTAATGATAATAATAAGAATAAAAATCAAACCAACTCAAAGCCGACCTATCGAGTCAAGAGTATTATTCTGTAGGAAAATAACTATATATATACATGATACAGCAATAGTAGTCAGCTAATTAAAAACAACATTACATGTATATAATACTGGACGTACGTAGCACAAAACCCTTATGTCGATGCATGCAGAGAGTAGTCATTTCATAACAACACATACTGTTCATGACAACAGCACTCTACGTGTGGCTCTAATTCAAGGATGGTATACCTAGAAGCACAAAAAACAATTAAGTTTCTATAAATTAACATGTTTTAATTATTTATGGGTGTAGTTAGCTGTCCTAAGTTCTCCGAGGGTTTGAGATCTTTAGGATTTCACCATCGACGTGGTAACCAATGTGGTATTAATACTTTTCTAATAAAATTTTTTATTCTGCTTATAAAACAAAAGAAAAATCATCATTCCACTCCCAACCCCCCAACAAACAATTAAATCACAAATTTCCTGTGTACCAAAAAATTCGGATACTAAAGCATATTATTAAAATATATATATATATATATATATATATATATATAATTTTATTCTGCTTATAAAACAAAAGAAAAATCATCATTCCACTCCCAACCCCCCCAACAAACAATTAAATCACAAATTTCCTGTGTACCAAAAAATTCGGATACTAAAGCATATTATTAAAATATATATATATATATATATATATATATAATTAGGGACTAAATATATTTTTGATATATTAGGGTTTAATTCATGAATGTTTTATTTTCGACATAAGTATAAATATTCTATTATCAATTTAGGTCAATAATGCACTTGACACTTAGCCAAATACAACAACTTTAGTACTCGTTGACCTATTTAATACACACACAATGCCTTATTGGTTGAACCCTAATTTCTTGACCTATTTTCTAACGCACACAATGCCTCATTGGAACCCTAATTTCTTGACCTATTTTCTAACGCACACAATGCCTCATTGGTTGAACCCTAATTTCAAAAATATATGTGTGCAATATTTTATTTGATTTTAATCAAACTTCTAAATTTATTAATGAGAAGCATCTAAGTTTTAGTAAACCACGTCTTCCAAGTTGCAACTATATCACTTTGAATACGTAGCACATGAAAGCATTCTAAATTTTCGTGTAAGTACACTGATATATATCAACAACTTAATTCCCTCCAACGCTCCGAATCCAAGGGACCGTCAGAACATAACTCAAAACAAAATACCGCTCACTTTCTCTGTGTCTCTCGATTTAATTCTAAACTTCACCAATGGAGTTAAAGACCATTCTGGGATATCTCAAAGACAAGATCATTTTGGTTACTGGAGCCACAGGCTTCCTTGCAATGGGTATACCATCTCTCTCTCTCTCTCTCTCTCTCTCTCTCTCTTACACACACAGAGTAACCTAACTTGCTAATATATGGCATATATGCAGTATTTTTGGAGAAAATATTAAGGGTTCAACCAAATGTGGAAAAGGTCTATCTTCTTGTAAGAGCTCCGGATACCAACTCAGCCAAGGATCGCATGCATAATGAGGTTTGCATAAATACACAACACTTTGCATTTACATGTACTTCAATCTATAATTAATGGCATTCACTTTATTTTAATTTTTTTCATATATATTTGTAAATTAAGATCATAGGAAAGGCGTTGTTCAAGGTTCTAAGGGAGAAACTAGGTGCAGATTTTGATAACTTTATATCAAAAAAAGTTGTGGCTGTCCCAGGAGATGTAACTTTTGAAAACCTCGGGGTGAAAGAAATCAAATTGAGGGAAGAAATGTTCAATGGAGTACAAATCATACTTAACTCTGCAGCGACAACAAATTTTGATGAAAGGTATGAGCATTCACCCTGCAATCGAGGTCATGTGTTGATTTCCACCCTCCCCAATTACTGCTGGTATATACACACATAAAATTCAAACACGAACTACATTTTTTATTAAAGTGAATAAAGTACAACATAGACACTATGTAGTATATACAATCTTCTGATAAAAGTGATAAATAAATCATGTACGAGTACACCTATATCCTTTTTTTATTACGTGTATACATATATCGTTTGCAGATATGATATTGCGCTAGACGTGAATACATTTGGAGTTCTTCATTTGTTGAGCTTTGCAAAGAAATGTTTAAAACTAGAGATGCTTCTCCACATATCAACTGGTCAGTTTTCGATCATTTAGTATGGCCTTTCGGTTTTCTGTTATTTTTTGTTTGTCGCATACTGTACTTATCCTCTTTTTTCTTGTTTAATTCATCTTCAATTATCATATTTCTGATATATTATCTTTTGTCTAATTGAATATAAAGATATATGGATAAGGAAACCTTTTTCTTTTGGCCTTTGTGCCCTTGGATAGATTTTTCTCAACTGATGGTGATCAAAAAATTCCTTTTTTTTTTTTTTCTAGCTTACGTGTGTGGTGAAATGGAAGGACTCATACCAGAGGACTTATCATCATTTATGGACGAGAAAGTTAAAGGCACCACCAAATTTAATTTCCAAGTACAGGAAAAGAAGGTTGTAGAGGAGAAATTGAATGACCTAAAGGCAGAAGGTGCTTCAGAAGAAAATATCAGAAGCACCATGAAGGATTTTGGCATTGAAAGGTTGTAAAGCATCAATATCTAATTGTGCCTTTATTAACACACTTACAAATTTTATACTTTTGCTTATTTTTTTCCCATCTTTTGATGAAATCAAAAGTAAAAGAAATGCTAGCTAGTGGTGGTAGAAGTTTGAAATTCTCAACAATTTCACGTAGATTGTGCCATTTCTGAGTGTTATATATGTACTTATGCTATTTATCTTTTGCTTTTCTTTAATATAATTAATAATTATCAGGGCTAAACTTTATGGATGGCCAAACACCTATGTATTTACAAAGGCAATGGGAGAAATATTTCTTGAGAACTCAAAGGGTAATCTACCTCTAGTCATCATCCGTCCAACTGTGGTTACTAGTACTTATAAGGAGCCATTTCCAGGTTGGATTCAAGGTTTCAGGTAATTATTTTGCATCATGCGCCTTAAAATTCTAAGTTGTAAAAATATCTTTGTTACTCAATAATTGAAAGTTACAAGTGTCAATATCGATAGCCTTTAAAAGATGAAAGAAAAATAGAGTGTATGGTGATCCCATAAAACTAAAATCATATATTTGTTCATATTACAGAACCATTGATAGCGTTATTGCTGGTTATTGCAAAGGAAAGCTGACATGCCTCCTTGCTGATCCTATGTCAGTTTTTGATATGGTGAGTTCAAAGTCAATGAATATGTTGATGCCTCCAAACACTATTTACATAATATATATATATATATATATATATATATATATCATGTACATGCATGTGTATATACATATAGAAAGGATAAGTTTATGGAATTTAGACTTCATTGTCGTCTGTGTTTCTCTTCTATGATATTTTTTTTTTTGTTAAATTATTTAATTATTAAAGCGATGGTTTAAAAAAGAAATTAATATGTAACTAACGAGTGATTAATTTTGTAAATTGGGCAGATTCCTGTTGACATGGTGGTAAACTCAATTATTAATGCTATGGTTGTGAATGCAAATCAACCTTCTATTGTCATTTACCATGTGGGATCCTCATTTGGAAACCCTATACAATTTTGTGATATTCACAATTTTGTGTACCGACACTTCACCAAAAATCCGTGGGTTAACAAGGATGGAAACGCTACTAAAGTTGGCAAGTGTACAATGTATAGGACTATGTCTTCTTTCCTAATTTACATGCAAATTTGCTTCAGGATACCTTTGCAGGTTTGTTCTATCTATTTTCTTGACGGTAATGCTATATAATAAAATATAAAAATCCACAATTATTAGGGATTGCAAATGTGGGTCATCTCATCTCGTGGAGAGATTTTTTAGCGAACCTAGAATATAAAGTGATACACCACATGTTATGAAATCAAAGGCGTGTAAATTGTACAAAGTGAAACGTTTCAACACTATCTTCCACTTATATTATAACACTTGGTGTATCATCTTGTATTCTGGGCATACCGTATATTCTTTTCCATTTCATGGATTGTGTGATCAGTGAGATTGAATTAATTAATGTCTGCTTAATAATTGTTTTTCCCTTTTTTTTTTTTTTTTTTTTTTTTTGTTATTGATATCACACATGTTAGTCTTTCTCAGTTAGTTAATTTCATTCCTTTCATATGTTCTTATTTGCATTTTTTGAAGGGATTAAAGTTCGTAAATAAAGCTTCAGGCCAATATTTTGAGGACATATATGTTAACTATAGTCGGAAACTCACATTGGTGATGCGCTTAGTAGAGCTATACAAACCCTACATGTTATTCAAGGGCATGTACGTATGTTATACTTTTGTAATTACAAGTTTTATCATTTTCATTATTCAAGGGAGTGGAAAAAAATAAACATGTTTTAATTGCAGATTTGATGACAGTAACTCAAGGGAGCTGCAAAAGTTGACAAGTGAGTGCTACATAGACGCGAAGGAATTTAACTTTGATCCGAAATGCATTGATTGGGAAGACTATATTATGAATACTCACATACCTGGCCTCCGAAAGCATGTTATGGTCTAATTATAACTTAAAGAATTGTAATAACAAATGTACCCTTATGCATGTGTGAAGTGCATATCCTTGTATCATTTCCTACCTTATCGATTGTGATGAAGATCGTCAATAGTGTTAAGTAATTATATCAAAGTCTCATGTTTGCTAAAAAAAAATCTTTGTTTAAGTGGGCCTCGTCTCTTGAAGCAGATGAGACGACTGCAAAACATTGTCGTCTCGTCTGAATAAGTCTCAAATTAACGACAATTTTAGTTAAAACCGTTGTCTCATAAAAAAATGTTGTTTCTGTCATTTCTACATGTAGGAAACGAGGATTTTCGCATTCCAAAAGCAACCGCATGACAACTTCTAACAATAGTTGTCGTCCCAATATTATACCGTATTTTCTAACCTTACTAGACAACAGTTTTGAAACCGGTGTAAAGAGTCTGAGTGTCGGGAGCTTTATCTTTCAGTGGACATAATATATAGGACAAACTGTTGTAGAAAAAAATCACACAAATGAATTAAATTATGAATGAAATCGACGCGCTTCACCACTTGGAGAAGTTAGCTGGCAAATTTTCATAAATTGTCAAGAGTTGCCGCAGGTTGCCCCAAGAACCGAGGAAAATCTAGAGGAATTCGACACCCATCCGATGTTTGGCCCACCCATTAACCCGTTGAACACACTACAAATCGTGCTCAATCAATTCTCAATCCACCATTCGTTCAAATACACACTACACAATCTAGGATCGCCGACTCTATCAACAACACTAGTCATAAGGAAACTACCCAAAAATTATACCAAAGCTTACTAAGGCTTACGACATACAGGTTAATGAGAAATACAAATACATGGATGTACACTCGGACACAAACTTGAGAAAACAATGACGGACAATCCTCGACGCGGTGCGACCGACCTCGAATACATAGGAAAACTAAGTGAGTGGGGGATAAAAACTAAGATTTTGAAAGAAAAAATAATTTAGAACATATTGTTAACTCTAAAAACTATCAAGCCTACGTGGCACGTAGGCTGAATAGCTAATGAACTAATTATATCATTCAGCTGAATGCAATGTGTGCCAACTCATCGACCGAGCTCGGTTGGTGAGTAAATGAATGTGGTGGTGGTGGTGTCGAACGCACTGCTAACTTCTTATCCAATCAATCGCGGCCAAGGAAGGAACTCGTCTCAACGTTTGGGTTTAGAACCTGAAAGACATGGCTGCTAGTCACTACGAAGTTCAAGAATCATCTACACCGGGCTTGGCTGCTCCAATTATATTTGTAAAAATATAAGTGCGTCGAATCGGTATCAGACTATATGGACACATATACTCAAAGGAGATAGGTGTCTTGACCATAAAAGTGGTTTAGTCGTCAAAGTGCCAAACTCTGAAATGCACTTGTGAATATCCAATCATAAATGGGTTCGACTTTCAATGTGTCGAACGATCTAACCTGGTAACACCACACTTGCCGAGAAGCTAATGAGACGACCTCTTCTAACAAGGACTCAGAGATTCCCTGCCTAGAGAGACTTGGATGGATAGTAAACCAAACTTGGAGTAGTGTTGTTTTTATAAGTTGGAGTGTTGTTTCTACAAACTATAAGATGGCACAAGTTGTCAACCATAGAGCCCTTTATACAAACTGAAAGGTGTGCTTGACAAAGTTGGGAATATCAGTATTTTTCTCAAAGATGAGAGGGTTTCACGTAGAACAAGATATTGCATAAGGCAAATTTTTGTGTTGTATTAAAGGTCCCTCAAATGTTGCAAAACCTCTTCTATATAAAGGAGTGATTTCATGTTGATTATCCCATGTCGAAGTAGAGTCCTATTTGGGTTGTATTCCTCAGCACCAAACCATCATGATCTTTGAGTAAAGCTCGACCACTTCTACTAGACTTAGGACTATGAACCTATCCTTCTTTCATGTTTTATTCACTCTAGATCTTGATCAGCTGTGAAGAATGATTCTTGGGATATTACGAATCTTATCATTGTTCATTCTAATCCTTAACAATTCCATTCACTTTAGGACTCTACCGAATCCAATCTTGATTCTTAATGAATCAAATTGTCACACCCCAATCCCGATATACATCCAAGATCAATACGTAACGTCACCACATACCTGACCATCTATGTGAGACATGACCAAAATACAAATCAAAAGTTGAATAGTGTAGTAGCTTTCTTTTGTATCATAGCTGCATCTAACCTCTGTGTTAGACTGCCTATGTACCTTAAGACGAGATCAAGCCATTCGTAGTTCATCATTATTAACCCCGACAATTCTCATGACATCTCTTAGCAAGAAAATAACATAAAGTTCTAGAATCACTCCATGGAACTCACAGAGCATAATTCACTAGATTCTAGTCTACTTACTGAAACCATATATAATAACCAAGAATTTCATTTTATCCATCACGTACATCACACTAATTTCCAACGACCAGTCAATAATCACAAGAAAATAATTGATCCATTCCATTAAGATCAAATATCACTTCACTAAGATTAATGGAGCCAACCACCGTAATTTCACTATTGAAATCCAAACATCCAACATTGTAACCTTACGTTACAACCACAATCATAAACCGGAGTAACTTCTATGCACAAAAATCTCAAATTGAAACTAACTCAATGGAAAAAAAAATGAAATGGAATTCTAAACCAATTAAACAAAATCCAACTAGAAAGTCGTCGCCATCATGGATTGCCAAGCATAACCATAAGCCTAGTCTAATGATGCAGGCAGTGATCACCTATTGCAGATATACCAAGCATGATCACCCCTAAAATCCATAAGGTCCCCCATCGCGAATATACCAAGTATGATCGTTTTTATAGCTCTAGGTAGTGATCACCCGTCGCTAATATACCAAGCATGATTACTCCTAGAATGCGTATGGTCCCTCATCGTGGATATTCCAAGAAAAACCATATGCATAATCTAATGGTGCAAGTAGTGATCACCCATTGCAGATATACCAAGCATGATCACTCCTAGAATGCGTATGGTCCCTCATCGTGGATATTCCAAGAAAAACCGTATGCATAATCTAATGGTGCAAGTAATGATCATCCATTGCGGATATACCAAGCATGATCACTCCTAGAATGCGTATGGTCCCCTATCGTGGATATACCAAGAAGAACCATATGCATAACTTAACGGTGCATGCTATGATCACCCATCGCAGGAATACCAAGCATGATCACCCATGTAATATGTTGGTCCCCCATCGTGGATATACCAAGTAGGACTATATCCTATAGCACTAGGTAGTGATCACTCATTGCAGATACACTAAGCATGCTCACTCTTATAATGCATATGGACACCCATCGCGGATATACCAAGCAGAACCAAATGCATAATCTAATCGTGTAGGCAGTGATCACCCATCGCGGATATACCAAACATGATCACTCCTAAAATATGTATGATCCCCCATCATGGATATACAAAGCAGGACCATCCATGTACTACATGGTGCAGTTGCATTTGCACACAACCTGCCCCTACATCAACACCTATGCTTTACAATGTAAGTAAATACAATAGCAATTTCTCATACAACCAAATATCTTTTCATCAATACATACAAGTTGTACAGAATACCTCTCATTTATAAGTGAAGAGGAATACCACTTGACCGTAGTACTAAACGGCACCTAGAATTATACTTGGACCAAAAAAAGTAAATAATGAAAACACAAAATTTAGTTAACCAATTAAAATAAACACTTTCATATATCATATTACATTGGCGACAACAATTTTTCACCATCAATGATTATGAAAACAAATACCAATAACATTCTATCATAATTCGTACACATGATTGAAGTATACTATAATATGCTATTCGGAGCCACAGCATACAGCCTCGAGTAAAATACATTGGGTAGAGTCCTCCCAATTACTTCCACCAATTTGGGTAATCATTTAAAAACGTACTTAACGACCCCAGCAAGATGGACATTCAGAAAGTAGTCTTCCCAATTTATGCATTTTGGATCAAAGTAAAATATGTCTGCCTCTGTGGTGTTTCCTCTTACTGCCATTTGCAGCTTCTCTGTGTTCATATCATCGAAGCTGTATGCAATAATTAGTTCATAGTTAGTTAGGTCTCACAATATGGATCAAAATAATCTGTCAAGACCATTGGCATGAAGAACATAAGGAAAATCACATATACATACACTCCTTTGAAGAACAAGTATGGCCTGTAAAGCTCCACCAGTCTCATCACAAATTTGATCTTTCTACTGAGATCCACGTACGTGCCCTTGAAGTATTGGCAAAATGCTGCATTAACCACTTCCAATCCCTATTGTGTTGGAAATATTAGACAGAGAATACAATATCAAAATAGACACAGAGAACTCAAGGGGCTATTTTTACATACTTTTAGAGACAGTAAAAGGTAAAATAAGATTCGATGGGGAACTTCTAGATGATGGAACCAGACATGTTCTCACGTCGTGCTACGAGTCGCGCTAAAATACTATAGCATGTGCATTTAACATCTAACTTTAAACCACAAGCGGTCAACCTTAATTTCATTGCAAGTGTTACAATTTATATTTACTCGCAATACCACGCCAGCACTTGACCTCACAGTTTTCTTGGTTACGTTCGTCGACAAGCTATGATTGAAAAATATTATTATGGATGCAGAAGAATATGTAGAACCAATTACCTTGAGGAAAAGTAAATAACGGACAGTCATGTATCTGTGAAAGCTAGCCATGCTGCCCATAATTGGAACCTTGCCAACCTTAACTGGCGTCCCATCTTTATTAATCCATGGTTTCTTGGTGAAGAAATGGACTCCATAATCGTGAAGATTACCATATCTTACAGGATTTCTCCTAGAGGATCCTACTTGATAAATTACTTCACCAGGTTGGTTTGCATGGGCTGCCATTGCAGCAAGTATTGCATTCACAACCATGTCAGCTGGTATCTGCACGATGTTTATATAAGTAATATATCATCAAATGTTTTGTAAATGCTTAAGAATATAAATGAAAGATAAGCACTAATTAAATAGAATTTCTTTTTCTTTTCTTTATTGGGCAAATGAACTTGTTGCCTGACCAACCTAATATTTGTAACAGGTATAATACAACTTCTTTAATGAACATTGTTCGGTTGTTTATATATAGAGCGTCATTCTTCCTTATTTGAAGATCATAGTTTGAAATTTATATGAATATATATTTGTAGAAAAGTATGTACATATGTCAAATTACATTTTTTTTACGAGTAGAAATGGATTTTCACGTATAGATAGCTATGTAATTTTGTATTTGATTTTAATGTACTCAAACCTTGGAGATAAGAGGGTACGAATAGTAACAAAATGAAGTATTTTGTTAACTCACCACATCAACAATTGCATTAATGTCGCAGAGAAAGAATGTTAATTTTCCTTTAGCATAGCCAACTGCAATGCTATCAATGGTTCTGCATGTGACACAAGTGAACAGATAAAAAAAGTAAATATTTATATGACACCAAAAACTCGTTATATGTTTAAAAATTATAAGAAAGGTTTATTCATATCGACACACCTCATTCCTTCAACCCAACCAGGAAAGGGTTCTTTGTAAGTACTGGTGATGATGGTAGGGCGAATAATGACCACAGGCAGATTTTCTTTTAGATCTCCTATTAGCATTTCTCCCATTGCCTTGGTAAACACATACGTGTTGGGCCATCCATACTGAATTGCTCTAAGAAAGTAATTTACCCAAAAAGTGCGATTTAGAATTTGCATCGTTTGGATTTCAATATTTTACATAACTACAATTAATTTATCCTACTATAGTTAATAAGAAAGAGGACAAGAAAAGTTAATAAACAAATTTAGATATATAATATTCAGCAGATTTCATAACTTTACAATGCACACTAGGTATAGTTCAGTAGATTCGTCATGAGATAATGATTTTCAGCCACCATTCTCTCGTTCTACACTCTCTTATTTATTTATATTCACATTGATTTTTTCTTATTTGTTCAAACAAAATTGTCAAGATAAACATGAATGCGTAGGAGGACAAATAAGGTGTATGGAAATCCTTCCTTGTTATAATTCATTATATCTATTTATCCTAATTTGTTTCAAAGTATAAATTATTAGATAAAAGGTTGACAAAGAGTTTGAAACCACATTATTGTTAACTCACTATGAGACTTAACTCACTTCCCCACCCCTTAGTGTAGATATCGTTTGTTAAAAAAGAAGTTCGACAAAGAGTTCATGCTTTTGATAAGACTACTAAGACATTGAGCGGTATGTGTTCTTTATTGTATGAACCGTTTCTTCGTCAGATTGGTTTCAAGGGCGCAATTAATCCAGATGGAACTTACAATGTTTGTTGCAAATACATAGGAGAAAAAACAAATTTAATTTTAATTGCTAAATGATTAGGTTTTTAGTATGTCGTAGTTACTGAATCAGTACGTTGATATTTAATTATGTAAACTTCTTCTTTCTTCAAAAAGTAAAAACTAACATGCAAGTGATAAATGATCTGTTTGAAAAAAAAAAAATTAAAAATAGAAAGGAGTGATGCTAGGAATGCCACATTTTTATACAATACTATGCAATAGGTGATGAATAAAACCAATGTTCAATTAAATAAATTTATTCATTGATGTGTCAACTATACATCATTTGTCACATGAGATGGTATATCAATGTGGTACAAAAATATGATTTGCATAGTATTTTTCATATGACACTTGTACCATCACTCAAATGGAGATGAGACCTACATATGTGGTTGAGCTCTACTTTTATTAGAGAGGTAGTATAAATATGATATAAAAAATATGATAAGTGTATCATTCCTAGAAAGATATTAATATCTGATGTGTTTGGCTTATGTCTCAATCAATACACAAGGGCCAACTTCTATTAGAGGTGTGATACAAATATAATATAAAAATAGGATAATATTAGAGAGATCAAATTTTATAAACCAAATGATATGGTTGTTGATGATTGGATTATTAATAAGTATTGATTAATGTGTTTATTTCTTATTGGTGACACATCATTTGATTTGGAAATTTGGTTTAAAACTTTGCTCTATGTAGCATTATCCTAAAAATATATAATAAGTGTAACATTCGGAAAACAATATTAATAACTGATGTGCTAGATTTATATCTCAATCAATGCATACTGCAAGTTTGATGGCAAATCACAGGTCCACCTTTAATTTATCATCTTACCATAAAAGGAAGGGTTTTTATCCCAAATGCTCTCTCATTTTCAAAATCAATCAATGTCGTTTCTGACATTCACTACCACACATCAATTTGGTCCTTTCATTTAGATGCTGTCAATTATTCTGTTAGTTTGTATGTGGAACTCACAAATCCAATAACATAGTGACACGTGGATTACACAAAAGAAGGGTTTTTATTGCAAATGGTCTCTGTCATTGATCAAACTCCTCATTTTGGTCCATGAGTTTCAAAAGTCAATAAATTTGGTCCCTGACTTTCAATATCACACATCAATTGAGTCCTCCCATTAAAATTTCGTAAATATTTTCTGTTAGTGTGCTGATATGGTCCCACTAATCCAATCTTATTAATTATATGAAACTATTTTTTTAGAATGAACCAACTGACGAGTATTCCGCGTTGGCATTTCTCTCGCATCCCACTATTCCATTTGGAAAAAAAAAATGCAATCCAAATTCAATTCAAATTTGATAGGATTATAATCAACTGGATAGAATGAGGAGTGAGGTTGGGAGGTCAAGAGCTTTAGTGGTGTCATGGTGCCTTCTTTTTCTTTTCTAGCATACCTAGATGAAGACGATGATGTCTGTTTTTTTCCTTTTAGTTTTAGTTTTTAATTTCTTGTTTTACTTTTAGTTTTAAATCTTAAAAAAAAAATATATATATATTTTTATAGTTAATCTATGTGACACCATATGATTAGATTAGTGGTACCATATTATCGCACTAACAAAAAATATTGATGAAATTTTAACATAATGAATAAATTGATGTGTGGTAGTAAAAGTCAGGGACCAAATTTATTGATTTTTGAAACTCAAGGACCAAAATGAAGAGTTTGATCAATGTTACGGACCATTTGTGATAAAAAAAACCCTTTTTTTGTATAATCTACATGTCACCATCTTATTGGATTGGTGGGTCCCACATCTAAAACTACATTAGTCTTCTATCACAAAAAAAAAATTGATGGGCAATAATGTAAAAATATCTTCAATATTTACTGTTTTTTTATTGAAGTTTCACCTACAGATGATATTAAAATATCTTCAATATTTAAAATTAAAAGAAAATAAAAGACAAAAAGAAAAACCTCTCACTCTCCCCCCCCCCTCCACGTTCCCTCTCTGCCTCTCTCCTTCCTATATTTTTTTTTTTAAAATGTGTTCATATACACAAAGTGTGTAGGTAAATGCTAATACAAATTAACAAAATAATTGACGGAATCTAAACGGAATGACCAAATTGATGTGAGGTAGTGAATGTCAAGGACGACATTAATTGATTTTGAAAGTGAGGAACCAAAATGATAAGTTTGGTCAATCTCAGGAACCATTAGTAATAAAAACCCCAAAAAACAAAAACAAAAAAAAAAAAAAAAAAAAAAAAAAAAAAAAAAAAACCCTTTTTGACTCTGCGGTATCATTGCCCTCACCATATCTGTTTCACCATTCTTTCTTTCGTTATTATAGGATTTTGTTTTTCAAAGATAAGCTCTTGCAACTCATATTTCTTAAACATAAACTTCCGATTTTTTAGCTTCTAAATAAAACCCAAAATTTAATATAAGTTACAAGCTAGGGAAATAGTTGACCTATTATTACAAGGACAATTGTTATTGGCACTCCAAATTCCTCATTCTACACTCCAAACTTTCTATTTAGAAATTAAAATACTCTTGTGAGGAGTGTAGAATAAAATTTTTGAAATGCCAATAACACTTCCCATTACAAATTATTTAAAACATGTGATACTATTCTCCGATCATGTCGATGAATGTAACTTACAACTAGTCTTGCGCCTTAAAGAAATTATAAGTACACTCTTTTCATACAACAATATATTACAACTAAAAGACGAGGGAATAATAGACACATTATTTTAGGACATCACATAATACTTTTTCCAGAATAACATAAGACAATTTTTTCCTTAGTCGGCTTTTAACTTAATGTACCTAGCTAATATTTACATGCACGCTAATTACTATTTTTAATGTCCACTAATTTACCTATATTTACAAGCACAATAATTACCTAGATGCATATAATAAATTAATTTCAAACAAAAATATAGGAAGCAAGAATAATTGAGAAATTTGGAATAGGAAAAGAAATGGCAGAATGTAATGCGCACACTTAACACAACTAATGACTAATTAGTCAATTTACAATAATTGACGGTAAATAAAAAATAATTAAATCCAATTGATATTAATAGGGGTATTTCGGCATTCGGAACATATAAATTAATTGAATTCAAGCTTCAGGAATTTGTTTATATGGATTCTAATCATTTGGGTTTTAAACAGGTCAAAAAAATTATGTCAAGTTTTTGGTAAAGAAAATTAAGTTTGTAGGGGCAAAAGTCATATTTTCATTTATTATAATGAATCATATCAATAATTCTTCACGGAATTTTATTTCTTGAATTTTTATTTAATGTTCATGGAAGATGTAAATGTTGATATTTGAATTAATTGAATGAAAGCTAGCAGTTGATAACAATAAATATCTTTTGGACAGTAAACCCAAGCCAAGAATATAAGGGCAACAACTTATATGATATGGGTACATCTCAAGTGGTATTCTTTGTCATTCTCATATTTTTATTTTTATTTTTACTTTTGAAACAAAGAAGTAATTTATTGAAGAGAGAAACCCCAAATACAACCATTCCCTATATAATCAAAGCAAAGAGCATCAAAAACAAAGGAGAAAGTACAATGATCCCTAATAAGAAGGCTCTGGCGGGCAAAAGCATCGGCAAAAATTTGCACATATGTTGCCTACTGAAACCATATGCCATGTATAATATGATTAATATCTTATTATTCTTTCTTTTAATTTTGACTTAGTTTTACTCGTGAATTGATGGCTGCCTTTGTGCCTTTGAACGACAGGATACTGTATAGCACCAAAAACAATCACTCAATCTGGTTACTAATCAAAGATGGTCAACCTTAAACACCTTAAATTAAAGCTACCATGAACAGTTAACGTTTAAGGCTCACAGGTATAAGTCTAGTTGTCCTAGTCCAACGGTATAGCTTAGGTTAAGCTTTAGACCAGGTCTAAACAAACAATAAACTGATCGGAGGACTTCCATCACAGCACATACATTGTCATCGTAGCATGCTTGTCAAAAAATTGCTCTCGCTCTAAAGAATTCGAAGTGTTTAAGCGAACAAACAAGTGAAAGAAGAAGGAGCTCGGGAGATTTTTTTTCTGACAAACCTTTTGAGTCCAAAGTCTTTGAGGGCGAGAGTAATTGCTCGTTCTGATGCTTCCTCCGCTTGGAGTTCTTTCAGTTTTTCGTGGACCAGCCTGATTTCATTGTCTATATCCAGACCTGTGGTCCCATTGAGTGTCTCACCCATGTGGTATGGGTTTTCCAATAGAAGTCCCTCCTTTTCGCCGCAAACATAAGCTGAAATCATAAAACAGCAGTGAGTGGGATAATGAATAAGGATTATGATATGTTGAAAGGTTCAATTTTAGCTAAAAAAATGTTAAAAATTCGCACAACATAAAAAGTTCAGTAACTAATTGGCTATATGGAGAATAGTCCAATCTCTTATAAACCCTTGCAATGTTTCTTCTTTCACCAATATGAGACTCTTCCTTCACATCCTCGTGTGCCCCCTCACGTGTGGCAATTTTTCAAGCCAAACACATGGACAACACGAATTTGGTGAGATGAAGCATGTGTGGCCATTAGGCTTTACATGTGGGGCAACCTGCTCTGATACTATAAAGAAAGTTGGAGTTCCACCGTAAAACTAATTGGCTATATGGTCCAAACTCTTATAAGTCATTGTAAGTTTTCTCCTTTCACAAATATTGGATTCTTTTACCTTCACATCCTCAAACAAATAATACAGCTTTTGCATTTGTTACACAACTTTAATGACCTTAAAAACTTGTTTTTTTTAAAACAATTCTGCTATTTTACTGTGTTTTTAAGTAAATTTGTTAAATATTGTATATAATTTGGTTTCTTATTAGTTTGAGGAACCTCCGAACGTTATTCATGATGTTCTCTGGAATGATCACATGACTTTGTAAATTGAATAAATTCGCTATTTTTCTCTTAAAAAACATACACACACACACATCCATTTTATATATTGGTCGTATTATTTCAAGCTGGGCATTATAATCTTATAATTAGTTCAGAACAAAAGGAATAAAAGGTCATGCTAATTAAAAGCAATTGAGAACAACGTTTAATGATAATATCATCTTAATTAATTAAAATCAAAAGATCCAGAAACATTGGAAGGGATGACAGATATCAGATACTAACCTGTGGATACGTGGACCAGCACCTTTAGTTTAACACATTGCTTAGCAAAGTTCAACACATGCTTGGCTCCCAAAGTATTGAGAGCAAGTGCAATATCATATCTGCACACCACATCATATATTTTTATCTAGTTTGCTATATTCCTATATTATATTGGTGATATTTTTCCAGACATACTAAACAATCAAACCATAAATCTCAATTATGCGTCAAAATAATTGACTGCGTTTATAAGTTCACAGTCTGACAAGAATACAAAAACAAACTATAATTCTAAGTAAATTGGGATTCAACAATATCTGCACACTACTTTTATTCTTCGGCATACTTCTATTTATTTTGTTGCATGATCTTTTTAAATTTATAAAGTCGAAGCATGTGGAAGTCACTTCCTTAAACATCATTACCTTTCGTCAAAGTTGGTTGTTGCAGCTAAGTTCACAATGATATCTATCTGACTCAACACCTCTTCCCTCAAGTTTGAATCATTCAAGCCCAAATCCTCAAGAGAAATGTCTCCAGGCACCACAGTCAGCTTTTCCGAGATGATTGAGTTCATACCTGCTCCCCATTTTTCCTTCACCACTCTAAAAAGATCCTTCCCAATTATCTACATATAGAAGTGGCCAAAAAAGTTTTAAAAAAAAAATACTTGCAATGACAAAATTCAGATTTCCATCCCATTTCAAATTCAGAAACAAAAATATTTGTTTCCCCACATTTCATATATTTATAGGAAAACTAATGAAAATGGTTTCAAATCTTTACATTTTAATTAAAAACCATCCACTAACTTAATTTAATGATAAAGACAAAAGAACAACAACAAAAAAAAAAAAGAAAAAAAAAAACACCACTTTTTTCTCCCATTGTCAGCTACATTAATAGATTTCCTTTTTTCTTTTTCTTTTTTTTTTTTTTTTTTTTTTTTTTAGCTTAGAATAAGAAAAAGACTTCAAATTGAATTACATTCCCTAGTTTTAATTTTGTGGTGTTGTTTCCCAATAGTAGTCGTGATGATGAGAGATTTTTCAATGTGCCCCCGGAACAAGGGGTGGTACACCACGTGTCTCTATGCAAGTTGTGAGATTCTTGTGTTAAAAAATTAATTACATAAAAAATAAAAATTCCAACTACTTACATAATAACACGTCGTGGTATACCATTTGTGTTACGGGCACAATGAAAATTTTCTCCAAGATGACACTCAAGCTCAAGAATTGGATGGAGAGTAGACCTGGCAATTTCTTACACGACCCGTTAACACGACACGAAAATAACGGGTTTCGGGTCAACACGATAACTAATCGGGTCATTATCGGGTCAGACAATAATAACCCGTTAATAACGGGTCCTTAACAGGTTTACACAAGAGTGACACGCGGGTAACCTGTTTCGACACAATAAGAAAAATGCTATTTTGATGATTTTAATTTTTTAAACTACTAAAAAAAACTTACTATAAAATGCAATAGATATAATGAATATGTTTATATTGTTTATTAATTATTATTCTATATAAACTTTAAATTTTAAGTTTTATTTATTTATTTATCTTTATAGTATATTATAGGCAAAGATTGAGATTAAAAATCATAAAACACATTAAAAATAAAAATATCAAGTAATATAAAAATACCAAACACATAAAAAAATTATAATAATTAATTTCCCGCCTAATATTTCAAGAGTTTCATCCATTTCCCGCCTAATATTTGGGAAATTTTGCAGCCTATATCCATCCATTTCCCGCCTAATATTTAACCCAAAGAAACTTTAAGTGTTAGTTAATGTATCGTTTTGATGGGATACGCATCCTATGAAACAAATTTCAATGATCCAACCGTCAAACTTGTTTATATATGCTTCGAGATCACATACGCCAAAATTTGCAAAACAAAAACATTCAGAGATCAAGAAACGAGACAAAACTTTTCAACGGTTATAAACGAAAAATCACGATTTAACAGTTGTTTTAACTCTGATTTTGATGATTTTTTACAGCTATACTCCTTGACCCTATATGAATATAATGAATGAATTCGATCTTCAATTTAAAATATTTACATTGGTGGATACCACAAAATCTTATGTTTATATCTGATAAAAGTATAAATAAACTCTCAAGTGTTAGTGAATCTATCATTTTGATGGGATACACATCCTACAAAACTAATTTCAACGATCCAACCGTCAAACTTATTTATATATGTTTCGAGATCGCATACGCCAAAAATTGCAAAAAACAAACATTTAGAGATCAAGTAACGAGACAAAACTTTTCAACGGCTATAAATGAAAAATCACGATTTAACGGTTATTTTAACTCTGATTTTGATGATTTTTTACAGCTACACTCCTTGATCCTATATGAATACAATTAATGAATTCAATCTTCAATTTAAAATATTTACATTAGTGGATACCACAAAATCTTATGTTATACTTAATGAAAATATAAATAAACTCTAAGTGTTAGTTAATGTATCGTTTTGATGGGATACGCATCATATGAAACAATTTCAATGATCCAACCATCAAACGTGTTTATATATGCTTCGAGATCGCATATGCCAAAAATTGCAAAAAACAAACATTCAGAGATCAAGTAACGAGACAAAACGTTTCGATGGTTATAAACGAAAAATCACGATTTAACGGTTATTTTAACTCCGATTTTGATGATTATTTACAGCTACACTCCTTGATCCTATATGAATACAATGAATGAATTCAATCTTCAATTTAAAATATTTACATTAGTGGATACCACAAAATCTTATGTTATACTTAATGAAAATATAAATAAACTCTAAGTGTTAGTTAATGTATCGTTTTGATGGGATACGCATCATATGAAACAATTTCAATGATCCAACCATCAAACGTGTTTATATATGCTTCGAGATCGCATATGCCAAAAATTGCAAAAAACAAACATTCAGAGATCAAGTAACGAGACAAAACGTTTCGATGGTTATAAACGAAAAATCACGATTTAACGGTTATTTTAACTCCGATTTTGATGATTTTTTACAACTACACTCCTTGACCCTATATGAATACAATGAATGAATTCGATATTCATTTTAAAATATTTACACTAGTGGATACCACAAAATCTTATGTTATACTTGATGAAAGTATAAATAAACTCTTAAGTGTTAGTGAATCTATCGTTTTGATGGGATACGCATCCTACAAAACTAATTTCAACGATCCAACTGTCAAACTTATTTATATATGCTTCGAGATCGCATACGCCAAAATTTTCAAAAAACAAACATTTAGAGATCAAGTAACGAGACAAAACTTTTCAACGGCTATAAACGAAAAATCACGATTTAACGGTTATTTTAACTCTGATTTTGATGATTTTTTACAGCTACACTCCTTGACCCTATATGAATACAATGAATGAATTCAATCTTCAATTTAAAATATTTACATTAGTGGATACCACAAAATCTTATGTTATACTTAATGAAAGTATAAATAAACTCCAAGTGTTAGTTAATGTATCGTTTTGATGGGATACGCATCATATGAACTAATTTCAATGATCCAACCATCAAACATGTTTATATATGCTTCGAGATCGCATATGCCAAAAATTGCAAAAAACAAACATTCAGAGATCAAGTAACGAGACAAAACGTTTCGACGGTTATAAACGAAAAATCACGATTTAACGGTTATTTTAACTCCGATTTTGATGATTTTTTATAGCTACACTCCTTGATCCTATATGAATACAATGAACTAATTTGATCGTCAATTTAAAATATTTACAGAAGTGGATATATACCACAAAAATCTCATGTCATGATGATCTATGAAAATTGAGGATTTTGTAAAAGGAATAACATGTAAGCTTTCAGTTCCATTAGCAAGGTTACATGGTCGTTTAGATTTTTAAAACCCTCCAAATCTCATGAACAATGTTATTTATTTGAGTGAAAAATTAATAAAATTAATAATAATTATTGTAGAAGTGTGAAAAATGTAATCACTCGTAATGAAAAGCTTTACAACTTTCATTAAGGGGTCAACTCCGAAATTTAGTATGCATATACTAATTTAGTATTATGTTTTACATTTTTTTGGGTCAAATTATGTTTTTCATTTTCATTTTTATTGATTTAAAATATATTTTTCTTAACGGCTAACGGGTCGGGTCATATTACCTGAAAATATTAACGGGTTGATTTCGGGTCGGGTCATATTACCCGTTTACTTTAACGGGTATTACACGATATGACCCGTTAAGCTATCAGGTATGACACGAAAACGACACGAACACGAAAAACACGACACGAATGCCAGGTCTAATGGAGAGCTAAATTTATTATTGTAGGTATGTAAAAAATTTGAGGAAATTTTAATTTGGTCATTGAAAATAGCTTTTTAAATATAATTACTAAGAACATAATCTTCTTAAGTTTTGATCCAAAGGGTCACTTCTAGGTTCATCGTTTTCGGTGCAATGGGTGTTTTTACAGGACCAAAAAGGGTCCAAGTTTCAAACCTTATGAAATTGAACCAAGAATTAAACACTATTTATAAAACTTGACCAATAAGTAAACACTATTCATGAAACTAGGCAAATAAGTAAACTATTTATGAAACTAGACCAATAAGTAGACACTATTTATGAAACAAAAACAAGAATTAGGCATTATTTCCAAAACTAAACCAATAGGTGGAAGCTATTTATGAAACTGGACTATACACTATTTATAAAACTGGAGTAAGAATTAGACAATATTTATGAAACATGACCAAGAACTAGGCACTATTTATGAAAGTAGACCAATAACTAGGCACTATTTATGAAAGTAGACCAATATCTAGGCACTATTTATGAAATTGGACCAAGAAAGAGACACTATTTATGAACTGTACCAATTTCTATACATTATTTATGAAACTGGACTCAATAACTAGACATTATTTATGAAACATGACCAACAACTATACGCTATTGATGAAAGTGGACAAAAGACTAGGCACTATTTATGAAATTGGACCAATAAACAGTGTAGTACCGTTCAGTTTCATAAATAGTGTAGTACCATTTAGTTTCATAAATAGTGTTTATTTTCATAAATAGTGTTCAGTTTCATAAACAGTGTCTGTGATGAATGCACAAGTCCCGCACGTCAGGTTTTTTTTTTTTTTTTTTAATTTTTTCATTTTCATTAAAATTTAAGTTCTTTTTTCCTGTTTATTAAAATTTAAAGATTTTTCATTAATATTTAATTTTTTTTCATTAAATAAAGTTATCACATTCTTTTTCCCTGTATTTACTGTAGTGCACCAAACTTCTTCTTTATATAGACTGATTGAGGTGGTCCAAGACACAAATGCTTATATTTTTTGCCATTCTTGCCTATTTTGTATGCGCAAAAAGAAGATATGTAGAAACAAAAGGTAAATACATTTGAAGCACACATTTCTCCTGCACTAAACTAAAAGTTATATATAGATAGCTGTACATATATATATATATATATATATATATATATATATACCTTATTTTACTTTGAACCCTAGACGCAATGGATTGAAGAAGAAAATCAAAGGGCAATCGACCAGTTGCATATATACATACCTCATTATTCAAACGCTGAGTAGCTGATTTTGTATCTGGAGCTCTTAAAAGAAGATAGAGCTTCTTAACATTTGGTTGCACCCTCAGTATCTTCTCTACAAAAACTGCATCCATTCAAGCATATTTAGATGCTCTCTAACTAAAAAAAAACATAAACACAAAGAGAGAGGGAGGGGAGAGAGAGAGAGGGGGGGGGGGAGGGTAGAATCGAATAGTACTCTTTGCTAGAAAGCCAGTGGCACCAGTGACTAAAATGTTCTTGCTCTCAATGAAATAAAGGATACTTTCCAACTCCATTGGAGGAAAGTTGAAGGTATTTACCAGAAAGTGAGGTGGGAGAGGAAGAAAGACTAAAGAGAGATCAAATTATAGAGTGACTTGTATGCTTCAAATGTGAACCAAAGTGAGGGAGTGGTGTGGAGTTATATTGTAGTACAGCCATTTTATGATTTTAATAGAAATGGGCAATTATGAGGTGGAGTGAATTATGAGGTGGAGTGACGGAAGTAGGTGGACTCATCCTTCATTATCATAATAAAACTTACATAAAAACGATCAACAAAAAAAAAAAAAAAAACACGCTAACTTAATTCACATTTGCATTTAAATAATTATATTTTTAGAAACCAAAGAAAATCCCACATCACCTTTCTATTTCATTTTCTTCTTTTGCAGCTAATATATACATAAGTAATTAATATATACATACGTATACTTGCCCTTGATTTGGTTTATTTTGGATAGAATAATGTTACAGAGACTAAATTCAGAGATTAAATTTGTAAACTAAATTATATGTCACCAATAAAAATAAGCACGTTTATCAACGTGTAAATAATAAACCAATCAACTTTTATGTTCTTTAGCTTTCAAAACTTTATTTACAAATTTAATCTTTTTAACATTATTTTTTTTAATACTTCGGATATTGTATGGAGAAGGTAACCCACACTACTTACCCAATGAACAAGTCAAAAAAAATATATATATATATATATAAAATAAAAATTGTGGATCACATCTTGGGATTAGCAACACTTGTACACTCTTTTGGCATTCTAGTTTGGGTATGACCAATACTTCAACCTACCCTCCCAGCAAATATTAAAGCTTATATATATATATATGATAAAAATTGTGGATCACATATTGGGATTACCAACACTTGTACGCTTTTTTTTTTCTTGGAGAACCACTTGTACACTCTTTTGGTATTCTAGTTGGGTATGGCCAATACTTCAACCTACCCTCCCTGCAAATATTAAAGCTCCAGTGCATTTTCCTCGGCAAATGACACACGGCTAATATTTTTAGAGTGAAGTTATTCTCATCTCATTGTCTTATTTTTTTTCATTCATCTTTAATGAATTTTTTTTTAATTATAAATTAGTTCATTTGTAAAATAACTGATAAGGATATTAATTATTCTCTTTTGCGTTAAAACAAAAAGGTTGGGTTGCACGTTCAATCTATTTTAAACCCTAACTCATCTTTTCATCTAGAGAAAGCAAAAAAAAAAAAAAAAAAAAACAAAGAAAAAAACAAGAAAAAGAAAAGGGATTTAGAAGATGACTTTTTCGTTGAAGAAGTAGAAGATGACGCTTCTATGGAAAATGTAGAAGATTATGTTTCTATTGAAGAGGTAAAGGAATAATTTTATATGTGGATCTTTTGCATTTGCTGCATTGTATATATGTCATCGAAGTTTTCCTTTAGAATTTAGATACCTTTGTGTTTTGCAATTGAATTTGCTTAATTGTGACTTCAATTAACGTGAATGGAAAAATAAGACAATGGGGTGGGTGTACTAGCTCTCTATTTTTATATGACTTTCTTTGTTATCCCTAATTAAGGGGGGTATATTCAATTGAGAATTTAAGAGATTTTAATGGATTTATAATCCATGAATTTTTGTGGAGTTTAATTGATTTGTAGAGATTTCATATAAAATTTTGATTCAATTCCCTCGAAATCTAATCGGAAATGTGAGATTTGTGGATGCTTAAGGGGGGTGTATTCTGACACACCCCGACCGAAATCAAGGAGTGCTGGCCGTCATGTGATGGTGACGTAGCCATGTGTACAGCGCGGAAGTAATGATAATATAAGAAATGCGAATATATCAAAACCAAACTAACTAGAGCACTAACTAAGATAAGGTGCAAGACGAAAATAAGTGTGAATTCACAACCAGAGCATAAGTAGCCAAAGTGCAGTCCGGCAGGACAATAACAAATTATACAACATCAACGGTAATCCTACAATGGTGATAATCTGTCAGAGCTGCCGTGGATTCCTTGCAAGCCACCAAAAAGCACTCCTAACTAGAACCTGGAGGGGCGCAAAATAGAAAGTGTGAGTGGGCAAAAACAAAGCTTTTCAAAATCATTTCATTTCTCAAAAGTTCTAACCCCTCGCCGTAAAACTTGTATAATTTCCCAAAAAATAGAATATATAAATATATTGAAACCATGCTCGAATTAGCAAAATCCACATATATGCCATGTTAAATATCTCAGCATAAAAAATATATGTAAGCCAAGTGATATAAATCAATGCAAATGATAAATCAGCCGGAGTCACCTAACGTGACCTGTACGACTGAATCTAGAGCTCATCCATCTAGCCGGAGTCACCTAACGTGATCTGTACGGCTCAAATCCACATCTCAACAAATATACCTGCACACGAGTAGGAACCACCTAAAGTGGTCTATACGACATGACTAGGTGTAAACAAGTACGCTCAAGTGCTACAATCACGTGAAGACTGTGCGAATAATCGCGGGTCACCTACCAATCGGAATCACCTAAAGTGGTCTATATGACAAGACTGTGCACCTAACTTGGATCCAAGGTAAGCGTATGGTGCGGGAGGTGAACATTACGTGAAGGACTGTGCCTTAACTCTAGGCGAGAGCACTAACACCGGGCTACAGGTTTATGAGCTCTCAACACATCTCACATAATCATCAATCTCACAACCATAATCTATAAACTTACCTGACACTTACCTGTGCGTCCGCAGCACCAATCATAAATATATGCAACTATTAAGGCATGAGTAAAATAGGCAAATACTTTGCATGGCATTTCAAGACGTATAATCATTCAAATTCATTTTCTGGGAAAAATACCAAGTATATAGGTATATACTGAAAACTAAAAGCCCACTCATTGGTATGTGGAAGGGTCATAGCCCCCAAGCCTCCATTGACTGTGCTCGTCCCGAGGATAGGTCTCACATATATGCGAAATAACTATATAAACGTTAATTTAAAGCACAAACCAAAACTAGGTAATAACTTCTCAAACATTGCTCAAATGGGGTGTTTGAATATACCAATATGATCTACTCAACACCACAAACATCCCCACATTTTTAGAAAAATTTTCTAACCATCCACGCGCTGCCACAGGCCAGCCAAGGCATGGCCAGACATGTCCCCATGTGCGGCAAAACCTTAATGGAATAGTTAACTGCCGTTAGGAATATTCCGTTAAAACCTTAACAGAAGTTAACGGCGTTATCTGACACCAATAGAATATTCCGTCAACCCTGACGGAATATTTGTCTCCTTCTCCGACAAGCCTCATCGGTTGCCGCCGTCTGCAACTTGAATTTTTGTCGGTTTCTGGAAAAATTTACAAACTTCATATCTTTCTCATTTCTTAACCAAAAACCATGAAATTTGTACCAAACTAAAGTTGACAACGAGTAGAACAAAACCTCACCACTTTTAGGACTTAAATACAATGGAAACCCACGATAAGCCGGCCAAACTTGAAACTCGCCAAACTTAACTTCCCGAATTCCAAAACACTTCGTTTTTCTTCTCCGAGCTTCATGAAGACGTTCTAAAGCTTCTTAGAAGCTTAAAAACTTCTAAAAACTTCACGATCACGTTTGCATGAACAGTACCCAAATCGGAGCTTGCGAGAAACAAGGGTTTTCGAAAGTTTTAAGTCCAAACAAAAAGTATAGATCAACTCATAGGCTTTCAAGGAGTTTGAATATTAACTTTAAAACCTCGATCCGTGCCTGAAATGGTTGGTTGATGGTTTGTCCGTACGATTGTACGGAAATGGAAGAAAATCTGAGAGAGAAAAAAGAGAGGTTTGAGTGTTTGTGTGTATGGTACGTGGGAGTGTGTGTGTGTGTGTGTGGTCCAGCTTGATCACCAACCAAAAACCATAAAAAGTTAAGTTCTAATTGGGTCCAAAATGATAGGGACTTAACATATTGTCCACATCCAAAACTTAAACCACACAACGCCACAATCGTTCAAGGGTACTTTAGTAATTTCACGACATCGATACAAATATTTCGGGACGGGCTGTCACATATTCAATTGGGATTATAAGGGATTTTAATTGTTTTAATGAATCTAAGGGTATTCAATCAGGATTTTAAGTGATTCTCTGAAATTCAATGTGTATTCAATTAGAATTTTAAGATAGTTTATTAAAATCTTTAGAAATCCGGATGTATTCAATTAGGATTTTAAAGAAATTTATAACATTCTAGGTGTATTCAATTAGAAATTGATTTTAAAGAATTTGAGAAAGTTGAGGAATTAGAGGGAATTGAAGAGATTTCGTAGTGTATTTTAAGCATCCACAAATCTCTCTCCCCATGAGATTTTTAGGGAATTGGATCAAAATTTTATATGGAATCTCTCTACAAATCAATTAAACTCCACAAAAATTCATGGATTTATAAATCCATTAAAATCTCTCAAATTCTCAATTGAATACACCCCCCCCCTAAAATACACTACAAAATCTCTTCAATTCCCTCTAATTCCTCAACTTTCTCAAATTCTTTAAAATCAATTTCTAATTGAATACACCTAGAATGTTATAAACTTCTTTAAAATCCTAATTGAATACACCCAGATTTCTAAAGATTTTAATAAACTATCTTAAAATTTTAATTGAATACACCTTGAATTTCAGATAATCACTTAAAATCTTGATTGAATACCCTTAGATTCATTAAAAGAATTAAAATCCCTTAGAATCCCAATTGAATACACCCCCCCTAAAAATCACGAGGCCATGGCTTTGAAGCTTTGAACTAGTTACAGTACCATACACCAACCCAACTGTCCTATAGAGACGTCTAATATTGTCTGGGAATTTTAAATAATTTGTTTTGTATTTTTGGTCTCTAATATAATTGTTTACATGCATTTATACGTATAGTAGATAGGGTTGTTGCCCTTTGTTGGTGTTAGGGTTTACCTTCCAAACTATTTATTATATATCTTAGAGGCATGGATGCACTTCTACATATATCATGCAACACATTTCTTTGTTTCCAACTGTCCCACTGATTTTCTTAATTTTGCATAGATTTTCATACCCCCCCTTAAGAAAATTTCATCCCCAAAATTACACAACAACAACAAATAGCCACTAGTAATCATAAAATAGGCATGGATACCTTTCTCTCATCCAGTCCTCTGTCGCCCAATTAGCCTCCTCAACTGAGTGATTTATCCACAAAATTTTCACTAAGCGCACGGTCTTGTTCCTTAGCACCTTATCTTTCCAATACAATATCGTCACTGGCTTCTCATCATAAGTCAAATCTAGATTAATTTCCAAAGGTTGAGGAGGTATCAAGTGCGACGAATCTGAAACATAATGACGAAGCATCAAGACATGAAATACATCATGCATTTTAGACAACTCTGGAGGCAACTGAAGCATGTAAGCAACTTCACCGACTCTCTCAGTGATCATATATGGTCTGATATATCTAGGACTTAACTTACCTTTCTTCCCAAACCGTACAACACCTCTTCACGGTGATAACTTCAGAAACACCCAATCACCCACTTTACACACCCAATCAGCGGCATGTTTATCTGCTAAGTTCTTCTATCGATCCTCGATCGTTTTCAGGTTAGACTTAATCACCTAAATATTCTGAGTAGTCTCCTCCACTATCTCAGGGCCCTCCAAAACTTTTTCACTAACCTTAGACCAACACAAAGGTGTAAGACAAGACCTGCCATAAAGTGCCCCAAATGGTGCCATACCAATACTTGAATGAAAACTATTGTTGTAGGCAAATTCCATCAAATCTAACCGCTTGTGCCAAGCGTCACCAAACTGCAATACCAAAGATCTCAACATATCCTCCAACGTCTGAATGGTCCTCTCTGATTGTCCATCTGTCTGAGGATGTTATGCTATATTATAAAGTAACTCAATCCTAGAGCCTCCTGAAATGCCACCCAGAACTTAGAAGTAAACCTGGGATCACGGTCCGAGATAATACTATGGTACTTCACAATCTTTGATATGAATAATTCAGCTAATCGGCTTAAAGAATACTTCTCCCTCACTGGAATAAAATGTGCTGACTTAATAATCCAATCAACTATTACCCAAATGCCGTCATAACCATTATGTGTACGAGGAAGCTTGTACACAAAATCTATAGTAATGTTTTCCAATGTCCACTGTGGAATGGGAAGCAGCTGCATCAACCCAAAAGGCTTCTTCCTTTCAGCTTTAACCTACTGACAAATGGCACACCTACTCACATACTCAGCAATTTCTCTTTTCATACCTGGCCAATAATAAAATAGTCGAATGGTATGATACATTTTAGTACCTCCAGGATGCATTGCATAAGCCAAACAATGCGCTTCATCCAAAATTTCTTTCTTTAATTCCACCTTATTTGGCACGTATATTCTGTTTTCTTGCATAAGCATACCATCAGTCTCCTGAACTCTGAGATCTTTCCTTTTCCCCTGACTTCTTGCTTCAATTAACTCCTAGATGTCTTCATCATTCATCTGAGCCTCGAGCACATGATCAATTAAAATTGGTCTAACTTGGAAATTAGCAAGTAAAGCTTCTTCTCGAGCTTCCACCCCTAACTTCACTCCAGTGGACCTCAAATTAGCAAGAAGAGGAATATGACAAGCATATAAAGCATTAAGTCTAACTGGTGTCTTCCTATAAGTGCATCAACCACCACATTTGCACGACCAGGGTGATAGTCAATCGTGCAATCATAATCACTTAGCAACTCAATCCACCTCAGCTGCCGATGATTAAGATCCCTCTGAGTAAAAAGGTATTGAAGACTTTTATGATCCGTATAAATCTTACATTTCTCACCATAAAGATAATGTCTCCAAATCTTTAAAGCAAAGATAATGGCTGCTAATTCCAGATCATGAGTAAGGTAATTCATCTCATGAGGTTTTAATTATCGTGAAGCATAAGCAATCACCATACCATGTTGCATCAACACACATCCCAAACCATTCAAGGAAGCATCACTGTAGACCTCAAAATTACCACTATCATCTGGGAGTGCTAAAACAGGTGCATGAGTGAGATAATACTTAAACTACTGGAAACTCTGCTCACAATTATCATCCCACTCAAATTTAATCTTTTTTCTAGTCAATCTCGTCAATGGCAAAGCAACGATTGAAAAATCTTTAACAAACCGTCTTTAATATCATGCTAAGCCAAGAAAACTCCGTACCTCAGTGACGGTTCGAGGTTGCTCCCAATTCTTCACTACTGCTACCTTTTGAGGATCCACCTGAATACCTTGAGTAGATATGACGTGTCCCAAAAATGCCACTTGATCCAACCAAAATTGGCATCTGCTAAACTTAGCATACAATTGGCGTTCCCTCAATCTCTTCAACACCAAAGTGAAATGTCGAACATGCTCTGATTTAGACTTAAAGTACACCAGAATATCGTCAATAAAGACAATGACAAACCTGTCTAAATATGGTTGGAATACTTGATTCATCAAATCCATAAAAGTTGTTGGTGCATTCGTTAATCTGAATGGCATCACCAAAAACTCATAATGACCATAACGAGTCCTGAAAGCTGTCTTAGGGACATCCTCATTGCTGATCTTCAACTGGTAATAACCAGACCTCAAATCAATCTTAGAAAATACACAGCCACCTCGAAGCTGATTGAACAAATCATCTATACGCGGTAATGGATAACGGTTTTTAATTGTTACCCGATTCAATTGCCTATAATCAATGCATAGCCTCAAAGTCCCGTCTTTCTTCCTCACAAATAACACTGGAGCTCCCCAGGGTGAAATACTAAGCCAAATAAAACCTTTATCAACTAATTCCTGCAACTGAATTTTCAATTCCCTTAATTCAACAGAAGCCATTCGATAAGGAGTCAAAGATATAGGATCCGTACCTGGAAGCAAATCAATAGTAAACTCCACATCTCGGTCTGGCGACAATCCAGGTAAATCATCAGGGAATACATCAGGAAAATGCCTGACTACTTTCACATCCTCCACACTACTATGAGCAACGTCATTCAACACCACATGAGCTAAGTATCCCTGGCAACCTTTTGATAATAACCTTTTTTCTCTCATAGCGGAAATAACGCCATGCCTCACATAGGATCCGTACTTGGAAGCAAATCAATAGTAAACTCCACATCTTGGTCTGGCGGCAATCCAGGTAAATCATCAGGGAATACATCAGGAAAATGCCTGACTACTTTCACGTCCTCCATACTACTATGAGCAACATCATTCAACACCACATGAGCTAAGTATCCCTGGCAACCTTTTGATAATAACTTTTTTGCTCTTATAGCGGAAATAACGCCATGCCTCACCCCACTCTGCTCACCCACAAAAGCAACCACAGGTATTCCAGGATGATGGAAAGTAACTGTTTTCCCGTAGCAATCTATATTGGCACGATTATAATGCAACCAATATGTGCCCAAAATCATATCAAAATCAACAATATCTAACGGGATAAGGTTAGCTCGCATAACTACATCCTCCACCATCACTGGACATCCTGGATAAACACAATCAACATAACATCTCTTTCCTCTAGGCATAGCAAACTCTAAATCATACCCTAGAGGTGTAGGATGAGGTTGCGTCACTTAAGCAAATGTATGAGAAATGATAGAATGTGTAGCACCACAACCAATTAACACTCTAGTAAAGTGACCAAGAATATTTAATGTACCCATGATTAAGTCAGGATTATTCTGAGCATCCTGCAGCGTGATGTTGTGGATCCGCCCCTTGGTCTGCTGTCGTCCACCACGACCTCTATTAGTCTGACCACCTCGACCCTGCATATTACGCCCCTGACTTGGTTGACCAGACTGCCTCGAAGATCCTGCACTACTAGAAGCAATATCTCCTTTGTGGGGCTATCCTCCCTGATACCACAAAGATCCACCAGCTGGAATGGAAGGATACGGCGCATAACCTCCAGAATATTGAGGATAACCACTCTGGTAATAAGGATCCTGGGAATATTGATATTGCCCTGAAGCATAAGGAACTACGTCACCCTGATAATGGTAAGCACCACCACGATCGATCTGACCATAACTACCAGACCCTGGAACTTGCTGGATCGGCACTGGTGGTGGCAAGGAAGGCTGCTAGGGCCTCTGCTGATTCTGAGAACAACTTACAGCTCTATGTTACATCTGTCCACAAGTAAAACATCCACTGCTGCCTCGCCGACACTCTCCAAAATGCCTATTGTTACATCTGTGGCACAACGGAGCCTTTCCTCTACTAGCATCCCCCTGTCTCTGGAATCTAGGACCCCCAGAAAATCTACCACTTCTTCCCTGACCAGTGGCACTAAAACCCCCGCTGGAAGAACTAGAACTAGCTTCACTTGGCTTAAAGCTCTGAGTCTTGCGAGGTCCTTGAGATGCTTGACCTTTATCCTTGTCATCTTTCTTCTGATTGCCATCATTTTCTTCTTCCTCACTCTCACTAGGCATATTCTTTGAATCATTAAACCTCAACAAAATCTCATAGAACTCCTGGTAAGAAGCACAAGGGGTAGTGGTCATCATAGAACGCCACTTCTTTTTAGTACCCAATCTGAAACGACGAAGCATCTCAACCGTATTAGCAACAACATCCGGATGATAACGAAACAAGTCAGTGAATCTTCTGTAATACTCATTCACCGTCATCTTCCCCTGTCTCAATTGAGTAAATTCTTTCTTCTTGCGATCAATATACTCAGGGGGAATAAACCTTTTCTGAAACAACTGTTTAAACACTTCCCAGTCAGCAATTTCCTCTGGGGTCAAATGATAAACCTCATGTTCCCACCAGGATGTCGGTTCTTTACCTAAGAACCATGTAGTCTTCTCGACCCATCTTTCAGAATGAAGATTCTCTTGACTTTGCAACACTCGGAAAGTCTTTTCAAGATGGTCTAGCCACTGCTCTACCCCTTCATGACGTTCATTACCCTCAAACTTATCTAACTTTAAATTATACATAGTCTCCAAGGGTGTCATTTGAGAAAGGCAGAGCGCAGACTGAATAGTAGTAGCAATAGCTTCCCCTAACTGAGCTATATCCGGGAAACTAGGCTCAGCTGAACGACATGGCTCTCTAAATCAAGGTGTGTTGGCCGTCACATGAAGGTAACGTAGCCATATGCACAGTGCTAAAGTAATGATAATATAAGAAATATCAAAACCAAACTAACTAGAGCACTAACTAAGATACGGTGCAAGACAAAAATAAGTGTAAATTCACAACAGAGCATAAGTAGCCTAAATGCATTCCAGCAGGACGATAACAAATTATACAACACCAATGGTAATCCGACAATGGTGATAATCTGTCAGAGCTGTCGTGAATTCCTCGCAAGCCACCAAAAGAACTCTTAACTAGAACCTGAAGGCACGCAAAACAGAAAGTGTGAGTGGGCAAAAACAAAGCTTTTAAAAATCATTTCATTTCTCAAAAGTTCTAACTCTTCAGTGTAAAACCTGTATAATTTCCCAGAAAATAGAATATATACTTATATCGAAACCATACCCGAATTAGCAAAATCCACATATATGCCAAGTTAAATATCTCAGCATAAAAATATATGTAAGCCAGGTGATATAAATCAATGCAAATGATATATCAGCCGGAGTCACCTAACGGGACCTGTACAGCTGAATCTAGAGCTCATCCATCTAGCCAGAGTCACCTAACGTGACCTGTACGACTCAAATCCACATCTCAACAAATATACCTGCACATAAGTCGGAACCACCTAAATTGGTCTGTACGACAAGATTGGGTGTAAACTAGAACGCTCAAGTGCTACGATCACGTGAAGACTATGCAAATAATTGCAGGTCACCTACCAGTCGGAACCACCTAAAGTGTTTTGTACGACAAGACTGTGCACTTAACTTGGATCCAAAGTGAGCGTATGGTGTGGGAGGTGAACATCACGTGAAGAACTGCACCCTAACTCTGGGCAGGAGCATTAACACCGGGGTGCAGGTTTATGAGCTCTCAACACATCTCACGTAATCATCAATCTCACAACCATAATCTATAAATTTACCTGGCACTTACCGGTGCGTCCGCAACACCAATCATAAATATATGCAACTACTAAGGCATGAGTAAAATAGGCAGATACTTTGCATGGCATTTCAAGACATATAATCATTCAAATTCATTTTCTGGGAAAAATACCAAGTATATAGGTATATACTGAAAACCAAAAGCCCACTCACTGGTATGTGGAAGGGTCGTAGCCCCCATGCCTTGATTGACTGCGCTTGTCTTGAGGATAGGTTTCACCTATATGCGAAACAACTACATAAACGTTAATTTAAAGCACAAACGAAAACTAGGTAATAACTTTACAAACATTGCTCAAATGGGGTGTTTGAATATACTAGCATGATCTACTCAACACCACAAACATCCTCATATTTTTAGAAAAATTTTCTGACTACCCATACACCGGCCAAGGCACAGCCAGACACACCCCCACACTCGACCAACCCTAACGGAATAGTTAACTGCCTTTGGGAATATTCTATGGAATATTCCGTTAAAACCTTAATAGAAGTTCACGGCGTTACCTGACGCCGTTAGAATATTCCGTCAACCTTAACGGAATATTCGTCTTATTCTCCGACGAGCCTCGCCGGTCGCCGTCGTCCGCCGCCGTCAGCGCTACCGTCTGCAATTTGAATTTTCGCAGGTTTCTGGAAAAACTTACAAACTTCATATCTTTCTCATTTCTTAACCAAAACCCATGAAATTTGTACCCAAATGAAGATGACAACGAGTAGAATAAAACCTTACCACTTTTGGGACTTAAATACAACGGAAACCCACGATAATCCAGCCAAACTTGAAACTCGCCAAACTCAACTTCCCAACATCCAAAACAGTTCGTTTTTCTTCTTCGAGCTTCGTGAAGATGTTCTAAAGCTCCCTAGAAGCTTAAAAACTTCTAAAAACTTCATGATCATGTTTGCATAAATAGTACCCAAATCGGAGCTCGCGAGAAACAAAGGTTTTCGAAAGTTTTAAGTCCAAACAAAGGTATAGATCAACTCATAAGCTTGCAAGGAGTTTGAATGTTAACTTTAAAACCTCGATCCATGCCTGAAATGCTTGGTTGACGGTTTGTCCTTACGGTTGTACGGAAATGGAAGAAAATATGAGAGAAAGAAGAGAGAGGTCTTAGTGTTTGTGTGTATGGTACGTGGGAGTGTGTGTGTATGTGGTCCAGCTTGATCACCAACCAAAAACCACAAAAAGCTAAGTTCTAATTGGGTCCAAAATGATAGGGACTTCCAAAACTTAAACCACACAACGCCACAACCGTTCAAGGGTACTTTAGTAATTTCACGTCATCGATACAAATATTTCGAGACGGGCTGTCACATATTCAATTGGGATTCTAAGGTATTTTAATTCTTTTAATGAATCTAAGGGTATTCAATCAGGATTTTAAGTGATTATCTGAAATTCAAAGTGTATTCAATTAGAATTTTAAGATAGTTTATTAAAATCTTCAGAAATTCGAGTGTATTCAATTAGGATTTTAAAGAAGTTTATAACATTCTATGTAGTATCCCACATCGCCCGTGAGGGCGTGGTCTTTGGGCCTTATATATCCATTGCCAACCTTAAGTTTCAACTAGGCCTTTTGTGGACTCCCTGAGGGGAGAGCAGGCGCTGGCTATGGCTGAGTACCGGTCCACAGAAACAAAACCGTGCGGTAGCTCTGTCTTCGGGCAGGGAATGCCAAAGCGGACAATATAGTTGGAGCTGAAACAAAACCGTGCGGTAGCTCTGTCTAGGTATATTCAATTAGAAATTGATTTTAAAGAATTTGAGAAAGTTGAGGAATTAGAGGGAATTGAAGAGATTTCGTAGTGTATTTTAAGCATCCACAAATCTCACATCTCCCATTGAGATTTCGAGGGAATTAGATCAAAATTTTATATGGAATCTCTCTACAAATCAATTAAACTCCACAAAAATTCATGGATTTATACTTTAAAATCCTAATTAAATACACCCGGATTTCTAAAGATTTTAATAAACTATCTTAAAATTCTAATCGAATACACTTTGAATTTCAGATAATCACTTAAAATCCTAATTGAATACCCTTAGATTCATTAAAAGAATTAAAATCCCTTAGAATCCCAATTGAATACACCCCCTAAAAATCACGAGGCCATGGCTTTGAAGCTTTGAACTGGTTACAGTACCATACACCAACCCAACTGTCCTATAGAGACATCTAATATTGTTTGGGAATTGTAAATAATTTGTTTTGTATTTTTGGTCTCTAATATAATTGTTTACATGCATTTATACGTATAATAGATAGGGTTGTTGCCCCTTGTTGGTGTAAGGGTTTACCTTCCAAACTATTTAGTATATATCCTGGAGGCATATATGCACTTCTACATATATCATGCAGCACATTTTTTTGTTTCCAACCGTCCCACTGATTTTCTTAATTTTGCATAGACTTTCATAGGCATGATGAAAGGTGGAGAGAAGATTGATCGATTCATCAAATACGATTCCAAATTAAACGGTACATTATGGTCCCTTTATACATTATATACGGAGTATGGACAATATCCGAAAGTTGGGAATGAAATACGCAATAGATAAACTAGAGAGAACACCAAATATGTATTGGAAGGCAAGAGTGGATTTTCTTTCCCATTAGACTCTTTCCAGTTAATGATAATAATATGCTACATAATAGTCCAAGTATACGACTACGTATATAATAATAATAATATTTATAACACTCCTTTAGATCTTCATATTAGTCAATGATCGACGTCTCAATAAAATTTTGCTTGGAAACCATGTTGGTATTACCATAAATTACTATTTGTCCAACTAAGGTTAGCCCGACATAAGGTATTTCGTCAGTTAAATTCACTTTGTCCTACGAAAATTAACTCTTGATAGGCCAAACGTGGTCAACGTTTTTGTTCTTTCGAAGGCTTTGTGCGACGGAGTAATTTGGACAGGCAAACATTTGGCAAACGGCGAAAAATGAGGTGAAGCCACTCAAATCTTGCCCGACGAATTTTAAAAAGTTTCGTCGTGCAAAGGTTTACTTAGATCTTGGCCATTTCTACAAGTTTTTTTTTTTTGCAAGATGTTAGGCTGCCTGCAGCTGCTGGGCTTTGCAGATTTGACAACAGCCAGAAATCCAATGCTAGGCTACCTTTGTTTCTCGGCCCAAAGCCATTTTTGGCTTGTTTTTTTTTTCAGCCCACACCCATATTTTTTGCCCCAATTTCATGGCCTTAACCAATTTTTTGGGGCTTTTCTCTCAAATGGCCCGCAACCATCTAGCCCAAAATATGGTCTAAAACTTTTTATTATTTTGCTTCTATGATCGACCCCGTTTGGTCTCGATCTATTGAATTAATTAAAAGTGACCACCAATCCATTAATCTGACAAGACATCCAAAATTATTGGCCTGGAGCCCACTTTTGGACATTAACGATTCAATAATTTATTTCTCTTCCTTGAACCGTTGACATCCTTTTGTAGTCCCGAAGCGCTCACACCTGAGTTCTTAAAGCAACTCAAATCCACTACACTTAAATCAACTCTATGTTCTTGCAGGAACCTCTCTTTGTTCTTAAACTAAATTGAACATGTAGTTTCAAATTTAGTGCCTTTGAACCCGAAGTTTTCATAAAACAAATACACCCATGGAAACCCGACGTTTTTTCATGAAAACCATGTCTTAGAACTCGAATGTTCTAACTTTGATGCTTATGGATGATTCATTCTCATAGCACCAAACACAATCTTGTTCCCTCCAATTCAATGGATTGTCGAACCGTCACAAGTTCGATTTTCATGATTTGGAAGTTTCTAATACAAACCACTTTATGTGGGGTACAAGACATGAATCTCCACTTAACTATCAATAAGTTGAGAAACCATTGTAGCCAATAATGGCATGAAAGAGCTGAATAAGCCTCCGCCACGAACTTTATTCGAAGACTTATGCCTGAAGCTACCCACGGAAGTACCTCTCGAACGAGGATTCCTTGGCTCTTTGGCTCGCTCCTACGGACCGTCTGATCATGCGAGATATTGCCTGAAGCACACCATGATTACGTCCATGAATGAGTACAATTCTAAAGTTTATAAATCCGATCGAATTTTGACTGGAGAATACTTTTCTCGACTTTCCAAGTTTCTAACTCACTCTTGAGCAGTAGTGTAGAAAGCGGAAGTTTACCAAATTGTTAGATCTGATTACTACCACAAACATGAGAAAAAGGTATAGACCTAGGTTGGGTTGGAGTCTACCAAACGGTATAGTCAGTTGGAGTCTACAGAATAGCTTAACCCAGTTCGGTCAGAGCCTACCGCACAGTGATGCCTTGCTTCGGCAGAGATGCATCGAAAGGCATGTTTTGCTTCGGCAAAGGTGCACCAAACTGTACTACTCTACTTCAGCAAATACCTATCGAATAGACCCCTTCAGCTTTGGCTGGATACCGAATCCAACTCGGGGTCTATCTCTCTCACAATCCAATTTCGAGTTTGTTGTTACAATATATGGTAAAATTAAGGCCTGCCAAGGTGTGGCATCACGCCCGAAGCATGATCTCTTGGGTTTATAATTGAACATCGAATTCCCATGTTCACCCCAAATAGCCTCGCCTAGCAATCATAAAGCACAATTTAAATGATCACCTAGACCTTGGTGAACGTACCAAGTTTTCGGTTTCTGCCAAGGGCTATGCAAGCTTGTACGCAGCTATGTTGGTCTACCTTAAGGCCCATTGCCACCCAACCTATACGACATTACAGTTGGTTACTGAGTATGAACATGACGCTTCTTATTTATGCGTTTTGGGTGTGCATTCCATGTGCCAAGTTGCGCCGCCGCAATGTACCAATATGGGTCCTCAAAAAAAGGCTATGAATCTTTGTCGATTATGATTCTCCTTCACCTTCGCTCTCTTAGAACCCTTGCATGCAATCTTTTTTCCGCTCATTTGTGGGTAGTCACTTCAATGAGACAGTCTTCATGCCGTTAGAAGGAGATAAGAACGTCAACGTTCCTAGAACAGCACCAATTTGCATAGACGTTACCCACTATGTCTCATCTCGATCCCCATACCACACAAGTATGATAAGCAAGTGCGATGAATTCTAGCTTTCAGAATGTTGCTCCAGACGTATTCATTTGATCTAGCTAAAGTGACGAGATCATATACCAGCTGCAAACATGCCTGCAAGGACAGACGTACTATACGGAGGTCGAGTTAACATTCCCAAAAGGTGGGCCGCCCTTATTGGATGGTTTGGATGCCTCTCTTAGACGGTCTGGTACACCGGTGGATAACTAATCAATCTATCTTGGCCTGAAGCACAACAGATCACTCGGTTCATAGGATTCACTTCCTTAGAAGAGGAAGAGACTACACAACAATGAATTTATACTTGATCGATGTCTCAAATCATTTTCATCCCATGAGATTAATCCAGATTACTCCCCAGACTTGAAGTTCTTGGTTCAGTATACTAGTTTGGATGAGAAAATGGAATTGAAATGAGATTACCATCGATGATGTTTTCACTTATATAGTAGTTACCTACATTAATGAAAAGCGATGATATCGAACCGTGTTCCGTTGATTAAGTGACAACATAGAACTGATTGGACAACCGAAATTACAATCCAGGTTAAATTCCTTACCAAATTGTGTTTTGGTCCTATCATTCCTACACTGCCTAAGGTAACCTCGTTGTGTTACAAGTGGGAAAGGAAATGTTATAAGATGAATCAGGTAGTGTGATATGATGCACGCCTTATAGTGCAAGGTTTCTCTGAAAACGTCATGTGATTGATAACAGCATTATGAAATATGGTTAATGTTTCTCCATGGGGATTTAGAAACAGAGATTTACATGTAAGTTCCTAAAGAATTACATGGACTGGTTCAAATAGTTCCAAACCATAGAACACTCGCTTAACTTGTTTGAGGCGTTCACTTATGGATTGAAGCAATCTGACGGATGTGGTATACCCACATAAGTAATTATTTGATCAATCAGGGATTGAATGAATGTCCTAACGTGTTAAACTATGAAGTCTTATTCTGAATTGCTAAAGTTACAATTTATGTCGTTAATATGAATCTCACTAAGACTCCAAAAGAGCTTAAGAAAACTGCCTCGAACCTAAAGATGGAATTTGAAATGAAAAATCTTGGGAAAACTCGTTTATACCTTGACCTGAAGTTCAAGCGTGGTTCTGACAGTACTTTGGTCTATCAGTCGAACTACACCCTGAAGTTGTTACTTTTGAGTATACCTGTGAACGTCCATACGTTATATGCAAATGAAACCCTTTAAGAGGTATGGAATCTGAAATTCCATATCTAAGTTCAACTTTGCGTTTCGTTATACTTAGCTCATTGTGTATTAGACAGGACATCTCTTTCGTTGTTGATCTATTGGTAAAGATGCAGCACCATGCCTACATGCAACCATTGAATTGGTATTAAAGACGTACCTTGAAGGTATTACGAATTTAAACAAATCCCAATGCATCTCGAGCCGATTCAACCCCCTTGATCCTCGAAATGATGTTTGCCTTGTTTGTTATACTGACGCTGGTTACTTATCAAACCCACACAAGGAAAAATCCTCAAATGGTTATGTCTTTACCATTTAGGATATCACAATATCTTGGAGGTCCACGATATGACCTTAGTTGTGAAATCTTCGAATCATTCCAAAACTCACCTTACTTCACTACGCCACACGTGAGACATGGTTAGAAGTTCTTGTTGAGCATATTCGAAGTACTTGCTGTTTTCATCCATCGTTAGGACTCCCAACGATGATCCATGAAGACTATGCCGCATGTATTAACCTGACCAATACATGATACATCAACTAAGTCAACGCCAAGACATATTGCATCTACATCTACATTAGCAAAGCATCAGGAGATTGAAGTCATGCAAGCCAATCCCAGACAACCTTGCCAACCTCTACATACGCAAAGTTAACCTTCCAAAAGCTTGTCCGAGGAATTGGTATTCCTAACTATTCATACGCAATGCCTGTAGTTCTCATTTAAAAGTTATGTCAAACTCAATAGGAGTATCCAGAAATATACTCACTTGATCTTAATGAACTCTTTTTCCCTACGATTAGGAGTACTTTTCCCACTAAATTTTTGCTACCTAACTAGGTTTTGACGAGGCACCTATCCTAGGCTGATCATACCCTTATGAGCTCTTCTACTTGCATCCAGAAGATGCATAGTTTTGACTTAATGCAACTTCTCACTCTCCTTAGTCTATGGGTTTTCTCCCACCTTGGGTTTAACCATAGCGAGGTTTTGTGAGTTTTACCTTTGTATGCATTCTTCCGTTGATTTGAGACTCGCATTCGTTCATTGTGCCAACGATTTCATCAACTGTACTTACTTCATCGTTGAAGACTTGATGCACCATTTAGTTGAGTATTTACACACTTAAGGGAGAGTGTTGCAGTCCTATTAGATTAGGAATATTATTGTGTAAAAACCAATGTATCTAGGGATATCTTTGACTATTCCCTTTAGTAGTTAATATCCTATTAGAGTTGTAATCCTAAAAGGGTAAGGAATTAACCTTCCCTACTACTATAAATAATGGCACAATGGGGTGAAATAGAACACACCTCACAATTACACATCTCTCTCTCTTTCTCTCTCTATGCCGCACCTCTCTCTATGACATAATTGTTTAGTAAATTATGCCTACAACACTATATCATTTATTATTAATAAAAGCACGATCAAGTTCTTAGTTTTTCATTTAATTTCTTTCTTTTTTTTCCTTTGGTAGGACATTTAATTTCTTGCTGGCGGGAAGAATACATAAACTCCATGAACATGATATATCATAGACCCCATTATCGTCCCTAAAATACAGTAAAATCTCTCCAAGGTTATATAGTTGGGATCAAACTAATTTTATAATTTTAAGAAATATATAACTTTAAGAAAATTATTAGTTAATAGAGGTGTAGGTAAAAATATTATTTATCAACTTACTTATCCTCAATAATGTTGTATTTCCTAAATAGGTTTCCTTGGACGTCAAGTATTTTATTTTTTGCATATTTTTGTACCCATTGACAATTATATTGATCCGAACACATGTTTTCTTAAGATAAGACTAAGAAAAATTATAAGAGTGTCGTTTAATATGGATGATTTTGGCTTGATTGGATTATTAGTCCCCGTGGCGATAGAGTAGTTGGAAGATAACCAATGTGGTAAAAAAAAAAAATTAGGATTTAAATCCTTGTGGTGAAGTCCGTTAGGATTTAGGCCAAAAATTGAAAATTTCGTCAACTCTCCATTAATTGTTAGCACATAAAATCTCACATGTGAGACTAAAAAGATAAAGGCTCTCTGCTAACAATTAACAAAGAGTTCCATTTTAGCCTATTATGTGTGACTCAAGCGCTAATAATTAACAGAGAGTTGACGAAATTTTCAAATTTAGACCAAAATCCTAACAGACTTCACCACAAGGGCTTTTTTTTTTTTTTTTTTTTTTTTACCAGAAAGGCTATCTTCCAATTACCTTATCACCACAAGGACTAATAATCCAATTAGGCCGAAGATTTTTCTTTTGCCAAAGCCTAAGGTATCCCACTTCCCAAAGGGTAGGACTAATCTCTAGCACAAGCCTAGAAAGGCTAAAGGCATTTTAGCCCACCCTTATACAGTCAAATGACACATGTCTTCCCAAAATTTTCAACCAAGGAATCATCTATGTGTTTTCCAATTTTGTGCCTCGAATCCAAGACTAAGGAGCATACCTGACTTGGAACTCTATTGCGTTTTCACTGGACCACTTGTGGTGGTTGTTTAGCACAGAGGATTGTGTTTAAGTGAATATATGCATTATAAGTATGTTGACAGAGGAAATGAATATATTGTGTACAACTTAGAAGATTATCCATTCCAATGTCCAATTTTCTACACAAAACGGGACTTAGCTAAATGCAATTAATTACCCATAAACACATATACGAACAAAAAATGAAAACAAAAGGCACTGATGAGTGTTCAAATTGAGTTTTATTTTTCTATAAACTTGTAAGATGTTAACTTTTTATAAGAACAAAAATTATAAAGAAAACCCTATAAAGTTATCTCTAATGCACTTAAAAACTAAAAGTCAAATATAACTTTAGATTTCAAATTTGACTCGTTTTCTCTCCAATGCATCATAAAGTTAAAGTTATATATGATTATAGAATCAATTACAAAGTCATATTTGATTTTCCATTTGACTCAAAGACTTATATATTTGACTTTTACTTGATGTGTATTGAAAACTATATTACATTTAGAGCCAAATTTGATTTCGAAATTGATTATTAACTTTTAACTATTAGATTGGAGATAACCTAACAACCAAAAAATACTATAAGATGTCGGTGCGATAATATGAAAAAAAAAATTAAAGAAAATATACAAATTCATTGTTGTAGCCTATTTTATCTGACTAAGGGAAGAGGGTCAGCGGCAAAGAGAGATTGTAGAGAGAGGTTTTTGTAGAATGTAGGGGATTGTGTGTGTTATTCCTCCCTACGTAGTGCCTTTATTTATTGTAATAAGGGAGAGATGAAATCCTTCATCCCCAAAGAATACATGTCCATATAGGAAAGAATAATTAGAATCAAATCTAATCTAGGATTTACACAATCACACTTAAACTAGGAAAGTCTACAACATTCCCCATTGAGTGTGTAAATACTCAAGGTAGATTCGGCATCATGTAGAAGTTGAGGAAGTCGACTCATCGGAACTGATTCTGGGAACAATGCTATTCTTAATGAGGTAGGAACTTGCATAAGGAAATAAGTCTCACTAAAAAACCTTAAGGCTATGGAAAAAACCCAAGTAGGGACAAAATCCATAGTCTAAGGAAAAATGTGTGAGTAATGCAAAGTCAAAAGAAACGTCTACGGGATATCATCAACCCAAGGTGGGTGCCTCATTAAAACCTAGTTAGGTAGCAAAAACCCAACAGGAAAAATGCTCCTAATCGTAGGGAAAAAGAGTACATTAAGATCAAGCAAGTATACTTCAGGATACTCCCCTTGAGTTTGACACAATTCCAAATAGAACTAGCAATGTCACAACTCATAGAGTTTACGCATACCAATTCCTTGAACAAGCTTCTGAAACATTGTCTTTGGTAGTGATTTGGTGAAGAGGTCGGCTAGAATGTCTTGTGAATGAATTTGCGTGACTTCAATCTCCTGACGCTCTTGTTGTTGATATGAGAAGAAGAACTTCAGCGCAATGTGCTTGGTGTTATCTCCTTTGATGTAACCCTTCTTGAGCTATTTGATGCATGCTGTGTTGTCTTCATAGATCGTCGTCGGGACATCCACTACTGGGTAAAGATCATATGAGCTTCGAACATGGCCCACAACTGCTATCAACCAAAAGCATTCCTGAGTTGCTTCATGTAAGACGAGAATTTCAGCATGGTTAGATGAAATGGCAACTAAGGTCTGTTTAGTTGATCTCCAAGAGATTGCAGTGCCTCCAACAATAAAGGCATAACCTGTTTGAGAACGTGTCTTGTGCGGATCAAATAAGTATTATGCGTCAGCATAACCAACAAAGCGAGAATCAACTCGAGATAAAAGGGTGCGGCATCACTCAAGGATCCATAGGGATAGAACAAGCCCAAATCTGTATCACCCTTAAGGTAGCAGAAGATGTCTTTAATGCCAGTTCAGTGTCTCGTGTTGGTGCATTACCATATCTTAAGCAACTGAGATGTCGGGTCTAGAGCATTGAGCTAAGTACAATAAAGCACCTATCGCACTTAGATAAGGAACTTCAGGCTCCAAAATCTCTGCATCATCTTCCTTCGAACAGAAAGGATCTTGTTTCGCGTCTAGCGATCGAACGACCATATGAGGGAAGTATGTCGTACATTTGGTACGTCCATCTTTCCAGGCACATTCACAACTGGAATATGTGATCTTGGCATTCATGCTAGATCGATGAAAGCATCTGGCATGCTCTGAGCTATGCTCTGAAGATCTAATATGTGTTGCACTTCAGTTTAAGACTAAGTGGTGCGGGGATCTAAATGAGACAAAGTGGGAGTCATCCATGATAATTACGTCGTTCATCAAGAACATTGACGTTCTTATCTCCCCTTAACGATAGAAATATTGTCTTATAGAAATAATAATCCGCAAAACAAGCAGTAAATAGATCGCTTGTCAAAGGTTCTAAGTAACGAATGATCGAAGGAGAATCATATCTGACATAGATTCCTATCCTTCGCTGAGGCCTTATTTTTGTACGTAAGGTTGGCAAAATCGGCACATAGACTGCACAACCAAAAATGCGTAGATGCAATATGTTAGGTTTGTATCCGATAACCAACTGAAATGTGCTATATGGTTAGGTCGCAACAAGCCTCAGGCGGATCAATATGGCTGCGTGCAATATTGCATGGCCCCAAGCAACGATCAGGAGCTTAGTATGTATGACCAACGATCAAGCAATCATTTGTAAGTGCTCAATGAATGCCTCTGTCAGGTCGTTACGGGTATAAACATGGGGTGCAAGATGTTCAACTTTAACCCTAACCAACATGCAATAGTCATCAAAGTTTTAGATGTGCATTCTCCAGCATTATTCAACCGAATAGATTTAATCGGATAATCAGGATGGTGAGCCCTAAGCTTGATAACCTGAGCCAATAGTTTCAAGAATGCAGTGTTCCTTGTGGACAACAAGCACACGTGTGACCAACATGTGGAAGCTTCAACCAAAACCATGAAATATCTAAATGGTCCGCATAGAGGGTGAATCAGTCCACAAATTTCCCCTGAATCCGTTGTAGAAAAATGGGAGGATTCGATCGAATCTTGTCATAAGAAGGCTTAGTAATAAGTTTTCTAATAAAACATGTTTGAAATGTGATTCCTTAAATCGAACATAAACTTCGAGTTACTGGATGCACGTGTGATGATTTGAGGATACGACGCATCACTATTCGTCTAGGATGTCCCAAACGATCATGCCAAAGTGTAATTTTGTGTGCGGTCCTAGAGGTAAGGCCGGCCAAATAATGGCTTTCTATAAGGCATATGGTCGTAGTATACAGACAACGAAATACGCTTCATCTTCTCTAGAATACGCTTCTGGCCATATTCGTAGGAAATTATGCACATAAATTCAACTCTATTTTGTACATGGGTTTCAACATGGTAATTGTTATCTCTAATATCCTTAAAACTCAACAACGTCTTCCAGAACGCAGAGAATAAAGTGCCTCATCCATGGTCAAAATTGTACCATTGGACAATATTATACGTGCCTTACCGCATCCTTCGATCAAGTTCGATGGGCCTAAAAGGGTTGTCAGATGTGCATTCTCAGGTATGAAGTTAGTGAAATAGATGCGTTCATGCAAAACGGTGTGCATGGTTGCAATGTCTGCCAGACAACTAACTTCCCCACTAGTCATACCTAGAATGAAAAATTAATTTGAATCGGTCACATGCATAAAAGTTCTAAAAAACAAATATCCATTCAAAATAATTTTAAGTATTCAAGGACGGAAATTAATTAAAAACTTAATATCCAAAAACAAATCACCAACAAATAATCCAAACATAAAGGAAAATTGTTCAAAAATTAACCAAAAAATAAATGGGGGTTCGGCCCTTACTATGGAATTCGGCCCCAATGTCTAATTCAGCTAAAAAAAATAGTTTATGTCTAAGATTCTAATCTTCCATAAGGGTAACAGCCTTTTAAAAGTCAGAAACCTCCATCTTGGTATTATCTGGTTCGTCCACTTGCATAAAGTTTCATTGAAACTTCTTACGACAAGAATGATATTCAGCTACAACCTTGTGAGGAGCTCAGCAAACACAGGACCAATGGTCCTTTGAACCACAACGATAGCACATATCCACATCCATGGTTTCAAGTGCTTTGCCCTTATTCTTGAAGTTTAGGGCCTTAGGAGCGATGTTAAGGTGCTTCTGGGCTCGATTTCCTCCTTTAGATGGGCCTTGGCTCTATTGACCTTGACGAGGTGGCTTCTGGTGGCCCCTACCATGCCTCTTTTGGAATTTTAGGTGTTGGTTTGTGCTATAGTGTGCTTCAAGCACAGCATTCGCCCCAATAGGTCAAGTTTGATGATTCTTCATCAATAGCTGATTCTCCTTTTCAGCGAGAAGTAAAACAAAGATCAAATATGAAAACTTAGTGAACTTCTGAGCTTTATATTATTGATGCAGGGCAATATTAGTAGCAGAGAAGGTCGAATAGGTTTTCTCTAGAAGATCTTTTTTGGTCAAAGTTTCATTACAAAACTTGAGAAATGATCAAATTCGACAAACTTCATAATTATATTCATTCACAGATTCATTCACATACTTAAAGTCTTGGAAATGCAAATGCTGCTAGTCATGTCCTGCTTCAGGCAAGAATATGTCCTTTTTTGTGATCAAAACGATCAGCCAAAGTGACCCATAGTGCTCATGGATCCTCCTCAGCAAGGTACTTAGTTTGCAGGGCATCATGAATAAGTCTTCAGATAAAGATCATGGCAGTGGCTTTTTCAACTTTGCCAACCGAATTGTCCGTCTCATCTTCAATGGCAGGACACAAATTCTTTGCAGTGAGGTGGAGCTTCACATCTTGGACCCACTTAAGGTAGTTCATTCCAGAGACCTCCAAAGCAGTGAAGTCGAGTTTGTTCAAATTCGACATGTTCCTATCACAAAATAGATGGATAAGATGTGATTAGTGCAATGGAGAAAAACTATCAATCCATTCATATAGGATTAGAACATTCAGGTTCTAATAGACATGTATTGGTTAAAATTTGCATGAAAAACTTCGGGTTTTCATGGGTGATGATTTTAAGGAAAACTTCAAGTTTTGAAATAATTATAAACTTCAGGTTCATATGTTCCTGTAGATAAAGCAAATATATATACAAAAATATGCAACAAGGAAATATGCAAATAGAACTTCAGGTCTATAATTATAATTGAATTAATTATTTGAACTTTGGACCAAATTTAAAGCCAAGGGTGGGCTAAGTAAATCTCTGATGTGAAGTCCAGGCCCATATTGGGCTAGAATTGTCTCGGGTGGGTTGCAGGCCCAAGGTAAGAGAGAAAAAAAAAAGGCAAGGGAGAGCCCATTACAGGGCACATATCCGATGCATCGGGGACACCATAAATCCTAGGTTGGTGTCATATTTTGGACCAGGTCGGTTCAGGCAAGCCCAGTGAAGAAAATCCTTTTTTTTTTGTACGGGCCGAACTAATGGTTTGGACCGCTACAGGCAAGCCCAAAGAAAGAAAAAAAAATGTAGACCGAGATATCAAAGCCCAAATTGGGCATGGGTTGGGACCAAAAACACCCCAGCCGTAGCTGAGTGCACTCGCCGGGGAAAAAGACATGCGCCACCACTTCAGGCAGTCATGTTTTGGGACAACAATGCTAAAGGCAAGTTCGTGGGTCAATGGGGACCACGAATATGAACGGAGATAGAGAAATCTCAATGTTCTAACAACCAAACCCTAGAAAAAATTTGAATTGAATTTTCAAAAATTTCGATGAGATTCGAGTGAATCTCGATCAATAGTTGCCGGGGACGAACTGCAGGTCATCAAAAATGTTGACATATGGGTGAGGATTGGTTGCAGGCCAACTTGCAACAGTGGAGATGCCATGGAAGGCGACGAGATTTCTGAGTTTTCAAACTTGGAGCCCTCAGCTCCGGCTTGGGGTCTCGCAGCTCGGCATGACTCAGCCACACAGGCTGCATGCTGAACGAGCGGCTCGAGGTCATGCATTCGAAGAACCCTAGCGTTTTTCGATTTCTTTTGTTTTTCTTTTTTTTTTCAATTCAATTCAATGCATATATAATTTGAATGAATGAACATATATTTGATGAAATTCATGGCAATATCAAATTCACATAATTCAACAATTATGAATATAATGCATACACAATTTATGTAGAATCTAAAATTCGAAAAACATAAAGTTTGGTCATGCATTATGGTGAATGTTCATGCTATCAAGGCTGCAAAAATATCGAGATAAAAACCGTTGTTTAGGAAGAACCTGATTTTGTGATGATATGGATGAACTGGTTTGATGCAGAAAGCTTCCACGTCAGATTCCTAAGCGCAGCGAAAAGAGCATGCTGATAAGATGTTGTAGCCTATTTTACTTGACTAGGGGAAAAGGGCCGGCGGCAAGGAAAGATTGTAGAGAGAGATGTGTTTGTAGAATGTAGGGGAATGTGTGTGTTATTCCTCCCTACGTAGTGCCTTTATTGATAGTAATAAGGGAGAGAAGAAATCCTTCATCCCCTAGGAACAAGTCCATACGTAATCACACTTAAATTAGGAAAGTTTACAACATTTATGAATTTATTAGAATTATCAATAATGAGGGTCCACAGCTTTCAGCCCATTCTGGATTGCACCCAGGAGCTTTTCTCTCATGTGCATATGTGTTGTACACATGGCATGGGTTGCGAATATCCCAATTTCATTAATACATAGAGCGACTCGAACGACATAAACATGATATTGCAATTGAATATCAACGCCATATTAACAACGTGAGAGATTAAACCCAACTATACAAACGCCATATTACAACGACAAAATTGATCTACATTCCTAACAATATATAGAAGGACGAATGACGAATACAACTATGTAAAGTTTTTCTAATTTACACTAAGAAGATAAGTAAAGTTTGAACCCAGAACGCAATAATTTGAAGAAGAAAACAGCCACCAAACCAATTAATTACTTGCACATAAAGCTATTATTTTCCTAACAGCAGCATGCAAATTCACTCTCACTTTTTCTCTGTTTTTTTTTTCCATTTCCCGGAAGGATACAGCTCGCAAATTAGTCACGAATGACGAAAACCACTATAACGAAAAGAAAAGAAAACCTTTAAGAGAACCATGCATACTCGGGCATGCCTAAAAGCTTCATCCTTAAAACCTATTTTTAGCAACAGTTTAAGAGCATGTTAACTAGCAAGGAATGGGTATCATTCCGCTCACGTGTTTACTAACAACCAAATAAATGAAAAAGTGGGTGGGTCGCATAGGATTTGAGTAAGTTGAAGATATCCCATTAACTTAAAGAATGGTTGTTTATCTCATTCTCATTCATTTCTCATTTCGTTTTATCCTCGTTCTTTCTCATTCATGTACCATGTAAGTAGATGTGTCCTAAAAACTATGTAGGCTCGATTACAAATACTCGTTTTCAATGACCAAAACTTGCCATATCCCCAGTAGCAAATAATGCAAGAGTTTCTTGTAGTGATATCTGTTGTGCGACATTGCAAAAGAATGGTTCGTTAGTTGGATGTGTGGCAGCTGCGGCAAAATGTGATTTAGTTGAACACGAAACAAAAGAATGGTTTGTTGCTTTTAGGCCTGGTTTGGTACTGAGGTGATTCTGAAAAAAGTTGGGATCTGTTTTTGTGTTTGGTAAACATTCAGCTTCAGTTTTTTTGCACCGTTTTGAGTGTACTTAAGTCTGTGATAATGCAAGTGATGTGTACTTCAGTTTAGCACAACCAACTATTTGATAATTGACCACAAAATTTGTTTTTTTTTTTTTTTTTTGGGGGGGTGGGTGGGGACTATTTAAAAGAATATAATGAAATGTCACTTAGGCTTGCATTTCTAAGAGCTTCAACTCTGTACATGCAAATTAGTCCTTGCGAAATGGACAGAAAGATCAGGTCAATTGAGAAGAAAATAACAATTGCACGAGATGGGTTAACTTGAGGAACAATTTTGTGTATGCTGACTTCGTGTGAAAAAATCATACTTCTATAACTTCAGAGACTTGGGACGACATTAGGGTTGGCCATTTTGATAATGAGTCAGTACTCGTGTCATTGTGTAGAATAAAAAATAATTCAAAAAATTTTGGAGCCGACACGTGAACTTTTATCCACAATTAACGAGAATGCCATCTTTAATTGGCGATGTCCACATTCGTTTCACGTGCAATTCAATCACCAAGAAAACCTGAGTCGCTAAGTACAACTTCTCCAATGTCTGCCTACCCATGGCAAAGAGACAAGGCAAGTGAATTAAAGATAGAATTAAGAACTTTTCCTACCTTTTAAGCTTTCTCAATTGAAGAAATATTACTTTACTCAAGGAAGCCCGATCACATCCAATCAAGAAATTTCTAAGATAAGTCTTGGGATATTATTAATTAACTTTAATAATATCCTCAAGGATTATCCTTGTACTGTCATTGCACAAGTACAACTCCACCCATCGGATGACACAACTTGGACAATTGGAGGTCGACATGTGGTGTGGAATTCTCCTCCTATGTGGTTGGCCATGCTCCTATAAATACCCCTCATTGTACACTTGTCATATAAGTTGAAGTTAACTCTTTATAACTCAACCCCAAATCTCACTATCTTTTCAGGAAAATTAACTTAGGCATCGGAGTTCATTAGTAAAACCACCTCGCCCCACAATCCCCTTCCACGGGCATGTGGCTTTAGCCTTTTAAAAAAAATTACTATTATTAGGGAGAGGGAAGAATTTGAAACTATTATAATAATTTAAGAGATGGGGAGTTTTGAAACGGGACATGGATAGTGTAAAGTTCGTTCATGAACTCAACAGCCTCCGCTGCGTAGTGCAATAAACGGAGCAGCGAAGCCACCATCATCCTATTCTAGAATCTGTGGGCGAAGTCCAATGACTTTGCTAAGATTGACCATGCTTGTTCCGTAAGATATGAAAACCTAATTCAGCAAGGAATCAACATGTTTCCGATAATCTTGGAGTTCTTACAATCTAAGGATTGGCATGCGTCACAAGTAATTAGACACAGTATCTATTCCTATATATCCTCTAGTATTCTCTCGATTTAGTAAGGATTCTACTGTCCTAAAACATCCTGTCTTCAACTGGTATAAATACAACCTTTTAGGATTCATCTCATGTAACACAATAGCATACATATTCTCTTACCTACTACTTGAGTCTTATATTGCATATCTATTCTCTTGTCCACTGCTTAAGGCTTTGACAGACATGCTACACCTGCGCCACCACTGTACGTGACACCTTCTTTGAAGACGGGGACATTCTCGCCATAGAAAAAATTTGGAAAAGTTTGTCGCAAGTATATGCTTCAGTCGACATGCTTCGCATGACATCAATAACCAAAGAATGAGGAAGGATCACTGACCTTGAGAGACGGGTGCAAGTTGTGGAAGATATCATGTTCAGACCCAAGCAAGAACCGATGTTCTGGACTTTGGTGCACAGTGTTGCCGCCCCGCTCCAAAAGCATCACGCAAGAAGTCCACAAAGACACCAAAATCTTTTGAGAACCAAGGTTCGGTGGAAAGTCCTATACTCAATGTTAACTGGATCTACAGGAGAAGGAACGCATGGGAAAAACTAGGAAATAAAGAAAAGCTGCAGGCAAGAAGCTCAAGATGATGGCGACCATTAACAAACCTTTCCCATCAATTCTAACATCCTAATGTTCTCAGATTGGGATGTGGAAGGTGTCTACTCCCCTAACGACGATGCGTTGGTCATAAACAAATCTCTAATGCCTTAGTCAACCGTGTGTTGGTAGACAACGGGAATAGGGTCAACATCTTCTTCAAAGATGTAGCTGAGAGGATGGGAATCCTAGACAACATCAACTAAAGCAAAACTATCCTCCATATTTCAACGGAATCCCAGTCATATCGCTTGATATAGTAAAGCTATCAGTCCAGTTGGGCCGTACAACTACCTGGTGACCTTTCACGTCATTGACTATCCGACTCCACACAACCCATAACAAGGGATATTTATAAAGCCTTCAACCTAATGAGCGCAGGAAAGCACACTTATTTTAGGAAAGAAATCCGAATCCAAAATAGGATAGGAAACTAAATCTAATCCTAATCAAACTGGAAATAATCTTAATCCTCATGTAAATAGGAAATCAAACGACTAAAAATCTAAATATTTCTTCTGCAAAAAACAAAATCTAAATATTTAAATACTAAAACCCGAGAGATTAAAAGACTAAAGCACCCATTGATTTAGGAAAGCCTTCACTTTGGTTCCGCAACAGTTATTTAGAAGGACGGAAATAGGGTGATACTTGAGAAAAGTGAAGGTGTGGAGTGGAGAATTGAAACAGATGTCCTTAATTTCTTGCCAATTATTTGGAATGAGGAGTAGCTCTTTGTTGATGATTACAATCAGGGTAATTATAGTGTGTTGTTGCAATGAGGAGTAGCTCTTTGTTGATGATTACAATCAGGGTAATTATAGTGTGTTGTTTTTGTTAAGAGCATCTCCAAAAGAGATGTCAAAATTTCCAAATCAGCAATAATAATTAAAAAAATAAAAAATAAAAAATAAACAATTGTAATGTTTTCCTACCAATAAGTCAAATGTGATATGACACGACATGAAATACCAACTCTCTCATTTGCTGTCACTGTCAAATTTAACAGTAGCGTCAAATATTTTTTTTTATTAATTTTTTTTATCAGATATGCAACTCTCCTCTCACACTCGAACCTGAGAAGCGCAGCTTGTCTACTCTGCCATACCCCATCTTCACCGCCTGCTTCGCCACCGCTAAGAGCAACATTGTCCCCAGCCCCTTCCTTTATAGCAATTTACTCGAATGACCATCTGCAGGAGCTGCTCAGCTGCTTTGTGGAGCTCAACTCTGCATCCCATCACGATGTTATCATCCGAGCATTCACACAAATCTGGAACGATCTCATCAGAGAAAGCGAGAAGTCGATGATCATGTGAATCCCAGATGGGTTCCACGTGCCACGGCCATGTGAAGCATTGAATTGATGGGAAAGTGGGGGAGGAGGAAATTCGGAGAAGTGGGGTAGGTTGGGAAAATTCATTACTCGTAAATTCAACGGAAAGGTAAAAAAAGTGAGATATTTGGTAGTTACTGGGTTTTTGCCATTTGGGTATTTAGTTACAAGTGGTGGATGGACAGTAGTTTTAAGTAGCAATATGCAGGGTGTTGATGTAAAACCCTGGCTTCCCCAAAAAGGTGGAGTAATTTGGGAAAAACAGCACAAACCTAGCAACGACAGCGTCCCCGCCGTTGGATCTGAACAAATCGCGTTATGGGTCGTCGATCAGGAGGTCCAAATTGAGGGTTTTGATGGTGGGTGGGTGGGCCGAGTTGCTGCACTGAAGGTGTTCAACGAAAGGCGTCTCAGAGACTTCGAGGACGAAGATGGTGAATGGCTAGAAGGGAGGGAAGGTGAAGAGGGTGGATGAGAGGAAGGACTCGATGGCAACGAAGATGATAGGAGAAGTTTAGAAAGAAGAGGCATAAAATAATAGTTTAATAAAATAAAAAGAAAAGAAAATAGTGTAATAAAATAATATTTAATTTGACATACCGAGAGCAAAATTTTAAAATATGTCAAAATGCCACATAGGCTGTCAAATTCAAATTTTATGTTTAAAAATTTAACATCTCCTTTAAGATGCTCTAAAGTTGCTTTTTTTTCTTTTTTCCTATTAATTTTGGAGTCACTTGGTATTCTTAGTGTGTGTAATTGTGATACTTCACTCTGTCCACTTTTGTTGACAGAAGCTTCTGATTTAATAAAGTTATGTTCTTGTCCAAAAGAAAGGTTATGTTTCTTTTGAAAGGAGAAAAATTTACAGACGACTTGAACTCGTTGGCGATACTTTATCTTTGCTTGTGGTAGTGGTTCATCCATCAAGTCAGAAAACTTTATTTTTCTTTTATTTTTTTATGTACATCAAGAAACTTTCATTGCCCCCACTCGGGAGTGATTCTTGGGTAGGGATGTCGCATGCGCTTGCTCTATACAAGACTGTCTCGTTCAAGAAGCATGCATGGTTCCGATTAATTTTGAACACTAGTGAATTGCCCAACTTCTTCTTGCTATTTTGAACTTTGTTTCCCCAACCTAGTTGCCATTCTCATATTGGAGTTGACACAGTTATTTTCTATTGTATTTGGTCATCTGATCCACTTCTTTACTTGTTAGAAAGTTGAGATACTTTATTGTATTTGGTCATCTGATCCACTTCTATTGTATTGGAGTTGACAGTGTATTTCTTCGTGAACTTAAAATGAGAACGCTCTCAATTCAATTATTGAACAGTTTTATAAGCTACACGTACATAACGATTTCAACGGAAATTTCATGACCCCTAATATTATGATAAACTGAGTATACATCGTTAGGTTTTGGATCTTGCATTCTTATTATTGTTGGAATTAATTATAGTTAAGATTTTCTTATGAGTGTGTCATAGACGAAATCTTTAATTTTTAAAACTTTTTAAGGATTGTGTCCTTCGCCCACCCTACCTAGAAGATGAAAATACCAGGAATGAAGAACAATAATAAGTGATCTTCTCAATTATTAATTTATGATGCTAATGGGATGCTTAACTTTCTTGCTCTTGCAGTGTTGGTTATCAGCGATTTCAGAATACCAGTTACGAAAATAAGGCGATATTATTATGAGTTGGGCATGCCTACCATAGATATATGAAGGTATGTACTCCGCATCCGTAACCATAGATATGCAAGTTAGAGCAACAAAAAGTTTGATAATTTACTCTTGTATCATTGGATGGGACACTCAAAAGTTGAAAACTTCGTCTGTGATTTAATATCTGAAATGATGCGGAACTCTTGTTCCTACAATGAAATCACATTGAGACCGATCGGACTCCTGACCTTTTGAATTCCGTTACTCCACATCAAAGCTCCAAACACAAAGCTTCCATTACTATTCTTGATAGGAGTGAAATCTACCCCGAACCACATATTTTCCCCGTAGCTTGTAAACTTGAGTTCGCTTGGTAATTGTAACATTTACACCTGCTGGATAATCCACATTTTCAACAAAGACTGTTGAACCTCTACCATAATAAGTAACAGTTAGATGAACAGAAAGCCTTCCACTCAATTTTGACACACCGATCGAAGGTAGTTAGAATTGTAAGAGGGGGTAGTAGTCTTCGGGCAGTAAACTAAACTTCCTGTGAAGATTTTCATTTGCAAAGAGGCAGCCTCTGTGCTGCAGAGAAATTTGATAACATCATGGGAATCAAGGGCATATGCTAATCGAGGATTAATTGCTGCAGCTGGGTTAATGTGTCCAGATCCATAATTGAAAGGAATGGTAGGGGTTCCATTTGTATCTCTTCCAATGACACTTGTTATTATCTATGACGGTTGATGTGACAAAGAAAATCAATACTTCAGTGACCAGAAATTAAAATTTGCTAGGCTACTTTTAGACTATCTTCAATACTTAGCCTAAAACCTAAAAGTTTTAGTTCATAAAATTAGGTTTTAACCCAGAAACAACTTTTCTGCTCTTATTATTTTATAAATATATTTTTTAGCCCCAGATTATTAAAGAATGAATTTAGGCTTTTTTTTTTAAAAAATTTAACTTTAAAAAAAATTATGTAGACTATCCTAAATTAATTTTATGAACATTTAACTTAAAAATATTTAAATTCCAATAAACATTTAAAAATCACTAAACCGACACATGAAACTCATGAAACACTATAGAAGAATATGAAACACATGATACAGATGTATAAACATAAGACACATGAGCAAACACATGGTTTTGGAAGATGGTAGAAAGAAAAATTGGAAGAATTGTAGGAGAAAAGTGAGTTTTGTGTGGATGTTTCAACAAATATATAGGTATTTATAGAGTTTTTTTGGTGAATTTTGAGTTAAATAATTATTTATAATTATTTTAACCATTGAATTTAAATTTGGGCATTTATATCTTTTTTTTTTTATCGTTAGATTTGACCATATTCGGTTTCAGCTGTTGGATTCAATAAATTTATAAATATTAACTAAATTAAATGTGAACCGTTGGATAACCAACAGCCCATTTGAATGTGAGCCGTTGATCAACCAGACAAGTGGGAGACACGCCCATGTGGTTGGGGGCTCGACCACTAATTCTGGCCTAAATCTGGCCTTTTTTAGGTTTTAGGTTTTAGGTTCAATTTTTAAGCTAGGTTGGAATAGGCTGGGGGGAATAGAAAGGGAAAAATAGGTTTTAGTACTTGGGTTGGAGTTGGTCTTACAATGGAAACAAATTTTAACTGTAGTAACCTGTTGTCAATTATTGCAGACATTGAGCAGTTCCAACGTGGGAACCCCCCCCCCCCAGACACTACATTATGCTATCTACCCAGTGAACAGTAACTGCCTTAATGAACAGTAACCGTCTCTTGCATCTCCACCGTTGCACTTCAATAGCCCTGGCAATAGACAATAAAATATTAGTATTTTTCTTATTTATAAAATAATACAAAATAATTTTATTTGTAATTCCGGATAAGATTTTTAATCGTTCTTATTGCGCCATGTGTCATTATCCGAAAAGTTATAAAATAATACAAACTAATTTTATTTGTAATTTTGAATAAGATTTTTAATCGTTCTCGTTGCGCCATGTATCATAAAATCCGAAAAGACAATTATTGGTGATGGATTTTCGATAAGATTTTTAATCGTACTCGTTGCACCAAGTGTCATTATCCGAAAGTACAATTATTGGTGATGGATTTCCGATAAGATTATTAATCAATCACGTCGCGTCACGTGTCATAATCTGTTTACAATCTTTGAGGATAGATTTCCATCAAATTTTTAACAAATGACGGCATGCCACGTGGCATTATCTACAACCTAATCCTTTCTGAATCCTCCATATAATCCCTCATCCATCCTCACAAATCTCACACCAATTTTCTCAAGATCTCTATCATTATTCGTAGTTTCTACTTCCTTCTTCACCAAAATCTCTATCATTAATCATAGTTTCTGCTTCATTTTTACAATGTCTTCTTCTTCAAGGATGTTGTGGAAAATCGATCAGCAAGAGGAAGAATTGTTTAACCAATCAGAAGGAATGTTCAATCTCCAGATGACCCAAAATGAAAGGGAAGATGATGAGGAGTGTAGAAGGAGAGATGATGAAGCAAGAATGGGTAAAGCCTCACATTCCCGTCAAGTCATTCAAGTTATGGGTCAGATCTGCAGGCCCAGCCGTTTTAGAAACCTTGATAGAAGCAGACAACAACGAGGTACGGAACTCTTGGACGATTATTTTGTCCGTAATAGTGCATTCCCTTATACGTGCTTTAGACGTCATTTTAGAATGGAACGACACTTGCTTAACAAAATCATGATTGCTGTTTGCAACCATGATTCTTACTTTGTGCAAAAGAATGATGCTTTTGGTGTTAAGGGTCTCCTTCTTCAGCAAAAATTTAACGCTGCCTTGCAGATGCTTGCATATGGAGCATCTGCAGACCAAGTAGATGAGATAACAAGGATGGGGAAATCAACCATTCTTGAGTCCCTGATGAGGTTTTGCGGAGCAATCGAATCTATCTACACCACAGAGTACCTCCGGAAACCTACTAACATGGATTTGCAAAGGGTTTTGGCATCTTACCAAGCTTGTGCTTGAAGTTGCTACACAATGCGGGATAAGAAATAATTATAATGAAAGTAGGTAACAAATAAATAATACAAACAAATAATTATAATGTAAATTTGGGTATAGTACAAACAAATAAATAATATATTGTTACCTAATCCGCGTAGTTTTCCCCACTTCGAAGATTAGTACTAGCTTGTGCCAAGACGTCTCTCCACGTACTAAACGATTGACTAAGTAATTTCCAATGACTGGACATCAATTCTTTGGTTCTTTTCCCACCCATTTTCTCAAGATAATTGGTATGAATAAGACTCCACATTTATTGCAACTGCATCTCATTACCCATAAGCGAACTATGAGTAACTTCAACCCAGCTAGTACACAATGCAACATCTTCAAGAAACGTCCAATTCGTACCTGCATCAGTAGTCATTTTGTTGAAAAAATTAGATTGAAACTTTGAGAGAAAGATAGAAATGTGGTTGAAAGTAGTTGAGAAAATATGAAATTGTGGTGTAAGGTAGATGATACTGAGAATGTATTTATAGAAAAGTAAAAACAATTTTTTTTCAGATTTTTTATTCATTTTTTACAATTTTTTATATTTTTTTTATTCAACTAATTAATCTATGCAGTTGGATTTAAAAAAAAAATTAAATTCCAACACTCCAAATTGTGCCACGTGGCACAACAGTAACATTTCTGAATTTAGAAACTATTTTTCTTTTTTTTTTATTATTTATAAAGGAGAATAATATCAATTGTTGATCTCAAATCCAACGGTTGATATTAAATAAGATTTTTTTTATTTTTTTTACCGTTGCAAATCAAACGGTCCACATTATATAGCCGTTGAGATCCAAGGGACCATGGGAAGCCACGTGGCTTCCCAACGATAACTTTTTGAAACTGCACCGCAGGCCCCAGGCGCTGAAACCGTGTCGAGTGACGTACCCCCACGCGAGGGTGAGGTGCACGCGCCTGACAAAAATAAATAAAAAATTGGGCTAATGCCTGGATGACGTCAGCCCTGCGTCAGATCCACTTCGAGCTCACGGGCTAGCAATTCCTCACAGGCTTAGTGCTCGGGCCTCCACTGTCCCTCGGACTCCCCACCCTGGAGTGTGCAGGCCGGGCTCTCGAGCCGTTTTGTCCTGGCCTGTCCCCCGAGCAAACTCCCACGCTGGAGCTGCTCTTATGGCTGCTGGACTCCAGGACGGTTGGTATGATATAAAAATTGCTGCAAGTGTAGATACATGCGAGCAAGATATCGAGGTGCCGGAAATTTTGTTATAAATGACAGCAGTTACCACCAGAGACCATGCTGCTAAAACAGTCACCCCTGGTCCTGTAATATCTGGCTGCCTGGCTGCAATAGGAATTTGCACGGTTAATTATTTGTTCGAAGTCATTTGTTCATTTACTCCTACACAAGATGCACTGATGATTGCCTTTTAAACCCACCCCCCCCCCCCCCCCCCCCCCCCCAAAATTCTTGTAAGTAGTTTTGGGTATTTGAGAAGAGAAAATAACGTTTCATAGAACTTACTTTGTGATAATGTCTGGGGTTGTGATATTTGGCCCCATGGATGAGAACACTGCCATTTCTGGTGCAGGTTTAGTTTGCTGAACTGTTATCGTCGGGGAGATTCTAGCAACGGATTCCTGTAATAACAATACTACAAAATTTCTAATCGATGTAGAACTTCACCGTAAGCTTAGTAACACTGACTTGTTTGATAACTATAACTCTCAGTTACGTATTTTCTTTTCTAATTAACTGTTGTTTCTTCGATTGACAGACATTTGACATTTGAGCAAGCAAGGGCTGAACAACTCACTTTTCTGTCATCATGTATGCTTTAAGCTCCTGTGCTTCTTCTTGACCAATTAGAGTGCCTGGGATGACAAACTGAAAGCCGACATCTTCAAGAAATGGATCAACAAGAATCATTCCCACACCACCACCTTCGTTCACAACTACGCTTCTTCCCTTCCGGTTATCAGTGAAGGTCTCAAAGGTGCATACCACGAGCAAAAGCTGATAGGAAACAAACAGAACATATCTGACCGTGAGCAAATTATCCCAGCTCATAGGTTTTTTATCTGCCTCAACATCAATAGCAGCTGCAAAGAAATCATCTCGGGTGTCCAATATCGTTATAGCTGTTAACGTTAGAATCTTACCAATAGGGACTTAAGAAACTGTCAAGTTACCTATAAACGTTCTTTAACTTTCTTTAACAGCTAAGGAGGTATTTAGGTGACTTTTCTTTCGTTTTTTGGCTTCCGTGTTTTGGGGTTCGGGTTGGGATGTTTTGGGAGGTTTAGACCTTGGTCGTAAGGAAAACTTCCCTACAAGTTTCAAGGGAAGTTAAAGTTTTGTCCGGGCCCCGGGGCCTTGTTAAACTCCCCTGTGAAATTAGCATCAAATATTTGAAAAGAAAAACTACCTTGCATTCTTTGCTGTCCGGGGCCTTGTTAAACTCGCAGCTGTTCCAACATTTTATCATCCTAGTTTCCTCTTATATTTTTGAAACTTACTAGTGTTGTCACTGTTCTCTTGCTCATTTCTTTGCCCATGGAGCCACTGCTAATATTTTTTTTTTTTTTTAAACAAACAATATTATCTACAATAAAGGGAGGGGGTGGGCTTATCTTTACAATGGGGCTAGCAATAATGTGGTTCAAATTCGCCTTTGGCGAGAAGCAAACCTAAGACCTCTCACTTACAAGTGAAGAAGAATACCACTACACCGTACTACTAAGTGGCCGAGCCATTGCTAATATTAGCATCAAATATTTGAAAAGAAATTTAGTCCTGGTGGTGGACATACACTACTGTTTCATTTTTTTTTATTTTAATAAATAATATAATATCTTGGTTTTTTTAACAAAAAGTATTATTTACACTAAAGGAATAGGGAGTGGGCTATTCATAATGTGGTTCAAATTTGCTTTTAACATTCGAACCTAGACCTTTCACTTACAATTGAAGAAAAATATCACGGGACCATAGTACTAATGCATACAAAGAATCGAAGATTTCCAAATGTAGCTTCCTCACAATTCACACATTAGACTCCAAGACTAATTCAACCAAATATAAGACACAAGTATAGTTTTTGGTAGATTGGAGTAAATAATTCACCAAATTCAAGAAATGCTAAAATTAATTTGGAATGCTAAAGTAAAAAAGGAACGTCAACTTTCAAATTTTATCCAAGCTATTGGAACATAGAATGGTTATACGGTGGAATGGGATAATTTTCCTTCGTTTTACTGAATTTTTGCAAGGGATAAATCTCCATCATGGGATTCATCTTGACAAAATCCGACCTTTATCTGGTATCCAATCCAATCCTAGGTACCAAACGTGTCTTACAAATAGATATCAAATTTCCTACGTGTTAAAACATAACGAGATACTTAAAAAAAAAAAAAAAAAAAAAAAAAAAAAAAAAAAAAAAATTATAATGAAATAAATCAAACAGTAAGAGATACTAGAACGGACTTCAAATAGTAAGGATTTGGAGAGGGTAATTGAATCCCAGATCATGGAACTCGGCCGGAGTCTGGACCCAATTCCTCCGACGGCGCATCCACTCCTGAAACAAACATATCCATTACAAGCACACGAGATTAACCGAGAAACAAATTGCAGAGGATCAGAGGAATGCCGGTGAAGCAACTAACTCGACTTTCAACTTAAACTGATGCCCAAGTCTTCAAGTTAAATCATTCACAAGATACTAAAAATTTGACAACGTACAAAATCTTAGACGAAACCAGAACGAACACATTACAGTGACAACTGCTCACTAGATAAAATATGACAGGAATCAAAGTAATTGTCCGAAGATATCTGTAAGACTCGACAAACAGGGGGACAAACATTATTGACATATCGACTGAAGCAATACTTTTTCAACTGTCATTTACACAATTTCAAAACAAGCGATTCAAGATGTATCAAACACCAGTGTTTCCATCTCAATACAGAAAAGGGAAGTCAAGTCACCTTCCTCGTTGAAGAAACTAATTCAGAGTATGTAATTCATTAAAACCAGCACTTTGTAAAGTACAAATCATGGCGATGACGACAAGTGCAGATTGATGTCATATATAAATACACAGACTTCATCACCCTTCCTCTCCAAACTCTCTTGTGAACCTCTCATGGACGTCAAGGTCACTTTTGCTCACTGTAGGCCTCTGTTTAGCAAGCACCTTATCAAAATCTACTTTTGTGATAGGAGGCGGAAGGATCTGCAAGGCATTTAATAAGCAAGAAGAATTACATTGGTGAGTTTTAAACATTGAACATAATTTTTAAAAGGAAAAACTTCAAATTTGTTCACCTGACCATTTAATGGAGTTCCTTTTTCATTTGCATGCATGATTCGTAGAATAGTAATTTCTTAAAACAATGAAAATTTGGCAATCCTTTTAGAGATGATTTCATTCCAAGTGAAATTTATCTCTCAAAATGATAACATGAACTATTAAGTCAGGAAATTTGAAAACAAAAAAAAACAAAAAAAAAACCGTCTATAAATAGAAAAACACTTCAAGAACTCAATAAACTATTCACTTGTTATTCATAGTTGCAAAATCAGAACAGTGTTTTCTGCATTCGGTTTTAAATGTTCTTGTCTAAAGTGTAAGTTTAGCTGCTTATGAAGGGCTTGTAAATGAAAAACTCAATAAAAATTATCCATTACTTCATAATCTGGTATTTACACTGTATGTCCAGAATTCAACAGATCAGCAAATACAAGAATATTGAGCCAAAACAGGTACACAAGTTTATGAACTCCAGCATTCAAACATGTACAGATACCTGTGAAGCGAGTCCTTTTGCCGCCAGCTCCTGCATGGTGATTTGGACAGCACCTGGTTGCTTTGGTCCACATGGTATCCACATATCCCTAGGATCCTTGATAAAGAACATGGCATCTTGCGTTTTACGAACAGGTTCAAAGAGAACATCTTTAACCTGCCAATTTTAGAAAAGAGCAAACCAAAAATACCAAACAAACAGGCGATGTTGTGAGCTATTCTCAATTAACCCTTTAATGCAAGGAACACTGCAGGTAGTCAAAAGACAGAGATGCACACAGAAATGTGAATGACTTGTGCTTACACAAACAGCAATATCGGAACCCGAAAAACCATCAGTTTTGCGAGCTAAGCTTTCATAATCACTTTCTGTTAAGTTGTGAGGAGTATCTCCTAGATGAACCTGTTCAGAATATCCACAAAAAAATAAATAAATAAATAAATAAATAAAAAATCACAAAGGGTTAGTATATGTATAAAAGCCATAACAATTATCAATCACTGGAACCCGTAAATTTTATTTTATTGCCTGTTTCATAAAAAGAAAATGGATACAAAATTAAAGGAAAATGTAAAGTACTTTGAACATATGCTGACGAGCCTTTAAATCTGGGAGGGGAATGTATATACGCTTGTCGAAACGGCGCCGAATGGCCTGTAAGTACTACCAGTTAGCCACCTTCGTGTAATGCCTCCATTAACTAGGGAAGAAACCATAAAAGAAAATTTCACATATATCTACTTACCTGATCTAGTGCATATGGAGTATTTGTTGCTGCGAGAACAAGAACTTTCTGATCATTGGTTCCCACACCCTAATATACATCACAGATAAGATCAACTGAAAACATGAATGACTTCAAACCAAAAATAAATAAAAGAGTCTCGGAATAGCAATAATAATCCAAAACTAAAAGTTTGAGGGCCTCAAAAATATAGTGAAGGCGCCTTACTACACTAATTCCCACAAAACAAACATACCTGCATCTGCACAAGAAGTTCCGTCTTAATTCGTCTAGAAGCTTCACTCTCATTGCCTTCTCCCCGAGTCCCACACAAGGAATCTATCTCATCGATGAATATAATGGATGGTGCACTATCACGAGCCATTTGGAAAAGGTTTGAAACTAGCTTTTCACTCTCACCCATCCACTTTGAAACCAGGTCTGAAGAAGAAATACTAGCAGAAGAAAATGGAACATTAAAGAAGCAATTTATAAATCATCAGGAAGAGACATCTGGAAATAAAATGGAACAAAAGTAAAGGAAGCATAAGCACAAGCACAATATATCTAAGTCAAGTATACTTGGAACAAAAGTTTTTCTGTTCTCAACTATAAGCACCGGGGGAGCTTAAATTGAGTCCAGGTCTCAAAATAAAGGCACTGGGACCTCAAAGACAGGAGCTCAAGTAGGTAATACGGGACCTTGATGGCTTGGGTTAAATTTCTTTGCGCTCGGGTTAAATTTCTTGCTTATAGCCCGAATATGTGTGGGTACTCAATAAGGAATGGATTGCTTAAGGCAATATTGTACCATCTAACCCCTTGAGCCAACCTCGCTTTATACGATCACGTGCTTTCTATTAGAGAGTATCAACCAACTTTTAATTAGTTAGATTTTAATTCATCACATAAATGATGGATATATTACCTGAAAAATGTCGAGTCCGCCTCAGTTGCAACAGCCTTGGCCAAGTAAGACTTTCCAGTTCCAGGAGGCCCATACAATAGAAAAGCCCTCCATGGCCGTCTCTTGCCTAAAAGTATGTAAGTGGGTACAAATTAGCTTTTATAGGATGAATCAAAAGGAAAGCTTCACTTCGTAACAGATATCAAGCGGTTAAGATAATAATGATAAATGAACAAAAAGAGTGCTTCCAAATTGACCATGAAAATGATATGAGGAAAAATATATCATAATAATAAGGTAATGCTATCAACATTGATAACATATGAACTTTTGTTCCGGAAGTATCAATTATTTATATGTCGGATAATAAATTGCAAACCCAACTAAGGTAGAGACATATAAACTATCGAAGACAAAGTTCCCCACATATCGGAAAATATAATGCCTAATACCCCAACATTACTCAAGGCAATAATGCAGCACCAGCAACACTTAGAACTAAAAACCAATTACAACCCCATATTGCTTTAGCCATCAACAGTATATAATTCACACTCCGTGTTGAAACCGTAAAAATCCAATATTTACCCTAAGTTTAACAACTACCCATTACAAATTCTAAATCAAAAATCTCAACTTTCTAGCTAAAGTCAATATATCAAAATTGAAGCAAACTATTATCACTGTCAAAACAAAAGGGAAAACCCATCTATTACCAGTGAAGAACTGCGGGAATTTGACCGGCAATATAACCGCCTCTTGCAAGGCCTGCTTGGCACTCTCCAAACCAGCAACATCATTCCATTGCACATTGGGCTTCTCCCTTATAATGGCCGAATTCAGCCCTGCCCGGAGCTTCGCCTGCTCCGGATCTTCCCCATCGCCGCCTTCCCCATCCTTGGGCTTGGTCTTGGGCCTGGTGGCCACCGCCGCATCCCCGTTAGACGCCGGGCCCGGCCCTCCGTCATCCAATACCGCCCGAATCTCCTCGGCGCGGCGCAAGTACTCGGTGAACTTCTGGGTAATTGCTTCCTTGATCTTAGGGTTCTTCTCGTACTTCAAGTGGGTCTTGAAGTACTCCAATGCGTTCATGTACAAAGGGAACGCCTTGGCGTAATTTCCCGCATTATCTTCTTGCACGGCTTGCTTCACGTACTCTATCGCTTGCTCCTTGAAATTGCTATACATCTCTTTTAATCTCGCCTGACCGATCACACATACAGAACTTGGAACTCCGAAACCGGAATCGAAAAGGGGAAAAGAAACCCTAGAGTTCGAATAATTTCATATCGATGGGGTGAAAAATAAAAGGGGGGATTGGAGCCTGATTTGCAGGTGCTGAAGCCCTAGATTTTATTTTCTGATTTGTTAAGACCTGTTTGGTTATCGGGAAAATTAAAAATCGAAGAGCTTCGGATCGGATGGATGAAGAGGAAAGGGAGAGGAGGGAGAAGGGTTGTCCTTCCGTGTAACATTGCTTTTGTCACGAGGACGCGTTTGGAAATTTGAAAAGTATTTGATCACGAAGGATTTCAATTCAAGGGAAGGTTCCTTCTTTATTATGCCTAATTAAATTGAAGAAATTGGATTTTCATTAAAAATTGTTTATTAAAATGTTCTAAAATCGATATAAAAAAGTATTTATTTAAAATTGTTCACTCATTCAGTAGAATCAGAATATAAATTAGTATGATTATTAAATTTTAACGGCCTGAATCTCTAAACTTGATGGATTAGGAAGAAGAGATATGAAGATGATCATTTCCCATAATTATAATATACCTGCAAACAGTGAAGAGAACTCATGACGTCCACAACCTTGTCATCACTCTTCCTAATTTCATGAAGAGGACGAAGGGGAGTTGCGATGAAGAGAAAGTGAGTGGGGCCATAGAATTTTGATGGGTTAATATGGAAGGCAATTAGAGTATTGATGAGTCAATATTATGCTATATATTTTACCCTAATCTTAGTATTATTTATTAGTTATTATGTGAGAATTTTGATACTTTGGTTTATATTCTAAATGTAAGACATGCGACCTCCTCTTGAGCAAAATATGATCAAACAGATGAATTTTGGGGTACTTTCAATTGAAAGATGTTTGTGAGTCTCTCAACTTATTCGTATCAAAGTTTCAAAATTTTCTATCAAGCTGATAATTTATGTTGATGAAATAAATGAGCAGTGCACACTACTGTTAAAGTGACATTTTGAGTTTAATTGGACTTGTTGGCGTCCAGGAAGATGTTTTTTGACAATGGACCCTTCTAGATATACGTTCAGGACATCTTAAACTTTAAAAATAGTTATCTTTAGTCCATTTTGGAACTGTTTTGAGCCCATAAAGCGGCTGATCAATTTGCTGACAGATTTCCCATTATTCATTAGGATTATGTTTCTTAGTTTCTCTAAACTTATTATATTTCCTAGTTTTAGAAGAACTTTTATGGTAAGGATTTTATTTTGTAGTAGTATATTTAGCTATTAGGGTTAAAAACGCACTACTTTGGGGAATTCAGTTTAGAGAGCTTTTGACGATTTAAGTTTATTTATAAGGTGTTTTCTATCTATATTTTTAATAATATTGTACTTTTTAATTATGGTTCTACGTAACTAATCATTTTGCTAGGGTAAGGCTATAAGCCTTAGCTTTTCAGTTTGCTTATGATATTCTGCATGCAAGTTTTGAATTATTAATCACCATGTTTGAATATGTCTAGTTATCTTAATGCATAGCTATATTAGTATATTTATAAAAGTAATTTGATGCAATTTTGGTCGGAGGGTTTTTCCTGAAATTAGTCAAGGCTTCTTGTGGCTAATAATTGTAATTTCACTTGGGATTAATTGTGACAGCCTGTCCCGAATTATTTGTACCGTAGGTGTGAAAAGATTAAATTGCCCTTGGACGTTAGTTGGTGTTGTGGGGTGTCGTTTAGTTGTTTTTGGTTGTTGACTCAAAAGGACACACACACACCCATACCACTCTTTTGTGACTCTCTCTCCCTCCTCCCTCTCGGATTTCTTCCATTCCTTTAATATTGTACAGACGAACTTCAAAACCAACCATACACGCATGGATCAACGTCTAGAAGGTAAGATTTGAACTCCTTGCAAGTTTCTGAGTTCATATATACCATTTGTGAGACTTGAAACCTTCGGAAACCTCGAGAACCCTAACCCCAGTTTTCATGCATTATTCTTGCACTAATTATTGTGAGGCTTTTAGGAGTTTTTAAGGTCATAGGAAGCTTTAGAACGTCTTCACGAAGCTCAGGGAAGAATTTTGAGGTGTTTTGGACGTCGGGAAGCTCGAGTTCAGTGAGTTGCAGGTTTGGCCGGTATATTGAAGGATTTTCCAGTGAGATCCCATGGATTTCAAGGCTTGGAGGTGGTAAGGTTTTGTTCTACTCGTTGTAAGATTCGTTTTGGTACAAATTTCATGAAATTTGGTTGAGAAATGAAGAAGATATGAAGATATGAAGATTTGAATATTTTCTAGTTTCTGGCGAAAATTCAAGTTGCAGACCACGGCAACCGACGAGGCTCAGACGGCGGCAACTGGCGAGGCTTGCCAGAGAAGGAGACGAATATTCTGTTAGAGTTGACGGAATATTCTAACGGCGATAGGTAACGACCGTTAACTTCTGTTAAGGTTTTAATGGAATATTCCTAATAGCCGTTAAGGCTAGTTAGGGTTTGGCCGCGCATGGCCGGCGCGTCTGGGCGTGCCTTGGCCAGTGCGTGGGTGGGTGTTCAGAAAATTATTTTTAAAATATGGGGATGTTCGTGAGGTTGAATAAATCACGTTGGTATATTCAAACACCTCATTTGAACATTGTATGAGAAGTTATTACATAGTTTTGGTATATAGGTGAGACCTATCCTGAGGACGAGCGCAGTCACTCAAGGCTTGGGGGCTACGACCCTTCCACATACCAGTGAATGGGCTTTTGGTTTTCCGTATATACCTATATACTTGAGAGTTTTCCCAAAAAATGAAATTGAATGTTTATATGTTTTAAAATGCCATGCAAAGTGTCTCCCTATTTATTTATGCATTAGTAGTTGCACATATGAATGTTTGGTGTTGCGGACGACAGGTAAGTGCCAGCTAAGTTTATAGTTTATGGTTGTGAATTAGTGGTTATGTGAGATGCATTGAGAGCTCATAAACCTACACCCTGGTGTTAGTGCTCCCGCCCAGAGTTAGGGCACAGTCTTTCATGTGATGTTCACCTCCCGCACCACATGCTCATCTTGGATCCAAGTTAGGTGCACAGTCCTGTCGTACAGACCACTATAGGTGGTTTCGAGTCGTAAGTGGTCCGCGATTATTCGCACAGTCTTCACGTGATCGTAGCACTCGAGCGTATTTATTTACACTCAGTCCTATCGTACAAACCACTTTAGGTGGTTCCGACTCGTGTTCAAGTATAGTTGTTGAGATGTGGATTCAAGCGTTAGATTCAGCCGTACAGGTCACGTTAGGTGACTCCGACTAACATATCATTTGCATTGATTGATATCACCTGGTTTACTTATACTTTATGCTGAGAAATTCATCATGGCATATTTGTGAATGTTGTTATTCTGAGCATGATTTCGATATATTCATATATTTTATTTTCTGGGAAATTATACAGGTTTTACGGAGAGGGGTTAGAACTTTTGAGAATGAAATGATTTTGAAAAGCTTTGTTTTTGTCCACTTACACTTTCTGTTTTGTGCCCCTCTAGGTTTTAGGTAGAAGCGCTTTGGTGGCTTACAAGGACTTTGACGGTGGTGTTGACAGAACAACACAAATGTAGGATCACCTTTGGGTGTTGTGTAATTAGTATTCGTCCTACTGGACTGCACTTAGGCTTTTTGTGCTCTAATTATGTTTATCACACTTAGTCTTACACTAGCGTATTACTTTAACTAGTTTATCTAGTAGTTTGGTTTTTATTTATTTGCTTTTCTATTATTATTTATACTTCCGCACTGTGCACGTGGCTACGTCACTCTCACGTGACGGCCAACACACTTTGATTTCGGTCGGGATGTGTCATTAATATCACGTCTTAAGGGTTGCATAGTTTTTCAAAGAGTTTTCATAAAGTTTAATGAGTCTTCCATATTTAGATTTGATCTGAATATCACAAACGAATTGCATGTTTGATTTATATGAGTTGGGTTCTTTCTCTGCTTTCTTCCATTGTTATTTATAGTCATTTGTAAAAAGAGAAATATTTATAGGAAATGCATGCTTGTGAAAAATACAATTGAATATCGGCATGCCCACTACTAATTGAAGATAATTTAAAACTTATTTCATTCCTTCATTACCAGCAAATTAATAATAAGTAAATTACTTTTGTAAAATTCGTATCCAGTTCACGTGAGTAATGGCGTAAAAGCCTAGTACTAGGGAGGAGGATTCTCTTTCCTTTCTTCCTATCTTATTTGAACGGTTACGGTTTAATCAAGTCAACATCTTATATTGATTTTTTTATAGAGATAATAAAATAAAAAATAATATGTGAGATGATGAGAGGAAAGGGGATGAGAAAATGAGATACTGAAGTTCAAAATGATTTTGCTTTTTGGTAAAAAAAAAAAAAAAATAGTTCAAGGTGAAGCATAATCATGTTAATAGAATTGCAAGCGGAATGGCACATAAGTTGGTACAATATAATATGGTTAAACAATGCAAGATCTGGGTCAGTTTGAGAAGCCTCCCAACTTAATTGTAGACCTCTTGCTGGAGGATTACAAATATGTATTTGTGGTCTGAACTCTTTTATTTTTCGTCCAGGTTAAAATTCCGGCCAGTTTTTATGAAGGTCCATTAAATCATCTTATCCTCTTTACACGAATTCTCAACATGATCAACGAAGATCATAATTTTTGCAAGGGACTTATGGTATGTATTAAATTTTTTATTTATTTTTTTATTTTTCGTCAACATGGTATGTATTAGTTCATGATCATGAATAAAGTAAAGACCTCATACTGAGGATTTTGAACACATTGCAGTTATTTTATTCCTTAACTTGTACCACTTAATTAAATCACAATCGAGATGCACGTTTGCTGTTTTGCTCTAATTTTTTAAGCGTAAAGATAGAGAGACTACATTTCTAAACCAAATTTTGTAAACCAATGATGTATATGTTGATGATTATTTTAGTGTTGATTAACATGCTTAATTTGTAACATCCCACATCGCTCAGGGGAGTGATTCTTATATGTATATTCTCATTTCTACCTAGCACGAGGCCTTTTGGGAGCTCACTAGCTTGGGGTTCCATCGGAACTCCAAAGTTAAGCGAGTAGCGCGCGAGAGCATTCCCAGGATGAAAAGTTCTCGTGTAAGTTTTCAGAAACAAAACCAACCGTGAGGGTGTGCTGAGGGCTTAAAGCGGACAATATCGTGATACGGTGGAGTCGGGCTCGGGAAGTGATCCCGCCCGGGCTGGGATGTGACATAATTTCTATTAATGTCACTCATTGATTTGCACTAATTTAAAATTTTGATCTCCCTAGCATTATTATTATTATTTTAAATAACTGGTGAGAGATGTTATTTAATTTTTTTGTTTTGGATGTGAATATTAAAAACAAACAATTCTTCATAACACAAGCTGGTTCTCCACTTGATGAAAGTGAGATCAATCCACCACCAGCAAGCAAAACAGATAATCCGACGAGACCATATAGATGTTTGCTTTCAAATTGTAATTAATTCTGTTTCATCATGATTTTCAAGTAAATTGGTAATAGTAAAAAAGAACCAAAATGTTTTCAAGCTTAACGTTTCGATTAAAAAAACTAAGATATAAAAGCTTGAAAACTTTCTGAATTGTGAGAAACCTGATGTGGGGAGATTCTTCTTAGACATTTCACCTCTCATATGTTTAAGCTTAAATTTGTCCAAATTTCACTTACATTTTTTATTTTTAAAAAGGGACCAACTAGTGACTTTGTCACGGCAGTCTACCATTCTAGAAGGCCAGGAAGACTACTTGGATCTAAAGTTAAATTATGGCTTTGTATAAGAACAGTGGAAATTAGGCTAAAACTATGATATAATACATTGGTTAATATTATCTCATTCTTAAATTTGGAGTGATGGGTGCAGCTGATTCCCTATATAAGAGAAGGAGAGGTGAAGAGATGAAGGCACTCAAACAACCATTCAAACAACTCCCTCATTTCTTTCTCAAATTAGCAAGAAACAAAGCCTCGTAATAGCTAGCGTTTTTTAATTACTCCGAAAAAAAGAAGAAGACATCTTTCCAACCTCTTTCAATTCATCACAGCTTCCTCTTTATGCTTATTCCTCTTGTTGTAATTTGTTGTATTAGTATGAATCTCTCCCTTTGAATTAATATTGTTATTTCAATACAGAGTACTTAAGCAATTTTTCTTGCTCTTTGAATCAAAAGCTTGAACTCCTGAATTTTCACCTAAGAGGCCCTAAAGCCCAAAACTAGACAGAAACTACAACTTTACATACCTAAGAGGGCTGTCTTTGAGATTTTGGGAGCTCGGTGCGAAATTCTAAAAGGTCCCTCCTTAAGATAGTTTTCTAAAACAAAGTAGAACAATCTATTGATACTAGAAAACAATAACTTAAATGAAAATCAATTTTATGATTCACTAATTGTAATTTTACAAACGTCATTAAATAATAAGTAAAAAGAATTACATAATCTTCATTAAATAATAAAAAACAATTCAATCTTAGACAACCAAACAAAAAAAAAATTAAATCTTAAAAACTCTAATTTTAAAGTGTCACTTGAATATAAAATATTATTATATAATAAAATTGAAGGAAAAAAAAAACAAACGTTTTTGGAATGTTGTTATTGACACTTCAAATATTTTATTTCGCACGGTGTACAATGAGATTTTAAAGTGTTAATAAAAGGAATTTTTTTAATATATAGATTATTACATATAGGTTTAGATGACAAAATTTTTTGGGGACCCTTCAAATTTGGGGAATTGCACAATTGCACTTTCGCTTCCCCCATAACTGCATGTGCTAGAAGGCAACATTTTTCAGTGTAAGTGGAACATAAGACGGTACACTGTTTGCTTTTATAATTTAGATATTAAGAAAGGACTTTGCAAAATTAATGCAAAAGGAACTAGGGTTGAAAATTTATCCAAATAGAACTTTTAGCCCTGTATAAAAAAAACAAACTTTCGTACTTATAACGTGCTGTAAACTACATGAGAGGTGACTCTTAATGGATACTAAGAAATGTGATTAAAAAGCTGTCATTTGATTCAAGCATAATTACACCTTTTTTTTTTTAATTTTAATTTTTTTAAAAAGAGGACAATTGGTGGCAAGCCACTGTTATTCATTCATTCCGGGGGGCCAGGAAGACTCACAGTGGCATTTCAGCCTTCCCGTGGCCACAAGTCTGGCTTCCTCACCAACAGTGGGTTTTAAATCCGAGACCTCTAGTTTTTAGTTTTAAGGAAGCCTCGTAATCCGTCCTTTATTACTGGGCGAGCGGCTTGAAGGCACCCCTTGCTACTTGTAAATTCATGTACTAACTAAAAATACCTGACAAACCTAGTCATCATTTTATGATAGACTACACCACTCAACGCCTTGATTCACTTGGTGAACTCTTCTCCAAACTTGTAAAATCCCTCCACAATGACAAAGATGACATTGTAGATCAATGTTGAACGGAAAGTAACCAAAACTATTAGCTATGAATATGTGTACAATTTGTCTGTCAAACTAAAAAGGAATTCGTAGTGACCAAAATAGTAATTTTATGTCAAACTAAAAAGGAAAATATGCCAAAATAATTACTTTTCATGTCTCAATTATTAAAACAATTAGTTTACTATATCGTCCATGTGTGATGAACATGTCATTAATATTTAATAGAATATCATCGATATTTGATGGATGATGTGTAATCAATATTTAGTTTTGTGGGTTCAACCATTATGATTTGATTTTAAACTGATTTATCAAATTTCTTTTTATAAAAAAATATTTTTCAAAATAACCCTACCTCTCAAGGTCAAGGTGTTGTCGAGCGCCGGTGGTAGAAAAACTGAAAGAGATGGGAAAGCGCGATAAGAAACCGAGACACCGGCAAAGGAGAGCTGCCTTCCACTACACTGAGGAAGACGATGGCGACGGTGATTATGAAGGTCACTCCGCTTCCAAGCTCACTGTTTCCGAAGAAGAAGAGGAGGAGGAGGAGGAGGAGGAGGAGGAGGAGGAGGCGGCGGCGGAGGAGGAGGTTGCTGATGAATACCCATCAACTGATATGCCCTCAAAGTTTCTTCTTTATCAACAATCTGTACAGGTTCGGCCCATTCACAGTCGTTTTACTAACCCCATGTTTGGTAGCTGAGAAAATATGGGAAAATCTTAAAAAAAATGCCATACATTTTGATGGGAAACTGGAAGAAACTTTGAAGTAAACCCTATTCATGTGAACCTGGTATATCTGTTGTATAAAATATTTGTTGTTGTTTTTGTTTCTGATCTTTACTTACAAGTAAACCCAAATGAATGGTTTTATGTGGTTTTTCAAGAGGAGGTTTGATATGTGATTAATTTGAAGTTTATATTATGTGCAGTCGCCGAAAGGAGACATAAGCTATTTGCAGAAGTTCTTTTTGATGTACGTGGGTGGGAGGTTACCTCTCCATCTCCAAGAAGATTTCTGTGGCACTGCGCTGCTTAGGTACATTGCTATCCTTTTTATACATATCTGAACAGAGGTTTGAAACTAGTTTTTGGATATTTATATTCTAACTGGAAGCTTTACTGTTTCTTTTTGATGCCTTTTGTTGAGGACTTGCTGCCATAGGTTTCTCGGAAAGATTGTTTGTTTATTTTTATTAAAACATCAATCGCCAGTTCCAGTATGTGCGGTTAGTTTCCATAACGGAAGCTGTAGCAGTTGAGATTTGATTCACAGCTCCAGTTGTCATATTGAATGAAATACAGAGATTTAGTTAAAAGAAGAGGTCGTGGTTCTACAACCTAATTGGCCTTCGTTATGTTGTCAGGGTTATAAATATGCACAGTTGTACATGTTCGAGCTTCTTCTAGCTATGATAAAATAACTATTTCAGCGGATAGGCTATAGACTTATTTTGTATTATATTTTAGGTATCTGTTGACACTGGAGATGCAAATAGGCGATTACATAAGTAAAAAGCAATTAAGTTCTCAGTCACAGTTTCAAGCACAGTATAAGGACCTAATGCAAACTATGTGGTTGACAGTGCAGAATGGCTCCGAACTGACCCGAGAAGGACTGCTGTAGGGTTGGATTTGGACCCTGAAGCGCTAAACTGGTGCATGGAGAACAACATAAATAAAGTTGGGTCTGATGGATATTCCAGAATATCCCTCTTTCACGGGAATGTCTTACAACCTCTTGAGGCCAAACTAATTAAGCCTGAGGCTGAGGAGCAGATGAGAAACATTTCACTCAGTGAGAACGGAGATGGTTTGGAGAGTGATGGATTGCAATCTACTCTTCAAGAGAGCTCTTCTTCCTCACATGATGAGAAGTACTTGAGCAATCATCCGTTGCCTGCTAGAGACATTGTGTGTGCTTTTAACTACAGCTGTTGTTGTCTCCATCAACGTGCTGAACTGGTTCTGTATCTCAAGCATGCTCTTGCTGTCTTGTCAAAGAAAGGTGGAATATTTGTAATGGATTTGTATGGCGGTACATCCTCAGAGTGCAAGCTAAGGCTTCAAAGGAGATTTGCCAATTTTACGGTACAAAACTTCATTTCAAATACTTCTTGCTTATTGTTGCATTATTTGCACTTTATCAGAATCGCAGTGTTTGTGTGTGGTGTAAGATGAAGGCAAAAGAAAACAATATGAAACAGAGGCCAATAAGCCATATAAATACGACATATATTAGTGGAATCCTCTGTGCTAGACATCCCAACTTTCTTAGCTTCAGATGCACCACTGATTTACCAACCAATAGGTACCAATTGATAGGCAAGGAAGAAAAAGCCAAAAAACCAAAAGTACACAAATTTTGGACAACTCAATCAATTGGTGAAACTGGCTGATTGACTACAGCTGTGTCCTGACGTCCTCAGAGAGATGAACAACGCATGTATATATGTATATGTATATTTTTCGTCTTGAGAAAATTTTACAGTGTTATGTTCATTAAGTGTATTCATGTTCAGCTTCTGAGAGTTGTGCTACTAGTCCTCCTAACCCGACTTGGGATCATTAAATCACTTCTCGTTCTCCAACCCCGTTGTGCTTCACAAGAAACCCATCCCTGGAGCCCAAGGTCGGTCCTCCTTTTTTCGTCCTCCCATTTAATGGAGGGTGGGTCATCTGTAGAAGGCAACAAGCTTTTTTAAAATATTTCATAGGAAGCTGAATATAGGTTTTAGAATATGGCCTTTTATCTGCTGAAGAATATCTAGGGACCTAAGTTTATGTGATGGTCTCACCTCTATGACGCAGAGCAGATCGAATCTTATGAAATAACTTCCAAAGATGTCTCTCGTATTTATTTGAAGTTCTATTGGCTTTTGCAGTATGTTTGGGAGCAAGCTGAATTTGATATCATTGAACGCAAGACGAGAATTAGCCTCCATTTCCATCTCAAAAAACAGCAGAAGAAAATTCGACATGCGTTTTCATACAGCTGGAGGCTGTAAGTCGTTATGTTTTTCCAGTTATAACTTATTGATAATTTTTTGTAATTCTGGTAAATTCTGAATTATTGAGAGACAACTGCTCATTTGCCTCAGGTGGTCGCTGCCGGAGATCAAGGACTGCTTAGAAGAGGCAGGCTTTAAGTCTGTCCATTTTTGGCTGAGGAAGATGCAAGACAGCGGAGAAATCCGAAGAACAGAGGGTTTTGGTGTTGGGCGAGACATAAAATATGAAGAGGTGAAACATTTTCAGCAACATGATTCATGGAATGCATACATCGTAGGTGTTGCATAGCTCCATGCATAAGGTAAGTTTCGCATCAAGCTTGGATTGAATATCTACCCTGACCAAAAGAACCATAGTTTTCGACTAAGTAGGTTTTAAGCTGTTTTTGAAAGTTATGAACCTATTTTCCATTTGTATGCTTCAAATGTTTGCTTGCAGTATTCACTCTGTGCTCTCACCGCTATAGTCGATCATTGCTGACTCAGGGTAGACCAAAAATAGCTTAGGTCTGGCAGTCTTTTACAAGTTAGGGAAGAATACCAGAATTGACATTTTGTTTTCCTCCATGTACGAACATGTCCATTTTGTTACTTGTTACTGTTAACTTAATTTCACAGTTAACGTTGATTACCCAAAAAAGTTCACGGTTAACGTCGTTATGTAATTTATCGTTGTGGACACCTTGCATCAAATTATGAAAACCTGTTGTATATACTTTTCTGTGATTCCTGATCAAAGTCGAAAGAACATGAGAAATATATCTGTGATGGGTTGGAGGTGTATTTTGGATTCCAACCTGTGCCCAAAAACTACAAATCAGAATAAGTTATTACAAATTTACATTTACAATGTTACTACGTTCCGGCATGGCACAAACCGCAGGAGTTTCCGTCACCGGAGAATCTCTGCCGAGCTCCCAAATCGCCCTTCGATTTTGAACGATGTGCATCTCCTGGATTAGGAATTTTGGAAGATGGGGGCGACCGGAGAGAGAGGGGATCCAGGATTATGTATTTGGTTTTTAATTTCTTTATTTGTTTTTATGAATTTTATCAGATAAAAGATATTATTTTTATAAAATTTGTGACAGTACAATAGTACATTATTGGACTTGTGGACTCTATGTATGCCATATCAGCATAATAACAGAGGTATTGATGAAATCTTAACAGATATTGATGTACGACAGTGAAAGTCGAGGACCCTGAAACTCAAGGATCAAAATGAGAAGTTAGATCAAATTTAGAGACTATTTGCAATAAAAATTGAAAATGATTTTCACACTCGTTTTGTCCTCTTGAATACGGGTGTAAATGAGCTGATCTGAGACAAATACCAAGTTGCTTAAGCTTTTGGCTTAGATGATACTATTTGTGTTCAAGCTCAGCACAAGTTCGGAAAAAGCTCGTAATTGCAAACTCGAGCTCAACTAGGATGATTTTTTCAAGCTCGTTTGTAAACAAAACATGAGCTTTTGATTGACGCTCAACTCATTCTTCAAACAAGCTCGAACTTATGTTTATGGGTGGGTTCGGTTTCATTTGGTTCGTTTTTTGCCAAAACTGAAACTGAACCGAAACTTGATTTTCTTTTGGTTCGGTTTGATTTTATTTTGGTTTCCTTTTTTTCAGTTTGGTTTTGTTCGGTTTGGTTTCGGTTTTTTTTTTTAATTTTATTTTATAAAACTTGATATTTTCTTAATATGGAATTTAGAAAAGAAGCTTGTATTGGTAGACTAATAATAAGAAAATGAGGAAAGTGGGAATGTAGTTGTACATATACAAGATCATATAAACCAATCATATTCTATCAACAACCTCAATTGCAGAGAAAGATGATCACCGTATCCATTCCAAAAGAAAATAAATAGAGAAGCTCTTTCAAGTTCCAAAGCTTTCCAATACTTTCTTCTATAAGACTATAACCAATGGAATATCCTCCTTAATTGAATCAAGTATGCTCATTGAAAAAGCGCTAGACTTAGTTTCAAACTTGGCAACAAAGTTTCACAAAAGAAACATAATGGACATACATTCATAAGTGTAAAGGGATTCAGTTTGGGTTTTTGGTGTTTGGTCCGATATTTTTCAATTTTCAGTTTTTTGAACCCACCCCTACTTATTTTTAGTTCGATTTAATTTCATAAAAACCTAACAAAATAAACATAATAACAAGCCATTGATTTGAATTATGCAAAAGTATCTGCCCTAAATAATAAGTTAATGCTTTAAAATAATTGCAATCCAACGTAAAAAGATACCAGCTCCTCACAACAATTATTGACCCAACATATCAAAAGCTCAAGCTCGACTCATTTTTCAAACGAGCCTAATATTTTGTCGAAGCTCAATTAGTTTAATATGCGAACTGAGCTTGAACGAGCCAAACACTAGTAAAACCAGAACCGTTCCTTTCCACCTTGGATTAAATAAAGCAAAAGAAAATGGTAACGGATCCTCCACGGATTCTTTTTCTAGAAATTCAAGAGATCCTGTAATCGTGTTTATTTATCGTATATCGTACGGTAAAAAATTATTTAAAAGTTAAAATTTAAATAGTATTTAATTAAAATTAATTACACGATATACGATGAACAGACACGATTATAAAATCTCTAAGAAAATGATCCTAGATCCTCCTCTCCTCTGGATCCTTTTCAACAGAAAATAAAGTAAACATAAAGTGTGTCGATAAGGTATTGAACCGGGAGAGTAAAGGTTTTCTCCATTACGACCCAAATTGAAGCAGCGAGACCGGATTCCCGTTCGACGACGGCGACGCGTCAACAGCCGTGATCAACCTCCTGAATATTATCCCTTCTCCCCCAGCCTCCACGACTGCAGCCTTAGCACTGCCCCTGTTTTACCACCAGCCACCACGACTGGAGCCTAACCAGTACCAGTAGGTAAATTATTTTTCCCTTTTTGTCCTCTGTAAAGATATGCGCACACACACACACACACACGTATGTTTGTTAGTTTCTGTTTGGCTGGTTGCGTTTTTGCTTTGATTGGTTGCTTAGAAAACGGAACTAATCAGACATTGCTTTCTGATTTCGATTAGGTTCAGTTCTTTAGTAGAGCGATAGCGTAAGTGGGACGATTTGGTTAAGTTAGGACTAAATTATGAGGTTGGCAGCTTTCAATTTAAACTGTATAGGTGAAATGGCGGACAAGAAGTAGTGGAATTATTTGAGGTATTGAGTTGCAAATGGCTACATTGATGAAAGCAGTGATAAAAAAGGTAGAGTTTGGTTTTTGGATCAGTTGCTTGCGTTTCCTGTGCAAAATGGTTATACCGAATTCTCGTTAACTTGCTAGCATGATGTTTGGAAAACCATGTCACAGTGCTTCGTAGAACTTGTAGAATTGATTATTATAAACTATATGATCATGTGAACTAGTTTTGTTCTATTGTTTTGTAGGATCATGTGAAGTCCCAATAAGCTAGAAAAGTTTGGTGTTAGTTCCTTTTTGTTTGGGTGGTGATGTTCTTCAGTAAGTTTGAAACATTGAGCTTCTTGTCATCAGCCAAACTTCGTCGATCAATTCCCATGGCCATTAAAAACCCACCCATCTCTGCTCCTTCCCATGTTCAAAGCTACAGTTCTGCCATCCCGCCATCCAAGACCCACCTCTACGCATCGTTCTTCTGCACCCTCGTACACCTGTACTTGACATGTGGCAGATTTTCCAATGCTTCTGGTGCCCTCTATTCTATGCGAAATCACGGCCTTGTTCCTGATTTGCCGCTCTGGAATCAACTTCTTTACCAATTCAATGCCTCAGGTTTTGTCTCTCATGTATCTTTTCTTTACGCTGAGATGCTCTCTTGTGGGGTTATGCCCAATATTTTCACCCGCAACATATTGATTCATTCTTTTTGCAAAGTGGGAAACTTGAGTCTTGCACTAGATTTCCTGAGAACTGGTGAAATTGATACTGTTTCATATAATACTGTCATATGGGGTTTCTGTAAACAAGGATTGGCTTATCAGGCTTTTGGGTTTTTGTCTCAAATGGTGAAGAGGGATATATCAATCGATTCGTATACTTGTAATACACTAGTGAACGGGTTTTGTCAAATTGGTTTGGTAGAGTATGCAGAATGGGTTATGGATAATTTGGTGGATGGTGGAATTCCACAGGATGTTGTAGGTTTTAACACCTTGATTGCTGGACATTGCAAAGCTGGTCAAGTTAGTCAGGCACTTGAATTGATGGAGAGAATGGGTAGGGACAGTCTGTCGCCTGATATTGTTACTTATAATACTCTCATACATGGGTTTTGCAACATGGGTGATTTTGTAAGGGCCAAGAGTCTTATAGATACAATGTTGAGATCACGGAGAAACAAAGAAGGCCCTCAAGATGAAAGAGATGATGGCCAGAATCAGACTAAAGGTGAGAACTTGAAACCAAACCTTATAACACACACCACACTCATTAGTTCTTACAGTAAGCAGCAAGGACTTGAAGAAGCTCTGTCTTTGTGTGAAGAAATGGTTATGAATGGCATTTATCCCGATGTAGTTACTTATAGCTCCATTATAAATGGCCTTTGCAAGTATGGGAGGTTATCAGAAGCCAAAGTGCTTCTAAGGGAGATGGAGGAAATGGATGTGGATCCTAATCATGTCTCCTACACTACCCTTGTGGATTCCTTGTTTAAAGCAGGCTCTTCCATGGAAGCTCTTGCCCTTCAAAGCCAAATGGTTGTTCGTGGCCTGGTTTTTGATTTGGTAATCTGTACTGCTTTAATTGTTGGACTCTTTAAGGTTGGGAAAGCTGATGAGGCTAAAGACCTGTTTCAAACAATTTCAAAGCTTGGCCTAGATCCAAACTCTATCGCCTACTCTGCATTGATACACGGGCTTTGCAATTTAGGAGACATGAATGATGCAGAATCTATACTTAAACAAATGGAGAAGCGCCACGTTCTACCAAATATTTTTACTTATTCTTCAATGATAAATGGCTTCATGAAGGAAGGAAAGCTTGATGAGGCCATGAATTTATTAAGGGAGATGGTGCAAAAGAATATCCTGCCAAATGCTTTTGTGTATGCAACACTAATTGATGGGTGTTTTAAGGCAGGCAAACAAGAGTTTGCTCTTGATCTTTACAATGAAATGAAAATCAGAGGATTGGAGGAAAATAGTTTCATACTTGATGCTTTTGTGAACAACATGAAAAGGTGCAGAAGGATGGAGGGAGCTGAAGGATTAGTTATGGATATGACTTCTGGGGGTTTGTTTCTTGACCGTGTTAACTACACATCTCTAATGGATGGTTACTTTAAAGCGCGAAAGGAGTCAATTGCTCTTAACTTGGCCCAAGAGATGATGGAGAAAAATATAGGGTTTGATGTTGTTGCATACAATGTCTTGATGAATGGTTTACTGAGGCTTGGGAAGTACGAAGCAAAATCTGTTTGTACTGGAATGAAAGAGTTGGGTTTGGCTCCTGACTGTGCCACATACAATACCATGATTAATGGATTCTGCAGAGAGGGTGACACTGAAAATGCTTTTAAACTCTGGCATGAGATGAAGTGTCAAGAGTTAATTCCAAACTCAAACACTTGCAACATTCTGATACGAAGACTTTGTGATACTGATGAGATAGGAAAAGCAATAGATGTCTTAAATGGAATGGTGGCTGATGGTTCTCTTCCTACATCATTTATTCACAGAATTCTGCTTGATGCTTCTTCAAAGAGTAGAAGAGCTGATTCAATTTTGCAGATGCATCATAAGCTTGTATGTATGGGGCTTAACCTCAATCGGGATGTTTATAATAATCTCATTACTGTCTTGTGTAGGCTAGGTATGACCATGAAAGCTACTTCAGTATTGAAAGAGATGACTGGAGGAGGATTTTTAGCTGATATTGATACCTACAATGCCTTTATATGTGGATATTGCAGAAGCAGCCATATGAAAAGGGCTTTTGCTACTTACTCGCAAATGTTGGCTGAGGGAGTTTCTCCAAATATTGAAACGTACAATCTTCTTTTAGGGGGACTTTCAGGTGCTGGTCTGATGACAAATGCAGAGGAGTTCTTTGGTCAAATGAAGAACAAAGGCTTTGTTCCTAATGCTTCTACATATGACACTTTGGTTTCTGGTCATGGTAAGAAGGGAAATAAAAAGGAAGCTATAAGACTTTATTGTGAAATGGTAAGCAAGGGTTTTGTTCCCAAAACTAGCACCTATAATATCCTTATTAGTGATTTTGCTAAGGCGGGAAAGATGAGCCAAGCTAGGGAGCTTATGAATGAGATGCAGACAAGAGGGACCTCTCCTAACTCTTCAACTTACAACATACTAATCTGTGGCTGGTGTAGGCTATCAAGGCAGCCAGAGCTGGAGAGAAATTTGAAAAAGTCATATCGGGCTGAGGCAAAAAGATTATTAACTGATATGAAAGAAAAAGGGTATGTTCCATGTGAAAGTACCGTTCTATGCATCAGTTCTACCTTTGCTCGACCAGGAAAGAAGGCCGATGCTCAGAGGCTATTGAAGGAACTCTATAACAAAAAGAACACATGATAGATGGGAATGAAGAATATAGGAAATACCCATTATGGCACATAGATTGCCTTTCATTCCATACTGAGGCTGGATTAATTCTTAAATTGGAAACCAAGTCCTGAAAGGCTTGATATATGGTATGCATTCCTCATTCCATACTTAGTATAGCTATTTGTTTTCGTTGAAAATTTGTAGAAGTTAAATTAAGTACTGAAGTTGTGGTATTCTGTTTTTGTTTCTGATCTTATTTTAGAAGTAAATCCAAATGAATGATTTAATGTGGTTCTTCAAGAGGAGTTTTGAAGTTTATATTATATGCAGTTGCCGAAAGGAGACATAAACTATTTGCGGAAGTTCTTTTCAATGTATGTGGGTGCGAGGTTATATATACATCCCCAAGAATATTTCTGCGGCACTGCCCTTCTTAGGTATATTACTATCCTTTTTTTGACATATCTGAACAGAGGTTTAAAACTAGTTATCCGATATTTGGATTCTAACTGCAAGCAATATTGTTGCCATTTTGGTGCCTTTTGTTGACGACTTGCTGCCACTAAATTTTCATTAAAACTGTTTGTTTACTAAAACATTAGTTGCCATATCGGAAGCTGTAGGTGTTGGTGATTCAATTCACAGCTCCCCAGTTGCCATATGTGGAGATTTAGTGCTAATGAGTTATTGCAGATTAGTTGAAAGAAGAGATGGTGATTCTACAACCTTGTTGGCCTTCTTTATGTTTTCAGGGGTCATATATATGTACATGTTCATTCTTCTAACTATGATAAATAACTAAGAGGGGTGTCTTGTGGCTAGATTTATTTTCTGTTATGATAAAGTTATCTATCAGCACTATGTGGAGATGCAAACTGGCCAGTTTCATATGTACAAAATCAAGTTCTCTGTCACTGTTCCCAGCACTGTGTCTAAAGACCTAACACTAGCTCTGTGTATGACAGTACAGGATGGCTCTTGAATGACCGAAGCTGTAAGGTTGGATTTGGACCCTGAACTGCTAAATTGGTGCATGGAGAACAACATAAATAAAGTTGGGGCTGGTGGATACTGCAGAATGTCCCTTTTTCATGGGAATGTCTTGCAACCTAACGACGCCAAAATAATAAAGTTTTATCCGAGAAGTTGAGGAGAAACATTTCACTCAGAGAGAACGGAGATGGTTTGGAGAGTGGTGGATAAGAATCTACTCTTCAAGTGGACTCTTCTTCCTCACAAGATGAGAAGTGCTTGAGGAACCATCTGTTACCTGCTAGAGCATTGTGTGTGCTTTTAACTAGAGGAGTTGTCTCCATCAATGTGCTGAACTGGTTCTGTATTTCAAGCATGCTCTTGATGCCTTGTCAAAGAAAGGTGGGTTATTTTTTATGGATTTGTATGGCGGTACATCCTCGGATTGCAAGCTAAGGCTTCAAAGGAGATTTGCCAATTTTCCGGTGAAAAACTTCATCGGAATCCCAATGTTGGTGTCTAAAAAGCAGAATAGTTTTGGTTTATTGCCTTTTAGTTTGTGAAGATTATTTAGGGACCTAAGTTTATGTGGTCGCGCCTCTGTGATGCAGAGAAGATCATCTTGTAACTGATTAAAGTATGTCTACTTGCAAAAATGGGGTTTTTTCTTATTTTTTTTATTTTTTTATTACAGTTTTAATGTCTTCTATATCGTGAAAGAATATTGAGTGTAGGATTCGTTATGAAGTGTTGATATATATATATATATATATATATATATATATATATATATTTTTTTTTTTGTTCCCGGTAACTTCTGAATCATTTGGAGAAGTTTTTAGTAGGACTTAGTCTAGGTGAGTCTCATTAAATGTAGTCTCTGCGTGAAACAAACACGAAATTACATTAAGAATTAGTCCAGTCTAGCCCAAGGAAGATAAAGGGACTAGTATCTAACAAATGACAACTAATGATTTTGTGCGCAAGAAAAAGCTAGTATGTAATAAATAACAATTAATGATTAAATAACAGAAAATGCTATTAATCTTTGATCTTATTTAATTTATTTAATCTAACGATTAAAAATTAAAAAAAAAACTTGTGAGAGGTAAGAAAAGATGGGCTGATAGCAACTACTCCAATAATAATCAATAACAACACGTGTTGGCGTTTGCAACCAGTTGTAGGCATGTACCTTTCAATGGCCAGCAGCAGCCGGATTTATAAAAATTAAAACCGGGGACCCACTCCAACACCCGCACGAAGGGAAGGCCCACATGAAAACGATACGAGCGGCCCCGGATCGGCAAACCGAGCCGGTCCAAATTGGCGTGGCGAATTAAATGACCAAAATCCCTGCCGTGGCCGAAACGACTTCGAGAAGATGACCAATTTAATTATTTCAAAATTTGAACGGCCTCAATAAAATCCTCTTCTGTCTAAGTTACGCGCATTTTAATAAGAGGAAAAAAAAAAAAAAAAAAAAAAAAGAGAGAGAGAAAGGAGGGAATTTTGTTTCCTCTGAGGACCAGGAATCCCAATCGCCAAGGGACCGCCTGGTTTTTCTTTTTTCCTTCCTTTCGGTTTGTTCTTCCCAGAAATTGTGATTCTGCGATCACCTTCTTAATTCGATTTCCAAACAGGTATTTTGGTTGTGTTGTCATTTGAATCTGTTTGGTTTGGGGGGAAATTTTTTCTGATTTGTCGAGATTTTGATCGGATTCGGATATTTGGTTGCGGAAATTTTCGAATAATTTGTTTTGGAATTGCAGAAAATTGAGATCGTAATGGCGGAAGAGCATCGTTGCCAGGCACAGCAGCTATGCGTCAACAACTGCGGTTTCTTCGGAAGCCCGACGACGCAGAACTTGTGTTCCAAATGCTACCGTGACTTGCAGCTCAAGGAACAACAGGCGATCGCTCTCAACCAAACTCTCATCTCCTCTTCCTCTTTCGCTTCTCCTTCCTCGTCCTTCTCTCCCTCTCGTCCGTTTTCGTCCCCGCTGAACTCCGTCTCACCCGCGCACAAGGCACGGGTGGAGCGTGTGGTCGAAGCGAAGGAGGAAGAGGCGAAGGAGGCCGCGCCGTCGGCGGGGGCGCAGGCGAACAGGTGCACGACGTGCCGACGGCGCGTGGGGTTGACGGGGTATAAGTGCAGGTGCGGGATGACGTTCTGTGGGACCCACAGGTACCCGGAGCAGCACGCGTGCGGGTTCGATTTCAGAGGGATGGGGAAGGAGCGGATCGCCAAGGCCAACCCGGTTGTGAAGGCGGAGAAGCTGCATAAGATTTGAGAGGAGGCGGCCGTTAATATCATTATTTCCAGGGTTGCCGTGGTCATTTTACTTTTCGTGGTGTGGGAAATTTGGGTAGGGGATGGTTGGCTGATGGTGTGGGTGGGATAATGCTATTGCTTGGTCTTTGTAAAAATTTAATCATAATTTAATGGTTTCCGCTTTCTTTCTTTCCCCTTTTTTCAAAAGAAAAAGAAAACAATTTGTCCATAATTCAATCAACAATTGTACGTGTGAATCATGTGATATGAAGGTTTCCTACTAACGAAATGTCTGTACCTAAATATATTATAGTACTTAAATACATTGTAGTGAATTAGTGGCACATAAGAAAATATGCAAAAAAATAAGTGTAACAAAAATTCCATACCTAAATATATGATACTAAACTAGTGTACCGAAATGTTCGTACCTAAACATATTATACTAAACTAGTGTACCGAAATGTTCGTACCTAAATTACAATGAATTAGTGGCACATAAGACAATATGTAAAAATATATGTGTACCAAAAAATCTCTACGAAAATATCTTCTTATATAAGATACTTACTATAATGAGAATTAAAATTTACAATATAATTTTAAAAATTTATTTATGAACACCATAAAATTATAAATAAAAAATAAAGACATTAAATACATAAACTGGCATTAGATAGAGTTTAGGGACTAAAATCAAATTTTAATCTTGTATAAGACATTTTTCTAAACTTCATCTTATTTAAGGATTAAAATTTAATTTTCTAAGGAAAAATAACGAAAAATCCAAAAAAGCTTTAGTTTTAATGAAAAATGACAAATAAAAGTGTAGTAAATAGTACCAGAAAAAGGTAAAAATGTGGTTTTTTGTTAAAAATGAACAGTACTGGAAGTGTTTCGTTAAAACTTCCAATTTTTTATTATTCTAATTGCCATGCCGTCAGCTCCCTAATTGCTATATGAAAAAGATTTTTTTTTTTTTTTTTTTTTTTTTTTTTTTTTGTGGGGCAAACAACATATATCTATTTCACAAAAGAGGTTGGACCTAATGTCAGCTACGGTGGCTGTTAGTGTTGGAGAATTCGGTTATAATTTTATTAGGCTAATTGAAGATTAACTCAATCAAGTAAGGAATCAGAATCAAATTCAATTATGGTTTCACAAAATAATTCTAAGATATTATTTATTCAATGATCTCCGGTATAATTCTTTCATACTTCATCTTACGGGTTACACACCTTAGCCAACCGGATGGCGACACATGGTGTGAGATCCCTCTTCTCCATGGTTGGCCCTATGCTCTATAAATGCCTCATGTTTTCACAAATTTTGGTAAGCTTTTGCCACACAATTAATCCCTAAAACTCTCTCTCTTCAGAAAGCTGACTTAGGCATGTCCATTGGCCAAACCCACCCCCCACTCCTCGGGCCCATGGCTTTGGTTTTTGGTCAAATGTGCTTATTTATTTTATATGTACAAATTCGCTAAGATCGAAGATAACATATTTTTACTAACACAGTTAATCTATTAAATTTTTCGTTAGATAAACAAAACAAAACCCTAAATCAACAACTCTCACCTCCCCTCTCAAACTTTTTCTTGGGCATGCAGTCGATCTCTTTCTTGTTATTCATATAATTGTACCGCACTAGGGATTTGAAATAGGGTCAGGAAGAAGTTTTTTTTACCCGAAGATGAGGAGAACGAATACTCAACACGTGAAGGTACTTTGCGCAAAAACAACGGAGGCCATTGCTTACACGGTTTCCTCCCCTTTTAGTTTTTATATTTTTATTCTTTGTCTAATTTTGTAATCTTCTTCCGTTTTATGTTTTTATTTTTAATATTAGTTTTAATTCACTTAAACATCCATGTCATTAAATGAATCAATAAGAACCTTCGGATGTTATGTAACTTAAAAGCTTAAAAAGACTGTAAAAATATTTTTCTTATGCATTAAAGATCTTCACTGCAAACACCTACAAATTTAATTGTTTATCAACAAAACCCATGAATTTATTTTATACATGAACGAAAAGTGAGTTGCTTACATTGTGAGAGTCTTTCTTTCTTGTAGAGAGTTTTTCTCACCTTTTTGTGTGAGGTTTTCAAAGTTGAGCAAATCCAGTAGCACCTAGCTTTGGCCGGGGTTGGTTGCCGTTTCCCCTTTTCTTTCCTTCTCTTCTCTTGTCTTTGCTTCTACTACTTTTTCCTCATGTTTTATTTCCCGATTTGTTTTGTGTCTCTTACCCTGCTAGTACGCCTCGTTCTAGTTCATCCTTGGTTCGATTTTCAGCCATGCATCCTGTTGAGATTGTGTGTAGAGCTCTGGTGTTTCCACCGGCTCCGGTGTTTCCAACACCACCACTTTCTTGTTGCTATTTGCCTTTTCCAGCAGTGTTGCTCGTGGGTTTTCACTGATTTCATCTTGATAGTTGGCTTCTATTAGTTGTTGGCTATCCTTACTACGTGGATGTGCTCGAGGAGCAGATCAGAATTGGATGATGTGTTTGATGAGGTGCTGCTTGGTTGTGGGTGAGGATTGGAGCACATCAGAAATCTCTATGGCGGCGGAAGTAGTGGAACTTTCTAGTTGCTATTGTTGTGCTTTGCCTTTTGGGGCAAATTTGTTGTTTGGCCCTTTTGTAATCTGTTTGTTTTGGCCCTTTATGTTTGCTTATAAGTTAGTTTTGGGCCCGTGGGTTGTTATTGTATGTATTGCTTTTCGGTGTTTAATAAAAAGCTTCCTTACCAAAAAAAACACTATTGAGTACAATCTCTTCAATGTCTATTATAATCAATTTTTGTCAAAAGAATTAGACTTTATTATACTCTAATGTAATGTTTACATTCTTCGTCAAAATATTGAAAAAAAAATATCTGTTAAGGGACCTTTTCTTTAGCATAAATCTTAGGAAACTATTATTGGCGTTCCAAAAATTTAATTATGCACTCTTCATAAGTGTATTTTTCTTTCTAAATATAAAAAATTTGGAGTGCACAATTAAATTGTTTGAGTACTAATAACAACTTTCAACCTTAAACCTAACAAATTATCACAGTTCACTAGGCACTTTTAAGAGTCGCTTTTTCTCAGGAAAATAAATAATTAAATTTATTTCTCTATTTTGGTATGTTTTTCTTATTGAGTTGCATTTGACAATATTGAAGGAATTTACAAGATTTTTTTTTTGTCAAATGATTGATTTTGTTAGATTAGCCACCCACGGAATTTGAATCTACGCTGTCATGTAAGGGCTCAATACCTTTCCAAGATGCTTTTTCCATTATATAGTAATACTTCTCTAAAATCATACAGTTGGGACCAAACTAATTTTGTAACTTTAGGAAGGTTATTATTTATGACTTATTTATTCTTAGTGAATGTTGTATTTCCTAAATAGTATTCCTTGGGTGCCAAATATTGTATTTCTTGCATATTTGTGTCCTCATTGATAATTATAACTATGTCGAGGAAAAAAAAAAAGTCTTCGTGAGAAGGAGCGCAAGTTAGGGTTTGGGTGTGCTTTGATGGCTACTGGGTCTACTCTTCCACATCATGGAGAATTTCCTATGGTTGTTTCAGTCAAAGTTCCATCTAAATGATCAAGAGGGGGTGGAAGTAGAGATTAGCGATACGGTGACGAAGCGTTAACATTGCTCCAAGTTCTTTTTGGTTGGCAAAGTATTGTCAAGGAAAACACCTTGGGCCAATGTGGTGATGGGGATGTTCAAGGATCTATGGCAACTCAAGGCTAATGTGGCGGCTATGACAATTGGGGATAATCGAATTTTGTTCTGTTTTAATACGGAAATTGAAGTGCAATGTGTTCTGCGTGGTAGTCTGAGGGTTTTTGGTAAGGCTTTGCTCCTTTTAGTGGAGGTGAAAGGTCTGGAGATGCCGATGAGGGTTCCCTTATGGGAGCAAGTGTTTTGGGTGCGAGTACATGGGTTGCCTTCGACCATTATGTCTAAGCGTATGGGGGAAGAATTGGTGGCTGCCTTGGAGAGGTTAGTGGCGGTGGATTGAGATAAAGATGGTACATGCCTTGGTGAGTTTATGCAGATTAAGGTGGCCATTAATGTGTTTCAGCTGTTGCGGAGGAGATACAAGTTCGATTACCAGAGTCTGAAGGGAGTGGGTTGATTGGGGTTCTTCTCCAGTACGAGCGTTTTCTAGCGTATTGTTACTTGTGTGGTAGATTAGATCACAGAGGAGTGCACTGCTCACACTACTCGGGTGGTCACATTGATGAAGTTCTGTCACTGTATGGGGGGTGGTTGAAGGCAGGGCAATATGTGTTAGGGGTGGGTGGTAGAGGGCAAGGTAGGAGGAAGAGAAGAGGGTGGTGAATGATGGGTACATGTGCTGGAATTCAAGTTGATGGAGGAGGAAGAACCAGTGGGGGGCCATAGGTTGTGGGTGGGGGGACGGTTAGCGGGCTGGATTTGGGAGTTGACTTTTCTGCACCAATTTTGATAAGGGAGGATATTGGGGAGGATTCCTTGGTATTTCTTGGGGAAGGCAATTAGAAGACAAGGACAACTTCGGCGTGAGTGACTCTATTATGTGCAAATTCAATTGGTAATTTTGGTGAGGAGTCGCATGATGTGGTGATGGGGGCGTGTGGGGTAACTGGTAGGGGACTTTGTGTGGGGATGAGGCGTTAGGCTTGGGTGATGGGCCACAGTTATTATTGGGTGGTTTGTTTCCTATTAGGGATGAGACACCTGATTTGGTTTGCAGGCCAGTGTCTCCATTGGGGTTTGATCTTTTTGGCCTAAACCCATTTATCTGTGGTGTACTCCATGAACAGGTTTCGAGATCAGGTGAAGAAAGAAAAAGATGTCAGGGAGATGTGAGGAAAAGCTTTCGGTGTACACATAATAGAAAAAGATTGTGTTCTTTGATCTCTCATGTTGATGGGGTTGCAATCTCCTTGGGGACTGGGCGATCGTCTCCTAACCTAAGTTTGCCTGCCAACTTAGAGTTAAGTTGCAACGGGCAGGTAGGGGAGAAAATAGTACAATCAGAGAAGCACCAAGCTAGAGATGGGGCTTCATCTGAGTACGCGAAGCTATGCTCAGTCCATTGGTGAGGAGTGCGGGCGACCACCTTCGCAGTTCATAATGAATGGGTTAAGTTGGAATTGCCAAGGAGTTGGGGACTTTCGTGCAGTTCAAGCTTTGTTGGAAATTATCCAATGTCAACGTACCCCCTTGGTTTTTTTGTGTGAAACCAAGTGTAGTGCGAAGGTTATGGAGGCAAAAATTAGGATATTAGGTTTTACTAATAGTTTTGTTGTCCCGAGCAATGGAAGGTCTGGTGGTTTATGTTTGTTATGGGCTGATGATGTGGAGTTGGAGGTTCAGTCGTCGTCGCTGAATCACATAGACACAGTGTGCAGGGAGGTCAGGATTGAGCATTGGTGGCGGTTGATTAGGTTCTATGGTCATCATGCGACGGTGATTCGACATTTATCATAGTCTTTGTTGTCTTCTCTTGGGCAGTAGTGGTCTTTACCTTGGCTTTGTCTCGGGGATTTTAATGAAATTATTAGCATGGAGGAGCAACTTGGTGGCAATGTGAGAAGAGAGAGTCAGATAGATGGGTTTCGCGTTACTATCCAAAACAGTCAGTTGGTTGACATAGGTTATGTTGGATGTGATTTTACTTGGACAAATAGTAGGGAGGATGAGGTGAGGTGCAGATTGGACCGTGCGTTGGCCACTAATTCATGGTTGGCTCGGTTCCATTTGTCTAGGGTATGTCACTTGAACCCGTCCAAGTCTGATCATTTACCCGTGTTGGTGGAGATTCAGATTTCTTTGGTGGTGCAGGCTAGGAAGGGAAGAAGGTTTCGGTTTGAGGAAATATGGTTACAAGAGGAAGGTTGTGAGAATGTCATTTAGAGTGGTTGGGCCTTTCCGAGTGTGAGAGTGCCATTATTCTAGGTTTGTGAGAAGATTCGTGCCACGTGGGTGGCGTTGTTGGAGTGGTAGCGCAATGTGTTTGGTTTGACGAGATTGGAAATTGCGAAGGTCTGAGAGAAGTTGGGTGCTCAAACATGATGGAGTTGAAGGCGTGTATGGAGGGAATTAATAGGTACTTTGGATTCACTACTGAGTAGAGAAGAGACGTTTTGGTGGCAACGATCTCGAACACAATGATTGAATAAGGGGGATCGGAATACAAAATTCTTTCACCAACGTGCTTCGAATCGGAGAAGGAGTGGGATGAGGCTTAGATTTGGCAAGAGTCTCCTGATGGTATTGAGCATGTAGTGGTGGATTATTTTAGGAAGATTTTTCAGTCCCAAGGGGTTTTGCCTAATGCCATGAGTGAAGTGATAGATGCGGTGGTTCCAAAAGTCACTCCGGTGAGGAATGTGGAGTTATTGAAACCTTATATGAAAGAGGAGATTAAGTTGGCTCTGTTTCAAATGCATCATTCCAAGTCTCCGGGGTTGGACGGGATGTTTCCGTTTTTTTTATCATAAATTTTGGCATATTGTGGGGGCGGATGTGGTGGAGCTGTTCGATCTTTCTTGACATCGAGCTGTTTGTTGTGTGAAGCTTGCTTTACGCATGTCGTACTTATTCCAAAAGTTAACGAACCTCAGGATATGACCCAACTAAGGCCGATTAGTTTATGCAATGTAGTGTATAAGATTGGAGCTAAAGTGTTAGCGAATTGTCTTAAAGGGATTTTTTCTACTATTATCTCTCCACATCATAGTGCATTTGTCCTTGGCAAATTGATCTCCGATAATTTGCTAGTAGCTGTGGAGATTGGGCATTTTCTCCATAACAAACGATGTGGTCGAGATGGGTATTTAGCTTTGAAATTGGACCATAGCAAAGCATACGATCGTGTTGAATGGAAATTCTTGGAGGCTATGATGTTTAGGTTGGGGTTTGCTAGGGAATGGATCAGAGTGATTATGGCTTGTGTGTCATCGGTTGCCTATTCTTTCCTAATTAATGGGGAGCCTAAGGGCTATGTTGTGCCATCCCGTGGACTCCAACAAAGGGACCCGATCTCACCGTATCTTTTCCTACTATGTGTGAAGGGTCTTTCGGCACTTATTGCCAAAAAGGAGCAGTGTGGGGCTCTTAGTGGTATTCATATTTGTGATGGTGCTCTCAATGTTCATCACTTACTCTTTGCTGATGATAGTTTTCTATTCGGAAAAGCTAGTCTTGATGAGTGTGCGGTTATTCAACATATATTGGATGTATACTCTCAAGCATCGAGGCGAGCGGTAAATTTTCAAAGAGTAATGTTGCTTTTTAGTGCAAATGTTGGTTCAATGGAGCAAATTTCTATGGTCGGGTTTCTTGGTGTCCAAGTGGTGGAGCAACATGAACGTTACTTGGGGCTTCCTACCTTTGTGGGAAAAATAAGGAAAAAAACATTCTCCTACATCAAGGAATGGGTTATGAATAAGCTATGTAGGTGGAAAGGAAAATGTTTGAGTAGTGCGGGGCGTGAGCTTCTTATTAAAGTGGTTGCTCAAGCCTTTCCAACTTATGCTATGGATTGTTTCTTACTTCCTAGGACTTTTTGTGATGATCTTCACAAGTTGATGGCTCGGTTCTGGTAGGGCAATGATCCGAATGCGAGGAAAATACATTGGTGGTCTTGGGAAAAGCTTTGCAAAGGGTATGGGCTTTTAGGAATTATTTGCATTTAGCTTAGCGGTTTTGGCTAAGCAGGGGAGGCGTATTTTCTAGCAACCTAATTCTTTGGTCGCACAACTATTCAAGGCTTGTTATTTTCCCACTGTATCCTTTTGGGAGGCAATCGTTCCGAAGAGTTGTTCGTATTGCTGGTCTAGTATTTTAAAGGCACGTGAGGTGTTAGTCTATGGCTCCAGATGGGTTGTTGGGAATGGTTGGGGTCTATTAAGGTATGGAAGGATAAATGGTTACCAAGACCTCATTCTTTCAAAGTTCTTTCTATTGCTGTTGCTGATCAGGAGGATATGCGTGTCCAGGAGCTTATTGATATGGAGTCTTGCTTGTGGAAATTGGTTGAGTTACATGCTTTGTTTTCAAAGGAGGAGGTGGGTTTGGTTAGTACTATGCCGATCAGTTTTCACTTACTGCCAGATCGGTTAGTTTGGCATTATAATTCTGGGGGTGAGTATATTGTTAACAGTGGCTATCTGGTGGCTAAGGAGTTGGTGCAATCTAATTCGGTTGGCGTGTTTACGTTGGAAGGGAGCAATGCTTTTTTACCTTTTTGGAAGTCAATATGGAGGGCTAAGATTCCCTTTAAGGTGAAAATTTTTACGTGAAAAGTTAGTCAGGACAATATTTCGACTAAATTTAATCTTGCAAGGAAAGGGGTGCACCTTGATATATAGTGTAGGGCGTGTTTGGGGAATCTTGAAATGGATAGGCATGTGTTCCGAGAGTGTGTGTTTGCAAAGGCTGTGTGGTTGGGGTCTCCGTTGGGGGCTAGTATCTTGTCAGAACCAGGAACGTTGATGTGTGAGTGGCTCCTTTAAGTAGTTGAGAATCAAAGAGCTAAGTTTGATCTTGTTTGCATGGTTCTTTGGGGCTTGTGGCAGGCACATAACTCTCTGGTATGGGATAGGCATCGTGGACAACCTATGAAGGTAGTGCAGAAGCTTGTGTGTTGGTATCATGCATTTTTGGCAGCCCATGAAGTGTAGAGTGTGCCAAAGCCAGTTCTTTAACTCAAATGGATGACCCCCTCTGATGAGTGGGTTAAAATCAATATTGATGGGGCCACACGACTGAAGCATTTTTCTGGGGGAGTGGGAGCTGTGTTAAGGGATTGGACGGGGAAGTTTTTAGCAGCGGGAGCATGGAGGAATGAGGGTATTGGGTATGCTCTTCATGCGGAATTTGAGGCAGTTTTGGAGGGCTTTCGGTTGGCGGGGATGTTGCAGGTTAGACGGGTTATTGTGGATAGTGATTCTGCTCTCGCTATTGCTGCTATCAATAATTGCTCTTGGGATTTGTTTGAGTTTGGTTTGCTAGTGGAGGATGTCAGGCAAGTGGCGGAGTTGCTTTCCCCGGTCCATTTTGTGCACGTGCCAAGAACATGTAATGGGGTTGCCCATAGATTAGCTAAGTTTGCCATTTCTATTGGCAATGAATTTGTATGGTTAGAAGACCCTCCTGATCTCATTCAGGACCTCCTCAGCCAGAAGTTGATGCAGTGCATTTGATTTCAATAAAATATCGAGTTTTCGTCAAAAAAAAAAAAAGAAAAAAAAGATGGGACAACAAAAATTATATATGGAGTTTACTCTAATACACAATTGGTCTCAAGTTGGGACTAGAATTTTTATGATTGTAAAGAGGTTATTCCATTATAGAGTATTACTTTAGAAATGGTTAACTGTATTTGTAAGAACAGATACGTGTTTGAAAAATCATTTCATATTAGGTGGCATCATACAAAGATAGGTAGAATGAAACTTCATTTTGATGGCTTGGTTAGCTTAACAAATTCAGCCTCAATATGCTTTATTTGTTGAGAGTTAAGAATCTAGGGTAACGGTCTTTGCAACCGAAATTTTCACTTTATAAAATTGCAAAGAATCAAAATGGATTTTAAATTAGGGTTTGACAAGATTCAAGTGGAAGGTGATTCGAAGGCTCCGATTGAGAAAGTTTCCAAAATCCAAGCATTTTGGAAGGTGCACATTTTGCTGGTTGGAATTCTCTCTTATTAGTTCGTTTCATGCTCCTTTCAAACTTGTTTCATCATCTGTTTTTAATTTTAATTATTTATGGAAAAATATTGGTAGAACCGTTTATAAAAGAAACAAGTGCTGTATATGAATCGCTCACATAATCTTGAGAATTGTAGGCATCCGCGGGATTAATTCGTAACCCAATTTTCTTCTATTTTTTGTTGGTAGAATTTCCTTTCATTCTCACTTTGTTTTTCTTTTGCTTTTTGCTTTTTCAGCAGATTGATGTGGGTTCTTCGAAATAGCAAAAAACCCTAAGTAGACCCCACCCCAAATCCCACCCACTCTCCATCATTGCTTTGAGCTGCGAGAAGGAGAGGAGACCATGCCTCCACTATTCCACAACACTCTCCCTCTCCCACTACAGAAATCCTCAACAAGTGCAAATCACACCTTTCAACTGCCCAATCAATAACCTTCATCCCACCACCAAAACACCCTAATATATAAAGTGGTCAATTTTTTACTGTATTTCCACTGCATTGCATCTCCCACAACTCCCCAGGGAAAAAAAAAAAAAAGAAAAAGAAAAATCCCATCGCCTTTCAAAGTCTCAAGCTTTTCGCCTGCAATGGGGTTTGTCACCTGCTGGTTTCTCCAATCCGGTCCAAACCCCACACTCCCTTTAGCATTTAGCATCATGAAATTTCCATTTCTCAACCAAATCCCAATTTCTCATTCTCAGTCCCACTGAAACACTCCTCAGCAGAATCCCAGATGCAAATCCCATCTACTTCCCAAATCCCTCTCTGAAAATCCTCACTTCCCTAATGCCAAAATCTGTAGAAAACCAGGATGAAGCCGACACGCAGAGCATCAAGATCTGCACTCCCATCCATTTCTGGCCGCATTTAGCGACACCCATCAACCCTTTCAACGATCTCTTCACTCTTCCCATGAAGCGCTCTGTCCGCCCGTTATTCAGCATTCTCCTCCTCATTGTGTTCGCCGCCACGCTGAGCTGCCGGAACGCCGTCCGCCATAGCTTTGAGCTCGAGAATAAGGTGCTAATCCAACCGTCGAGGCCGGTGTTCAATGCCACTCTGCTCAGATTCGCCGCCGTTGATGCAGGTGAAGCTCAAGCCAAGAAGGAGATTGAGGAGCTGTTGGAGGGTAACTTTGCCAGTCTCGGAAAGTACCGGACTTTCGCTTCGTGGAGGCGATTTAATCACCATGATATCAGAGCAAAGACGTCCACTGGATTGCCGGTAATGCTCCGCTCTCCCCGATTCTATCGTTATTGGTTGGATTTTAGGAGGGTTTTGAGTGATTGGTCGAGAAACAAACGGTTTCATGCTGATGTTATGTTGGATTTAGTCAGACTTGTTAGGAATCCCATTGATAGGCACAATGGCTTGGTGGGTTCGGAGCAACGGCGCTATTCGTCGTGTGCGGTCGTCGGAAACAGTGGGATTTTGTTGAAGAGTAATCATGGAGCTCTCATTGATAGTCATGAGGTTGTCATTCGATTGAACAACGCGAGGATCCAGAGTTTTTCGGAGAAAGTTGGCTCGAAAACCAGCATTTCGTTTGTAAATAGTAACATTTTGCATCTTTGTGCTCGGAGAGATGGTTGTTTTTGCCACCCTTATGGACTGAATGTGCCTATGATTATGTACATTTGTCAACCGGTGCATCTCTTCGATTACACGATATGCAACATGTCCCACAAAGCGCCTTTGCTTGTGACTGATTCTCGGTTTGATGTGTTGTGCGCGAGGATTGTGAAGTATTATTCGTTGAAGCGGTTTGTGGAGGAGACGGGGAAGTCGTTTGAGGAGTGGGGGGCAGTTCATGATGGTTCCATGTTTCATTACTCTTCCGGTATGCAGGCTATTATGCTTGCTTTGGGAATTTGTGACAAAGTTAGTGTTTTTGGATTTGGGAAGTCGGATTCAGCGAAGCATCATTATCACACGAATCAGAAGGCCGAGCTTCGATTGCACGATTATCCAGCGGAGTACGCGTTCTATCACGATTTAGCCGAGAGACCGCAGGTAATACCGTTCCTTTCGGACAAGTTCAACATTCCTCCTGTGGTTCTATATCAATGACATTTTGGGAGTTGAATCATTTACTTTTGTGGAATCAGTTGGTATGAATTGTTGCACTGTTAGTGTTGTAATTGTAGTCTTCAACAGCAGTTGTTGAAGACTTATGTTTAACACTTTGAGCCTCTACTATCTAAGATAGTTTTGGGAAATATCAACTGTAAAATTGGAATCCAAATCAGGTTATCATCTGTTTTTTGATTGAATTCGTTGGATTTCGACATTGAAATCATATGCATGATCGACCATAAGAAGTTTTCAAACTGAAACCGGCCTCGATGTGATGTTACAATTGTCGAAAATTACGCTTCTTTTTCTTTCGAGTTGGTTGCAAAGGAAGAGTTCTTCCTTTACCATGCTGTCTTCAACTTTTGTATTTCATTTTGTATCGTAACGCTCCGCTATATTAGAGGCACTACCTTAATTCACATATACGGAAGTATTGTTACAAATGGAATTGCAGACTGAATCTACAAGTTTGAGGCTCGTTTGACAACCATTTCGTAGCCGTAGCCGTCACTTTTTGTGCAAAAGACCAAAACTTTGTACAAATATGATCCAAAAGGTCTAAAATGGTTATCATACACCTCCCGGTGATCGTTTGAGATGATCGGTGGCCGCGCTCTTATAAGAAAAAAAAAAGCAGTCGCGACCTCGTCTCGAGGCTCAAATCACTCATTTTTTCACATACGTGTACAGATGTAAACAGTATAAAATCAGTATAAAATCGTGCTTGAGTAGCATGTATATCACCTTTGAGTCTTCGGATTCACATGCTTCTACAATTTCAGGGTGCCGAGAAACACCATTACTAGAGACCGACTGGAAGATTCGTGATGACGTTATATTCAACAAAAGTTCATCTACAAACCCTTCCCAAAGACATACCTACTACTAAGGCTACTTTCAGCAAAAGAAAAAGTCAAAAGGTCTGCGCAACGTTATACTCCTCCTCCGTTTCCCTGGCTTTCCTTCCGGTGACCCCTTCACTCCTCCGGCTCCATCACTGAATCCTTCTCTTCATACTTCACAGCTACCAAAAACCTGATGCTTACCTGAAACAAAAGAAATACTTGAGAAGCCATGCACCAATTCGAAAACTGGACTGCAAACTCTATCAAGTACAGATACCTGTGCCGGATCATAAATAGCATACTCGTTGTACTCGAGAATGCTTTCTTTATCATCTGAAGGTACCAGGCGGCCACAAGGAACTTTGATATCGTCTTGCCAAACAAAGTGCTCCGATTCATCAGTTTTCTTCCTCCCCAAGCCTTTAACTCCTACTTTCTTCTCCTCTAAAGATTTGGTATCCTGCGTCATTGAATTGCACAAGCCCATTTGAGTTAAAACTTAATGGAAACATTATCCAGAACTTGAATTAAAACCATTTTCTCAGGTTCTACCTCCGGTGCGGTCTTAACCTTGGTGATCTGGTCTCCTTGAGAGGCTACAGCTAAAACCAAGAACCCTTCCGGTCTGTCCACTGCAGTAAACCCGTACCTTGCAGCTTCTGCAGCAGCATCAGAGCACACAATAGCCCTTCCAAACTGTGAGCCAAAACCCAGATATTAGTATTCAATTAGAGAGCTTACGCACATTAAATCATACGGGGACAGGACTTGTAGTAGCTGTAATTATATTACCATATAGCCTGGAACAGGCAGAGAGCATATTGCTGGCAAGAAACCCTTATGCAGGTGCCTCAACATATTTGAGCTCCGTGTTCCTGCAGACAGAAAACCAAAAGTACAGTAAAATCCTTGTTTAGGCACCACCATGCAAAGTACTGTACCAGTCACTCACCCTACTGGAGGAAGTTAATACAAATCGAGCTTCGTTCTTGGAAGGTGCTTATTCGTGTAAAGAAATAATAATCTGTTCAAGTAAATGAACAGGACTACAGAACTTACCACACCATAAGAGCACTTTGTTCGGTAACTTCTTTATTTCATCCAGAGATTGGCAAGCACTTGATTCGATAACAAATATGTTATCAACAGACACCCCATATTCCTGAAAAGCATTTTTGATTACCACCAACACACATCCATATTCTGTATAGTAGTTGGTGGTTTTAATGATTCCAAATCTATCTTAAACATGCATGCTTACAACATCTCCAACTTTGACAGGTTCGTAGGTCTTCTCCAGGTACTTCAGGATCATCTTGTAGTCATCAGATTCCTTATCCAGTGGAGAAATTGAGCAGCCCAATTTGTTGTATCGCTCGGACAAGGGGTCATCAAGGGTAGATTCACCCATGTCTCCAATGAGATGGGAAGCCATGGTTATGTCTCGAATAGTTTCAAGTGCAGCTGCAGCCTGCAAGATTAGACCGGAAATGATTTCAAGGTGCAGTGGACATATCCAGAATCAAACAAGTGACATATGATTTGCTTCTGCTTACATTATCTGCAAGTTCCTGATAGTCTCTGAAGATAAAAGGTCTAGTAGAGTGCATAAGGGTGAACCATCGTTGACTAAAATCTGACCAAACTGCCTCAGCCTTCGGCCCTGCATCCTTCATTGATTTCAATGTCTCCACGAATTTCTGAAGAACCTCCTCACCTGAATACACACCTTTGTCATTTTGTAAAAGAGTGGACAAGGAGGGTACAGGAGGATCTTTGAGGAAGTTCCTTACATCGTTTTAGGTGGACAACGGAAAGCATCCCCATTGGAAGTTCGGGCGCGTCATAACCCATTTCCATTAAAGCATATCTACATTTGAAACAGCTGGTTTGAGGACTTCCAGAGTAAAAAGACAGTAGATAGTCAAATGCCTGGAACGGAATCATACTTGTAAATCTCTTGACTGCATAAAACCTTCATGAAATTTGCAACCATCGGCTCAAGTTTGCAATGTGTGGCAGCAACTCCCAATTGGTGAAGCCCAAGCCCTCCATGCCTCACATCAACTCCGTCATCCTGTTCAGAGTAGCAAACGTTTCACATGGCAGAATAACATTGCAAACAGAAGGAAATGAGACACAGTACCATGTCCATAGGGTAAAACTTCAGCGGCTTCTTCTGGATTTTCTTCTCTCTTTCCCATGGTTCAAACTCATTTCCGGTTGCTTCCTCGAAGAGCCTCACAAACTCCATGACAGCGTAGTCCACATTATCCCACTCTTCAAGCCTTTCCTCCGCATTAGGGTCATCGCCAGCTTTTCCTTTCTTGTAGTACAAATGCAGGTTGCACTGTGGTACTGTAATAAGTTGCATGATGCAATAACTGCAGAAGAAACTTGAAAATTAAGGCCAGTTGACATCATCACAAATAAACTCAAATAGCTGGAGACGGTCTAATTTACTCGTTCAGTTTTCTGCCCAGATCACAACGAGACAAGGCGCAGTTGTATAATATGCCATCTCTCTCAAAGATTTTCCCGTCTCGCTCCCGCAATTTACTATCCTTGTGGACACTTCTCTTCCCATATATCTTCAGCTGCAGTCATATACGTTATTGTTGTGATTACAGATACAAAATTTCAAATGGAGTGCTATAGATATCTTTGAGGTGAAAATTCTGTACTTCTGTTGAAAGGGACTCAAGTGCCTCTTCGCTTGGATCCATTTTGTACCATGGAACTCCTCTGCCATCGGGAGCAAGATCACTAACAATATCATACGCTTCGAGAGGCTGGGGTTCTTGTTTCTCGATGCTGTCTTTCAGCCATGCTTCGCTTATTACAGGAATTCCTCTTTCCCTGCAGAAGGATCAGAACTCTCAAGTGATACTTCTCAAATGAAAATTCCAGAACACTACTATTTTCGCAGTGGAATTAATAGGGGAACTCAAAAACACTGCTATTCTCAAGTTGGAATTAAGGGTAATGCTGGGAGACAATTTCTTATCCTCCTTATAGGCAACAGTACAGCAATACACTCGAAGAGACCTATTCTATAACTCAAGAGAAATGTTCATCGCTTATGGCCAAGGGAAAGAAATAATTACGCACATTGCTTCAGCAAGTTTACCCGTGCCACCTCTGTCTCGCTCCGCAGGGGATGCAATCAGGCAAGTTACACCTACAAGTGTTTGTAATAACAATTACAAGTCTAGACAGAGTACACTTTTATCTGCAGAAAATATGTATACAACATAAGCACAAATTACCAATCACATGGTTGGCAACTTTTCCTCCGTGTTTTTCTATTTCTTTTCTCCAGTATTGCTGCAAATATTGATACACAATCAGTAAGCACCACAAATTGGCAAATGCACAATTGATAACGACAACATGACTGTGTGTTACATACATGAGATGCACTAAGACGGCCCATAAGCGACATCAACATCCCAGTAAAAGGCTTAACTGGGATGCTTAAATGCTTCTGAGGACGGCGACCTGGGTCCTCGTAATCCTTTAGCAACTACACCACAGATGAGCTCGTTAAGTTGACATAGATATTAGGGGCCATAACATAGCAGACGCACTAAAAAGAATAGAAGAGGCAACTGCGAATTACATCGGATGCAGGAGAGTTGAGGACACTATCTGGCAACTTGATTGGTTCTAGTTTCCTTGGCGGATCCATTGTAATAAATGTACAAGTTGCCCACTCACTATAAGATCCAGTGCAAGAATAGCGTATAACCCTGAACTCCAAATCGCCATTGCATGCGGGACATTTATCTAATGGACCATAAAACAGCAAGTCTTGACTGTCCAAACATTGAATCGAATATGATTAACAGTTGCAAATAATCAAGCAATGCTCCTTTACATTAGCAAATAAAATTAATTGCAAACAAAAACGGACTAACCATTTCCGTAGAATGGTGGAATCAGAGCCGGAGGAGTCCTGGCCATTAGCTTCCAAGATTTCGCGCATCTGTTCGGTTGAAAGGTTGTCCTTGACCGCTGCGCAGAGCTTCTCATACTCGGCAACTAATTTCTCCGAGGATTTTCCATTTGTATTGCCGTTGTCACCTTCAGATTTGGCCTTCTTTGGAGACTGCTCTGCCTCATGAGCCTTGCTCTCGGCTTTCTGCTTCCTCGTCGTCACTTTGTCCTCTTCAGCATTTCCATGAGAATGAGACCTTGTCTCATGGACCTTGATAATGTTCAGTTTACACAAAACATATAGTTAGTAAGCTGCTAAGGCCTTTTACTACCCTAAACCCTACTCTTAAAAGAAGGAAATGGGGAGAAAATTTAACAATATAGCTACACTTTTTGCCTTTTTTTCCCTTAATAAAAACAAACTAAACTTAGACGTAGGGTGCCGAATTTTACCAAGTAACAAAGAAACATCTGGTGTAATTGGATTAAAAGGTAAACGTTTTAACTAGGATTCCATCATTTTAAACCCTAGGTACTTTTCTGAAAGTAATCATAACTATTTTGTTCTTCCTTCTCTTTCGATTTTTGGCTGTATATTCTCTTATTAAGATCTTACGAATAATTCAATAATGTTTCAAGAAAAACTAGAACCTAGTGTTTTATGGCCGGGAAGAAATCCTCCTAACCTTCTGGAAGAACCCACTAGCTAGCTAAATTTGTAAGACATAATACCCTTCCCTTAATTTTTGTTTACTTAAGTTCAAAGTAAAATATTGGTTACAAAGAACTTAAAATATTAATTACAATACTTCTATGTATTTGACACAATCACCATCTTGACGGTGAGATGATAATTGTAATATATTCAGATGAATTATTGTGACTGTAAGATGTTGTGATTGTATAAATATATTATAGTCTATCCCAAAAGATATTTTCAAAATTTGGCTCACAAGAATTTAATAAACTCAGATTCAAAATTTACATAAACAAATAAACCAGAATTGGTGTCGCAATAACAGTACCACTAAGAGCTTCAACTGGACAAAAAAGTAAGGACTGAAACACGTACCTTCATATTTCAGCTACAAGTTCTTCTGCAGGAACAGATTTAAGAACTGGATATTTTTTTCTGCACTGTCTACTTCAACTTACGCTTTTGGTGGAATTGTATTTTTACAACAGCAAAACAACATGTCGAAATAGTTGAGCATGGCTCGGGGATATAAGCAGATGAAGACACCCCAAACGGACACGTACATTCCTTTTGCTGCAGGGCCTTCAGTTTCTCTGTCGTTTCATTTGTGCGACAGGTGTTGTGATATGAAACGTGTCCATCTCGGAAGTTTTAAGCCGCTTCGGCCTTTTGACATGTGGAAATCTAACAGTTGAATGTGAGAGACTTTGCCCTACTCTTGCATGCAAAATCCATGTTTTATTTTTCTGCATATTTTGAGTGTAACAAGATTAAATTTCTTTTTTGTTTAATTATCTTACTGAGATTTTGTATAACACACGGCTTGGTCTCCTCGGGACTTGTGGGGATGAGGCCAAATGTAGCACAAACAAGGCTTGGAGTTGTCGAGGTCAAGGTGTTGGAAGTTATCATGTTTTATTTGATTGCTTAAATGTTAAAATGGCGTCTGTGTTCTTTTCTATTAATAAATTTAGTAACAGAAATTTTAATTTAACTAATTCAGTGTTTGTGTTTAATACAGTTAATCAATTCAGTTTAATCTGTAGAAGTTCTCTTAAAAGGCATTTAAAATTATTTAAAAAAAAATTGAAATACACATAAATTAAAATTTTTAAATAGAAAAAAAGACAGCATAAATCACCACCCCACCTTATTCCAGCCGTCATCCCTCTCTCGATCTGGTCATCCTGTTCTTGAGAGCTAATGGCGCGTTGTCCTCCCCGCCATGTCAAATTGTTGGTGTCACCCTAACCGCATCATTATGCTGCCTATCATGAGAAATTATTTGATGGTACAGTATTACCACTTGTCACTGATAGCTAGTAGTACCCATCAATAAATGCATGACATGTGGTAAAGTAATTAATAAATGAAAATTGATGGCTAGGTTTTACATGATTCTAATGCAGCTAGGTCTCTACCAAAACCAAAACTGATGCCCGCCTTGTCTACACCCTCATTTTCCCCAAAACTGATTCCTCATATCCCATTTTCCTTTTTCGCCCAAACCAAAAACTTTTGTCGCCTCCCTGTTTACTTGAATTTTATCCCTTTTTTTGTTTTTTAACAAACAATAGTATCTAAATTGAGGGGATTGGAGAGAGGACTAAGCGTTGTAATGGACTTGCCATAATATTATGATTAAAATTCGCCTTTGGCGAGAATCGAACCTAAGACCTCTCACTTATAAGTGTAGAGGAATACCACTAGATCGTAGTAGTAAGTGGCAAAGCTCATCCCAAAATTAAAACCCCCAAACTACAAAACCCAGAAATCTCAAGCTACATGTATTGGAAATTTTTTCTTGAATTTGACTGCAATTTGGTATTTTTGCTGCAAAACTGATTTGACACGCCCCAATTCCGATATTCCCAAATATCAGGGTAGGTACGTGCTGGCTGACACTCGAGGGTGACGAAGCCATTTTAAACATGCATGCAAATAAACGATATAATTAGAAAGAGATACACTAGTACATAATCGTGTTCAGAGCGTACAACTAATCAAGAATACAGTGAAAGAATTATAATAGAAAGGTATGAACCAAGGGGTGGGTCCTACAATGAGGAAACTCGAAGATATCCATGCGGAAGTGCTATGACGCTGGGATTGTGTGCCTCGATTCTAACTCCCGAGGGAGCGCAAAAACAAAAAAGGTGAGTGGACCATAATTTATATTAATATGAATAATATGAAAATCATTTTCTTTCTGAACATACTAACCCCCTGTTTTGAAAACATATATAATACTATATAGTAGGCTTTATAAAAAAAATCCTAGCATGCCGTGCAAAACATTCGTAAAACATGTATGTAAAACCAATGCTCAGAAATGGTAATATCGTCGCCCGAAGGCATATCCGTAATCTCATCAATGATGTACTTAACTAGGGGTATCATAGTTGCCCGAAGGCAATACCTGTCCATCACCCGAAGGTGAAGCTGTACGACACTGGGTTATGCCAGTGAAAAAACCAGGGTCCATCACCTGAAGGTGAAGCTGTACGATTCTGGGTTATGCTAGAGAAGAGGATATATAACATCACACATCGACACTAGTTGCGGGCTAGGGAAGCTGGGGGTATCATCATAATCGCCCAAAGACAGTACTTGTTCATCACCCGAAGGTGAAGTTGTACGACACTGGGTTATGCCAGTGAAGAAACCAGGGTCCATCACCCGAAGGTGAAGCTGTACGACTCCAGGTTACGTTGGAGAATAAGATATATAACATCACACTGTATCCAATGGCCATAGACATCTACATACCCGTGTTGTGTGGATGTGCTGTATGATAACCCACTAGATAAGTACTGAAAACATACCTCAAACATCTCATATCAAATCCGGAGCTCAAAAGCTCAAAGCCACATCTCATAAATCCATGGTAAATCACGTTCATGAATCCATAAAATAAATCATATTCGCAAATCCGTATATAAACCGTATTCGAAATCCATAGAAATTTATATATGCAAATCCACTAATTCGTAACCTTTAGTAAAAACGTAATTTCAATAAATTATAAATATTCCGTAAATGCAATTTAAAGAAATCATAAATTACTTGTAAAACATATAATAAAACATGCTCAAATCATGAATTATGAAATGCATGCTAGGCTAATATTTTATAAAAACATATAAGTTAAGAAGGGGTTCACTCACAGATATTTTGTTTCTCGGAAACCGTTTGAGCTAGTGAGAATGTTGCCACCACCACCGATGCACCTAAGCACATATAGGGGCCATTTAGTAAAACTTTATTAAAATGATCGAATTTCAGAAAATGGACAGTGAATTTTGATTCGGCACGTCGAAAAACCTTAGAAGGGACCTGGGGTTCCCTTACGCACTGAGTTGAGTCATCGGAAAGTTCGTCGGAAAAGTCGCCAGTGCGGAGCACAGTACCTCCGGCAGGGGAATGTGTGCTCCACGCCTCGGCCATGATGAGCACCCACACAGAGGCCACGTGCCGACTTAAGAGGCTGGGTTGGGATTCAGGTCAGATTCGGGTTTGGGCTTAGGTTATAAGTCAATGGGTTAGGGTTTTGGGTTCGGGCTAGGATTACATAGGCCCAAGGTTTTAGGTTGGGTTTTGGGTTGTATCTGGTTAGGGCTAGTGGATTGTTGGATTAGGCCAGGTTAGGTCGCGGGTTTTAACCCGGTTGAACTCGTGGGTTGCTGGACCAAACGAAGGAGAACATCGAATTTTGGCTAGAAAACTTCTCGAGCTCTGATCACGGTCAAAACTCAACCATAAAGATTGAGATTATACCTTCGTGGTCCCTCGCCGTGGTTGGAAATCGTTGGAAAAAGGCTCGAAAACCACCGGACCTTGCCGGAAAATTTAGAAATTTTCTCATGAGTTATAGTTGCAATCCAATAACACCTAAACAACTTAAAAAAAAAAAAAATTCCTAAACATACTCTAATACAAATTTGAGGAAGTTTGGGAGAGTTTTCGAAGCTCACCGTCGTCAGAGACGACGAGGACTCACTGGAGAAACCTTTGAACAGTGATGCTGCCACTGTGAAAAGATAGAGACATCATCCAGACTTGGTATTTTGAGAGTCTGACATCGATCTGTTGGGGGAAATGTTGGTAAAGATGGTGGTCTGTAGAGTGGCTCGTCGAAGGAATGATGTGGTGTGTGAGTGCGTTCGGAGAGAAAGGTTGCAGAGATGGGGGAGAGAAAGAAGAAAAGGTAGTTGGGAGGAGAAATGAGAGCTGAGGGGTGAAAGAGAGTATGTAACGGGAGAAAAGGAGAGGGAGAGAGAGTTCTAGAGAAAGAAAGAAGTAACAGGAAAGCGAAAATGGGAACCCTAGAAATGGGGAGGAAATTTGCCACGTGTCACTCTAGGAGTGGCCCAAGGTGGAAAATATCTCAACTTGTGAAATTACCAAAATGCCTTATTGTTCCGATTCCTGTAAATTCTTCGTTTTAGCTCTAAATTCAATTCCGTTTGTGCCTACGCATTTGGAATGACGAGTACTTCAAGGATAGGCCAAGAAAAAGAATCTTACATGTCATGACAATGCGGTCAACAAAAGTCAACGTTTTTGCCTCGAAGGGTATTTTCGTAAATTCACTCTTTGTAATTTATAAAATCTTAAAATTTGGGGATAGGTTATTACAGATTCCTCGTAGCAACATGCTTCAAAAGTCCATTCCTTTGGGCAACTCTAAAAGGGAGACCCTGATTGCAAGGAGAAGACTTTTCTGACTAACTTGTACGCATTTTTGCTGCTTGCTTATCATAATGATGCACAAATTCAATGTCTCATTGTCTTGGTAGAAATTTGGTGGAAAACGTTATTTGTACTCTCACTTCTTTGTGAAGATTGTATCCGATATGTGAAACTATCGTGGCTAAATGTCGAACACCATTTGGTATGAAGAGCACACAATGTTTTCATCCGTGAGCAACCTATAAGGTTGAATTCTGCAACTACCTCATCCCAAGTCGATTGGAATTCCAATTCTGTTTCACAATATTTAAGCCATTTATTGAACACATCTAAAATAAGACTTGACATTTTTTTTTTTTTTTGCATAATTCTGAGATATGTGCCATATCAGAAAAAAAATTTCAATGCCTTTTGCCATTTCTTGACACTAATCAGTAATTATTGTCTTTGGCTTCTGACCTCTTATTGATTCTAAAAAAGTATCAAATAACCAAGTAAACGTTTTTGTTTTCTCAACCAATAAAAAAGCATAACCGAACAATATGTTTTTTTTTCTTTTTGATACGATAGGTAGTATCAAATGCTACGACATCACCAAAGCATTCATAGCCAAGTCGTGATCTTCCATCTCTCCAAAAATAGTTTTTCATTTGATTTTCTTGATCCACTCGTACAGTGTAAAAGAACCTAGGATCTTCTGGTTGCTTGTGTTTGAAAAGGTTGATCAAACTTTGAGCATCCCTTGCTTCAAACACGACCATTTTTTCCTTATTCCCAATATTCTTTGTGTAAAACCTACATTTAGAGACGCTTCTTTTGCTGAAGGTTCTAAAAGACGCTAGGTGCTCGTTGGGCGGTGAGCTGGGGCCTAGCCTCTAGGTGGCTAGGCGGGGTCTAGGCAAATTTAACTTAATCTATTATATTTCATGTAAATAAGTGTATGTTTATACTTTTTATATATATACATAATTTCATCATAAACTAAAAAATAGAATGACATATATATTATGAAGTATTGGAATATAATGAAAACATGGGGAACAAGCATATAATGTGTGCTCATTTAAGTATTCGACAAGTCTTTTACAATTTATTGGAAAAAAAAATGCAAAATGAAAGTTATCTATTTTCTGCCTAAGTGAGTTGCAACTTAGGTAGGTGCCTAGGCGGGTGCTTCAGTAGGTCTATGGGTCATTTCTTAATTTTCAAACGCCTATGCATTAATCGGGGCGGTGGCCAGCTGCCTAGCTCCTAGGTTGGGCCTAGCGGCACTAGGCGGGGATTTTTAGAACACTGCTTATGCTAAATAAGAATATGTATTTGTAGTTCTTTTTCTTGTAGCTGCCATGGTTTTAATCACACCTAAATGAGCTTAAGAAACTTTTCTATTTAATCTAAAAAATTGCCTCTCTTATGGTTTAGCAAGCTTATGACTATGTTGAGAAAAAATTTGAGAAACCTTAAATGTACCATCTGTTTGTACTGCAAATTGAATTCTAGCTTTGCAACATGTTCTTGTCTCTAGCTTATCAAAATTGTTCGTTTCTGAAGGGTTAGCATCTACCTTAAAACCTTATTTTGTATAAAGATAACCAACTTGTTCGTAGTTGATTCTTTCTATTATATCTCTTTTACCCCTTATGAACACTAAAGCCAATTGTCATAGCATAGTTGATGTAGAGATCATAAGCATCGTTTTCACTGAATTCTCCGTTCGAGCAATGACTGGATCTTCTTCTCAATTATTTTCTTCATCACTTTTAATATCAATGATTGGATCTTGTTCTTGATTATTTTCTTCATCACTATCGGTATCAACGACTATTGTACAAGCTAAAACAGTATATAAATGAAAAATCTGTATGTATTTGAATGGTTAAATGATGGATGCAAAAGAGAAGATATACAACAGCAATCAAATGACAAGTTAAAAATGAAAAGAGAAAATGCATATAAGACAAACCTAATATGTTGATAAGTTAAATATAATACCAGTATCCATATTTTTCTACTTGGACAAGCTTTTCTTTTTTGAGAACGGTGCAGCATGAAAACTCAGAATCCTAAAATTTATGCAAGCTGGAATCCAAAAGGATAAAACAAAATTTAAAAAAAAAAAATTGCAATTAGATTCAAGCAAAAAAATTCCAGTACCTGTAGCTTGAGATTTCTAGGTTTTGCAATTTGTGGGTTTTAGTTTTAGGATGAGATTCAAGTAAACAAAGAGGGGCAAAAGTTTTTGGTTTTGGCGAAATAGGAGAGTGGGATATGAGGAATTAGTTTTGGTGAAAATGCGGGGGAAGATGAGGCAGGCATCAATTTTGGTTTTGGCAGAGACCTAACGACGTTAGAATCATGTAAAACCCTGCCATCAATTTTAATTTATTAATTAATTTGCCACGTGTCATGCATTTATTGGTGGATACTACCAGTTGTCAGTGCTAGGTGGTAAAACTGCACTGTCACGCCCCGATGCTGAGATATGCTCGGAATTGACGCGCGATGGAAGGAAAATAACAGTACAATATAGAATACAATAAGTCACTGAGACTCATACATATGATATACATTAGAGCTTCAGCGGAATAACTTACAACAAGGGATGGCAATACATACTCTTAAGTGCACTACCCTCATAGCTACACCACCTGAAACCTTCTCCTCTAATCGTTACCAGTTATTCTACAAAATAACCCTACACCGTGGGAATGGCATACTAGGCAAAGCCAAACCCGGATAATCTACGAAGCTCGTGTGAGTGACAATAATACCATATATGTGAATATAAATAACATCAAATGATTAAATGTCAAAGTAGTGCGACGTCCACACATGACACTTCTTCTGTATACTGTATCAACCGTTAATGTGATCACCGTCAATATTATTCTAGCATTTTGTTTGGATTGTGACTCACCACTCGCCTTTCATTATTTTCGAATAATCACAAAGGTCCAATTGCCTCATATTTATTAATATAACCACCATACGCCTCATTATTATGTATAGGAATGGTTATTCAATTTCGAATCTCACCATACGTCTATCAAGATAACATCTAGTCATCACACATTCCGAAGTTGTGTAGGAATGACACCAAATCAATAATACTATCACGTGTAGGAATGAGATTGGAATCTTTTTCATCATTACGTCTCTTTACTACGAGTAGGAATGAGTCACATCTAGATTCGATCTCTTTTAGGCAACACCATCATGTAAACTATTTCATTCAATCGTCACTTTCTAAATTGTGCCACATAGACCTTTAATCTCATCTTTCATGTATGTAATAAAAAATAATCTAAGGCTATAAAGAGACACAGTTTGGCCGAACCCTAAAATAGGTAATCGATCAGGATGTGGTCCCCCATTGCGAATTAACCAAGCATAACCACTCTTGAGAACACCATGTAGGTAGTGACCCTTATAGCAAATTAACCAAGTAGAGTCACTCCTATGGATACTAATAGGTAGTGAACACCTATCGCGGATTAACCAAGCATGATCACCTTGAAATATGTATGTATGGTCATTCCAAAGTAATAAGGATTGCCCATTGCGGATTAACCAAGCATGATCACCTTGAAATATGTATGTATGGTCATTCCAAAGTAATAAGGATTGCCCATTGCGGATTAACCAAGTATGATCCCATAGTATGGTCCACCATTGCAGATTAACCAAGCAGGACCATCCATGTACCACTGCTACATAGTGTAGATTCCAATTATATCCCACATTGCCCCATGTACTGCGTTAATAGTCCTCTACTAGCCCTCTTATATCATAATCTTTTCAAGCATAACATATACATATTTTCGATAGCACCATCAAGTAAACATAGCATAGTAGCACACATTTCCATTAATCATTTAGAAATCCATGTCATATCCACATAATATATAACAATGAATTTGGGTAATAACCATATAACATAATATTAATATCACTCACTTGGGTTATTTGCACTTTCGAATTCACCAACCCCACTCCAAGGGACTTAATACAACACACAAATCCCACTTAGGAAACTTAATAAGATCAACATGTAAAACGAGGCCAAGTGCCACTTGCACGTAAATAGAGATGCACGTTAACCGGGAATGACACATCATCATGATGAGCCAACTAAGCTCCATCAAGCCTTAACAACAAACTAAAGATAAATGACACTCTAGAGTAGAGCACATTGACTAGAATGTCAATCGTCGATAAGGTAGGTTCACTAAGGTCAACAATTTAAGGTTATTCAATCTGGAAGATCTGTCTTTGATCCATAAGTTCTCAAAGGTCCAACAATTGATAAATAGGGCGCTCACAAAATTGCACGACGATCCAACGATCGGATTGTTGTCAATTACTAAAATCGTACGGTGGTACAATTATAATCGAACCATTGTATCTAATTTCGATGAACGGTCTTTGGATATGGGCTCAGGACATCAAGAATGTCTCGCTGTCCAAAATCCATGAAAATAGATTCTCCCCCACGCGCTGCAGCGCATGGTGGTTTCCTGTAATCGGATACCCAGTTTTTCGACTTACTCCAAATTCTACCAAAATTTACAAGAAGATAGATCTCAACAAGTGGAACAAGTCTTATACCTGCCACGAAGTCCAAAAGTGGACAGAAGATGGTCAATTTTGCTGATAAAGCCGGCTGATGCCTAAAGCTTTCTGGCGTCAATTCGCCACCTACGGTGGTCCAATGAGATCAAGTCTGGTCGGGATTTATTCCTGGGATGATGGGCTACAAGTTCCAAGTGGTGGCATCAGCCAGCGCTTTGTCGATTCAACTAAAAAATGAAAAGGGTGGTTGGAGCACTATTGGGTTTCGTCGCTTTTTATGGCCTCGCACGCCATAGACGGTGGTTAATCAAGGTGGTTCTTAGGTGGGTTTTGTAGAGGGAAGTGAGAGCTTAAAGATGGTGGTGGCGGCATCGAAAAAATCCACTGGAGTTGCTTGAAATCGGCATCGGAAAGTCATGGGTCGCGGTGGGTCACTTGAGTTGGGTTTCTGGGCTTTTGGGTACAATTTCTTGAAATTGAAACCTCCAAGAATCTGGGTATCCACTTGTGGAAGCCTACTATTTATGGTAAGGTCTAAATAACCAAAATATTCCTCACTTTAAACATTTCTAACCTCTTCGTTATAACTCTGAATTGAGATCCGTTTGTGCCTACATGCTCGTGGGATCAGGCTCTACCTAATGAACTCAAGAGTTGACCAAAAAGGTCGAATAAAATTGGAAATGATAGAAATACCCCTCACTTTGTTTTCTCGAAACCAGATAATTTAACGAACTAACTTCAGTTAAATCTCCGAAATATGTCAAAAATAAAATAAAATACTAATTTTGAAAACGGGATATCACATGTACCATCTAATAATTTCTTGCCCATCATCAACATCTCCCACTCCTAGTCTCTCTGCCTTATTGAATTATCATGATCTCCTCTAAGTCCCCTTCCCCTTCTTCATCTTGTTCAATTGTTTTATAAAATACTAATTAACTATATTTTTCAAATTATTGAAAAACCCTTATAATTTCATAAAACTAAATTTAAGAAGTATTTTTTTTACGGCAACTTAACTGAAAGGATGACGTTGGCTAATGGCCTTAGACACGAAAAATAAATTGCCTACGTATAAACACATAGACTAAATTAGCCAAATTAGCAATATGCCACTTAGTACTACGGTCTAGTGGTATTTCTTGTAACGACCCGTCCCCAATTATTACGATTTTTATAATTTTTAAATGTGAATTTATGAAAATGCCCTTCGAGGCAAAGTGTTGACTTTTGTTGATTGCCGTGTCGTGTCACGTAAGACTCATTTTCTTAGTGTATCCTCGTAGGACTCGTTGCTACGGACGTGTGGGCACAAACGGAACGCAATTTGGAGTTATAACGAAGGAGCTATTAATGTTTAAAGTTGGGGGCATTTTAGTAGATTGGTTAATATCTAGAAAATTCCAGATTTTTGGAGCAAAATGTGGGATGCCTCGTGTGTGGCCCATATTAAAAGGAACAAAGGATGGTCAGTGCAGATGAAGTATAAGGGAGAGAAAGGAAGAAGAGGTGAGACAAATCAGAAGAGGAATGATGTGAGGAGAACCAATAGGAAGTAGAAGAAAGAAGGGGATGGGAGAGAAACGAGAAGCACGGAATCACCCTTGACCCGTGCGACCCGTGAACCCGATTGTGACTCTTAGGTTTCTCCTGTGAAATTCAACAAATTTTCATGTGAATTCCACCCAGCCATCACTTGCTAGCAACCTCCCGACCCATGTACTACCATTTTCCCTTCCAAACCCGAGCGTTTTGGCTTTCAATTCCATGAAGGACGAAGTGCGACTTTAGTGGTCTTCGACAGCGATCCCACTGATCCGATGAGTTACACCACCCATCACCACCCTTAATCTAACCCTCTTGGAACCAGGAACAAGACCCAGCTAGTTGTAGGGGTGGCGGAACATCGAGGAAGGAGAATTGAAGCTCACCCTTTCTAGGGTTTCCGACGGGTTTAAGTGGAATTGAGGCTTTTCCTGGCCAAACTGGCCTTAGTCACATGTATGAAAGTTGCTCCACTCACTGACATCTTCATTTCTATGAAGTTTGAGAATTTTTAAAAATAGTTGAATTTTCCTGTGAGACGGGGCGGCCAACCGCCACAGGCGGTGGCTCATGGCCAATGGGCTGCCGATGCTATTTTACACTAAATCGATATCCTGAACTTAGATTTGATATCCATATGATTTGGATTTGAGTATTGTGAATCTAGTTTGATTTGCGTTACTTGATTATTGTAGCAATCGACGATCCAACCATTGGATCGTCACCAAACTTTGATACGTTATAATACGTAATATTTGAGGATATTAGAAACTATGGATCAGGAATCTGACGTATGGATCTTCCCAATTAGAACATGTAAGTTATATGTTCTATTGATAAGAATTCTAAGACATAATTTGATAATTGTTCTAAGCGGCAATCGTTCGTGACGTCTTGATACTTGTGTTAGGGAGTTGTAGTCATGTATAATGTTGCATGATGTTGCGGAGCCCAGGTAAGCTACTGGTGAGTACATTATGATGTTAGTGGTTGTGATGTACATGGTTATGCCTGGTTGCATTTGGTACTTATTATCCTGCACTCCGATGTTAGTGCTCCGCCTGAAGTCAGGGTTAGCCTTCACATGATCGTTCACCGCTTGCATCGTACGCTTACCTTGGATCCAAGGCAGGTGCTTGCCTGTCGAACAAACCACATTAGATGGTTCTGACTTGTATGTGACTTGCGATACTTCGCACAACCTTCATGTGATCGTGGCACTTGAGCGTATTTGTTTACACCCAGCCTATCGTACAGAACACATTAGGTGGTTATGACTCGTGTGTAGGAATTGGTTAATGAGCTATAGGTTCAGCTGTACAGGTCACGTTAGGTGACTCCGGCTGGCATATCATTTTACATTGATTTATTTCACCTGGCTTACTTATTTCATTGCTAAGATACTTGACATGGCATATACTTGGTTTTCACTACTCTCGAGCATGATTTCTATATACATATGTATTATTATTTTCTGGAAAATTATACGGGTTTTACGGCGAAGGGTTATAATGTTTTCAAAAGGTTTTTATTAAAAACTTTATTTTTAGGCCCACTCAACCTTATTTTTGTGCCCCTCCAGGTTTTAGTTGTTGGATATTCATATTAACGAGGATTTGTGGCAAATCTCAGTATAGGTGGCTACTTCTGAGGGTATGATCCTTACCCACATTACTGTACTTTACTTATGCTCTGACATTGCGTGTGAAACAGGCTCGTTCCTGCTCGCAGTGCACTCTGGTCCTTAGGCACTTTTAATTTTAAATTTATTCACATTGTCCACATCATTATACTTTATGGCTTCGTCACCTTCCAGGTGTCAGCCATCACAGCTCGATTCGGAGTCCTAGTGGACATTTTGGGTCGGGGTGTGTCAGTTCTCTTCACTTGTAAGTGAGACGTCTCTTAGGTTCGATTCTCACCAAAGGCAAATTTAAACCACATTAGCTATCCCATTGTGAGTCTGAGTCTACCCTCCCCGTTGGTGTAGATAGTACTGTTTGTAAAAAAAAAAAGGAGTAATATAGGTCATTTCAACATTTAAACCTTATTTGGTTTGAGTTGGATATTTAATTTTTCACCTTGCACATTTTAACTGTATCATATGTTATTTATTTATTCGAATAAAATGATATCTATACACCATATTAAGAGAACCCTCCCAACTAAATAAGAGTGAAAGACAATTTGATTCTTTGTTCATAATTGAATAAAAACATCAAAAAGAAAAATCATGGGCAGTAATGTAATTGTACACAAAATGAATTTTACTATTATTTTCTCTTTCCTCGGGTATATGTCATCAAAACTGTCCTATGCTTTTAAAAAATAAAATTAAAAAAATTAAAAAACTCACGTTTTCTCTTCTCTCTCTCGCAAATTTCACTCCGACTTCTTTCTCTTTCATTTTTCTTCTTTTTAAACTTTTTATATTTACATCTAATTTATATAAAGAGTGAAGAATTTAGATAAAGTTATTGTGAATAATGTAGTACAGAACTTGTCATTATTTGGTGTCCAATCAACCAAGAAATAAAAAAGTAGGTTAGTCCTTATACCCAGTGGCGAAGCCACGTGAGGGTGAGGAGTGGTGACCACCATTCCCCTTGTCGGAAAGCAGGACTGGATTTCTGGGTCCGCCTCTCCACTGGCCGGAAAACCCATTGGTTCAGTGGTTTAGAGCTCCCTGCGGTTTCGTATGTTTCGTTCCTGGCAAAAAAAAAAAAAAAAAAAAAAATGAAACGACGCTGTTTCGTATGTTTCGAAAAAAAAAAGGCCTAATAAGATAAATGGTCCATGTGGTGCTAATGTAATCGGAAGATAGTTCCCGTGGTAAAAAAAATTAGGATTTAAACCCTCGCGGTGTTAGTCCGTTAGCAAATTTAGTCCAAAGGTGATTTTTTGTTAAATGTCCGTTAAATACAGGGTTAAAAATGTACACCTTCTTCCTTGTCTCTCTACTATCTCTCTCTCTGCAATTTGTATTTTCTTGCTTGAGGTCATCATTGGCAGCGACCAAAACTTAAGGTTCTTCGAACGATTGTGAGCACGTGAGCTTCTTCAGAATTTGACAGCAACCGTTGGGCTATTCTCTTATTCCTCTATCTGCTTGATTCCTCACTCTTTCTTTTTATTCACTCTCTTTTAATCTCTGAAATTTGTATATTCATCTTTTCTCCTATCTGTCTATCCCCAACCATTTCGTGGGTTTTCTAATCGGCCAATTCCCGTCCTTGATGCAGCCAACCTTTTCTATTTTTTTTGACCCAATTCTCTGGATGTGGCATGATTATAGCAATCAAGCAGATAGAGGAATAAGAGAATAGATCAACGACTGTTGTCAAATTCCTAAGAAGCTCACGTGCTGACAATCATTCGAAGAACCTCACGTTCTGGCTGCTGCCAATGATGACCTCAGGCAAGAAAATACAAATTACAGAGAGACAAGCAAGAAGGTGTACATTTTTACCCCTGCATTTAAAGGACATTTAACAGAAAAATCACTTATGTACTAAATATGCTAACGGACTAACACCATAAGGGTTTAAATCCTAATTTTTACCACGGGGACCATCTTCCGATTACATTAGCATCACATGGATCATTTATCCGATTAGGCCAAAAATATATATTGGGGGGACCGCATGTCCCCCTTTCACTCTTAATCCCTCTCAGACTCTCAGTCCCATGTCCCTCCCCCTTCTGCTTTTCAACCTTTCTGCCAGAAAGCACAGCAAAGTTGTCCCTCATAACAGAAGAAATAGTTTTTTAATTCGAATTGAATTGTCAACCTTCCAGCCACTCTCCACTTCTCCAGTCGCTAAGCCGCATACTTCAACCCTCAAAGGTGAATTTTTTAATTCCTAATTTTACAATTCCTAACCCTAATTAATTATTTAATACACATTTTGTTTGATTGGTATATAATTTTACGGTAAGGTACTCATATGGTTATTGATTATTGATTATTAATCTGATTCTATGATTATTGATATGAAATTAAAATTATTTTTTAGGGTGAAAATTAAAATTTGAATTCTTAATTATTGATAAATTGGGATCTTTTGATATAGACGCCTCAATTTTGAATTTTCTAGATCAAACATCCATGCCTTTTAGTGATTTGATTAAAAAAAATTTTGTCATAATTTTGGTGCTATATGCACATTATACTGTAACAAATTTCCTATAATCTAGCATTTTAATTACACGCTCCTCCGATAGAGATAATTGTAAAAAACAAAAAAAAAAGTTGGTTAGATTCAATTTATTTTCACAATAATGCTACAATTTAGCAATTATTATCTACGATTTAAGATATTTTCTTTCCAAAATAGTTTAAAATATTTTTAAATCTCCCAAAATCAAACGTACCGAAATAAGTTTCTCTTTTAGTACGTTAAAAGAAAATAAATTGAGAATAATATAAACGTACCAATACACAATGTGTTCAAAATAAAATAATGTACCAATATTAACAATATCAAATCAAACGTACCAAAATTGCAAATAAACATACCAATTAATTATTTTTGTAAATTCAAACGTACCTGCAGATAATATATACGTAATGTATTGTACCTAATAATAATTCGTCAACAACAATACTTGAAAAAAATAGCAAAAAAAAAAATATAATGTCACAAAAAAATTGAAAAAATTACACAGAGCTTTTATGTTGATCACCAACCATTTGAAAAAGAAAAAACCATTTGCAAAAATAAATAATATTAAATGTTTGCATAACAAAAAAAAAAAAAAAAAAAAAACTATGATCGAAAAAACTTATTTGGAAGAAGAGAAAATATAGTTTAATTACTAATATCTCCACTAAATAAGGAAACTGCATCATGCAGATAAAAGGATAAATTCCAAAATTATTTTAATTTTAAAAAATAGAGATGATTATTGATCAAAGCACTTTAATCCAATTTTAAAAAGGCACATATGTTTAATCTGAATGATATAAAAAATTGGAGGGGATTCTAATTTTCCCATTAATTAATTGAGTTATTATATAATGTATACAATTATTCATATGATTAGTTGAATTGAATATTTATTTATTAATAATTTGTATGCTTATTTGTGACATCTCACATTGCCCAGGGGAGTGATCCTTAAATGTATATTCCCATCCCTACCTAGCACGAGGCCTTTTGGGAGCTCACTGGCTTCGGGTTCTGTAGGAACTCCGAAGTTAAGCGAGAAGGGGGCTAGAGCAATCCCATGATGGGTGACCCACTGGGAAGTTGCTCGTGAGTTCCCAAAAACAAAACCGTGAGGGAATGGTAAGCCCAAAGCGGACAATATCGTGCTACGGTGGTGGAGCGGGTCCGGGAAGTGATCCGCCCCGGGCCGGGATGTGACATTATTGGTATTGCTTAATTGAATTGTTGGTTGGATTAATTATTTTACATGTTAGTATAGTCTACTCTAGGATTAAGAGTGTAAGAAATTTTTTTTCCTCTCCATTTTACAGTTACATAATGGAACGATACTATAAGAAACAATGCTTAAATTATGGAAGACATTACAATATAAAAGGATTTCGTTGTTGCTATTATTTTGAACCTTGCAATTTTTTAACTTCACCCCTCCCCCCTTCAATTCCTGGCTTCGTCACTACTCATACCAATGTAGTAAGCCAAGTGCTCTCTGATGCCTAAATTTGGTGTAAAACGGCAAGCATGAGATTACAAGTGATTCAGTAAGGCATGTTGGTGTTTCCTAGTTTGGTGATTCAAACCTTATTATATGACCTTCAAGTTAATAGATGTTTGACACAAAGAGATATGACAAACGGCGTAAATAAAGAGTCATGTTTAGTGAGGCCTTTTGACGATGTTGAATATTCTGGCCTATGGTTGGGCCACGATAAGGCCTGATATCTTGCGTGACCATTTCCTTAGGCTATCTCTAACCCAAGGGGCTACGTTTAGCCCCATTCATATTATAACCCTACAAGAAATTATTTTTTAATGAACAGTATCATGCCATATCTATATGCAATCTCTAACCGAAGGAGCTAAAAAATAGCCCCCTCAATAATTTATTATTTTAAGTTTGTTCTTTAATTTTATTAGTTAATTGAACTAAACTACCATATTAAAATACTGTTTTCGGACATGTTTTGAGGGCCACTTGTCGGTAAGTGTTGTTTTAAGTTTCATGTTACTAAATATTTTAAATTTACTTGCATGTTAACAATTTAGACATTAAAATGAGATAAGATAGTATAGAATGGTGAAAAAGATGTGAGAAATGGTGTAGAAATGACTTGTGTATTTATAGGAAAAAATTGAATTTTTTTATTTTTTTTAAATTTTGTCTTAAAAAAAGAAGCTAAGTAACGTCAACTAGTAGCACAGCTAGGCCCAACTTTCAGGGTTGGCTGGTTGGCTATGTTTGCCTAGCCATCTGGCCATTTGACTATATTTTGGTCTAGTGGATCCCAAATTTTTTTGGCACAGCCCTTCATTAGAGATGGATTTTGTATCAAAACAGGCTATATTTTAACCTATAGTCCTTTGACCAACTCGGTTGGAGATGACCTTATAGGACCTTTCTAGGCTAATTCCTCTGTCAATTCTTGTTAGGTATGAGGAGGGAGTTTGGGCTCTTGCTAAGTTACTAATGCCTAATATATGTTACCCAACACATGAAGCCGGCAAAGGAGCCTCCTTTGCTGAGCTAGTTTCTGGAGGCCACGTCTCATCTTCATTTAATGGTTAAACAAGCCTAGGCTTGGATTTCTGCAAGTATTAGAAGGGTAAATCAATCAACTTGGGCTCATGTCCACATGTTAAATCATTAGTTGTCGGTGATTTTAGTTACTACAAATTAATTTATCATTTTTCATTAAACACAATATTTACTCTTAAAATATCCAACTTATAAAGAACCCTATCTAACATCTGATTTCCTTTTAACACCTTACGAAACTATTACCTAAAATAATAATTACAAACATGTCATTTTGTCGTTTAACGATTATTGTGTACAGAAATCCAAAACCTCTATCATAGGCCTATGGGTAACAAAATGGTCAAGGAGCAAAAAAAGAAAAGCAAAGAAGGTGAATGAAGGTAGCGTAGTAGCAAAACAAATGAGAGAATTTAAAGAAGTTTTGAGAAAAAGGCAGACTTGAAGACGATGTTGGCCGATACTTCCCAAATGAGTTCAGATTCAAAGGCGTGGATTACATACCAAAAAAAAAAAAAGAAGGGAAAAGAAAAATGGCTAACTTGTACTATAAGCTTTGATTATGACTACCACCCCGCACCACTGTCATCACCTTCATCTTAAATTATGTAGCAATGTATTTCTTTTAAACTAAGTACCAAGTTAATGTTTTGTTCATTGGGTATTGAATCAATGTGTTTTTTTTTAATTAATAGTAAGCTAATGCCATCTTTCTGTGTCCCTAATTATTCTTCATATTTTCACCATTGACCTAGTTTAATTAAAAAAAAAAAAAAAAAAAAAAAAAAAGAGGTTAGCACATTACAATATATGAACCCTATTTCTTTTTTTTTTTCATTGTGCCCAACTACATACCTAATCAATTTGCAATTACATAATCTCATAATGAAGCAATTCTGGTTACGTTTCTGTGAAGAAAACAATTTGGTGTTAGAATTTGAATTTTTTTTGTGTCAAAATATTCACAAAAATGTTGTACGAGAACGTAATGTTAAATTAATTTTAAAAAGATTAACATAAACAAAAAATGTGCACTTACTCAAATTATCACATAAAATCATAAAATCCTCAAATTTAGGGATTCTACTATAAGGACTCTCCCATTGGAGGCAATATTCCTTTAGGGACACAAAGATTCCCTTTAAGTCCTTAAATGAGTACTCAAAGTTGGTGGTGGGAGTCTCTATTTAGGGACTCCCATTGGAGATGCTCTAAGTCGAGTGGTTTCTACTAAAGCCAACTACCCTAATTATTCTTATTCTGAAAGATCTGCAAATCGAATTTCCGATTCATAAGTTCCTAAGGCCAACACATTACTTCTACAATAACATATTACAATTTTATAACGATCCAACGGTAGGTTTTCCGCCTGCTACAAATTCAAATGGCGATCAATCTTGGAACTGTGTTCAAACGATCAAATTTGAAGAAACGGAGTGAACCTTGAATCAACGCGTGGAAATACCTTTAGAAAGGTCATGGGGCATAAACCAGAAGTCAATGTTCAATAGTTAAAAACAACAGAATATTTCATCAACGACCAATAGTTAAAGTCAACAATATGTTTTAGGATTGGGTTAGATCCGAGCTGGATTTTCAGGTCGGGTTAATGAGAGGAATCTAATGATAGTGGTTAGAAGCATTACTTTCCTCGGAAATCGCCAAAATTTCATCAAGGAAAGTGAGCCCGTGGTGAATCTCCTAGGACTGTTGTTGCGTGTTCAAATTTCATGAAAAAAAGGTTAGGGTTATGCTTGTGGTGACAAGAGGAAGATGGTGATGATTTTGGAAACTCAATCCGTCAAAGATTGGAGGCGATGGTGGTGCTCAGTGGGCATAGCTCCAGGAAGGGAGAAAGCGAGAGAGTTCAATAGGGTTCTCCTCCGCAGAGAGAAAATACAGAAGAAAAAGAGGGGTTTGGGCCCCAGTAAACCCAAAAAACCAATTGAAGTCTCTAAAATAAAAAATAAATCTACAAAAATGCTTCTGACTTTAGCGTTTTGTAAAAGCTTCATTTTAACTCCAAATCTTGTACTGCATGTGCTTACGCGTTCGTAATAACACACTAAATAATGTCACATTTGTCCTAACTACTATGTCAACATATACCCACTAGGGGCATTTTGGATATTTCCCACATTGAGGATTAAAATATGATAAATTTAGGACAGGTCGTAACAAAATTACCTATCGTGGCGCAAATTTTCACCAGCATAGTCGTCAGGAAAAGCTATTTTTTTAGTAGTGCTTGCAAGGATGTGAAAAATGTGCTATATTGCGGTCTCAATATGAATGTTTGGATGTGTAGTAATCCTACACGTGATTGTGGATCCTGAATAGCCAAGATACTCATGTCATCATTTGGTCAATGAACTTCTAGTTGATTACAAGTGTACACTACTTCTATTATTGTGCAATACAACTTATAAAAGAAAATAATAGCTTCTCAGACAAAAGATATTGAAATAAGAATTCACAATAATACTGAAAAAAAAAAAAAAACAAAATCAAAAGGATCATAATGGCATTGTTTAATAAATAAAAATGCTTATATATTGAAACACCTGTTATAATATAGGCAAAAGTTAGAGAGGTAACCTTTGCTAGGGACAGGAGCGAAGCGGGTGCAAGATATCACACTGTTTAGTTTCGTAATACAAAAGGATTGTAGGTAAAGAGAGTATGAAGGGATATTGATATTATTGCATTAAGTTTTTTTCTCTTTCAGTTGTTGTCCCTTGATCACCTGCGGAGTGCTCTATTTATAGAGCCACATCCGTAGGTTTACAGTGAATGAAAATTACACCTGTGACCAATCTAACAACATCCTTGATTAGTTTACAGAAAGTGGATGATTGGTATACAACAAACAAAAACAACACTATTAGGCATGTGAGAAAGTTACTGTTGGCATGTGGGCACACATTCCCACTGTTTACAACATTCCCCCTTGAATGCCCACAAATCAACATCAGTTGTCTCGTTAAAACCTTGCTTGGAAAAACCCAGTGGGAGAAAACCATAACGAAGGAAAAAGAGCACAACTTTACCTGGATGTTGATATAGTGTTAAGCATGCTTATGTTGCCTCATTAAAACCTTGATAGGAAAAACCTAGTGGGAAAAATCCTAGTCGAAGGAAAAAGAGTACAACATGCATGTATCATGGATGCTCCCCCTGATTCTGCATTCTTCAAATTTAGCTCATTGGTAAGCCGACGTAATCCAATACCCTGCACTAGCTTCTGAAATGTGCACTTTGGTAGAGAATTGGTGAACAGGTCTGCCATATTTTCATTGGAACGAATTTGTCTAACTTCAATAACTTTAGCCTTTTAAAGCTCATGTGCACTGAAAAACTTTGGAGATACATGTTTAGTCTTATCGTCCTTGATGAATCCTTCCTTCATTAAGGCAACACGGGTTGCATTATCTTCATGAATGATAGTTGAAGTGTCTGTCTTTGAAGGTAAACCACATGAATTCCGGATATGATGGATCATTGATCTTAACCAAGAACATTCACAACTTGCTTCATGTAAAGCAAGTATTTCTGAGTGGTTGGAAGATGTAGCAACTAATGTTTGCTTTGTTGAGCGCCATGAAATTGTTGTATCTCCATTAGTGAACACATATCTAATTTGTAAGCTGGCTTTGTGCCGATCAGAGAAAAAACCAACATCTACATATCCAACAAGAATCTAGTCATTTGTGGATTTCTCTGAGTAGAAGAGGCCCATGTCTGTTGTCCCACGAAGGTATTGTAAAACATCTTTGTTTCTCTTCTAATGACGAATTGTTGGAGCAGAGTTATACCTTGCTAACAAGTTGACTTAAAAAGCTATGTCTGGTCTAATAAATTGTGCTAAATATAATAAAGCACCTATTGCACTCAAATATGGTACTTCTGGACCAAGGACCATATCATCATCTTCTTTTGGACGGAATGGATCTTTCTTAATGCCCAAAGAATGAACGATCATTGACCTGCTAAGTGGATAAGCCTTGTCTATGCCAAATCACTTTAGGATTTTTTCAATGTAAGCTAATTGATGGACCAAAATTCCATTAGCACAATGCTCGATCTATAGGCAACTTAAGTTCTTATAGGACTTTCATATATATATATATATATACATATATGTCAGTATCTAATTCTCCATATAGATATGCAGTGATGACATCCATAAGTTGCATGTTAAGTTTTTCTGAAACCACCTAACTTGTTAAGTAACGGAACATAATTGTGTCCATTACAGGAGAGTATGTCTCCCCGTAATCAATTTCAGGTCTTTGTGAAAAACCTTGTGCAAGGAGTCATGCTTTATATCTTGCAATCTCGTTTTTCTCATTGCATTTTCTTGTGAATATCCATTTGTAACCCACGGGGTTGACACCAGGCGAGGTTTGGACTACCGGTCCAAAAACACTTCGCCTTTCCAAGGAATTTAATTCTGCTTGGATTGCATCTTTCCACTTAGGCCAATCCTGTCTCTGTTTGCATTCATCAATAAAGCGGGACTCAAAATCATTGTTTAATATGAATTCAGTGGCTACTGCGAAAGCGAACATATCGTCGATGATTATTTCATTTTGATCCCACAATTCGTTAGTACATGCATAATTTATGGAGATTTCTTTGCTTTCATGTATTTTTGTCTCTTCAGGGGCATGTGTCTCATTAATGACATTTATCATTTTTGAAAGTTCAGAATTATGAATTGTGAATTTGTCATTCATTTTCTTTTCCTGAATGATTTCATTTGGATTCAGCTATGCCCTCATCTTTCTTTTTTGAGAGGTTAAATCTTTTGAACCTAGAGGTCTACCCTGCTTCAGGCATGCACTGGATGAATAATTCACTGCCACTTTATTTTGTCCAATAGGGACATCAATTCTTGCAGGTGCATTTGCAACTGGTATATGTGATTTTGTCACTTTCGTAGCATCATTAAATGCATCTGGCATTTGATTAGCAATACTTTGAAGATGAACGATCCTTTTCACTTCATTTTCACATTGAGTGCTTCGTGGATCAAAATGAGATAAGTTAAGTACAAACCATGTCACATTTTGCCGTTCTTCTGGAACAGTATTTTCTCCCCTAATGATGGGAAGACTATCTCATCAAAGTGACAATCTGCAAAATGAGCTGTAAACATATCACTTGTCAAAAGTTCCAAATATCTAATGATAGATGGTGAATCAAAACCCACATAAATTCCTAGTCTGCGCTGAGGTTCCATTTTAGTGCGTTGTGGCAGTGCAATAGGCACATAAACAGCACAACCAAAAACTCGTAAATGTGAAATATTTGGCTGATGCCCAAACACAAGTTGTATTGATGAGTATTGATGGTTGGTCAAACCAATGATGCAACATGAAAGATGGCATGTCCCCATGCAGAGACTAGCAATTTTGTTTTCATGAGCAGAGTGCGAGTTATTAATTGAAGCCGCTTGGTAAATGCTTTTGCTAAACCATTTTGATTATGGACATGAGGAACAAGGTGTTCAACATTAATGCCCAGTGTCATGTAGTAATCATCAAAGGTTTGAAAAGTAAATTCACCAGCATTATCAAGTCGAATTGACTTAATGGGGTGTAATCTAGGAACTGTGCTCACAACTTAATTATATGAGTAAGAAGTCTCGCAAAGCTACATTTCGAGTAAACAATAGGCAAAAATGTGTCCATCAGGTAGATGCATCAACCAAAATCATAAAATATCGAAATGGTCCACAAGGTGGTTGAATAGGCCCACAAATATCCCCTTGAATTCTTTGCAAAATTGATGGGGATTCAACATCAATTTTTAGTTGTGATGGTCTAATTACCAACTTTCCTTAAGAACAAGCCTTGCAAGGGTTATCATGTGAGAAAGCAATGTGTTTGCTTAATAATGGATGTCCATTAAGGTTGGTAATGATCCTACGCATCATGGTGGATCCTGGATGACCTAGACGGTCATGCCAAAGCATATGAACTTTTGAATCAATGAACTTCTAGTTCATGACAGTATGTGCTTCGATTGTCTTTATGTATGTATAATACAATCCACTTAATAAACCACGCAGCTTCTTTAATATACATTTCTGGGTATCATTGGAGATAATGCATAGGTATTCCATATTTTCTACACTTTTTGTTTCAATATGGTATCCATTTAAACCTATGTCTTTAAAACTCAACAAATTTCAAGTAGATCGAGTAACATGCAATGCATTTTGTATGGACAATATTGTTCCACTTGGTAACATGATTTGGGCTTTTCCTGAGCCTTCAATTACATCTGATTAGCCTGATATTGTTGTTACCTTTACTTTTGCAAGCATCAAGCTTGAGAAATATTTTCGATTTTGAAGTATTGTAGGCGTGGTTGCGCTGTCTGCAAGACAAATATCTTCACCATTGCTCTTATTTTGAGAATAACCATAATTTTTATCCATGCTATCTGAGTAAGGAAATCTCAGTTAAAAAACAGTTTATTCATAATAAAGGAAATTGAAATGCCACTTTTATTGAATTGAAAATGCGAGATTTAAACTACAAATTCAGATAAGAGTACATCAAACAGAAGTGATTCAATCTGACCGATTCACTTCATTCCCTCTTTCCACAATGAAGTCTGAAACATCTGGGTGGGTTGTGTTCAATTGTCCTGATAAATCGGACATTGGATCAAGTATATCCATCAGTTTAGCCTGGTCGATAAAATTAGTTTCAACGCCCTTCTCCTAAAGGGAGGCTTGATACAGGTTCACCAGATGTTTTGGGGTATGACAGGTACGCACCTAGTGCCAATTGTCACCACACCTATTGCAAACTCATTCAAGATTTCTATGAGTGTTATTCATATGAGATTTGCCTTTTTGGCGATTTGCATTCTTGAAGCTTGGGCCTGAATTATGCCTTGGAACCTGGCTGTGAAAATGGGCACCACAATTCTTGCCTTTCCCTTTCCATCGGCCTCACTTGTGGTCACGCCTTCGTTTGTAATTATTGCCATGAGAAGATGTGGTGTTCACTTCAAGGGTATTAACATTCATTTCTGGGAATTGTGCCAATCCAGTAGGTCGGGACTGATGATTCTTCATCAGGAGTTTTATTCATCCACAAGGAATACAGATATCAGCTGGTTGTACTTAGTAAAGCCTCGCTCTCTATATTGTTGCGGCATGAGCACGTTGGAGGCATAAAATGTGCTGAAAGTATTTTCCAACATATCTTCCTCAGTGATGGTTTCCCCACAGAGCTTCATCTGGTAGCTGATTCTGAACATTGCAGAATTGTACTCAGCCACTGTCTTGAAATCTTGGATCCTTAGGTGAGTCCACTCATAATGAGCCCTTGGAAGAATCACTGTTTTCTGGTGATTGTATCTATTTCTCAGTGCCTTCCAGAGGGTTGATGGATCCGCAACAGTTAGGTATTCGCTCTTCAATCCTTCATCAAGGTGGCGACGAATAAAGATCATAGCCTTCACCCGATCTTGAGAGGATGCACTGTTCTCCTCCTTAATGGTTTCTCCAAGATTCCCTGCTTCCAGATGGATCTTGGCATCTACTACCCAGGTAAGGTAGTTATTTCCAGTAATATCCAAGGCAACAAAATCAAGCTTTGTCAAGTTCGTCATTTTCTTTTCTGAAAGAAAAATGAGATGCGTAAGAACTTGCAATAATATGTATTCTAGAGGAATATAGTGTTAGAACTTCTGGTTCTTACAAATTTTTTTTTCATTTTGATCTTCAGGCCAAAATGATAAGTACTTGAAACTTCAGGCTCGAGATTTACATGATTGATGAGGAAGGCAATAGTGCTGCACCACTCTCATTGAAACAATATAACATAGGATGAGCAATTCCGCACCACTTAAGCAGCAAGAAAATTTAAATATGTAGAGCAGGGTGGGCGATTATACCGCACTAGGCCTGGCAATTTCTGACACGACCCGATAACCCGACACGACACGACACGAAATTAATAGGTGTTTGGGTCGACACGATAACGAATCGGGTCGTTATCGGGTAACCCGATAAGCACCTGTTAAGATAACGGGTTGATTCAGGTATACACGTGGGTAACACGATACACGATAAGCAGAATATTATTTTTATAATTTTATAACCCTAAAAAAATACTGTAATAATTATATACATTAATTTTACAATTTTATACCCCTAAAAATTATAATATATATATATATATATATATTAAATTAACTATAAAGTTTATAATAATTATATATACTATAATAATTATACCCCCCAAATATTAACTATCTATAATAATTATATATATATATATATATTAAATTTTATAAAAACTATAATAATTATTAATTAATAATTTAATATGCATGATGCATTGCATGATTTTGCATCCATTGATGTGATTTCTTTCCATTCAATTTCTTGCCGTTGCCGCCCTTTTTGAAAAAAAAAAATGGAGGGAAAATGAAAATGTTAAGAAAAGTTGAAAATGAAACAAAAAAGTGAGGGAATTAGGGAAAGATGTTGGAGGGAAAAGTGAAAAGATAAGAAAAAGTTGAAAAGGAAACAAAAAAGAGAGGGAAAAATGAAAATTAATAGAAGTGGTGAGAAATTTTTTTTTTTTTTTTTTTTTTTTTTTTAAGTTATTAACTTTTTATCACACACATGACATATCTCACTATTTTTATAATGACACACATGATGTATGTACTATTCCGTGTACCAATCAATTATAATTTATACGTACAAAATACATAGATTTAAATCTACTTAATATATATACACACACACACACACATGGAACTTGATTGATGGCATACGAATTCTCCAAAACTAATTTCAACGATCCCAATTGTCAAACTTGTTTGTATATGCTTTGAGATCACATCAACAAAAAATCATAAAAAATAAACATTCAGAGATCAAGTAACGGGACAAAGCTTTTCGACGGTTATAAACGAAAAATCACGACTTAACGGTTATTTTAACTTCGATTTTGATGATTTTTTATAGCTACACTCCCTGACCCTATATGAATACAATGAATGAATTCGATCTTGAATTTAAAATATTTACACAAGTGGATACCACAAAATCTTATGTTATACTTGATGAAAGTATAAATAAACTCTAAGAAGTGTTAGTTAATCTATTGTTTTTATGGGATACGAATTCTCTTAAACTAATTTCAACGATCCAAACCGTCAAACTTGTTTGTATATGCTTTGAGATCACATCAGCAAAAAATCACAAAAAAAAAAACATTCAAAGATCAAGTAACAGGACAAAGCTTTTCAACGGTTATAAACGAAAAATCACGATTTAACGGTTATTTTAACTCCGATTTTGATGATTTTTTATAACTACACTCCTTGACCCTATATGAATACAATGAATGAATTCGATCTTCAATTTAAAATATTTACACAAGTGGATACCACAAAATCTTATGTTATACTTAATGAAAGTATAAATAAACTCTAAGTGTTAGTCAATCTATCGTTTTGATGGGATACGAATTCTCCAAAACTAATTTCAACGATCCAAACCGTCAAACTTGTTTGTATATGCTTGGAGATCACATCAGCAAAAAATCACAAAAAACAAACATTCAGAGATCAAGTAACGGGACAAAGCTTTTCAACGGTTATAAACGAAAAATCAAGATTTAACGGTTATTTTAACTCCGATTTTGATGATTTTTTACAGCTACACTCCTTGACTCTCTATGAATACAATGAATGAATTCGATCTTCAATTTAAAATATTTACACAAGTGGATACCACAAAATCTTATGTTATACTTAATGAAAGTATAAATAAACTCTAAGTGTTAGTCAATCTATCGTTTTGATGGGATACGAATTCTCCAAAACTAATTTCAACGATCCAAACCGTCAAAATTGTTTGTATATGCTTGGAGATCATATCAGCAAAAAATCACAAAAAAAAAAACATTCAGAGATCAAGTAACGGGACAAAGCTTTTCGACGGTTATAAACGAAAAATCAAGATTTAACGGTTATTTTAACTCTGAATTTGATGAATTTTTACAGCTACACTCCTTGACCCTATATGAATACAAAGAATGAATTTGATCTTCAATTTAAAATATTTACACTAGTGGATGTGGATATCACAAAATCTTATGTTATAATTTATATACTTAATAAAAGTATGAATCAACTATAATATTAATAATTATATACATTAATTTAACAATTTTATATCCCTAAAAAGTAAAAACTATAATAATTATATATATTAAATTAAATTTAAAAATTGATGACCATTGGATCGGTTGAGATTAAATCTCAGCCGTCCATTTCATAATTATATATATATATATTTTATTAAATTTAAAAAATTGATAACCATTGGATCGGCTGAGATTTAATCTCAGCCGTCCATTGTGTAGGTTATTACTATTCTCTTCTCTCTCATTAACTCAGCTCAACACATTATCTCAGCCGTCCATTTCATGTTTTAATGTTTTGAAGTAATATTTATGTGGCAATGTGTGGTATGTGCAAATTTTAAAAAAATATATTTTTTTCTTAACGGGTCATAATGGGTTGGGTCACTTTACCCGTTGGGTAAAGTGACACGACCTGTTAAGGACCCGTTAAGATAACGGGTGTGACACAACACGACCCGTTAAGATAACAGTTGTTACACGAAAACGACACGAACACGATAGACACGACCCGTTTGCCAGGCCTATACCGCACCACCTAAAATTACAGTAAAATTAAATCTGCAGTCCAAGATGGGCGATGATACTGCACCATCTTCGATTGCAGCAAAGATAAATATACATTGGGTTAGTAATCAAGAACTACACCAAACAAGAAACCAAAGATATAAGTAATTGTTATATTGACAACTAGAAGAAGGCATGGTGCTAGCAGTTCTTCACGAGGGTACACCAGGCAAGTGAGGCAAAGGAAAAAGAAGAACAGTAAAATCCTTAGAGGAAGCATTTTTTGACGAATGGAGATGAGAACTGTTTAGGGTTAGAGAGTTGTGCTGATAATGTGTTATAAATAGGTAAAAATTAGAGAGATAACCTTTGCTAGGGACATGAGCGAAGTGGGTGCAAAATATCACACTATTTAGTTTGGTGACACAAAAGGATTGTAGGTAAAGAGAGGAATGGAGGGATACTGATATTATTGTATTCAGTTCTTTTCTCTTTCAGTTGTTGTCCCTTGATCACTTGCGGAGTGCTATATTTATAGAGCCACATCCGTAGGTTTATAATGAATGAAAATTACACCCGTGACCGATCCAACAACATCCATGATTAGTTTACAAAAAGTGGATAATTGCTATACAACAAACAAAAACAACACTATTAGGCATGTGAGAAAGTTACTGTTGGTATGTGACCATACATTCCCACTGTTTACAGCAACACCCCCTTAAACTGCTACATAGTGTCACTTTATCCCCTAAAATGCAGTTTGTCCCACTTTCCCCTGAAACACCGTTTTGTATTTGCATTGCCATGTTTCCGTCTATTCTGTTAAGGATTTTTAACTTGGCTTACGTGGCAGTGCTTTTCGGTCCTTTAAATTAAATTGTCATTGAATGGCCAATTATTAGCTGCCATATTGGAACCCTTCTCTCGACCTCCCTTTCTCCTATCTCACACTCTTTTCTAGCCCCACCGTTCAGTCATCTCTCTACCTCTTTCTCCTTGAAAACCTCTCTCGGCACACAAGGTAGTGCAACATCTGAAAATCCAAGGTTTTGAGTAGGTCAAGGCCTTCAACTCCAACCCAGCCATGTTCCAGGACTTTTGAATTTGACATCAAAGCCACCGTCGACCTTCCCAGCGAGTTCCTCTCCACCGTCGCCAAGTACCAGTCTTACGCCACCAACTGGGTCTAACAAAACGTCGTCAGTTACCACCCGAATACCCAGATCGAAGCCATTTTCGTGTTTGAATATAAATTGTTTGAAATAAAATAAAGAGTAAGACATAGAAATTGAGACAAGAGAGAGATTGTGAGGAGAAGTAGTTATTTGAGTGCCTATTTGAAGGTTTAGAATTTATATATAAAATATACTAACTAATTAATTACATGTTGATCTCAAGTGGACAACTACACAATTAATAGTATTTACAACAAACAATTTAGCACTACGGTTTAGTGGTATTTCTTTTTACTTGTGAATGAGAGGTATTAGGTTCGATTCTTGCAAAGTTGAATTTGAACCATATATTATTGCTAGCCCATTGTGGAGCTAAGTCTATCCCTTCTCTCTTAATCGTTTGTTCAAAAAAAAAAAAAAAAAGCTTTACAACAAATGTATAGTTTTCATGATGGGTATGACGCTCAACTCTTGAAACATAAATTAAATGTGCAAAATGACACATCAATGTATAGTTCTTTTTTCCTTCTAGTTTTGTATTTTAAATTTGAGTAATGCTAGGTAGATCAAATTTTTGAAATTAAATTTGCAAATCAAATGATGTGTCACCAATAAGAAATAATCATGTTAATCAACACTAAACTATAATAATCCAATCATCAACAACCATATTTGTTTTACAAAATTTGTTTCAAAATTTTGATTTCCCTAGCATTTTCCTTTAGAATTTCTTTTCCTAGTGAAAGTTTTTAATGTATAATTTCACCTTAACGTTATCAGACAAAAAGAGTTATTGCAATTGTCAGCTTAATAAAAAATCGAGTTAAGGATGATTCGGTTTAACCCAACTCACTTCTTAGGACATTCAAAATTTGTTCCTTAATAAGATTATGCATCAGGCACACAAGTTATTCACCTAGGCGTCTAGTGCGACGTTGTCTTCCTCAAAATGTGTAAAGGTACATGCGACATTTAATATGGGTAAGCATTTTATGCCCATGGAGAAATGTACAACCCTCAAGTTCAATTATTACGATTAATCAAAGTGTTTATGCATTGAACAATACAATAAGTTAAATCGATGCTGATGAGATGAAAAAATGAACTCACCCCCTCTAATTATGCTAACACATACCTAGAGTATCAAGCCTATACATCCCATACCATGCTTATTTTACTTGGCTCAGAGTAGTATAGAATATGATTTAACTCCCATACACCCCTTAACCCCAAATTAACTAACAGACCCTAGCTTGCTACCATAGATTATGTGATTACATTTCGAGGCTTTGCTACCATAGATTATGTGATTACATTTTGGTGCATGCAAGTATACATATATGACATGTATGGTTGAATGTGAAAGGACATAGCTAAAAAAAATATGTACAAACAAAATGGGTGGTTGTTGAAGAGGACTTGTGCTATAATAGAAATTAAGCACCCAGGATTCGAAGTTCCCCCCCACCCCCTTTGCCCTCCCTCCCCTCAGAACACCTAATGTATTGACAAAAAGGGGTAGTTTTTCACTTCCTCTCAAGTTTTTCTCTCACCCATTCGAAGTTCCCCCACCCCCTTTGCCTTCCCTCCCCTCAGAACACCTAACGTATTGACAAAAAGGAGTAGTTTTTCACTTCCTCTCAAGTTTTTCTCTCACCCGACAAAATATGGTGGAGGACCCTAATTATCTTCAAAAATCAAACACCATTTCACGTTTCTCCTATTCTTTTTGTTTTACCTGGTCAAGCCCACCTCACACGAAACCAAATTTCAACCTCTTTTAAGCGCCTTTTTCTCTCCATCACTCTTTTTTGTGCGTCTTCTTTATTAAAAGTCTTTGCCAAATCTCCCTTTCACACAAACACATTTCGGTTTTGTGTTTACTTGTTTTGGGTATTAATTTAAATTTTTATAACTAAAGGATGAAAATGCTCAAGGTAAGATTAAAGTTTTTCTACGTATATCCATCTCAACAAATCAACACCCAATCATTATATAATTGATGTTAAAACCTCGATGGGTGATTAGGTATTGGCCCCCAAATTGGACTTACACTGGATGTCCACCTTGCCACTGCAAAATTGGAAATAATGAATTGAAAAAAACTATTTTATGTTGAAGCATATTGGTAAGGGTTTTTTTCACCAATGGTCTCTGAGATTGACCAAACTCATCATTTTGGTCCCTCACTTTCAAAATCAATCAATGTCGTCCCTGACATTCACCACCACACATCAATTTGGTCATTTCGTTTAGATGCTGTCAACTATTTCTGTTAGTTTGCATGTGGGACCCACAAATCCAATAAAATGGTGACACGTGGATTACACAAAAGAAGGGTTTTTATCACAAATGGTCTCTCACATTGATCAAACTCCTCATTTTGGTCCCTAAGTTTGAAAAATCAATAAATTTGGTCCCTGACTTTCATTATTGCACATCAATTTAGTCATTCCATTAAAATTTCGTCAATATTTTTTTGTTAGTGTGATAAACTGGTCCAATCATATGGCGCCACATGGATTGACTATAAAAAAAAATATTTTTTTTAAGATTGAAAACTAAAAGTACTATAAGAAATTAAAAACAAAAACTAAAAGAAAAAAAAAGATTAGTTTCTTATAGTTAATCCACTTGGCGCTATATGATTGGATTAGTGGGACCACATCAGCACACTAACAAAAAATATTGACAAAATTTTAAAGGAAGGACTCTATTGATGTGCGATAGTGAAGTTAGGGACCAAGTTTATTGATTTTTGAAACTCAGGGACTAGAATGAAGAGTTTGATCAAAGTCAGGGACCATCTGCGATAAAAACCATTCTTTTGTATAATCCACATGTCACCATTTTATTGGATTTGTGGATCCCACATACAAACTAAAAGAATAATTGACGGAATCTAAATGGAAATACCAAATTGATGTGTGGTAGTGAATGTTAGGGATGATATTGATTGATTTTGAAAGTGAATGACCAAAATGATGAGTTTGGTCAATCTTAGTGACCATTTGTGATAAAAACCCCGTTGGTAATGATTTAACATTATCACAGCTACGTACATGCATCTTCTGTAGTTATGTTGCCAACCAAAGCAGAGAAAGGAGATGAAACTACATGCATCTCACCCTCTATTTTAAACAACAAATGGCAGTACTTTCTCTAGCTATTAATTTATGAAAGCATGCCATTAAGGATTATCATGGAATTAGTCAAAAGGCAATCTAGCTACCATACTAGTTAATTAATTATCCTTCCTTCGTTTTTTTTTTTTTACTTCATATTTGGGAAAAGGATTCTCGTCGGATTCTTTTTCGGGAGATCCTAGAGATCTCGTGATCGTGACCATTCATCGTACATCGTACGGTCAGAAATCATTTCAAAATTTAAAATTTAAAATTTAAAATCAAATATAAATAGTACTTAGGAAAAATTAACTATAGAATGTACAATGAACGGTCATGATCACGAGATCTCTAGGATCCCTAGAAAAAAAATCCGGCGAGAATCATTTTCCTCATATTTGTACCCTACCCCTTATGTACCCTTATTTTAGTCATAAGTAGATACTAGGATCATCACACGTTAGAGAAAAAGTCAAAGATTTCATTCTCTTTAGCATGAAAAAGTTTATCATTAATAAAAGAAAAAAATAAAATAAAAAATGCAGAGAGAGAGAGAGAGAGAGAGAGAGAGAGAGAGAGAGAGAGAGGAGATTATCAAGATTCCAAACATTTCAATTTGATAATACAACAATCATGAATAGATTACCAGTTGACAATGAAGCTGATAAATTTTCTCCATGGGGAGATGCTACAAAAGATTGTAACTGCATGATACCTACCATGTGTTGATAGGAGAAAGAAATTCATCTGCTTCATCGCTTCAAGTAATCATCAACTTATTTATATTTAAACCACTAAGCAAACTGCTTAGAGTTATTAACTACTCCCTATCACACAGCAAGTGCTCCGTAGCAAACCGCTCCCCTATGTGCATGGTGTGCAAGCTGCTGAGAATTTTTTGTTACAGAGCACAAGCTTGGATATATATAGTACATACCCTCCTAATTAATTACCTTCATTCTCTGAGCTTCAATAGTTTGAAATCGTAAACCCAAAAGAAAGATATATTAAGCTCCATAATGTCCACATCTTGAGTTTTTATCAAAACTAGCAGAAGTTTACCCCTCGTTCCTAGTTGTTCTTGTCTCACACATTTTGTTACTTGTAACATGACATGTGAGATAGGAACAAATCTTTTATTTTTTATTTTTTTCAGAAAAAGGGGCAAATTACTTTGGCTAGTTTGGATAAAAACTCATTCCTCTTCCGAACCAGTTACACATTCCTTCTCATCCTCGTGAAAACCATCAAGAGAAGGGTGTGGAGAATGCCCCTTACCAAATGATCTAATATGGTCCTTGAGTGATCTTTTGTGTTTAAAATCCGATCCACAAGTGCAATACCACAGCTTGCCACAGTTCTTTTCATGGGTTCTCCAGTCTCCTTTAACTGCAAATGTTTTGGCACATTTTCTACACATGAATGGCTTTGCTCCGTGCTTTCTCTTGTAATGAGTCTGGAGAGTTCTGAAGTCTTTGAGTGGCTTGGCTCTTGGGTGGTTGATGTTGTTCTTGCAGCCTTGAGCACAACAGTAGCATGGTAGCCTCAGCATTGCGGCTGGTTGTGTTCCTTTTAGAGAATCCGGCCCTTTTCTATATTCAGATCCGTGGCCCCACATATGCATCTGTAACCCGAATACACAGTACTTTGACTTAGAAAAAAAGTATTTACGAACCCAAAAAGAACTTCTAAGTGTAAAAATTGTTGTAGGCTAGTGATTGGCTGGTGTCAAGTAATAATCTACAATAAGGGAAACATTATAGATACTTCGGTCGATATTAACCGATTTTATCAAATATCAACAAAATATGAACCAAATATATATACACTAACAATGTACATAGATAAGAAAAATTGTTTATTTGTTTATTCTTTTTCTATTGCCCTTCAACTCATTCATGCCCTCAATTTATATCATGTAAACTTTAACAAGCCCAAAAGCCTTCCCCAACTTGCTTCAGCTTCTTAAAACCACACCTTTCACTTCAGATTTGAACATTGAGGGACTAGAAGAAGAAAAGGAAATGGCAATGGGAGTTAATATGATATAGCCAGAGGGTTGATCATTGTTATAGTTCTATCCTTATATATTTGTAAAATAATTTGGTACCACAATATAGTCTAGAGATTTTTGGATTCGGTGTCAACCTCTTCCTCATTTTGACATGGATTAAGATATGAATCACTCAAAAGTTCAATAAACGAGTTTGAAGCCACCTCCTAATAAGTCATGTTAAATTAAAGTAGAATATCGTTAACTAAAAAACCTCAGGGTCAACCAACATTGCATGTTAAAATGAAAAGGGACAAAATTTACCCTCTTATTTGTCCACAGAGAATGAAATTGAATGGATATATGAACCTAAACTGTGAGCAACAATAGTATTTAATAGAGGATCCGTTTGATAATCATTTCAATTGTCAATTTTCAGTTTCTAGTTTCTAGTTTTTAGTTTTAAGTTTTAAGTTTTCGTTGTAAGAAAAGTGAAAACAAATGCCTCGTTTTGTAACTAACCATTTAAGTTTTTAATTTTCAAACTCTCTTTATTTGAGAATTTGTGAAAGTAAATACGTACACTAACATATGAGTAGAACTTAAAATCTTAAACTTACAAAAGAAGATAAATATTACTAAGCTGTAGCGCTATATTAGTAACTTTAGTACTATAATGTGCTTAATTTCCCCAAGAATTTTCTTTTACCATTCTTCTGTACGTTCCTTTTCTCCTTCTAGACAAGAAAAACTTTAATGATTAATAATTTCCTAAAAATCCGGTGTCTCTCTTTTATTAAAGTCGAACTACTTTATGAAGCCAAGCAAAAAGCAAAGATTTATATGATTGTAACTTATATTGTAACTTTATCAAGCCATTGTAAATACAATCTTGCAAAACGAAAGTAAGAATTTAGGGCGGAGAGATGCATATGCTACTACACGTATTTACTTACAACCACCAGTTCTCACAGAAAAGCAGTTTGTGTTAAAATTTACAGTCAATGATAAAAATTTGTCTAAGCATAGTCAACAGTAAAATTAGTAAATCTCTATATAATGATTTATAAATTCACTACAAACTCTATATTTTTGTTTTATTTTTAATTCCATTTTGTATCTTGACTCAGGCTGTAGTTTGATTGTAGCCGAAAATTAATCTTGAAGGTCCACAATTTCGAAACCCTAACAAATTTATTCAAACAAATCGATGATGGGTAAGAATTAATACTAACCTGCATGTTATTGTACCTATTGAAGGTCTTGCTGCAAATGGAGCAAGCAAACTGCATCGGCCCAACAAGAACCTGAGCAGGCGTTGGTATCCAAAACCTACTTTCTGCCTTAAACGAACAACCATGAATGCTCTTCTTCATGACTACTTGTTCTTCCTTGAGATTCAAAACCTTCTTATTTTCATCATATGTTTCTGATTTATCACCTGTACTACTAGTACTATTAGGAAGTCCAATGTGCAAGGAAACTGTAACTTTCTCCATCTGCTCTTCTTTGACTCCAAAACCCTCTTCCTGAACCCCGCGATCTTCTACTTTCACCAGCTTGGTATCCGTAAACTGGCTTAAAAGAGGCAAGCATTGTATAGTGCCATGCTCAGATAAACAAGGGGAAGACGATGATGATGTTGATGATGATGAAAAAGAGGAAGATGGCTTCAGCCATTCAATAAAAGGAGGTGCTTGAAAGCACAAATTTTGGTCTTCCACATGATGGTTCCATAAACCCATCTGTAGAGGGGGATGGGGAGAGAGAGAGAGAGAGAGAGAGAGAGAGAGAGAGAGAGCTCCTTGATTAATTCTCTCCTCAGAGAATTTATCCAGACCTTTTGTGGGAAAGCTTCACTAGCTTATAGGGTTGATTTATGAAATGGGGTTTGGTTTGTCTGTTTTGGAACCTTTTTTTCTCCTTTCATTGTCTACCTTTGGCCCTTGTTTGGTTTATAAAGTGAGAGTGAGAGAGTGGAGTAATGGTGGGGTTACAGATTTTGACATGCAAAATTGAGACTCAGGTAAAGAGAAAATTCTATTTGAGCCCATTTATTTTATCATTCCACCCAACTTCAAAATTTATTTAATACAATATCATTTTTTTCCCTGAAAGAAACAAGTTTAACAACAATTACAACTTGTAGATCTAACAATAAATAAATTAAAAAAAAAAAAAACAATAAATAAGTCTGCCCACCAAAACGAGACACCTTTCTTTTTTTTCGGCGAACACATTTGAAGCTCTGACGAATTCAATTGATGCTCTCCTTTCTCTCTGTCTTGCATCTCTATGTGAACTTGGATCAAATCAATCAGGAAAAAGAGAGACAACTATGAATTAGTGTGAATGGTGCGGACCCATGTTTGATTTCGATGCTGAAAACTAGCAGAGTTTGGTGGTTCATATTCTTCTCAAGGTTGGAAGAGGGAGGAGGAGAAAGAGAAGGAAAAGAATAGAAGTTAACCGTCGTAGACGACCTTGGAATTTATTTATTTATTTATAGATGTTTGGTTTGAGTTTGTTGGAAATAATAGAAATGGTGTGGTGGGTTTAATTAGGGTTATTGGGTGTAGAGAGAAAAGCAACCATGTTTTTTTTTTTCTTATTTATTAAGTGAAAATTTGAAAATTTAGTAGGGAAAATTGTTTAGTTAGATTCCAATAAATTTTTCTTATAATTATACATGTATTTTCTTTAATTCTTTTTCGTGTTAATAATAATGTCATGGAATTTGACCTATGTGCACACATTTCTCATACTACATTGACATTTTACCAATGACCTGAAATAGCGGAAGGAAAAAGGCGAGAGCACTTGGTAGAACAAAACTGACATTGGACATGATAGGCTTGTCGACTAACGAGTATATTATGCCTAATCTCGTTTAACTTCCATTATATAAATCTCAATTCTCAAACTAACTTTTTATTTTATTTTAAGAAGTAAATATTTAATTTATTGAATAAACATTCACCTCTAAAACAATTTTTGCAAAATAATTACAAATAAAGCATAATAAACCGCAAAAAGCAATTACTAGACTTCGAACACTTTGTTGAAAGTCAAATTCAGCGAGAACTGCAAGATTACAAGGATCAAATAAGAAAAAAAAAATAAAAAATACTAAACTAAATATATAAGCATTGCGGTTAGGTAGCCTTGATGGGAGTTACAAGTTAATTTTCAAATTTAGCTGCGGAACAATTTGTTTATTGTCTTGCATATGATGTAAGCAGTTGAACTTTAATCAATTTAAAATACTCAAAAGTTCAGACAAATATATAGGAGATATACGCCATCAAACAATATATATGTAAAGGATATTACATGATAATAGGATATATACTTGTTCGATCCGATCATGGTGATAAATAATTGTTCGATGTCTTCGGAGTATACTTTACGTAGAAAAGATTTAAGGCTTTTAATGCCGCATCTCTTCTGAAACCCAGGCCATTTATCATAACTCATGTTCGTTGTAACTTTGATCCACTACTGTTTGAATAGCATTTCCTACTGCAGTTTGAGTGGTAAATGGTGTACCCCTTCTTGTACCCTTGAATCCACAAGCCCCGGCATATAACCAAGAAATTACTCGACCCCGTACATTCGTAACCATTACAATTTCGATAGCTAATTCGTGATTGTCCTTTTCATTGCAGTTAATATAAACAAGATTTTTGAACTATTAATTGCTAGTTACTGATGTTTGTTCCCATATAGTAGGGTTGTAGAACCGATTTTGCTTCTAGTACTAGATTGTTAGATATATGGACGGAAGTTCATTGCCATTTGTTTATCATCATCTTTATTCCAAACATTCAGTGCATATGGGAATTGAATTATATTTGCTTTCTCATGTTGAGAATTGATCACACATTAATATGAAGGGAGACCTTACATAAATTTATAAGTTAAATTATTTTCCATATTGCCAATTAGTACTCTTCATATCCATATAGCTTACCTGTGAGCTAGGCAATTAGAGTAAGGGCATGAGACAAGCTAATTTGTTTATATTATTATTATTATTTATTCAAGTCCACCTAGGACACGAACTAGAAAGAAATTTTGATAAGAAGCAAAATTTAGACATATATATATCAAAACTTTTAGCCCCTTTTTTTAGACTCAGAGAATTTTAATCAGTCAGATGGGGACTAGAAATTCTTGAGCGGGTTTGAGCACTCACTACTGGAAAAATTAAATTGTGAGACGAACAAGAACCGTCTCCTAAAACCAAGGGTCGCCACTTGATCCCCAACGAAATTTGCAACGACAATCTGGCGGGCAAACTTGCGTTGACTGAAGTTTAATCGACAAAATTTTGGTGATCGTGCCAACACTTGTTTTTTTTTTTTTTTTTTTTAATTTAATTTAATTTTTTATTTTTATGGCTAAACCAATGATATTATCTATACTTAGATTAAAACTGCATATAAGATTACTTTTAGATTTCAATAAATTATTTTTGATCTGACCGATGGCAAATCTTCTGTTAAATTCCTTTAATAGAAAATCCTATTTCATTGAATAATATTACTTTTAGAATACAACTGTGTATAAGATTAAAAACTAACTTTAGTCCTTGACATTTAATTGTAACGATCAAATATATTTGTAATAATTATTGAGCATTTGTACGTAGGTTATATATTTATCCTTTATTTGACAATTATTATTAAGTTCCCACAATAAAAAAGCCATATATATCATATATATTTGTACGTATGTATATACTATAGTTATGTGCCGAGACATTTTGTACCAAAACTTATGTATTGATACATTCGTATTGAAACTTATACACTGATACATTCGTAACAAAACTTATGTACCGATACAATCGTGTCGAAATTTATGTACCTAACACATTCATACCAAAATATATGTACTGATATATTCGTATCGAAACTTATGTATCGATGCAATTGTATTTATACATTCGTACCGAAACTTATGTATCGATATATTTATATCGAAACTTATGTGATGATGCAATCATATCAAAACTTATGTACTGATACGTCGTACCGAAACTTTATACTGATACACCATACCGAAACTTATATATTGATGCAATCATATCGAAACTTACATGCTCATACTTTTGTACCTGTGAGGCTTGTTTAAAAAAATATAAATTGTTTTTATATTATTGTTGTGCTTTTTCTAATTATAAGAAATTGAATTTTAATAAGTTTTATCTATTTATATGATTGAAGCACAAGAAAATACACTCATTATGGACGGGTAGACAATATTGGATGGTAAGTTATAAATAATAAATGTGTCATAAATATTTAAATATGGTAAGTTTTAATAAAATGGACTTAAATTAGATTTACAAAACCATCTAGGTTAAAACGTAAAAAGAATCTTATTAAAACCCTAAAATCTAAAAGCCCCATAATATGTTTTAATGCGACGGACGTTGCCATCGGGTAGGTAACACAAAATTATTAATTAATGCTTTGTGTCCAATTTCGTCAGTTTAGTAAGAGTTAACCAACGGAATGGTTCGTTGGGTAAATATAGTAAAATTAAAATAATAAAAAAACAAATTAATTAATCAAACATTAATAATGCTTGATTAATTAATTTGATTTTTTTTAAATCGACTTATTTAATATTAAAATAGTAAACACAGTTATTTAATTAAAGTAATTGTCCTTCACAAATAAATAAAAAAAACAAGTAATTGTCCTTCGAAAGCCACTGCTCCCTCTGATCCTCAAATTCATTGGGAGGATTGTTTAGAGCTTGTTGACGACTTCCACGATCAACATAGTAGTTCCTTGATCAACAATTTGGTCAGTTTAGTAAGAGTTAACCAACGGAATGGTTCGTCGGGTAAAAGTAGTAAAATTTAAAAAATTTAACAAATTAATTAATCAAACATTATTAATGTTTGATTAATTAATTAATTTATTTTTAAATCAACTTATTTAATATTAAAATTGTCACATCCCGGCCCGGGGGGACCACTTCCCGGGCCCGCTTCACCACCGTAGCACGATATTGTCCGCTTTGGGCTTACCATTCCCTCACGGTTTTGTTTTTGGAAACTCACGAGCAACTTCCCAGTGGGTCACCCATCATGGGATTGCTCTAGCCCCCTTCTCGCTTAACTTCGGAGTTCCTACGGAACCCGAAGCCAGTGAGCTCCCAAAAGGCCTCGTGTTAGGTAGGGATGAGAATATACATTTAAGGATCACTCCCCTGAGTGATGTGGGATGTCACAATCCACCCCCCTTAGGGGCCCGACGTCCTCGTCGGCACACACGCAACCAGGGTTAGGCTCTGATACCAAATTGTCACATCCCCGCCCGGGCGGGACCACTTCCCGGGCCCGACTCCACTACCGTAGCACGATATTGTCCACTTTGGGCGTACCATTCCCTCATGGTTTTGTTTTTGGGAACTCACGAGCAACTTCCTAGTGGGTCACCCATCATGGGATTGCTCTAGCCCCCTTCTCGCTTAACTTCGAAGTTCCTACGGAACCCGAAGCCAGTGAGCTCCCAAAAGGCCTCGTGCTAGATAGGGATGAGAATATACATTTAAGGATCACTCCCCCTAGGCGATGTGGGATGTCACAATCCATCCCCCTTAGGGGCCCGACGTCCTCGTCGGCACACCACGACCAGGGTTAGGCTCTGATACCAAATATCACATCCCGGCCCGGGGCGGACGACTTCCCGGGCCCGCTCCACCACCGTAGCACGATATTGTCCGCTTTGGGCTTACCATTCCCTCACGGTTTTGTTTTTGGGAACTCACGAGCAACTTCCCAGTGGGTTACCCATCATGGGATTGCTCTAGCCCCCTTCTCGCTTAACTTCGGAGTTCCTACGGAACCCAAAGCCAGTGAGCTCCCAAAAGGCCTCGTGTTAGGTAGGGATGGGAATATACATTTAAGGATCACTCCCCTGGGTGATGTGGGATGTCACAATCCACCCCCCTTAGGGGCCCGACGTCCTCGTCGGCACACACGCAACCAGGGTTAGGCTCTGATACCAATTTGTCACATCCCCGCCCGGGGGGGAGGACCACTTCCCGGGCCTGCTCCACCACCGTAGCACGATATTGTCCGCTTTGGGCTTACCATTCCCTCACGGTTTTGTTTTTGGGAACTCACGAGCAACTTCCCAGTGGGTCACCCATCATGGGATTGCTCTAGCCCCAGGAACTCCGAAGTTAAGTGAGAAGGGGGCTAGAGCAATCCCATGATGGGTGACCCACTGGGAAGTTGCTCGTGAGTTCCCAAAAAGCCTCGTGCTAGGTAGGGATGGAAATATACATTTAAGGATCACTCCCCCTGGGCGATGTGGGATGTCACAAAAATAGTAAACACAATTATGTAATTAAAGTAATTGTCCTTCGCAAATAAATAAAAAAACAAGTAATTGTCCTTCAAAAATACCCATAAAAAAACTCGCATAGCCATGCCACTGCTCACTTCGATCCTCAAATTCATTGGGAGGATTGTTTAGAGCTTGTTGACGACTTCCTTGATCAACATAGTAATTGCGTAGCTCGAACATCCACTCTTTGAAATATGCCATCCATAGCGAATTAATGTCAAACATTTGTGATACACCAGAGTCAATATCAAACTCGGTCTTAAAAATAAAAAAAATAAAAAAATACAAAAAAACACGAACAAATGTTAGCTATAGGAAAAAAAATAATACTAATTCTACATATAATTAAATTTAATAAAAATATTATATGAAGTTTTTCCATTGGGTCGTGCTTCACATTAAGGGGGACATATTTCCATTTGTGGGTAGTAACAGAGCACTGGGTACGAAGGAGTGCACCTATGGAGCTAGACAACACAACCCGAACTCAAAGACAAGTCGGACACCTATGTCGTTCATCATAGTCGACTTTAACTTGTCCGTTGACAAGAACAATGTTCCTAGACATCTATTTACACTAGTAGAAAAAAATATTTGCATGACCAAACTCTATGCGACGAAAGGAAACTCGTCACGTAGAACAGCTTGGTGCAACAAATATACTATTTTGTTGAGCCACTTCGTTGAAAATAATTTAATGGGACAAACAACTTGTGCGACGCAATCTTTCCTCCTGCAAAACCACTTCGTATGACAAAAAAAAACCCTTCATCGTCCAAAGGTTCACAAAAAAATGCGCGAATGCCTGTATTTTGCGCCAAAAAACAGATATAGCGTGTGTCACTTTGCGTGACTAATATTTCATCGCACAAAGGTTCACACATTTACTAGACCGTGAGTTGTTTAGTCAAAGTGTTGAATGCGGTATTTACTCCATGGTTTTGCGTGACGAAGGTTTCGTTGCGCAAAGAAGCCATAATTCCTTTAAATTGACAATTTCGCTCAGAGCAACCCTGATTTGATTATGGGTACGTTGAATATTCTTGGTCATTTTGTTAGAATATTGATTGATTCAGGTGTTACACATTCTGTTATTTCTTATATGTTTGCTCAAAAGACTCAACCTTACCCAATACCTCTCGGGTATGAGTTAAAGTTTTCAATGCCTAAAGGTAAGACCTGTTATGTTAGCTGGGAGTATCAGGGATGTCCTGTTCTGGTGGAGGATGTTGTCAGCCAGCTTATCTTGTTCATCTGGATATTGTTGATTTCAATCTTATTCTTGGCATGGATTGGTTACATTACAATCGTGCCAAGTTAGATTGTCATGAGAAGGTTGTCACTTTCCATCGGCCGGGCTTGCCTATGGTTACTTTTGTTGGTGAGCGTTATGGATTGAGACAGGGTGTTATCTTAGCCGTAAGAGTGAAGAAACTGTTGAGGAAAGGATGTCAGGGCTACTAGCTCATGTGGTGTTGAACTAAGATACTTCTATTCATGTGGAAGATGTTCGGGTAGTTAGGCATTTTCCTAATGTATTTCCTGATGATTTACCTGGATTACCACTAGATTGTGAGGTGGAATTCGCTATGGATTTAATTCCAGGTACATATCCTATTTCTTTAACCCTTTACCGAATGGCTCCTGCAGAATTGAGAGAATTGAAACTCAAACAAGAACTTTTTTATAAGGGTTTTATTTAGCCGAATACTTCACCGTGGGGAGCTCCAGTTTTGTTTATGCGAAAGAAAAACAGAACTCTGAGGCTGTGTATTGATTATAGACAGTTGAATCGGGTAACGATTCAAAATCGTTATCCGTTGCCTCATATTGATGATCTTTTTGGCCAGTTTTGGGGTGCTTGCGTGCTTTTAAAGATTGACCTGAGATCTGGGTATTATCAGTTGAAGATCAAAGCATGAGGATGTCCCTAAGACAACATTTTGAACTCGATATGGTCATTACGAGTTTCTTATAATGCCATCCCGGTTAACTAATGCTCCAGCTACTTCTATGAATTTAATGAATCGGGTATTTCGCCCGTATCTCAACAGGTTCATTATTGACTTCATTGATGATATTTTGGTATATTCTAAATCTAAGGCGGAACATACTAAACATCTCACGCTGGTTCTAAAGATGTTGAGGGAATATTAGTTGTATGCTAAATTTAGCAAATGTCAATTTTGGATAGATCTTGGGACATGTGATATCAGCCCAGGGTATTCTTATGGATCCTCAGAGGGTAGCTGCAGTAGAGAATTGGGAACAACCTCGTACTGTCATGGAAGTATGGAGTTTTCTTGGTTTGGCTGGCTACTATAGAAGTTTTGTGAAAGATTTCTCAACTATAGCTCTGCCATTAACGAGGTTAACCAAGAAGGGAGTTAAGTTCGAGTGGAGTAATGATTGCGAGCAGATTTTTCAGCAGCTGAAGTATTGCTTCATTTACACACCTGTTTACCACTTCCAGATGATACTGGGAACTTCGAGATTTATAGTGATGTTTCCTTGAATGGCTTGGGTTGTGTGTTAATGTAGCATGGTAGGGTGATTGCTCATGCCTCGCAACAGTTAAAGCCCCATGAAATGAATTATCCTTCTCATGATCTTGAGTTGGTGGCCATTGTTTTTGCTTTGAAGATTTGGAGGCATTATCTTTGTGGGGAAAAGTGTAAGATTTTTAAGGATCATAAAAGCCTCAAATATATTTTCACACAAAAAGATCTTAATCTCCAGCAGCAGAGATGGATAGAATTACTCAGTGATTACAATTGCATGATTGAGTATTATCCTGGTCGTGCGAATACAGTGGCAGATGCATTTAGCAGGAAATCCCGTGGTCAAATTAATGCTCTATATGCATCTCCTCACTGAATTGAGATCTACTGGAGTTGATTTAGAAGTGGAAGATTGGGAAAAAGCCCTACTTGCAAGTTTTCGAGGCTCAAATGAATGATGCAGAATCTCAGGAATTAATTCAAGCAGGTTCAGACGGGAAAAAGAAAGATCTCAGGATTAGGAATTCTGATGGTATGATGATGCAGGGTAACCGAATGTACGTGCCTAATGTCAAAGAATTAAAGAAAGATATACTTAATGAGGCGCATGTTCCGGCTTATGTGATGCATCTTGGGAGTACCAAGATGTATCACACTATTCGACCTTTCTACCTCCAGAGTTGTCAAAGGTACATGACGTTTTCCATGTATCTATGCTTCATCATTATGCCTCTTATTTATCGCACATGATCCCTCCTCAACCACTAGAGATTAACCTAGACTTGACCTATGATGAAGAGCCAGTAACGATTTTGGATTGGAAGGATAAAGTTCTTAGGAACAAGACTATGCGCATGGTGAAAGTTTGATGGAGGAATCATTCGGTCGAGGAAGCCACCTGGGAAACTGCAAAGCATATGCGAGACCAGTATCCACGTCTTTTTTATGGTTATTGATACGTGTTGTTGTGTACAAATTTTGGGGACGAAATTTTCTTAAGGGGGATAGACTGTGACGGCCCGTCCCAACTGTCATTATAATTTTCTCACCGAGTATGTGAGATGACGATTATGCCCTCGGTGGCTTAGTGACGTGGATGTACATATGTAGTTTTAAATAATCTTCCTCGCTATTATAATTAAATCGTACTCGACGTCACGAGCACATCGATGCGAGTTAGGGTCGAATCAGATTCCTAATGAAAATGTTACGACAATTAACGAATGAGTTAGGATAGAAATATATTGTTGGGTTGACAATATTTTATTTACCATTCAATTAGTTCCTGTCATGTCTAGCCCAATCAGGTTTTAGGTTGAATTGTTGTTTTCCTAGGGCTAATTGGACCCTAAAACTCTCTCTCTTTCTTTTTTCTCATGGCAGCCCAATCAGGGCCTTACTTTTTTACTTTTTGTCCAATCCGTCACCACACACACACGTATCCCTCACCCTCTCCTTCTTTGTCGATTCTTCTTTATGTCCGTACAACCATGAGACCACCACACTCAAACCATACTAAAACATCACGAATCGAGTCATTGATCACTTTCACACACTTACATATTATCTCTAGTTTAAGTAAGTTTAGTTTTTATTTTTACTTAGTCGCATTTTCTTATTATTATCATCACTTATGTTGCACACTTGGCTACATCTCCCTCACGTGACGACCATCATGTGTCGACTTCAGTTGGGGTGTGTCACGCGATGGCAAACTCTGGTGGTTCTTTGTCAAAGAGAGCTCAAGGCGAATATTCTGAGAAGGGTAATATGTGCTAAATTTTGTTGGTTGTGTAAATTAATTAAATATTTAAGTAGACTAATATGATTTTTTATTTTGTTGGTAGACAAGAAAAAGAAGAGATCTACGACATGCATTTGATACAGTTCTTTTTCTAGGAGGCACTACCGAATCACTTACGCATAATTAGTAGGATATGAGAAGTTGGATATGGTGAACAAGTTTAGGGGCGAAATCGGGGTATTGGTGCGTGACAGATGCGAAGTGAATTGGGAGTCTTGGAGAGACGTCCCCAAGGAGATAAAGACGGTCATGATCGATGCGTTAGCAGTACGTGTAAATTATTAATTAGTTAAATAATAATTTTGTTCTTTAGATAAAATATAATAGTGATACATATAATTTATTTATTTTTGCACATAAGCCTAATTGGGGTATTGACAAAAGTGACGCAAATCTGATGAAGTGCATCGACGTTGTGTTCAAGTATCGTTCCTTGGAGTTGAAGTTTGATGTTGAATGTGACGCAAAGCGACACGGAGTGGCTGAACTAGCGGATGATTAGATTAAGGTTTTTTAGTAGTCTATTTATGGTTTATTAAATAATGACATTGAATTATTATTAATTTGGAAGAATAAATTTGTATGGACTGTATTTTTTTTATTTCGTCTCAAGAACAAATTTTCAAAATACTATAATATTAACATTAGTATTTTGAGAAACTGTTTTCGAGATAGAATAAAATAAATAATTCTGATTGTCGCACAAGGATTTACACGACAAAATGTTTTTTGCTAAAACTTTTGCGGGATGACATTTTGTCATGCAAAAACACTGTAAAACGGTCGATTAGCGTTTAAGTTGTCATATTTAATGCATATTTATCACTTAATTACACCACAAAAGTTTGGTCGCGCAGAACGTTGAGGGACGAGACTTCTTCACGCAAAGCGATGATTGGTGGTGTTGAAGTTGTGTCATTTATTGCTTATTTACTACATATTTATTTCGTATTTTGTTGCGACAAAAGGTTCGTCGTGCAAAGGTTGTAGTCCACAACACGAGATGAATAGTTCGTCACATAAAATGTTACATGTTCTTTATAAGCATAGATTGTGTTGCAGTTTTCTTCACATTCTTTTGTAGACCTGATGGTAGATAATAATAATAGTATGAGAGTGACGGTTTGGGCTTGAATGGAGGAAAGAAACCGGCAGCAGAGCATGCCCTTCGAGCCTTATGATATGACGAAATATGTGGAGTTTGCACATGCAATTGGTGTAGCAATGCGGAAAAATTGTCTTACTACCAAGCAGCGCTCTTGGAAATTTGTGTCTGAGGACATGAAGAATTGGTGATGGATCAATTATTAGTAAGTGTGACAAATGTTGAAAACAATTAATTTTGTGAAATTGTTTGTTAAATATTGTAATTAATTATTTGTATATATGTGTAACAGTGTAACTATACTCTTGATGGTACGAATGAAGACTTGATGAAGTTGATGGAGGAGGCGTTGAAGATGGGTTACAAGTAGTGGCGTTATGATGTTGAGCTGAATGGAAGACCAACAGAGCCATAGTTTTAAATTTATGTTTTTGAGGACAATATATAATTTGAAGGTTTTATTCTAAGTTATGGATTTGGACTTAATTAGGCTTTAATTCATGTTTTGTTGTTTAAATAATTAAATGAGTTAATTTAATTTATTTAAGTTTTCAATTATTTTTAGAATAAATATTATAATTGAATATTTGTTTGTACTTATGAAGTTTACATAAATATAGATACTAAAGATCTATGTTTACCATAATTATAATTAATTACGTATTTGTTCGTCGCTATAAATTTTGCGCAGTGAAACTTAGTCACATAGAATTTATGCGACGATCTCCCACAAATATGCTTGCAATGAACATTTTGTCGCACAAAGGGCGTAAAAAGGCGGTTAAGTTTACCGTAATATTTTGCATCTATATGTTTTGCGTGACGAATTGTTCGTCACATAAGGGGTGGTAAAAAACGCAGATATATTTGGCTCCATATTTCGGACCTATATGTTTTGGGTGGCATCTTGTTTGTCACGCAAATTCTTCATCTCTATAATCAGTTTCCTTAGGTGCAGAAGCAAAAACTGCAAATTTTGCAGTTGTTGCCTCTACCATCCTTCCTCGATGCTATATTTGGTAAGTGTTTCCGTTATATATTTCAAAACTTTGTTGTGAATTCAACGTTATATATTTCAAAACTTTGTTGTGAATTCAAACTAACACCATTAAATTTGTTGTGTATAGGGTTGGTGTGTACAATTATCACTTGGTGAATGATAAAATTAGAGGTAAATTGTTTGGGTTTTTAATTAGGAGTTATTTGAATTTACAACAAATTAGATGTGAATTGTTAATGAGGGTTGTTAATTTTTTTGTTAATTAGAGGTGTATTGTTTGTATTTGGTTTTTGGATGAAATCCAGAAGTGTATGTCTCGTACAAAATTGTTTTGTGTTGTACTGAGTTAATAGTATTTAACTTTGTACGTGTATTTTTAATAAAAGCTTAGTCTCCCGTTTAAGGATTAGTTGGATTTCGCTCATGGATGTGAAAGCATGACTGAGGTCTAGTTGATTCTCGAATTGTCCCATTATTTGGATAGTTTGGGAATGCCCAATTATGAGGCGTAGTTTACGGTTGAAGGATTAGGTTTCATAGGGAATTTCAGTCACATCTCTTTACATTCTTCGAGTGCCAGATAGGTATTTTGATATCTACGTCAGCCACTTGAAGAACTGTAGAGAGATGCTGCCAAAATTTTCCCACGTCAAAATCTAATCTGATGGAGCCGTAAATTGCGTAACATAACTATGCATTCCCGAATGGGATTAGGGCCCTAACTGGAGGCATAAGGTGACAAAATCTCGCTGGAGGCGTGTATTATTGCAATTTTATTGTGCTTGCAGACATTATGGACAGACAATGGATATAGAATCTGAATAGATGTGCACCCAAGTACTTGGATGGAATAAATGAGTTTATTGAGTTCATATCCAGACACAACACGAGGGCAATTAGAGATGTCCATGTAGGAGGTGTAACAACACCTTAAGGGAGACTTTTGAAAATGTTCGATTCCACTTACTAACAAATGGGATGACAGACACATATACGACTTGGAATTACCATGGGGAACAATTAGACTATGCTTCGTCATCAAACGTGACACGAATGGAAAATGTTGAACCTAATGTGGATTATAATGAACAGGTTATGAATATTATAAATGACACTTCTCCATTTCCCTCGATTAATACAAACAAGGGAGGGGGATATGGTTTGCTTGAACCGACGATAGTGAAGCTTTCGAACAATATAAAAACCTTTAAAAAGTGTGAACCAAGAATTATACCTGGGATGCGAAGACTATTCGGTGCTCAAGACCATTGTGGGGTTAATGTATGGCAAAATAAAGTATCACAATTCCAACTAGTGCTTAGACCATTTTTTGTTAGTTATCAAGAGAATGCTCCCAAACAACAATAGTTTGCCGAAAGATCATAAAAGTGTGCAAAAGGTGTTGAATGGTCTGGGATTAGGTTATAAAAAGATTCACGCTTGCAAAAATAATTGTTTATTGTTCTATAAGGAGAATAAAGCATTGGACAAATGCCCGGTATGTAACGAGTCGAGGTTCAAAATGACATCGTAGAATAAACCGACAAAGATTCCACATAAAGTTATGCACTATTTTCCACTAAAGCCGAGGTTGCAACGATTGTATATGTCGACGCATATGGCAAGTGACATGAGATGGCATAAAGAAAGGCGGGTGGATGATGATGTGATGAGGCATCCTATAGATGGAAAGGCATGGAAAGATTTCAATCGAATGTACCCCGATTTTGTATCTGAGACTTATAACGTTAAGTTGGGACTTGCCACTGACGTATTCAATCCTTTCGGGGTTCTAAACCAATACCACAACACTTGACCGATATTTATTTTTCCTTACAATTTGCCGCCTTGGAAATGCATGAAGAAAAAATATATGATGATGACTTTTTTGATCACCGAGGGTCCCGATAAGTCTATTGATGTTTATTTATGGCCGTTGGTTGATGAGCTAAAAGATTTATGGGAAAATGGTGTCCACACGTACGATAAATCTATTGGGAAGATGTTCACAATGCGGGCAGCAGTGATGTGGATAGTAAACGATTTTCCAGCATATGCCATGGTTACTGAGTAAAGCACTAAATGTCATTTTGCATGTCCAGTTTGTAAGGATGACATCACATCTTGGATGGTCACCTTGGAACCACGAGTGATGTGAGAAGGACAAAGATTTGATGGCCAAACAAAGCCTCGACTCAGACCTAGTGAATGGTCCAATGACCAAATTTTAGAGTAGCTTAACCAGTTAGATTTCAATCCTTTCAGGAAAATTGTAACTAGGCCTCAACTAAAGACTTGAGCCTATAACGTTCTTTGGAGAGTATAATCTGTGATTTCTTGTTTTCTAAAGTCGTTGCATGATCTCATTATTCTTTGCTTGGTTACTACTTAGAAGGCGTTTCATCATATAGTTCCAAATGCTAGAACTCATGCCCATTTCATTCAAAGCATGTTATTGATTTGCATAACACATATTCAAGAAGAAGTTGTGTAGTGACCACCACCATAGCCAAATAGCCTTACTTCCCATACTTCGTATATGTTGTAAGTTTTAACCCCGTTGAGCCTCGTTTTGCCTTTATTCCTTGTTTACCCACATCACCCCTTACCTAGCTTAGAGTAGGACTTTCCTATACCCTTGTTCTTAAAGTTTAGTGAGCATGACTTAAATGAATTCCTTTTGAGTTACATTATGCAAGAAAATGAGTGTGGGGGAGTAAAAGTTTGTTCTTACGTTTATATGTATGTTTTGAGATTTAAAAGAAAAAGAAGAAAAGAAAAAAAAAAAAAAAAAAAAAAAAAAAAGGAGTGAAAATAAGTAAGAATGAACTCACGAGCGTTGATGGTTGAAGAAAGGGTCCAAAAAGTTGAATATGGCCCTAAGTTTTGTGTGATTTTCCCTTGGGTGTTCAAAGTTGACTTCTGCGTTCTTAAGGGAATTCTAAGTGCCTAATTCAATACTTTGCTCACTATTGCTTTAAGAATGTTTGTTTATCCTTCACCTTTCATTGTTAGCCAATACCCTAGCCCCGTTACTACCCTTTGACTTCTATATTGAGTGTTATGTATTTCAATTGTGGAGTTTGAACATGGTATGAGCTTATGGTGTCACTGGTTCTCGCGTCTAAGTAGTAGCATTCCATTCATGAGATCATATCTAAACATGCTTATTAACTCCAGAAAATGCTTTCCTTATTATAACATATGTGAGTGTTCGTCTACATGTTTACATCAATCTTCTCACATATACCTAGTGTAGGGTGTGTAGTCAGAAAATCTGTGTGAAAAACGAGAGTACATCTAGTAAGAAATTGAGGGAATTCTCTAAAGGCATGTTACTACATTTGAAATGTGTTTTAATTGCTTAATTGTGAACTAGTATGTGGTGACTATGATTAAGAATGTACTTAAGTGTAAAGATGGCTCAAATCTGTGAGAATAATGATTTTTAACTTGTCATGTGCATTGGAAGTCCCTGATACGATTGTTGGAAGGTGTAGGTTGTGTTTTGTTCTTTTTGTTTTGTTTTTCTGTTTTGCTCGAGGACTAGCAAAAGCTAAGTGTGGGGGTATTTGATAGGAGCATATTTATGCGACTTAAATGGCTTGTTCTCGTACATTTACGTTATGTTTCTTTAGTTATTTTAGTACTTTAAGCTATTTTCGTGTGTTTGTAGGTCCAAAGGGCTAAAGGAGCAAAAAGATGCATTTTGGAGACTTTTGGAGCACTTTTGGGCTAAGGACGGATAGCTTATGCTTGAAGCCAAAGTGTTGGACGAAATTGAAGACCTAATTGGAGCCAAAGTGTTGGAACCTTGTTCTCTTTAGTTTTAGGACATTTAAACCTTTCCTAATCCCAATCATGCCATGCATAACACACATCCATTCTAACACATTGTCATTGCACATGCATTTCCTTCATTAGTTAACCCACATGCACTTATCACTTATCATCACCACATATCATATCACTTAATCACTTATCACTTATCATCACCACTTAACCACTTATCATATCATAACCACATATCATATCACTTATCACTTATCACTTAACATATCATCCACCTACTTCACCTACAACATCCACTTCACCTACAACATCCACCTACTTCACCTACAAATGACATAGCCATATGTTCCCTCCACTACTCCTATAAATACCCTTGCATTCATTCATTCATGGACATCTCATTTTCATACACAACACACCACAAACACTTCCATTCCTTCTCTTTGCCTTGAGTTCCCTTGTAATCCAAACACCATTTTTCCATTTCCCTATTAATCCAAACACCACTCCCCAAACCATTCACACCATCAAACTATCCTTAGACCTTGTGCTACAACAACGAGGAAGAGAAGAGTGCCTAAACGTTCATACAATTCAAGTTTGAGTTGTTGGAATGTTTAGGTGTTTCTTTGATTTCAATGTTTAAATTCAATTCTCTTTGTTTGTACGTATGAGGAATGGAAGAGAAGAGTGCCTAAACGTTCATACAATTCAAGTTTGAGTTGTTGGAATGTTTAGGTATTTCTTTGATTTCAAAGTTATAATAAACTAAACCCCCTTTAGCTAGGGGGTGATTCGAAATATATGTTTATGCTTGCATTTTGATTTGATTAATTCTAATTGCGTTTCATAAGTTGTGGTTCAATTTGTTTAACCGTTTGATTGATAACTTATTTATGAATGTTTATTAAGAATGTGCGCTTAATTTTCATGCATCAATATGACGCTAGAATATAAGTGAGTTTCACCTAATAGTTACGAACTTATATTCACAAGTAGTGGAGGTTGCTTATAAACAATCGCGTTAAATAAATTCTTGGCATAAGTTTCATGCGTAGTCCATAGTAACGAATGCCTCGTCAACACTTAAAGTTTTCATGATACTTAATGATCTTTGATTGTATCTTTATTGTGCTTTTCACGTAAAGGACTTTTGGAGAATGTTGTGAATTGCGTTGCGCTAACCCATCCAATTCATTAACTTAAGGAAAACTTGACGGTTAATTTAAGCGGACCTAATTGACCCGGGGCGTTGAGAATTAATGATTTGTTGAAATGCAATTGGAAATCGTTTTATTATGCAAGTATAACATATGTGGAGATGAACCCCGTAGCTAACTTTCCATCCATTTGTTCTTTCTTTTCTTGTTTCTGTTTTCATGTTTAATTTAACTTGTTATTCAATTATGTTAAACATGTGAAACTAATTTCTTTTTAGTTAGAGGCGAATTTGAAGCCATGGACATATGTTGGTTATGATTTGATTTACTCCAGTTATGAATTCATGAACTTTAGATGTGGGTTACTTTTCTGTTTTGATTAAGAACTTTTTTATGTATGTGGGTTGAGGGTCGACACTTAATTTGCATGCCTAAGATTTGATGCTAGGATATAAGGGAATTTCACCTAATCGTTATGAACTTATATTCATGAGTAGTAAAAATCGCTAGTCACGATTGTGTTTAGTAAACCCTAGGCTGGATTAACATGCGTATTCCATAGTTATGAATGCCTAGTCAATGTTTATGATTTCCGTTGAACTTAATGATCTTTGTTGAATGTCTCTATCATGCGTATTCCATGTGAGAGACTTTGATTAGGAATAATTTGGTTGTAATGCGTATCCCATTCAATCCAATGAATCTAGGGAAATCTGAAGGTTAATTTAAGCGGACCTAATTAACTTGGAGCATTGTCATTCATCGTTTGTTGAAGTCATAACTGGGAGTCAAATTATATGCTTATGTTCATGTGTGGATAAGGAACCCTCTAACTAGTTTTTCTTCATTCTATTCCATCAATTTCATTTGTACAATCTGTTTTGTTTCCAAGTTTCTATTTTAGTTTAGTTTCGTCCAAAACCAATCCCCCATTTATTTTAAAGTGTTAGATTAGTTAGAAATACATTTATTTTGTGTTTTTACGTTTTTTTTTTTAGTCAAATCCAAGTGATTAACAATCCCTCCTAATCCTCGGTCCAGAACGATCCCTACTTATACATATACTACAATTTGACGAAAAGAGGGTTTAATTTGTGTGCGTATAAATCTCGCATCAAATTTTGGCGCCGTTGCCGGGGATTAGAAAATTTGCTAATCCCTTGGATTGTTTTATTTTCGTTTGTTTTTATTTTATTCCAGATTCTTATGTTATTTTGTTTCTTGTTCTAGGTACTAGTTTATGACTCAGAGTTCTCATCCGATTCGTGAACGTATCCTGGAGTGATTGGGTTCTTCGTCCGGCTGCAAGACGTAAAAGAAAGCGCTACTTGGGAGGCAACCTAATGCATTTTGAAAAAAAAATAATAATAAATAAATAATAATAATAAAAGTGGCGAGGCTTCACAAAGGTTGTTTACTTAAAGACCCACTACGTGGCAAAACTCTTGAAGCGGAAGGCATCGAGACGGAAGGCATCGGGGTAGAAGACATAGGAGCGGAAGGCATCGGAGCTAGAGGCATCGAAGATAGAGCATTCGAGGCCTCAATACTTGGCCAAACGCTGGATGATCCAGGAAAAAGGTGCCTCTGGAGAAAAGACGAAAACCTTTGACGGTCACTTTGAATCCGACCTTCAGACTCTTGCAGTTCATCAAGCTTCCTCTTCATGCCCGTCGAATAGTTGTTGGCAAGCACGTGCAAACTTCTATTCTCATGCTTAAGCAGTTTGATCTCCTGCTTAAGACTTTCCACCTCTGCCATCAATGATTCCACCTGACGGGAGCGGGCAAGCAGGCGTTGGCCCATGTTGGACACAGAACTCGCACACTGAACACTAAGTGCGAGGGACTCTTGAACGGCCAACTCATCGGACCGTCCTGACAGCAGCCTACTATCTTTTGGAGTGAGGAGGTTCCTAGCTACTATTGTAGCTGTTGTAGCATCCTGCATCACGGAGTCTTCACCTGTGAGAGGACCGTTAGAAGATAAGAAAGAAGGGCGCCATACGTTACCTTGACGCGGCGCGCCCGTATCACTGCTAAGGCTCAATTCCAAGCTAAGGTTCGATGGGTTTGCCATTTTTCAAAAGTGTTAAAAGAGAGGGGCGGATGGAGTTAATTCTCAAAGGGCCGGAGTCGATTTTCAAGAATGGGAATTCTTCAGAGTGTGTTTGTTGTGGTGATCGATAGCTCTATAAAAGCCAAGGCGACGCGTCCACCGATTCAAGAAGCCGGAATTTCCGGCGTAATTTAGGCGACGCGTTCTCGGCTTTTCAGAAGACGCGTTCAACTTTGTCAAAAGATTTCTGACAAAGCTGAAAACACGTGGAGGCCATCATCGCAACTACACATCTTTAGCCGACAAGCGCAAAGTTCGGCGACGCTTTCTCTGCTTTTCAGAAGACGTGTGCAGCTTTGTCAAAAGGAGCCGCATCTGGACTACCACGTGTCGTTCAGAAAGCAAAGGGGCGTCGTTCAGAAATCGAAGGGGCGCCTGCTCAGAAATCGAAGAGGCGTATTCAAAGATCGAAGAGGCGCCACTATTTCAAAAAGCCGGATTTGCGGGATCAAAACGTTTGTCGACAAGGGTAAAAAGTACCACCACTTGATATTATCTCTATATATGTCGACCTTCGTCTTTTATGGCAGGGCAAACCTGAAGAAAATGCCCAACTCTCCCTCACCTCTGAGGGCGCACTCCCAGCAAAGCCTTTCGAAATACTCAATTCTTTCTTCTTCCCCAAAGATGATACCAGATGCCTGGAGTACATATGACCCAGGAGAAAACGGCGGATTGAAGCATGTGCTGATTCATTCACCGCTTCTTCAAAGCAAAGGTATCTCATATCATCAAGGTCAAAAGCAAAAATATCTCATATCATGCTCTTTCCCTGTCTTTTTCTTTGTTCTTGTTCTTACTTGCATGGTAAAGTAAAAGAAGCAATCAGCCGGCACTTGGAGTCAGTCTACCGATCTGGAGCCAACTGCCTGGAATCTATTCCTGATTGCTTACCTAGCGTTGCTCTCGAGTAGTCATCTTCAACGGTTGATACACTTCCAGAGAAGGGACCACTCCTGCAAAGATTGAACAAAGAAACAGATAGCAGGAGGAAGCTCAGACCTTCGGGGGAGACACTAAAGGGAATCCTGTTGCCCAGTTCAAGAGTAGCACAAAGGAAAATCAATGATGGGCGGAAACCAGTTCAAGAGTAAGCCTGTGGAAGAGAAGAGAAGAGTGCCTAAACGTTCATACAATTCAAGTTTGAGTTGTTGGAATGTTTAGGTGTTTCTTTGATTTCAATGTTTAAATTCAATTCTCTTTGTTTGTACGTATGAGGAATGGAAGAGAAGAGTGCCTAAACGTTCATACAATTCAAGTTTGAGTTGTTGGAATGTTTAGGTATTTCTTTGATTTCAAAGTTATAATAAACTAAACCCCCTTTAGCTAGGGGGTGATTCGAAATATATGTTTATGCTTGCATTTTGATTTGATTAATTCTAATTGCGTTTCATAAGTTGTGGTTCAATTTGTTTAACCGTTTGATTGATAACTTATTTATGAATGTTTATTAAGAATGTGCGCTTAATTTTCATGCATCAATATGACGCTAGAATATAAGTGAGTTTCACCTAATAGTTACGAACTTATATTCACAAGTAGTGGAGGTTGCTTATAAACAATCGCGTTAAATAAATTCTTGGCATAAGTTTCATGCGTAGTCCATAGTAACGAATGCCTCGTCAACACTTAAAGTTTTCATGATACTTAATGATCTTTGATTGTATCTTTATTGTGCTTTTCACGTAAAGGACTTTTGGAGAATGTTGTGAATTGCGTTGCGCTAACCCATCCAATTCATTAACTTAAGGAAAACTTGACGGTTAATTTAAGCGGACCTAATTGACCCGGGGCGTTGAGAATTAATGATTTGTTGAAATGCAATTGGAAATCGTTTTATTATGCAAGTATAACATATGTGGAGATGAACCCCGTAGCTAACTTTCCATCCATTTGTTCTTTCTTTTCTTGTTTCTGTTTTCATGTTTAATTTAACTTGTTATTCAATTATGTTAAACATGTGAAACTAATTTCTTTTTAGTTAGAGGCGAATTTGAAGCCATGGACATATGTTGGTTATGATTTGATTTACTCCAGTTATGAATTCATGAACTTTAGATGTGGGTTACTTTTCTGTTTTGATTAAGAACTTTTTTATGTATGTGGGTTGAGGGTCGACACTTAATTTGCATGCCTAAGATTTGATGCTAGGATATAAGGGAATTTCACCTAATCGTTATGAACTTATATTCATGAGTAGTAAAAATCGCTAGTCACGATTGTGTTTAGTAAACCCTAGGCTGGATTAACATGCGTATTCCATAGTTATGAATGCCTAGTCAATGTTTATGATTTCCGTTGAACTTAATGATCTTTGTTGAATGTCTCTATCATGCGTATTCCATGTGAGAGACTTTGATTAGGAATAATTTGGTTGTAATGCGTATCCCATTCAATCCAATGAATCTAGGGAAATCTGAAGGTTAATTTAAGCGGACCTAATTAACTTGGAGCATTGTCATTCATCGTTTGTTGAAGTCATAACTGGGAGTCAAATTATATGCTTATGTTCATGTGTGGATAAGGAACCCTCTAACTAGTTTTTCTTCATTCTATTCCATCAATTTCATTTGTACAATCTGTTTTGTTTCCAAGTTTCTATTTTAGTTTAGTTTCGTCCAAAACCAATCCCCCATTTATTTTAAAGTGTTAGATTAGTTAGAAATACATTTATTTTGTGTTTTTACGTTTTTTTTTTGAGTCAAATCCAAGTGATTAACAATCCCTCCTAATCCCCGGTCCAGAACGATCCCTACTTATACATATACTACAATTTGACGAAAAGAGGGTTTAATTTGTGTGCGTATAAATCTCGCATCATCATGTCAGGTAAATTAGTTAAAAGCATCCAATTCACCCGCTTACATTGAAGAGTTATATAACTTGGCATTCGATCCTATTTGGGCAGAATTGTACTCCAGTTGCCATATTAATGGCATCAAGTTTTTGCGGGCTGAGCATGATGATAAGTTGTGTACGCAAAACTGCGATGTCCATGTCCTGGGTGGTGGCGAAAGTACAGACATTGAGTTTTATGGCAAACTATCCAGTGGCGTACAAGCGATGTACAAAGACTGTTACCAAGTTATCTTTTTTAAATGCTGATGGTTTGATACAAACCCACATGGGCACGAAACTCTTAAGAGGGACCATGGCTTACTCTTAGTCAACACTTCCAAAACTTGGTACAATGATGACCCTTACATTTTGGCACGTATGGCAAAACAAGTTTTTTTATGTCGATGACCCTAAGGCCGGAAAGGGTTAGAAAGTTGTTCAAAGGATTGAGCATAGGAACATGTATGTTGTACCAGACCAAGATTTTAGTTCCGATGGGGACGACATCAATGTCGCGGACCCACATCTTGAGTCTTCGATATAAATTGGCGGGGAAACAATACGGGATAATAATCTTGTCCAAGAACCATTTCAGATACCAAATACCGATTGATTCAATTTCAATTGACCTCGGTGATCTTTCCCGATATGATCCACCGAAGGCTGTGAACGACGACAGTGATCTACCTATCGATGAGGAGGAATGGGACATTGAAGATGATGATACCGACAATAGTGAAAGTTATTATAGTTCTGCCGAGGATTAATTAATATAATTTGGAATTTTTTTGTAAATTAAATGCAACTGTATTTATCATAAAATAATTTTGGGGAAATATATGTAAATTTATGTACTTAGTTAAATGTTGGGTTTACCAAAAGATTCTTTTTTTTTTTTTTTAAATTCACACACTTGTGCAACGAAATATATAAATTCACTGCACAAGGTTTTTAATTTTATGCGGGGACACCATGTTGGGTCCTATAAATTCAAGTGTTTCTGAAAAAATTTGATTTTTTTTAAATTATTACACATTCTTGTGCAATGAATACCAAAAAATCGTCGCTCGAAGCCTATTTGCGCAACAAACTTTCATGTTCGGTCGTGCAATTTCAAATATTCGGCATGCCGTTAAATTTTATCTTGAAAATTTTAAATTTCCACGAAAATTCAAAAAAACGTGCAACAACTTTAGGGTTTTGCGACGGATGCCTTTGTCGCGTGAAAAACTAAACGACATCTACGCGACAAAGCATGCGCCGCGCAAAGGTGTACGTTGACAACCCTCCTCCTCTTCCTTCACTTTTTTCTTTCTTTTGCCTGTGCACTCCCTCTCTCCGCCGCTTTCTCCCTCTCTCATACGCACTCTCCTTCGCTCCCAGCCACCGTCCTCATCTCTCCCAGCTACACTCCCCCTCTCTCACCTACTGTCTCCGTCACTCAGGCACAATATGCCTGTACCTTTCCCGCGCAACCTACACCGTGCGTCCCTCCCTCTTTCACCATCCGTCAATCCAGCCCTCGTCTTCCATTCTCAGGTATCTTGCTTTTCTTTTCTTTTATTTTTAATTTCATTTTAATTAACCATTTATACTTATTAGATTAGGGGATTAGGGTTTGCCAATTAGGATTTCAATTTGGGGATTAGGTTTTGCCGATTAGGATTTCGATTTGGGGATTAGGGTTTAGATTTAGGGATCAGGGTTCAACATTAGGGTTTCTAGATTTGGGGAATTTTATCCTTAATTTGTAGTTAGGGGTAGTTTTTAATTAGGGGGAATTTAATTAGAGAATGTAATTGAGGGGGCTTCGGGTAGGCACAGATTAGATTAGGGATATGGAAATCTTCTAATTTAAGGGAATGGTATATAATTAGGGTTAATTATATAATTAGGGCTTAATTGTAATTAGGGTTAATTTAATTATTAGAGCTCAATTGAAATTAGGGTTCATTTGTGATTAGGGGGAATTTAATTAGAGAATGTAATTTGGGGGATTAGGGTTAGGGTTAGGCATAGATTAGATTAGGGATAGGGAAATTTTCTAATTTAGGGGAATGATATATAATTAGGGTTAATTTTATAATTAGGGCTCAATTGAAATTAGGGCTAATTTGTAATTAGGGGTAGTTTTTAAAGGGGAATTTAATTAGAGAATGTAATTTGGGGGATTAGGGTTAGGGGTAGACACATATTATATTAGGTCTAAGGGAATTTTCTAATTTAGGGGAATGACATATAATTAGGGTTAATTTCATAATTAGGGCTCAATTTAAATTAGGACTAATTTGAAATTAGGGGTAGTTTTTAATTAGGAGGAATTTAATTAGGGAATGTAATTTGGGGGATTAGGGTTAGGTGTAATCACGGAGTAGATTAGGGATAGGGGAATTTTCTAATTTCGGGAATGTTGGATAATTAAATTATAGTTATATAATTAAAATTACATTTAGTTTAATTTTCTAAATTATAGTTATATAATCAAATTAAGGTTAGGGATAGTTTTTAGTGGCCGGGTTAGGTTAGGGTTCTAGGAGAATAGGTTACGGTTGTAGTGGATTAATTTAAATTTGTGCATTCATGTTATATAATGTTATTTTGTAATTACACATTTAGTTTTAAATTTGTTTACCTATAATAGTTATATTCTAATATTTCATTTTATTTCTCTTATATTTTTGTAGATGTCTCGCCTTATATCTACCTGAAGGCCTGCGAGCAGTGGACCCCCCCCCCCCCCTCGGCACCTCCTCCACCATCTCGTACTGCGAGGAGCGCTCTAACGATAGTGGACCCTCCCATGGCTGCGTCAGGCACAGGCGCCGGCATCATCGACGTCTTTGGTGGCGCTTCCGCCTAGTGCACGTCGTACTCACAGGTGTGCTCGGACTCCCGACACGACATCCGCATCCAACGCCCCTACTCAGGTCAAATAACAAAATCCATTTAATTTAGCTAATTCAAATGCAGTTATTTGCTACTTTAACAAAAGAAATGGAGAAGAAAAATCTAAACCTAGCTAAATGACTAGTTAAGTATATTTACAAAAATTGATTTTTATCTTAAAAAATATGTGTTTTAAAATTTTCGTCCCTTAAAAATTGTTCACAATGTTGCTTTTTAGTTTTAAGTTAAGTGTTTGACATTTGTTTTGTTGTTTTGCAGCTAAGAAAAACACCTAGGGACCTTGCCAACAACTAAACACATGGCAGGTCACCCAGGTGACGACAGGATATGAAGAGAGGCATTGAGCTGCACCTACAGCGGAGCAGCATAGTGCATTGGCCCATGACGTAGGACATGTCGTTAGGACCAAGTGCCCTATGTTGTGAAAATCGTGGTGCGAGATCCCGACGAAGATGAAGAACCTAGTCTGCAACTGTTTATCGGTAAGTTCCTAACTTTGTTTTATTCAATTATATATCAAGTTCATATTTTTGTATTAATTTTTTTTTCCTTTTTCAACTTTGACTTCAATTTTAATTTTGATTTTTTTAATTTTAATTTAATACTTGGTAAATTGTAGACAAACTACAATTTTGACGACGTAAATGAGTCGATGGACAGCTACCTAGAAAGGTTGTTTTACAAGCAATACAAGCAGTGGAAGAGCAACCTCTACAAACATTATGAGTTGTTTGATGATCCTGAGGTCGCTCTAAAGGAGGGTTGCCCGCTGGAGTTGGAGGATCGGGCGAACGACTGGGCATGGCTTTGTGGCCATTTTCAAGAGCCCACCTATGTGGTATGTTTTTATATGTAGTACTTATTTAATTTTAACTGCTTTAAAAATTATTCCTACTTTGGGTTATGCGTTTGTTTCATTGTCTTCAAATATTACACTAATACGTCTATTTTATGCTAACAGAAGAAGGTGAAGGCAAACGAGATCAACTGGGAGAAGAAAACTTTTCTCCACCATTCTGGTTCAAGACCCATCTCCTATAGGATGGAGGTGCGGCGACTTGTAATGAGAGTTTAATATTCGCACTTCCAATTTCTTACAAATATTGAATTTATTTTCCACTATCTTTATGTTTTTTTTGTTGCTTTTATTACATGAGGGGTTATAAATTCCCCGAGATAGACGTCTTTAAGGACGTTTATGTTCGACCAGAGGATGAGCTTGCCAAGCAGCTGCACATAAATACTTCTTTTCAATTTCCTATTTTACCTTTCCAAAAATTACAAAATTTAATTTAATATTAATTCAAACCTCATTGTCATAGTCAATGATGGTGGAGATGAGCCAAACCGTCCTTCAAGAGTTTGCTTCCCAGCTTCCCTCGGACACTCCTATCGAGTCTGTGGCTCAACCCGAGGATACGGGGTTTCAGATCTTGACTGAGACCTTGGATGCGACCCTCGGGCAAAGGCTGGGGAAGTATTGTCTGGGGATGGGGCAAGCTCGTTAGCACACTACTGGGGCTTTGTCATCAACGCAACCACAGGGCGCAATGTCATTGAATTGTGTATATATATATTCTAGATATTTTTCTTGAATGCATTGAAACAAAAACTCTAGTACCAGTTAAGGAAATAAATTTCTTTACTAATGTTAAATCTTTGATTTACAATGTTTATAGGGAATACATGAAAGAGGAAGAAGTACAAATCTAGCCCAAAATGTAGTACATATAAATTTATAACAAAATTATATATAATCAGACTCAATCTTCAGCCTCCAAAAGCCCAAATGCATACATCTTTTATCGTTCCTTCATCCCTGCAGATACAGTAGAGAGAGATGAAAGAAAAGTAAATAGATTTCCACAAAATAAAACTTCAATTGAAAATCCCAGATAAAAGTGCAATATAAGATAAAGTAATGTTTAAATATAAACAGAACTCACAAAAGTAAGAAGAAACTTGTATTGTCACCCTTCTCAAAAGAATTGTACATTAAATCTGCAAAAGCAAAACAAACAAAAATAACAAAGAAAGCCCAACCCCAAATTGAGCCGTTTCATAAGGTAATCTTCTAAAATAAAAACCTAGAAATCTTGCACCAAGTTAAAAGTATAATAAAATCAATAAGTGAAGATTAAGAACAAGGCCTTTACCTTAAAATTTCTTGAAAATTTTCAATCAGTTCTACTTCGAATTCTTCAAATCCAGGCACTCTCCCCATTCTTAAATTTTGTCGCTCAGTTTTTTTATCTCTGGAATATCACAATGAAGAAAGATAAAGAAGAAATAGAAAATAAAAGATTATGAAGAAGGAAGAAATGAGAGACAACACGAGTTCAAAAGGAAGGAGTAGATGGAGGGTCTGTGCGCGAAGAAGGTTGGAATGAGAGAATTAAGGGATGTGGGTGCAAAGGTATCGGAGAATTAGGGGTTTGGGAGTTAATATCTTTTGATTTATCAAATCAAACACAAAAAAAAAAAACGGAAAAATATGTAAATACCTTACTAAAATTATTAAATTTCATTATATATATTAGAGGCCCATTTATTTGCCTCTAATATCTGAAATTAATAGCAACAATTTTTATTTCGGCCCTATCACTTTAATTAGAGGCAAATCTATATATCCGCCCCTAATGCAAATTAATAGAGATGAATCCTTATTTTCGCCCCTAAGCTACTGCCTCTAATAATCAATATTCTTGTAAGGATGATCGGGCCCGTTCATTGTATTATTGTAGAGTTAGTTATTGTTTTGGTAGAAAATGGGAAAGTTCAGAGATAAAATGACAGTTGAAAATTACATTAAAGTTTATAACCGTTGAATATTTTGTCACGTTACCTAACATAAAAGAAAACATTATGTGTAATTTTTTACGTTTACGATCTCATATTTATATGAATAATACTGACAGTTGGATTGTCAAAAATAATTATACACCAACAATCATATATGGATTTGAATATGTGAAATAAGGCCTGAACTTAAAAGATGGAGCCTCCGTCGGGCAAACTTAAAATATATGCTCAACAAATACCTAAACCCTATAGCTTAATTTATGCTCAATAAATGCCCTAATCAATTGCCAAACAAACAATTTGTCATGTAAAATATAGCGTAATGTTATAAAGATGGAGGTCCGTCGCATAAGAGCATCAATTTTTCATTTTTCATTTAAAAAAAAAGATAATTAAATATAGTTTGTTACAACAATTGTACATTAATAAACTCTCAGTCATTGTCGATATACTGATTTGCTTCCTTTATGTCCCTCTCAATGTCGCTTTCACTCCTTGAGTCATCGCTGCTATCTTCTACCAAGGAATTCTATTGATTTGGTGGTGTGCGTCCAAGGTCAATAGATAATGCATCTATTTCAATTTTGGGGGCACCTTCTAGCTCGAATGGTGGTTGAACAATGTGGTTTCTTCGTCCTTAGGAAGGTTTTTGGTGAATGAAGAACCCACATCGTGATCATGGTCATCATTGATATCCTCTTCGTGATCTTAAGCTTACAAGTTCCAAAGGTTTCTATGTAGTAAGCCTTGGACTACTTTCCAACCACCCTTGAGCTTTGGATCATCCAAGTAGAATACTAGTTTTGCCATATTGGCGAGGATATAAGGATCACTTTCAAATCACCAATATTCGTGTTAATAGATAACAAATATATATCTTCAATGACACTGTTTGGTTTGTCCAAGTTTGTATCATACCAATGACACTTAAACATCATTTCCTTATGGTTTGTGTATAACAATTGAACCACAGTCAACGGTTTACCCCAAAAAAAAAAAAAAAAACGTTTTTTCATCTTCCCTTGGGACATAAATGCCACTGTTTTGAGTGCATAATTTATCATCTTGTGCAACTATCAAAAATTTAACTTCGCTGACATGACATCCAGAGTACATTTCAGCTCTAACAAGACAAGCGAGCTAGAACAATTCTTCGCCAAACATAGGTGACTTAGCTGCTTTTAATTGTCTCATCTAGTAAAGTGCAAGAACGATTTAATACATAATTTAATCCACAAGATGAACAATTTTAGTTTTAAGTAAAATGAAAACACTTATGTTCTTCAAACCAATTAGGAAATAATTGCCTATGCATTTCAACCCAACTTGATGGATAACAAGTCTTCATAATTACTTCATGTTGTTCAATGAATGGCTCGACTTCATTGTAATTGTTTAATATGAACCAGTGAGCCACCTCTAAGTCAGATTTAGTAAAAGGCTCAGACGAAGGCCCTCCGCCAAATAGACGTTCAAGTTGTGCAAACACATTTAACTTTTCCACCCGCCCACGCCCACCAAAATTGCGCAGTTGATTGTTATACGAAGTTTCAACATTTTGTAGGTACCTCGAACAAAATGTTAGTGATTCTTGTACAATTACTGCCTTCGCAATGGATCCTTCTAGTTGTGCCATGTTGCGGACAAACCGTTTGTAACCGCGAAGGAGCCTAAAATATAAAAAATGTGTGAAAAAATTCATTTTGAAGCGCTTCATAATTAATATTAATAAATTAAGATGATTTTCAAGCTTACCTCTGAAATGATTGCATCCAACGAGGGTGCACCGGGCCAGTAAGCTTTGCCTCATTTGGCAAATGTATCATTACGTGAACCATACTCATGAAAATGTCGATGGATACATTTGCTTTATCCGACCATAGGATGTGCACAATATCTTCGTCCATCTTAGCTACGGTGGACTTGCGTGGCATTTAACAACATAGTTGCTGGAAGAATTGACACAAATATGTTAGCGTCTCAACAACCTTGTTGTCCAAGTAAGGCCAAATACCAATCGGGAGTAGCCGTTGGAGCAAGACATGACAATCATGACTTTTCAGACCCGACATTGTCCCAATTTCCATTTTCCCATGTCTTGCTATATTGCTTGCGTACCTGTCTGGGAATTTCACATAATTCTACCAGTTTAAGAAATTCTTCTTACTAGTCGACTTGAAAGTTAAATTGATGTTCTTTTTCTTGTATTTACCATTTTCCAATGTAGGCCACATGCCTTATCCTCATTTCTTGCATTCTAATACAAGTCTTCATTGTTTCTTTCAATTTTCCCTCGATAGGTAAAGTTGTACCTAACACATTGTCACATACATTACATGCATGGGATCCGCAATGTGTCTGCTTTTCAATTTTGACCAATATTCTAAGTCAAAGAAGATACCCTTTTTGGTCTAATTAAGTTGTTCCACCAGTCTCGAACCTTCATCAAATTAGAGCATATTCAACTTGGCCAATATTTCATCTCGAGTAATTCTCATGGTCGGGTTCGATACTCTGTTATCCTATCAAAAGATGCAGGCTTCTCAAGCCACTCGTGATTCCAGGGAAGCCACCTACAGTGACCCAAGTTGCATACCCTTCCAGCGTGCCAAAATGGCCATATGTACTCACTGCATGTTGGCCATGCCACATACCCTTTAATACTCCAGCCTGACAACATACCATAAGCAGGGAAATCATTAATTGTCCACATTACTACAACTCTCAAAGTGAACATTTCCCTCGTCGACATATCATACGGTCGTACACCATTTGTCCATAATTTTAAGCTCGTTTGGATGTGCTTTTAAAAAGACTGAAAACGCTTTTATATAAAATGTTTTTCAATTCCAAAAGCACTTTAAGTGTTTTCTATAAGAAGCACCAATTATGTGCTTCTTCCAGGAAGCAATTTAAGTGCATTTCCAAGATTTACTAACATTTTTACTAAGGACTGTTTCCAAAAATATTTTCATCAAAAGCGCTTTCAGTAATTTTAAAAGCACATCCAAATGGGCTCTTTATCAACGGCCACAAATTTACATCCATGGAGTCGCCTGATGATTTTAGCCCTGGTATTAAAAGACTCATAATACTAAATTTTTTCTTCATGCACCCCAAAGATGGCAAATTGTAAGGAATAATGACCACCGGCCAACTGCTGTACTCAGTGGAAAAATTTCCACGCGGATTGAAATCGTCAAAAGCAAGTCCTAGTCGTCAACCTATCCCTCCTTATGCCACATCATATCATGTGCAATATAGTTCAACATGTACAATCTCTGTAATCTTGGTGTGAGGGGAAAATAATGGAACACCTTATTCGAAATCTTGTTAGTTCAATATTGAGGCTCATTGCACTTGGGACATTTTCTAACTTCTCAAACTGACAATAGAACAATATACAATTGTTCTTGCATGCATGTACCTTGTCATATCCTAAACTGAGATCTTCCAAGATCTCTTTCGACCCATAATGGTTTGAAGGAAATGCATTTGGTTTCGGAAGCAAACGTTTGAGAATACCCATCATCATATCAAAGTTTGGATTGGTCATATTACATTGTACTTTCATGTGCATCAATTCTACAACAACTGTGAGGACGGAATAATCTTTACAACAAGGGTACAATGCTCGCTCAGCTTCCTTCAACAATTTATCATACTTATTGGGGTCAATGAACACCTCATCTTCTATGTTCAATACAGCATTTGGAAAAACATCATTCAAAATGTCCATCAATTGGTCCTCATCAACACGACCAAATGTAAAAGGTTCGTGTGAAACTATCCCACTGTCGGAGGACGCTGACATTGTAATGGACGATTCCCCATGATGAGTCGACTGTAGTAACTGTGTACCATCTCATTTGAATACATGTGATATTGAGCTTCATCCGCTATCATCCACACACAATTATTACATTTCATGCATGGACATCGACTACGATTCTGAGCACTAACATGATTCCTTGCAAATTTAATAAAATTGTCGATCCCATCCATATATTGGACAGAACTTCAAGTGCTCGTCTCTTAAGTACATATTCCCCTGTTTTTTGCACATCATAATTTATGCTTTTGTTGACGACCACATAATCTTGCATGATGAATACATCCATCAGTTAAACTATATTTACACGACGAACAGACATCCGCCCATAAACCCTCATTAACTGTCCACCAAAATTTTCCTTTGCTGCCAAATGTTTTCCCGGTGGAAATATTTTTACCCTATGACATTGTTCCATCTCGAAAGATTTTCTAGTAAACCTAAAATGTTGACTTTACTAACTCTACGTACCTGTGAATTCGTTGGGTGAGAAGAATTTAACCGACGAAATTCGTCCGTTCCTTAAAATTTTGTAGAGCAAGCCATAATTTCTGGTAATGACTGCTCATGAAAGCTCGTATGAATATTTATAAATCTTAAAACCGTGCAACTTGTTAAAAAAACACCACGTAATTCTTTAAGCAAATGGCGCTTAAACAACCTTAGGATATTTAATGTAATTGCTGATCATTTAAATCATAGGTCATTTGGGCCTTAAAGGCTTAACCCTAGCTACTAGCTAGAGAGAACAATGAAAAAAAAAAAAAAAAAAAAAACTCAGCCGCCAACCCTAATCATTGGCTTTGGGGTCGGTAGCAATTTCTCTTGGTCTCTTTGTTCTCCTCTCTTTTGAACAATCTTCATTCTCTAATTGTGGCTGCTCTTTCACTTTAGCAAGAAGAGTCTTCATGGTTGTGATCCTACTCTCTTTCTATATATATCTATCTCTCTCTCTCATTCCTTTATAAGGTTTACAGCTTACAGATCAAATTCAAATCCTTGAACGGTGACTGTTGCTCAAATTTAAGGTAGTGGTGTTGTTCTTCTGGTTTGTGCACATGCCAAAAGCCCATGAGAAGGAAGCTCAGTGTTTGTAAGAGGTGATTCATAGCAGTGCTTCTTTGTCGACGATTGCAAGGTCATCAAAGGGTGGAATGGCCTTTTCCTCATGATGCCTTTACAGTGTAACCAAGGTTCTAAAAGACACTACACGCTAGTCGGGCGATGGGCAAGGCCTAGGCAAGCGCTTAAGTGGATTAGGCAGATTTAAGTAAATATAATAAAATCTATCATATTGTGTAAATAAGTGTATGTTTATAGTTAAAATATATATAATTTTATCATAAACTACAAAATAGAATGACATATATATTATGAAGTATTGAAACATAATGAAAACATGGGGAACAAGCATATAATGTGTGTTGATTTACGTATTCAACAAAGCTCTTGTAATTTATTGAAAAAAAATAAAATAAAATGCAAAATGAAAGTTATCTATTTTCTGTCTAAGTGAGTCGCAACCTAGAAGGGTATGGGCGGGCTAGGCGGGTGCCTAGGCAGTCTAGGTGGGCACCTCAGCAGGTCTAGGTGCCCTTTCTTAATTTTCAAATGCATGGGCATTAATCGAGACGGTGACCAGCCGCCTAGTGCCTGGGCGAAGCCTAGGTGTCGCTAGGCGGAGATTTTTAGAACAATGGGTGTAACTATGACTTACAAAGTTTAGTTCTCATAAGTGTTATCTTTCATATTGTTTATGTGGTTGAGAAATTGTAGATGCTTTTATATTTGTAAGCTTATGATATTTCTTTTGGTTTGTGTGACATCTTGATTACTTTTAGCATGTCTTTCTTATGTACGTTTTTTATTGTTTCATAATAAATTTTTAATACAAACGCTTGAGACTTTCATTCATTGATGTAGGGACACTCATCATAGGTAGCTTGTTAGATATTGTTGGTGGGTAATGTCAGGGAAACTAAACTTGTAAACAAAATTTGCACACTAAATAATGTGTCACCAATAGGAAGTGAGCACGTTTATCAACGTTTAATATGTAATTTTATCACTTTATCACCTAACACCACGGTAAGTAAGTTTAATTGCGGCGTGATGTTTTCTTTTGTTCCGTGTATATGCAAATGGCGAACTCTATTATTCAACACTCTTGTTCCGGTTGTCCATCGTGCAATTAGGAATATATTTGAACAAAGATTAATTCTTTGCCACACGTTATAAACAATAGTCTATACCAGAATTACTCCCCACGCGGAGAATATTAACGAACACACTTGCCAAAAGTAACCGACTAAATACGCAATGCATGGGGAAAAAAAAGGTAAAAATAAATGTTTTAAAAAAGATAATGCTAGAAAGACTAAACTTGCAAATTAAATGATGTGTCACTAATAGAACTGAGCATGTTTATCAACGATCAAGTAATAAATGAATCATCAACTTTCATATCCTTTGGTTTTCAAAATTTAGTCTATCCGACTACTTTCTTTCAAAATTTAGTCTTCTTTCTTTGGAAAAACATAAAAAGGTAGGCGCACAGAGCACAGGAATTCAGAAAGGCAACTGGGTTTAGTTGAACTCAGAAAGTTAAAGCTTGCCGACAACAAGATATCCCAACGGATTTTCAGGAGATAACTACGCATAAACTCTCACCTCACATCCTTTTCCACTGTATAAAATTTATATTTCTCTTTTACAACAAAGTTACAACAAATACCATAACTCTGCCAAACTTTTATCTGCATGCATTGCATCTCTTCGTGTCCCTTTTTGTCTTCTTTTGCTTCCCGCACTTCCACCTAGTATACTTTAAGAAGCCTCTTAGTTCTACCAAAAACAGTCTTCAAGTAAATGTGACATTTTACTTATTTAATTTTGCAGAGATTGACTTGTTTCCATATATGTTTTACATTTATCCATAATCCATTAGTTGCATTTTTTTTATCCATTGCAACATCAGGGAGTAGCATGTCTGTTATATCTGATTTATAGCTTTTCCGTTGGAGCAAGACAGCAGTGCAAATGTACAACTTTAAGGAGTAAGTATCACCCCCAAGAATGATGAAAACTTATTGTATGGCACATGTGTACGGATACTAGGGTTCTCGTGCCAATGAAACAAAAGATATGTGAAGAAAAGCTTACGCATTTTTATTGAATTGACACAGAGCACTACTGTGATGGTGTTATGTGCCATATAAGTAGTTCACTAAAAAGATATATGAAAGAAGAATATTAGAACTGAAAGTTTGGCACTTGTGGACTATTCATCTTCTTTTTTCGGTTACAATGTTCTCTATTATTTCTTGTTAAATGTACAACTTTAACACTATAATCAAGTAAATATGGTACAAATGTGAACTATGTATATTTTTCCGGACAATCATCATTTTACTAATTAATTTTTTTAACTAAACGACTATTCGAGCAGATGTAATTGGAGGCTGTTGGGGTTAACCTCGTTTTCTTCATCTTATAAAGATGAATAAGTGAGGTGCATGGGTATTGGGTATAGCTCTGGTATTGAATTTCCATTAGATAAAAAGATTGGCTGCTGAGTGGACCTTGACTCATACATATGGCAGTTTTGAGACGTTGAGATCCCAATGGCAGAATACCAAACAGGGTCTGTGAATTCAAAGTGCGCACACTTATGTCTAGGGCTTTTGTTATGCTTTGAAATTGAAACAAAGTTGATTCTTAATCTTCATCATTGCCTTGGACGACTAAAATTTCAACTACAATTGGCTTTGACGCCAACTAACAAAAACCATGTTCTGAAGTATTGACTTGGACTACACTCTCACTTTACGTTATTTTTTACGGACCGAGAGCCTACTTTAACAACACTGATATTGTCTCCACTTAATCACTTGCAAAAATCCTTAAGTGTAGAGTTTTATCACAAAATACCTCGATGTTAGTTAAAGAGAGGTATTTCTATTTAAACTACTTTCTCTTTCGCTCTCTAGTCCATGTGGAACAACAATGAGTTCCAACACGAGGAGAAGAAACTGAGTGTTATTTAAATTGGGTTAGTTAATTGTATATGAAAATGGTTGGACTGGTTGGGAAAGGCCTCACCAGATTTGAGTCCTAAGCCCTGCATATTGCTCAAACATATTCTGGCCCAGGATGGGATGCCAAAAGTTCTTTAAAAAGTTCGCAAATATGAAGATTTGAAATACATGCAGGAAAAGTTAGAGTCAAAAGTTATATTTCTGACTTCAAATTATATTAGAAAAGTTGGAGTCATATTATATATGGTTGTTTTTTTTGTCTTTACAAAGGATCCTAAGTAACTCTTGGAATAAAATGCAATCATATTATATAGGAAAAATTAGTATTCAACCTCTAATTACTAATATTTATTGACTGAAACCTTATTAGTTTTTAGATTTTGATCCAAGTCTCTAGTATTAATGTAATAATGAATTTACATGTTAGCTGCATAATTTTATAAAATAAAAATTACTAATTGATTTAGAACTTTTGTCACATCCCGGCCCGGGGCGGATCACTTCCTAGGCCCGCTCCACCACCGTAGCACGATATTGTCCGCTTTGGGCTTACCATTCCTTCACGGTTTTGTTTTTGGAAACTCACGAGCAACTTTCCAGTGGGTCACCCATCATGGGATTGCTCTAACCCCCTTCTCGCTTAGCTTCGGAGTTCCTACGAAACCCGAAGCCAGTGAGCTCCCAAAAGGCCTCGTGCTAGGTAGAGATGGGAATATACATTTAAGGATCACTCCCCTGGGCGATGTGGGATGTCACAATCCACCCCCCTTAGGGGCCCGACGTCCTCGTCGGCACACAGGCGACCAGGGTTAGGCTGTGATACCAAATTTGTCACATCCCAGCCCCGGGCGGATCACTTCCCTAGCCCGCTCCACCACCATAGCACGATATTGTCCGCTTTGGGCTTACCATTCCCTCACGGTTTTGTTTTTGGGAACTCACGAGCAACTTCCCAGTGGGTCACCCATCATGGGATTGCTCTAGCCCCCTTCTCGCTTAACTTCGGAGTTCCAACGGAATCCGAAGCTAGTGAGCTTCTAAAAGGCCTGCTCCACCACCATAGTACGATATTGTCTGCTTTGGGCTTACCATTCCCTCACGGTTTTGTTTTTGGGAACTCACGAGCAACTTCCCAGTGGGTCACCCATCATAGGATTGCTCTAGCCCCCTTCTCGCTTAACTTCGGAGTTCCTACGAAACCCGAAGCCAGTGAGCTCCCAAAATGCCTCATGCTAGGTAGAGATGGGAATATACATTTAAGGATCACTCCCCTGGGCGATGTGGGATGTCACAATCCACCCCCCTTAGGGGCCCGACGTCCTTGTCGGCACACACGCGACCAGGGTTAGGCTCTGATACCAAATGTCACATCCCAGCCCAGGGCGGATCACTTCCCGGGCCCACTCCACCACCATATCACGATGTTGTCCGCTTTGGGCTTACCATTCCCTCACGGTTTTATTTTTGGAAACTCACGAGCAACTTCCCAGTGGGTCACCCATCATGGGATTGCTCTAGCCCCCTTCTTGCTTAACTTCGGAGTTCCTACGGAACCCGAAGTTAGTGAGCTCCCAAAAGGCCTCGTGCTAGGTAGAGATGGGAATATACATTTAAGGATCACTCCCCTGGGCAATGTGGGATGTCACAATCCACCCCCCTCAGGGGCCCGACGTCCTTGTCGGCACACACGCGACCAGGGTTAGGCTCTGATACCAAATGTCACATCTCGGTCCAGGGCGGATCACTTCCCGGGCCCACTCCACCACTATATCACGATGTTGTCCGCTTTGGGCTTACCATTCCCTCACGGTTTTATTTTTGGAAACTCACGAGCAACTTCCCAGTGGGTCACCCATCATGGGATTGCTCTAGCCCCCTTCTTGCTTAACTTCGGAGTTCCTACGGAACCCGAAGTTAGTGAGCTCCCAAAAGGCCTCGTGCTAGGTAGAGATGGGAATATACATTTAAGGATCACTCCCCTGGGCGATGTGAGATGTCACAACTTTAATACTCACACATTCATTAAACTCCTAACTAATTTTCAATTCAAAACATTTCCAAAATAAATAAATAAATTAGAATAAGTTTGTAACCATTAGCTTTTTTTTTTAAAAAAAAAAAAAATGTTTTCATTTTTTTAAACTTGTATGTACCCTTTCATGTAATTTTTTTAAAAAAATTAATCTTAAAATGTACTCATTCTTAAATATACCAATTTGTTATATGTAAAATGGTTTTTTTTTAATATAAAATCTATTCAATTTTTTTCTAATCCATTTTTAAACTCATATGGTTACATTATTTTTCTTTGATTTGAGAATGTATCCATGTCAAGTTTAATTGAAGAAATTTACTAATGTTATTAAGCCTAATATCTTCTCTCTTTTTTTTTTTCATTTTTTTTTTTTTTGGATTTTGATTTTGAAGAATGTGTACCCATGTTTTGGTTAATTTTGATGAATGTACTCATGTTTATATATATATATATATATATATATATATATAGACACACACACGCGCGCACACAATAGTATATTTATATTTTAATATTTTTAATCCCACAAATTATGGTTTTTTATTTAAAATCTCATTAATATAAACGACTATAAATTTCAATTTTTAATTTAAAAATATAGTAACATATATAGAAATAAATTATCACTGTAATTTTAGAGCCTTCGATCAAAATTGAAAACCAACAATGTTTCAGTCAAAGAATATTCATAGCTAGCGACCGCATTCAAAGTCTCTCTCTTTACAAGGATTCTAAGTAACTCTTGGAATAAAATGCACAATCATATTGACTCCAATTTTTTCTTTTAAAATGATTGCTCTAATTTATGCATTTCAGATGAAATGACTTTTGGAATCATATATCATTCAATAACTTTGAACTTTAAATTGGATATAGCCTATCTACGGATTTGGTTTAATTGTATATTAAATGTATTCGTAATTTGGGGAAAAAAAAAAGTGATATCCTCATGTAATTTAGAAATGGTCCCTTACTCTCTCTTCCAAGGTATAGAAGACTCTTACCGTCGCAAAGGCTTCAAGTTAAGTTGTGATATAAGTATAATTACGAGATTTTGATTTAATGAATTATTTCATGACAGTCACAGTGATGGCGAACTACAAGCATGCCAAGTTTGCTCTACATTGTCACCTACTCTCCAAGCTGATGTATATGTTGAATGAATAATGAAATTGCATTCTTGCTTTGATAAAAAGGAAAGCCACTTTTTTTTTTCTTAGGGTAATACTAGAGAGACTAAATTTGTAGATATAGTTCAATCATTAACTTTCATGTCATTTAGTTTACAAAATTTTATCTATAAATTTAGTCTCCCTAACATTACCATTTTTCTTGTGATCAGTCAGATCTTACATTTAAATCAATCTATGTGGTCAAAAAGTTATTAGTCGTAACCTTGTACTAAAGTCCTTTAGCATTCATAGTCCCAAAAAAACAAAAAAAACAAAAAAAAAAAATTTCATTTTTTTGTCAAATGTTAGAGTAAAAGTGTCATTTCCTTTCCATTGGCCGATCAACCAATCATGAAGCACAACATGAAATTAAAGAGTCTAATAGTACTTCTACAGTTGGAATTAGTTAGCCAAGGGCTGTGTAATTAGTTGCAAATATTAGGGTCATGTCAATTGAATTCTATCTATATATACTAAAATGTGAACATTGTTTAGTTAGTTAATGAAATGATAAGAAATATTTTTTACACCTCTAAGTTTTCTTACAAGCTAAGATTCAATATGGTATCAATCACCACCGCCTCATTGCTTCTCCGCTTCGATCTCTAGTGAATTTTCTCTTGAATTCTTGTCCTTTGTTTTGAAAATCAGTTGAATCTTGATCTTTCTTTCAAGAATGGCGTCCGATTGTTCGTCTTCTCTCCCAAATTCTTCTATTCCAAACCCTAATTCGGTGCAAAGTTATACCTCTCTCACGATCCAATATATTGTGAGTATGGTGCCTATTAATCTCAAGAGATTGAATTACCTTCCATGGTGTGCGTTGTTTGCTCCAATTCTCCGTCGGTACAAACTCATCGGAGTTATTGATGGTTCTGAGCCATGTTCATCTCCTCTACTCCCAGATGGTTCACTCAATCCTGAGTTTGAACTATGGTATGAAAAAAGATCAAAACCTCTTGATCTGGTTGAATTCTACACTTTCAGAAGAGATCACTCATTTATTTCACTGTTGGGGTTTCTTCTTCTCATGATATGTGGCTCAAATTGGAACAACACTTTGGTGGAGTCTCTGTTGCTTATGTTCATCAGCTTTATTCTCGCCTTCAATCTCTTTAGAAATGATCTCAATCAATCTCTGAGTATTTGCAGCAAATCAAGGAAATTTCAAATTCCTTAACAATAGTTGGTGCTTTTGTGTCCAATCGTAACTTAATTGCTGCTATGTTACATGGCCTACCAGAGGAATTTAATTCATTTGTTGATTCCATTACTCTTCAATTATCATCTAATACTTTAGATGAACTTCATGGTATTCTTCTTTCCAAAGAATTGTCAATGGCTCATCGTTAGAAACAAATCTCTTATGTTGTTGCTAAACCGTTTCAAACTTGTGCAACTCAGAACGAATAACCACTACTTCCCATACCACATTCATCTCAAGTTTATACAACTCAAAATTAGCCTCTGCATAATTCTTTTCGTTACAATTCTAACCGTATCAGGAATAACAATCGATTTCACAACAACAAAGGAAATTGCAATTTTCAAGGAAACAATCGGAGAAATCATTCCAATTCTGGCTTCAATAAGTATAACAATCAAGGATTTTGTTCTCAAGGTTCCTTTCGTTCTCGCAATACATGTCAAATCTATGGATCAACAAGTCATGAAGCCATTGGTTGCTATGATCGAATGAATCCAATCATCTTTGGGAAAATTCCTTCTACCAAGCTTGCAGCCATGTATACTCATTATACATCCCAACCATCTCCTTCCTGGATTCTCGATTTTGGTGTTACCTTTCATATCACACATGATATTTCCAATATTTCATCCCCAACTCCTTACACAGGTAAAGACAAGGTGTATATCGACAATGGTAAAGGTTTGTCCATCTATCATACTGGCAATTCATCGTTAAATACTGCTCATGCTTCTTTTCAATTGAACAATGAATTACTCTCTACATGTTAATTTCTCAAAGATAATTACTATTCTTTGACTTTCAATTCCAATGAATCCGTTGTTAAGGATTGTTTTACGGGGAAGATGCTTTTGTAAGGACTGGTTAGAATGGTTTCTATGATCTTCAAGGTATCCATGCTTCTCTACCTCAATCTAATTTGCCATCTCATGCTTTAGTATGTACTAAAGCACCTGTGAAAATTTGGCACAGTCGCTTGGGGCACCTATCTTCTTCCATATTCAGGAGAGTTATATCCACTATTACGATTGCACTGCAAGGGAAACATTCTGTTGATTTCTTCTGCTCTGAATGTGCAATTGTGAAGAATCTTAAGCTTCTATTTACGCATTCTAGTTCTTCTTCAACTACCATTTTCAGTTTGTTGCATTGTGATGTTTGGGGCCCAGCTCTAATTGTTATCGTCTATGGTTATAAGTATTATCTCTTAATTGTGGATGATTATAGTAAAAATACATGGTTTTTTCCCTTTAAAAGCCAAGTTTGATGTATACATCACTTTTATTGTATTCAAAAACTATGTTGAAAATTTTGTTGGTAATAAAATTAAGTGTTTGAGATCAGACTCAGAGGGTGAGTTTACTAGTAACCCGTTTACATAATTTCTTCAAACTCATGGCATATCTGATCAACTCAGCTATACACATACTCCTGAACAAAATGGTTGTGTTGAAAGAAAGCACAGACATTTAGTTGAAATAGCAAGGACTTTAGTAGCATCCAAAGTCCCTTATTTGTATTGGGCTAAATCATTTTCTACTGCCATTTATCTCATAAATAGATTGCCCATTTCTAGTTTTAATACTTCTCCATGGGAAATTTTGTTTAAATCTTCATCATGTTACTCCAAGTTAAAGGTTTTTTTGTTGTTGTTGTTGTTATCCCTGGTTAAAGCTTTATGGTAATTCCAAGTTAGAAGGCAAAAGCAAAGAGTGTGTGATTCTGGGATATAGCTTGCGGCACAAGGGTTATTGTTGCCTTGATCTTACTACTCAGAGAATGTATATCTCAAGACATGTGCAGTTCAATGAATCACAGTTTCCATTTCATCATATCTCCACTACATCAACTTCACAGTTCTCTCAATCTCCATCTACTTTATTGATTTGCAATACTCAATACCACACAAGCCTACTCCCATTTCTCATGAGTCTAATTCATCTTCAAGGCTTAAAGCTCATCACAATGTGCCTTCCTCTACTGGAAGTACTTCTTCTCCAGAAATATCCTATAGTTTTGCATCCACTCATGAATCTCCTGTTGTTGCTACAAACAAACACACCCTATGCTTACAAGATCTAAGGTAGGCATCTTTAAACCAACAACTTATTCTGTAACCAAGCATCCTTTACCTACAAATGTTGATTTTGTTCCCACTACATATTTACAAGCCTCCAAGTATGAACATTGGAGACAAGCTATACAGGAAGAGTTTAATGCTCTCCAACTCGCTAGTACTTGGAACTTGATACCTTACTCTCAGTCTCAGAATATTGTAGGTTGTAAATGGGTGTTCATGATCAGATGAAACCTGATGGCACAATAGATAGATACAAAGCTCGTTTAGTAGCTAAAAGGTTTCATCAACAAGAAGGTATTGACTATCAAGAGACTTTTAGTCCTGTAGCCAAGCCAATCACAATTTGAATTTTATTGACTTTAGTAGTTCAATTTGATTGGTTTCTCAACCAATTGGACATTAGCAATGCTTTCTTACATAGGGATCTAAAGGAAGGTGTTTTTATGACTTGGCCACCTAGTTTCATTGATTCTAATCTTTCTCATCATGTTAGCAAACTCAACAAATCCCTTTATGGCTTGAAACAAGCTCCCAAGGCTTAGTTTGATAAACTTTTTCAAACATTGTGCACATTTGGATTCAAGCAATCTTCCTCAGATGCCTCACTGTTTGTTCTTCAAGCTGTAGTTCTTGTTATTGTTTTGGTCTATGTTGATGACATCTTTATCACTTGACCATATACAACCATCTGCCAACAATTTATTCACAAGCTTAGTCGAGTTTTTTTCCTGTTAAAGACCTGGAACCCCTTCATTATTTTTTGGGTTTAGAGGTACAAAGGACTCTTGAGCGCATATTCATGCATCAAAGTAAATATTTACTTTATCTCCTTACCAAAACTAATATGGGAGGTGCAAAGCTTTGTGTCACTCCTCTTGGTACTTCTAAACTCGACCTCAATGGTCTATCCTCTCTAATCCCACTAAATATACGTCTATAATGAGTGGCCTGCAAAATCTCACTTGGACAAGACCTGATCTTTCCTTTGCAGTAAACCAAGTTTGTCAATTCATGCATGCCCTAAGGAAACAACATATGCAAGTTGCAAAAATGATTCTCAGGTTTCCCAATGTCATAATTACACATGGTCTATGGTTTAAAAAGGGTTATCTTCAACTCACTACATACTTTGATACAGATTGGGCAGGCTGCACTTTTGATAGGAGATATACAAGTGGCGTATGTGTTTTTCTAGGTAACAACTTGATTAGCTGGAGTTCTAAAAAGTGACCCACAATAGCTAAGTCCTTAACATAAGCTAAATATAGGTCTTTAACACACACTGCAGCAAAAATTACATGGATTTGCAAAGTGTTTTCTGATATCAGTTCCCCTCTGTCTAAAGTTCCAACTATTTGGTGTGATAACATTTCAGCTATTTCTGTTACCTCTAACGTTATTTTCCATGCTAGGACAAAGTATGTTGAAATTGACTATTATTATTATATCAGGGAATTAGCCTTGGAAAATCTGGTTAAAGTTCTATACGTTTTCAACTAGGATCAACTAGCTAATATACACACCAAATCTTTTTCAAACCATAGATTTAGTTTTCTAATGTCCAAGCTTCCAGCAAGTCTCAGCTTAAGGGGTGTAAAAAGTCTAATAGTACTTGTACAGTTGGAATTAGTTAGCGAAGGGCTTATGTGTAATTAGCTGTAAATGTTAAGGTCAATTATGTGTAATTGAATTGTATCTATATATGCTGAATTGTGTACATTGTTTAGTCAGTTAATGAACTGAGAAGAAGTATTTTTTACACCTCTGAGTTTTCTTACAAGCTAAGATTCAATAGAAACCATTTGAAAAATAACCAAAAAATCAAAAAGTTAAGACATTCATTGCAATGGTGTGGAAAGTAATTGGCTAGAATCCAATAGCAAATCTCAGGATCTGCAATTAAGGCAGTAAATTGGCTAGAAATTGTTCAAGATCGCACTGGGTTCATCTCATGTTTGGCTCGTTGAAGCTCGATTTTTGAAAGAACCAAGCCAAGCTTAATTCGGCTCGATTAATAAACAAGTCAATCTTAAGAATTGGTATGTATGGCTTATAAATCTCGTGGGCACCTCAAAAAAAATTTACGAGACAACTTGAGGTAGGCATGAGCTTGGTCAGTAGTTTAAGCTTGACAAGAATAATGCTTAATATAGGGGTGTGCTATCCACACACACCTTTTTCCTTCATGCACATCTTCTTGATTTACGGCCTTTGAACTGACTGAATTAAAGAATATCAAATGACAAAAATTAACAAGGACTGTGTGAGAAGTAAAAATGGGTGTGTAGAGCACACCCCCTTAATATATATATTTTGATACACATTTTTGTGGTGCCCACTGTGAATATATTTCAATGATCCAACCGTCAAAATATGTGTGAACAAGGTGTCTCCAAATCTTAACCATATATATAGGCCCTTATCCAAAGAGATCCCCATTTTTGGGTAAAAATAGGGACTAGTTGTAGGGCCCACTTCACGTCAAATTTCAACAATTCGAACAATTTATTTTGTAAGTTTCGATTCATAGATCATCCTTACAAAAATTCAATTTAATCTGAAGCCATATGCCTATTTAATTATTATGATGAAGTTTCATTGTTTATTGTAGAACAAAGTGTTCGTCAATTTCATAAAACTCAATTAGATGTCTCAAATATTTCTGATTTGGCTAATATTTTGAAAGGATGATCTATAAGGGCCAACTTGAAAAATAGATGTTTGGATCGTTGAAGTTCGATGTGAGTCCCACAACTAATCCCCACAATAAGGTATCTTACATCAATATCTTACATATATATATTCTCAACTCTAATTAAATTTGTTGTAAGAATAACGATAGCTTTTTTTCGTATTTCTTGTATAATACATATTTGGAGGCCCAATTCAACTAACTCAATTACAAAAAACTAAAAAAAATAGTTTGATCTAGTTCCTTCTTTCTATGTAGTTAATTGGGAGTAGGACTTCAAGTTTCCGCTCAAAGAACCCCAAACCATACAATAAAATATATAACAAAACCAAAGTCTAATTATTGAATTGTTCATTGTTCCCTAGTATCTACTTCAAAACATTTTAGAAGATATTGATGTACACTTAACGTACTTTTCGTATAGTAGTGCACACTAAACACTATATCATTCGATTATTATAGTCAACATGACACTATATCGTGATATATACTTTTTCCAGTGAACACTATATCATGATTAATGATTACTAAGAAATATTATATCATGATTAGTGATTACAACGAAGCACTATATTAAAGTGATTTAAACTTAGCTGCATTCACCACAAACCCTAAACACATCTTAGTGCACTCTTGAACTGTCCGAACTGTTTGAACTGGACAACTCAAGAATTATCAAGAATTAGTTGGATGTCGGAGACGCATACTGCGTCTACACGTATATCCCACAGACTCTCAAACGGGTGTTTTTTTTTTTTTTTTTTTAATTATACGAAGTTATTCAACATATATAACTTTGTATAAACAATCAATTTTAACAAATTTCACATCAGGGTTTCCTAGGCTAATGCTGCACAAATTTAATTCACCTAAGCTACATTTGTTTCAATACCCACAAACTCAAAATTTTCCAAAACCCACAATTTCAACATACATATATATCATAATTAAATAAATTAAAATTTACTACAAAAATTAAATTGAGAAACAAATACATAACTTGACTTTAATTTTTTTCCAATTCAATCGTAAGCTACAACAAACAAAATTAATTAATTAATTACACAATTAAACAAATAAAAAATAAACAAACCTTATATTAATTAGGAGAGGGAGAGTGACAGCTGGGTAATGAGAGATGGGTGATGAGGGTCTGAGTGAGAGAGAAAGCAGAAATGAGAGAGAGCTGGGAAAGAAAGAAGAAAGGAGACGGCTGCACGGCTTGTTTAATGAATTGGGGCTTGCGTGACGAAATGGTTCGTCAAGCAAAGTTACCAAAGTCGTCGAACAAATGTTATTCATCGGACAAACTCATTAAAAAAATGTCAGACAAAATGTGTCGGTGGAAATTAGGGCAGTTCATCGTGGATCTTTGTCCGACAATCGACATATTTACCTCCGTCAAATTTTTCGTCAGCCAAAGTTACTTTTGCCAATGTACCTATTCTTCTGTCAAGATGGTGGCGTAATTCGTGCCAATTTTCTCTCTTGGCACGAAAACTTTGCCCGACAAAATTTATTTTGCCCATCGAACGTTTCCCCTAAAATCTCTGGAAAAAAATAATAAATAAAAAATAAAAAAAAAAAACCAAAATGTTGACGGTTGACCATTTTTGCCCCACTAAATTTTTTTCCGCCGGATAAAGTTACATAATTACGCTAGTCATCGGACTACTATGACAGTTTATACCTTCTCCACCCTCAAGCGGTTAGAGCAGAGAACCTATCCCGGCCTATAGAATACTTAAATTGTTTAATTATTAGTATGAACTTGTGAGAGAAATTTAGTCGTACAGTATAATTTTCCCATATTATTATATTTATTTTGAGAAAAGTTACATAAAGTATACAACCGTAAACTAATAGACATTTGTTAGGTTAATAAAGCCAGAGGGTGCTCTTAAAACAAATAATAAACACACAGTCCCCTCTGGTTATTGTCGCAATTCATTTCCAGGTACAACTTGGAGAGCAGAGCAGGTTTTTTTTTAATTTTTTTCGGTTAGTACTATTGTTTTAGCGTCTCCTTGCAGCAGTTTCCCTTTGAGCATTAAAGAAAACAGCAGTCACAGGAAGGCCAAGGTCATTTGCCTCTGCAAATTTTCGGGTGTTGAAGTGGTCCTTTGAAGCAGGAGGGATCACTGTCTGCCTGCCCTTCTGCTTGAACAGAAGAAACACAAACCTGTGGATCCCTATGTTTGGCCTTGGCATTTCATATTTCACCACCTCTATTCCTGTTTTTAATTATATTATCACACGTTCAAACAAACAAAAAAAAATCATATTAATCATATTCAGTGTCATCATCATCATCATCTCTCTCTCTCTCTCTCTCACAGAACATATAATGGACTTACCAAATGTGTTATCAGTCGTGCCTGGGATGTCGGTCACAATCCTGTAATCAAGATGGCAAATTATTTAGTCCAAATTTTGTAACCAAAATATCACACTGAATGCATGAGTATATATGCAATAGAAGCTTCTGTATTCTGATCATGTAAGTTTTATCCAAAAATAATTAGAAGGAAATGGAAACTCCCTGCATCCAGGATCTAACAGGAAAATAAATAAATAAACCAAATAAATTTACCAAGTCAACCGTGTAAACATGCGAACTTATTGATTGGAAGAAAAAAAAGACTAGCAAGATTCAAGGAAACATAGTTAATTTTATTTTACATAAAGAAAAAGAAGCATATACATAGTTTAAAACATGGTTAATTTTAATGGAAACTCCCCTAGTAACTGATATTTCTCAATGGTATAAAAGGTTTGTATTTCATATTAATTTTAATCTTCAGGTGGAAATAATATTATGGCCAAGTTAATTAATTAGAAGTAGATGCAAGTGAACTCTCAGATAAGGGTCGCTAGGGCCGGGAAAATGATTGCCTTTTATTTCTTTTCCTTATTTCAGATTGCTTTTTTATGATCATCTCTCTCAGGTAAAGGTTTACCAGTGTAAGTGTTCCTTCAGGTATGGGTCACTGGGGCCGGGAACATCTGGATCCGTCATAACCTACGAAAAACAAAATGATTGTTTTAAATTAAAATCCTTATTTAAGAAAATAAATTACGGTATATGTATACATGATAACATGAGAATATATAGCAGCTGGGAGGGTAACATATGCACGTACCAGTGTAAAGAAACTCCTCAAATCGCCTCCATGAACTTCAACCTTAGGCTTGATGGTTACTGAGGAAGGAAATAGCTCATGCCCATTATACACCTTCTTGTTGGAGTTGTAAGAGACTGTCATTTTTACACTTGGGGAGAAGTAATCAACAACATCTCCAATAACTCTTCCAACCACAAGAGGATCTGATGACAGCATTGCCATGATATCTCAAAGATTACAACCTTCCTGTTTTTCCTGAGGAAGCAGCTGGTTTCTTAATTGGCTTTTGATTGGAGATAACCCCATATTTATAGTGTTCAGAGAAGAACCTTTTGAAGCTACAGAGATCCATCAAAGTTCAAGGGAAGTGGGCTAGAAAAAAAAGTTATGAGGTGAAACATACATCAACAATTTAGGACAGTTGTTTTCTATGTAAAGGGTGATGCTAGAAGGACCATCTTCTTGAATTATATATTGTAAAACACATAATGTAGCCATGGCCATTCTTGGACCAAGGTGGTTCCAGGACCACCCGGACGTCCGAAGAAGCGCCTGTGAGAACCTCTGAGGACTACCTAACAGTCTGGACATGTGATGGAAGAGAAAAGACCACCATGATTTTACTGTTTTTGGACCTTGGTTACAACGAAGAAGAAATATTTTTTTCTCTTCATTTCCCACATGACCAACTCTCACTTTTTTTAATTGTTGTATTGCCACCCTAGGATTTTGATTAGCAAAGGAATGATGTATTATTCAACCCAAGGTTCTAAAAGACACTAGACTCTAGGCAGGCGGTGGGCTGGGGCCTAGCGCCTATGCGGGGTCTAGGCGGGCACTTAGGCAGATTAGACGGATTTAATTAAATCTATTATATTTCATGTAAATAAGTATCCGTTTATACTTAAAATATATATGATTTCATCATAAACTACAAAGTAGAATGACATATATATTATGAGCTATTGGAACATAATGAAAACATGGGGAACAAGTATATAATGTGTGTTCCTTTAATTATTCAACAAGTTTCTTACAATTTATTGAAAAAATAAAATGCAAAATGAAAGTTATATATCTATTTTCTGTCTAAATGAATCGCAACCTAGGCGGGTGTCTAGGCGGGTCTAAGTGGGCTAGGCAGGTCCCTAGGCGGTCTAGGCTGGCACCTCAATAGGTCTAGGTGCTCTTTCTTAATTTTCAAACACCTAGACATTAATCAGGGCGGTGGCCAACCGCTTAGCGCCTAGGCGGGGCCTAGGCGGCTCTAGGCGTGGATTTTTAAAACAGTAAATTTCAACCAATATTTTTATACCATATGTCTGTTACTGTTATTTTTTAAAATTCCTATAAATTCATACTACCTCTTAAAAGTATTTTGTAATATACTATGAACTCGTAGTCACTTGCACTTTCATCTCATACCATCAAATTCATTAAATTAGTACAAAAAAAGTTTTTTTTTTTTTTGTATGCTCTATAATAAAGCTAATCAAAATAATAAACCTTAAATTCTCAATACAAGTATGGTCTTTTTGTAAGTGTAAATAGGCACTTACTTGTATGGTATATAGTAAGTTTACTTAAATCTATTTAGTCAACGTAGTCCGTTGCCTAGATCTCGTCTAGGCGCATAGGCGCCCTAGCCCGCCGCTGGACTATTCCCTAACGTCACTTGATTAGAACCACCCAAAATTAAAATCCTAAATCCACCACTATATGTAGTAGTTGATGGTTGAATTCCTTTTTTAAATCATTAAAAAAAAAAAAAAAAATTCACCATCGACCGCCACATCAAGTGGTTTATAAAATATGATTTTAAAATATAATCTCTTTAGAATTTTTCCTATGTAAAATAAGAATTTTCACTTTTCAGGCAAGGTTACTGTGAAAGTGGCCCTACTTTTTTTTCATGAGTTTTCAAGCAGATGATTTTTATATGTTTCTTTATATGCGAACATGTATATATACTCTATATAGTAATTGGTTTGTTATAGAGAATTTCAGTATATACCATTAAAATTATTACTTTTATAGATGACAATACAGTGACCGACCACATAAAAAATAGAGTTTTCAGGAGAAGATTTAAGAAGGAAAATTCTATGATGCATTTCTTTCTTTGATACTTTTTTTTAACAGAACAAATATAACATATGAGTGGACATAATGAAATTATTCAATACGTTTATTTATTTTTGGGTCCACAAATTTTATGTGAAAATTGTTACAATATGATGTTAAATATCATCATGATTCAACGTCGTAATTAAAAGAAATATAAGTGTACATGATAATCGCTAAAATATATTGTTCGATGTTATATAATAATGGTAAAGTTATAAAATTTTGTTGTTATTATAAGAACACATTGGTTATTACAATGCAGACGTTAAAATATAGGAGTAATATCTTATGATGAGTGGACGTCATGAAATTACCCAATCATTCTGATGATTCACTTTTGGTCCCTTAACCTTCATGTTAGGTTTGTTACAATATGACGTTAAGTTTCAACGCGATAAAATGTCCTAATTACAAGCATCATAAGTTTATATAATAATTGTTAAAGTTTGTTGTCCAATGTATAAAATTACTGATATTGTTATTACTTTAACAACATTGGTTACTACATCATGGTCGTCCTATCAATGTGTAAGCTATTAGACCAACTCCAATGATAGAGATTAAAACCTAAATTTTTAGCCTATAAAATATAGGTTCTAACCTAGAGACAGCTTTTCTCTTCCAACGGTTGGCTTAAAATTTTAGTTTGAAATTAGTAAAGAATGATTTTAGCCTTTTTTTTTTCATTTACTTTTTTAAAAATAAAATTTATTTAGACTATCCTAATTTATTTTTATGAACATTTTAATTTAAAAAGATTTAAATTTCGATAAATAATAAAAAATCATTGAACCTACGTCATTCTTACACATATGCACCACACGAAAGAACATAGAAAACCACAAAACCTACCCATTCTAAAACACTAATACATAGGTGGGTAGAACGAAGAAAAAGAAGAATTATTTGACGCAAGTGGATTTTGTATGAATGTTTGAACAAATACAGATGTATTTATAAGAGTTTTTGGGCGAATTTTGATTTAAATAAAAAAAATTAATTGTTTTAGGCTTTGGATTTAATGTATTTATAAATTTGTTCTTTTTAAAAAAATTTTAAAAAAAAATTGAATCTGGACCGTTGGCTCAACCAACCAACAGTCCAACCACGTGGGCCACCCAATAAAAAAAATAGTCATTAGTTTTCCGCAAGTAGCCGACAACATCAGCAATTGGGTCTCAGCCCCTAACCTTGGCTCATTTTCCAGGTTACATTTGGCCCAATAATAAGTTTTCACCCAAAACATTTTTATAGCTTAATGATTGGAGAAGCTTTTTGGGTGAGTTTAAAACTTAAATTGTGGGTTTTAACCAAACCATTGAAGTTGGTCTTATGCATGAACATGATACAATATTAATTAATTAAGTGGGATGACCTATTATACTATCAGCGTAAACTATTACACTATCGATTAATTAGAGGATTAAGATGCTAATATCATTAAAAATAGGGGTCTTCTGATTTAAATAATAATACGATAGACCATCCCCTTAAGATGGATGACTACGATCAGTCAATTGGATTGCATAGTGATCCCAGAAAGGATGTTCGTATATATCTTTATTGGGATATTATGTGGGCCTCAACCACATGGAAGGTATTGAATTTGCTAATGCGACCTACAAGAAATGTCTAACAAAATATTGCCAATAATACTCATATGATTGTGATGACAAATCCATTCCCGTCAAATTGTAATTTGCTTACAAGTAACCCGAACCAAAAACAAACGCAAGGAGCCAATGAAAAATGCTTTTTTGTTTTTTCTGTCCGTACTATTGACAGCGTCTTGTACTGTTACCACTATCACACTGTCTTAGTGTGCACACTTTCTCCAACATTTTCTGTATATCCCTAAATTAGACGCTGAAGCAGTTGAAGTACAGCAGAAATGACAATGCAGAAGGGAAGTTTTGGGAGAATTTATTTGAGAAAAATACGTTTATACAGAGATATCACAATTTGATACGTGCTGGATAACTTTCTTAGTCGTCTACATGTTGACAGTGTTCCACATAAGGAAAATAAAAAAGACATTACATGTGCTTATAATAATTGGATTACTCTTCATATTATCAATTGATTTTATGGTGGAACCCCAACTTTCTTCAGTACATGTGTCAAAATACAAAACAATATCCGTCTGTAATTATGGTGGAACCCCAACTTTCTTTACTACAAGTGAACTAAATCCTTGTAAAATGCAAAACAATGTTATCCTGTAATTATAGATGGAACCGTAACTTTCTTCACTACAAGTGAACTAGCTCATTGTAAAATGGTATTTCTGTTGCATGTTCTTACTGATCGAAGGTTTGATTGTCTAATTTTTGTTTAACATAAAGGGTGGATAGAAGGAATGAGTTCTGCTAATTAAACATTCTGGGAAAATACCCCAGGCCTTGCGTATAGAAGTTTAAGAAAGGTGAAATTTTGAGATAGGTTTGTTAACGCTTAGAACCTTCCCAAACTAGCAATTCACAGATGAAATTACTAATTTTAGAGTGATCGGTGAATTTAAATTGTAGAGCTTGGGGTATAAAGCAACTCCACCACTACTACAAGGTCATAAACATAGGCTGGTAGTGGTAACGAGTCATTTCAATAAAGAGATTCAGTCTCGGGTCATTTCTGTTCTTGAATTAGTAGTGGGAGAAAGTGGTTGCCATATTCAAAATCCCTAACACTTTATTTTTTTCTATATTCCACTATGAGATTGCATTCGAGATATAATTGTTATTGGGGATTTTCTACCACTTTTTTCTCCAGCATCTTTTTCTGATCAGGATTGTGCCATTAAGTCTCATTTCCACTTCTGCTAGCACATAAACATATTTTACACTCTACATGTGCAAAAGAGCTTGCTAGTTTACTTTTGATTAGATTATTGGTCGATAAACTTTTATCATTGCGTATAACATTGTGGTAGTAGTTTATCCAACCATTATTCATAAATTAAGGTGTTCATACTAATGGATGCCTACGACAACACATTTTACCACTAAAAACTTAAATGTCATATTTGAGTTCTCAATTAAAGTGAGAGTTAGATTTAGGTTTCAAAATGAGATTTAGAAAATGGTAAACATACTACTCCTCATTTTTCCTTCTTCACACTCAGGTGCATGAGAAGTTAAAAAAGTATATGAAAATTAGCTCATCATATTTGTGTCCAAAGTAGAGTCCATGCCAACAAGCAAAAATGTAAAATTTGAGTTTTGACGCAATCATCTCCGATGCATATATAAAAATTGTCAAAACTCAACTCTAATATTTTTTTTCCTTCAATGTAAAGACTCAAATCTTAAAACTCAGAATATAAAAATATATGTCTAAAACTACTAGTTTTTGCATCTGAGGAGAAAAACCAAAAAACTCAAACCGAGCAATTTTTTTAACTCAAATATAGAAATACAGGACTAAAAATATACGTCATGCATTAAAGAAGGCACCCCAAAAAACAAGCACATTGTTAGAATTCTCCCAACAAAATTGCACTACAAGAGACATGCATGTTTCGGCCTAGCTAGAAGTCAAGAAATTTAAGGTTTATCATGATCAAGATGAGTGGAATAGGATCTTCTTTCGACAGCGCACTAGCAATCTGCTAGTAGCAAATGACGTGACCGCTTCCATATTCTCATTAAAATTAATTAAAAAAGATAAAAAAGAGCGGGAATATGTTTGAACCATTTGCTACCCGGGGTGGTAATTAGTTATAAAGGACCCTGGACACTAGCAAGTTGATTAGGAGTAAAGTTTTAAAAAATGTTAGGCACTAATGAGGTAACAAGTAGCGGCTTGGGGTCAAGAGCTTAGACAGTTAGGCAAATTTAAGTAAATTTATTATATTTTATAAATAAGTGTTTATTTTTGTTTTAAAAACATGTATATTCATATTGTTATACATAAATTGTAAAATAAAATGACAAATAAATTATAAAGTGTTACAACATATTTAAAACATGGGGAACAAGCATATAATGAGTGTTTATCCAAGTATTCAACAAGTTTATTACATTTTATTAAAAGATTGAAATGGAAAATGAAAGTTATCAATTTTCTGTCTAAGTGAGAGTCGCGATCTAGGTGGGTTTAGGCATGCTAGGTGGACACCTAGGAACTAATCGAGACAATAACCAGCTGCCTAGTGCCTAAACAAAGCTTAAGCAATACTAAGTGGAGATTTTTAAAACAATGAGTATTCTTGATTTGACCACTCACAGAGCATGCTACCTTATCATAGCTCTCCATCATATTAAACCTTGAGGTAATCTAACCTATAATGGACAATACATTTTACACTTTGAAGTAAGCAATTTTACATTCTTGCCAACTACAATTTGACGTGTAAGTAATATTTTTTTTGGGAATTTTGGCTATAATAAAAGAAAATGGAACCGGCGGTGCCCAAATAGAATGCTTTAAGAGCACCTTCTCTAATTCAGCAATAACGGTTCAAAAGACCAAAAAATAAAAAAAAATAAAAAATAAAAAAAACAAAGCAATAATGTTTTCTAACTAAGAAGTCATATCTGATGTGATATGACATGAAATGACATATCTCCCTCTTGCTGCGAGAAGTCAGATCTAATGTGGCATGATATACAATGATAAGTATTAAATGTTTTTTATAATTTTTTATTAGTTTAAAGCCTTGCCTTTTATCGAGGCAATGTTTTAATATTTTTATAACCTTTTAAATTCATTTTTTTCAGTACCCATGCAAAGAAAATATGTGACATCCCGTCCCGGAAATATCGAAACGCACGTGTGAATTGTCAACTTTACCCCTAGTTCGTTTCTTTGACATTATTGGTTGTTTTGTGTGTTGTGGCATGTGTTGGGCCACACACACACATGCACACTCACTGTCTCTCTCTGCCCTTTCTCTGTCTCTGTCTCTCATCTCCCTCTCCCTTCCCATTCACCTTAATACGTACGAACACACACACAACTCACACAAATCATCACAGATCGAAGGAACCAATTGCACCTTCAAACTCGTGAGACTGAGAGGAGCACGATCATACCATTTGCAGGTAAGAACTCTAACGTTTTCACGTCGATTCGACAATGGCAGATTTGTGTACTGTTCATGCAAACCTTAATCTAGCATGTTTTTGGATTTTTGAAGCTCATAGGTGCCTTAGTGAGGTCCCAAAGAGCCTCGGAGTGCTTCGTTGGACGAATTTGGACGTCAGGATCGCCCTGTTCTAACTTGGCCGATTTTTTAGTTTGGTGACAGGTATGATTCCGTGATTTTTAGGCCTTAAAAGTAGTCTATCGTGATTCTTAGGTCTAAGCTTCATTTTGGCGTTTGAATCTTGGAAAACGGTTGAGAAACGAGTGAGAAAACGAAGTTAGAAAATTTCCCAGTTTTCCGGCGCCGGAGGCTCGACGGAGAAGGTGACGGAATATTCCGTCAAATCTGACGGAATATTCCTGACGCCGTTGACGGAATCCGTTAGAGATAACGGAATATTCCTCACGGCGTCAGTTGACGCCGTCCGTGTACGCCGCACGTGCCTGCGCGTGGCCGGCGCGTGTGGCCTTGCCTTGGCCGGCGCGTGGGGGCGCGTGCGGCGGAGGAAAATTTTTCTAAAATTATGGTTGTGATCCTGAGGTTGTGTAGAGCACGTTGGTATATTCAATTGTCCATTTTGAGCAATGTATGAGAAGTTATTACGAGAAGTTGGTTATGTGCTTTTAAATTAACGTTTTTGTAGTTATTTCGCGTATAGGTGATACGTACCCCGAGGACGAGCGTGGTCACTCGAGGCAGGGGGGCTACGACCCTTCCACTTATCAGTGAGTGGGCTTTTGGTTTTCCGTATATACCTATATACACTTATATTCCCAGAAATTGATTTAAAAAGGGTTAATTATGTTATGCCATGCACCATTTATTTTCGTTTATGCACAATCACATGCATTAGTAGTGGAATACATATACATATGCATAATTGGTGCTGTGGACGCACAGGTAAGTGCCAGGTAAGTGTTATTCACGTTTATATTTCAGTAGTGGTTAAAGATACTTAGAGAGCTCATAACCTGCACCTCTGGTGTTAGTGCTCCCGCCCTGAGTAGGGCACAGTCCTTCACGTGATGTTCACCTCCCGCACGACACGCTCAGCTTGGATCCAAGTTAGGTGCACAATCTTGTCGTACAGACCACATTAGGTGGTTCCGACTCGTAGGTGACCCGCGATTATTCGCACAGCCTTCACGTGATCGTAGCACTAGAGCGTACATATATGTTACACCCAGGCCTGTCGTACAGACCACTTTAGGTGGTTCCAACTCGTGGGCAGGTTCAGTTATTGAGTTTGAGATTTGAGCTCTATATGTAGCCGTACAGGTCACGTTAGGTGACTCCGGCTGCCAGATTACATGTTATTGACATGCTTTATACCTGAGCACTTGCATTTCATTATGAGGTTTCGACATGGCATATTCTTGAGCATGATTGGTATACCCTTGAGCATGTTTGGCATATTTATACATACGTATATATGTTTATTTTCTGGGAAGTATACAGGTTTTACGGCGAGGGGTTAGAATGTATTTTGCTAAATGATTTTCAAAGAGCTTTGTTTTTGCCCACTCACGCTTTTGTTTTGCGTCCCTCCAGGTTCTAGTTGCTTAGCAGTTTCGGTGGTTTCCCAGAGGGCTTTGCCGGCATTTCTGACAGATACTCACCAGCGTAGGGTCACCTTCGGGTGTACTTTTATCGCAACTTTTCGTTTGGACTGCTGTAGTCTTGCTCTAAATTTGTATCTCACATACGCTAGCACTTGTTTTAGTACTTTGTATGCTAGTTTTTAATTATTCGTACTTTTATATTACTATCTTATTAGCTTCCGCACGTGCACATGGTTACGTCACCTTCGTGTGACGACCAGCACGCCCTGATCTCGGTCGGGGTGTGTCAAAATAAATATGAATTTTTATTTTATGTTTAAATTAAATTTGAAATATCAGGTAGAGAATAAAACTTTAAAAAATATCAAAGTGTCACATAAGCTCTCAAATTTAAATTTTATAGATATCTCAAGCAAGGTCGATGAAGAAAAGACAGAAATTTTAGAGTAATTTTAGAATGGAACAGGTCCGTGAGTCTTTCAAGATGAAGATGAAGAAGACAAAGTTTAGACGGAGAATTTAAGTACACACGACACAACAATCTTGTATTGACAACTATTTAATGTTATTATTAACTATATTGTGTGAACATATAGACGGTGTACTCAAAACATATCAACAAATTGTTGACAAATGCCTATCTTAAGATAATATATACTCATGCCCTTTATGCAAAGGGATTTTTATTTTTTGAAAAAAAAAATGGGGATTAGGTGTGGAGATCACTCTACATCGAATTTCAACGATCTGAACAGTCTATTTTGTAAGTTTCGATTCATAGATCATCCTTGTAAAAATTCAATTCAATTCAATTCGAAACTATTTGTCCATTTAATTATCAAGATAAAATTTCATTGTTTCTTATATAATAAAGTATTCATTAATTTCTTTGAACTCAATTAGATGCCTTAAATATTTCGATTTGGCTAATATTTTGCAAGAATGATCTATGAGGTGCAACATGAAAAATAGACAGTTCAGATCATTAAAGTTCGATGTGATGTGGACCCCACAACTAATCCCAATTTTCTTTTTTTTAAATGAAAATCCCTTCGCTTAAAAACTTCCAATATATACTAACAACCGAAACACGCTATGTGTTTTCAACTAAATTTACTGTTTTATTTTTGTATGAATTATAATTAATGTGCAATGTATTTGTCATTTCCACAAGAAGCAAGGAAGTACAGGATGTGACGTTATCTATATGTTGTTGAACATAACGACCATACCATCTATCAGTTAATAACAATCCTTTTTAAATGAGATTTGATACATTCCTATCAATATAGATAAGATGAAAATAGTACACATTAAATTTAAGTTCTTATTCTTGATTTTAAATCCTTCCAGTAGCTATTTAAACACTTTGTTATGATATGCTAAATTAAACACTTTGCTAAGAAAACTAATTCAGTTGCTCTGATAAAATTAATTTACAATTTCCAAACAATTTACAATTTAAGTTCTTATGTATATATTGTTTATTAATTATTATTCTATATAAATTTTAATTTTAAGTTTTATTTATTTATTTTTATAGTATATTATAGGCAAAGATTGAGATTAAAAATCATAAAACACATTAAAAATAAAAATATCAAGTAATTTAAAAATACCAAACACATAAAAAAATCATAATTATTAATTTCCCGCCTAATATTTCAAGAGTTTCATCCATTTCCCGCCTAATGTTTGGGAAATTTCGTAGCCTATATCCATCCATTTCCCGCCTAATATTTAACCCAAAGAAAAAAAACATTTTTTTCGTGTTATCTCTTATAACATTTTAACTTGAATAAAATACGTAATAAAAAACATAAATGTAATTTTATTATTAAATATCATCACATACTAATTGAAACATAGTCTAATTAACACTTCAAATATATAAATAATTAATATATTTATTCCAAGTCATTAAAACGATAAGATTCACTAACACTTAAAGTTTATTTATACTTTCATTAAGTATAACATATGATTCACTAGTGTAAATATTTTAAATTGAAGATTGAATTCATTCATTGTATTCATATAGGGTCAATGAGTGTAGCTGTAAAAAAATCATCAAACTCGGAGTTAAAATAATAGTTAAATCGTGATTTTTCATTTATAACCGTTGAAAAGTTTTGTCCCATTACTTGATCTCTGAATTTTTTTTTTTCTTCCAATTTTTGGCGTATGCAATCTCGAAGTATATACAAACATGTTTGACGGTTGGATCATTGAAACTAGTTTTGGAGAATGCGTATCCCATTGAAACGATAGATTCACTAACACTTATGAGTTTATTCATATGTGTTAGTAAATCTATCGTTTTGATAAGATACGCATCCTACGAAACTAATTTCAACAATCCAACCGTCAAACTCGTTTATATATGCTTCGAGATCGCATACACCAAAAATTACAAAAAACAAACATTTAGAGATGAAGTAATGAGACAAAACTTGTCAACGGTTATAAAGGAAAAATCACGATTTAATGTAACTCCGATTTTGATGATTTTTTACAGCTACACTACTTGACCTTATATGAATACAATGAATGAATTTGATCTTCAATTTAAAATATTTACACTAGTGGATACCACAAAATCCTATGTTATACTTAATGAAATTATAAATAAACTCTAAGTGTTAGTTAATGTATCATTTTGATGGGATACGCATCCTATGAAACTAATTTCAATGATCCAACTGTCAAACTTGTTTATATATGCTTCGAGATCGCATACGCCAAAAATTGCAAAAAACAAACATTCAGAGATCAAGTAACGAGACAAAACTTTTCGACGGTTATAAACAAAAAATTACGATTTAACGGTTATTTTAACTCCAATTTTGATGATTTTACAGCTACACTCCTTGACCCTATATCAATACAATGAATGAATTCGATCTTCAATTTAAAATATTTACACTAGTGGATACCACAAAATCTTATGTTATACTTGATGAAAGTATAAATAAACTCTTTAGTGTTAGTAAATCTATCGTTTTGATAAGATACGCATCCTACGAAACTAATGTCAACAATCCAATCGTCTAACTTGTTTAAATATGTTTCGAGATCGCATACGCCAAAAATTGCAAAAAAAAAAACATTTAGAGATCAAGTAATGAGACAAAACTTTTCGACAGTTATAACGAAAAATCACGATTTAACGGTTATTTTAACTCTGATTTTGATGATTTTTTACAGCTACACTCCTTGACCTTATATGAAAACAATGAATGAATTCGATCTTCAATTTAAAATATTTACACTAGTGGATACCACATAATCTTATGTTATACTTAATGAAAGTATAAATAAACTTTAAGTGTTAGTTACTGTATCGTTTTGATGGGATACGCATCCTATAAAACTAATTTCAATGATCCAACCATCAAACTTGTTTATATATGCTTCGAGATTTCATACGCCAAAAATTGCAAAAACTAACATTCAGAGATCAAGTAACGAGACAAAACTTTTCGACGGTTATAAACGAAAAATCACGATTTAACGGTTATTTTAACTCTGATTTTGATGATTTTTTTATAGCTACACTCCTTGACCCTATATGAATACAATGAATGAATTCGATCTTCAATTTAAAATATTTACACTAGTGGATACCACAAAATCTTATGTTATACTTGATGAAAGTATAATTAAACTCTTAAGTGTTAGTGAATATATCGTTTTGATGGGATACGCATCCTACGAAACTAATTTCAACGATCCAACCATCAAACTTGTTTATATATGCTTCGAGATCGCATACGCCAAAAATTGCAAAAAACAAACATTAAGAGATCAAGTAATGAGACAAAACTTTTCGATGGTTATAAACGAAAAATTACAATTTAACGGTTATTTTAACTCCGATTTTGATGATTTTACAGTTACACTCCTTGACCCGATATGAATGCAATGAATGAATTTGATCTTCAATTTAAAATATTTACACTAGTGGATACCACAAAATCTTTTGTTATACTTGATGAAAGTATAAATAAACTCTTTAGTGTTAGTGAATCTATCGTTTTGATGGGATACGCATCCTACGAAACTAATTTCAACGATCCAACCGTCAAACTTGTTTATATATGCTTCGAGATCGCATACGCTAAAAATTGCAGAAAACAAACATTCAGAGATCAAGTAATGAGACAAAACTTTTCGACGGTTATAAACGAAAAATCACGATTTAATGATTATTTTAACTCTGATTTTGATGATTTTTTACTGCTACACTCCTTGACCTTATATGAATACAATGAATGAATTTGATCTTCAATTTAAAATATTTACACTAGTGGATACCACAAAATCTTATGTTATACTTAATGAAAAGTATAAATAAACTCTAAGTGTTAGTTAATGTATCGTTTGGATAGGATACGCATCCTATGAAACTAATTTCAATGATCCAACCGTCAAACTTGTTTATATGTGCTTCGAGATTGCATACGCCAAAAATTGCAAAAAACAAAAGAGATCAAGTAACGAGACAAAACTTTTCGACGGTTATAAATGAAAAATCATGATTTAACGGTTATTTTAACTCTGATTTTGATGATTTTTTACAGCTACACTCCTTGATCCTATATGAATACAATGAACTAATTTGATCGTCAATTTAAAATATTTACAGAAGTGGATATCACAAAATCTTATGTCATGATTGAAGGAAAAATTTTGTCCTAGCTAAGAACATGTAAGAACATTTGAATACATATGCATACTAATAACACTTTAAAGTAGGCATGCATTCAAAAACAATTCATAAAACCCATGACTTTCAAAGCCTAGTATATGGTGAACCATAAGACTCTTTAACAATATTAAAGAGAATAAGAATTTAGAGATTCTTTACCCTTGAAGCTCATCCTTGATTGCACAAGGGATTCACCCAAGTGGAGGGCCTTCAAGTCACCTCCTTGCTCCTTGGATCTTCCTTGTGATTTCCTCCCTTTTAGTGCTCCTTTTCTTCTTTGAGGATTTGAGGATTTGTTCTCCAAAACACCAAAGGTTTGGTGTCTCTAAGTCTCCACACCAAAGATGTAGTGTGAAGATGAAATGGATGACTTAAGGAAGAATAGATTGCTAGATGTTCCTCCCCTAAGTGGCCGGCCTCTATGTAGAAAATGAGAGAATATGTTTCACCCAAATTCAATTAGAAAACCCTAATTAGAAACAAAGCTATAAAGATGACTTTATACTTCATCTCTTAGGTTAGTGGCAAACTTGCAATTAAGCAAAAGTTCCCACTACCCTTGATATGGCCGGCCTCCATTTGTTATTGGGCTTAATTGCCCATTTTGTTTTAGTTGTCATACAACTTAAACATAATGGGCCTTGTGGACCAAAACGTTTTTGTGCCCCGAAGCCCAAAACTAACTTAAACGCCCAATACGAACGTTTCGTATAATTAATTAACTATTTAATTAATCTTGACCATTCTTCAATTAAACCATTTAATTGCTTATCCATTTCATATAATTTCTTCATTTATATCCTTACTCGGTGTACGATCCATTAGGTTCCAATTAGCGAGGTAGTGGGCGATGTTACTCTTAACGATTGATTGTGAATTGAAACCACATTTCAATTCTCCCTTAAAATTAGTGTTTGCTAATCTTTAGGGCTTCCACAAACCATGGGTGACGCCTAGCAGCATGTCATGGTTACCCAAGCTAAGTAGAAGTGGTTGGAGAACCTATCCAGTTACAACTACAATGCAATACGGTCCTTCTCTAATACAATACTCTTAATCACATTGTTTAAGTGATAGTTTGTTTCATGTCTACTATCCAATGTGATACTTCTCTATATGATTCAATTGAATAAGATTTGGAACAAGCTTCCTTAGTCATATTCATATGCTTTGGCCAAAGACTCTCGAATCATATCTTAGAGTATTCTCTTTCCACCATGGAAGGTTAGAGATCCCTTGTTGTGCATTCATATGCCTACATGACTAGATAGCTTGACCCCAACAATGCCGTGGACACTCCAATGGAATGCCGTTGACATAATCAAAGATCAAGGACCTAACCATTAGACATCAATGATGCCTCAGGTCAAAGGACTACTTTGCATATTGCAACTATTGAGTTCTCACATGACATGTATGTTCGAACTCTCGTTTGATCGTTGTTCAGTGTACTCGATTACTCTTTCGAGCACCTATGTGTTTGCCTTAGTGTCCAACACCAAATGACTTGAGACTAGTTCATACTCACGCTTGAGTCGACATAACACATACTAACCTTAGCGGATTGTCAATGCCCAATTGGCAATCCTATGGCTAGGAACGTTTTAGGAATGAACATAAGAGAAAGGTCTCGTTAATTTAACTAACTTAAATCACTTGTCTCTTAGATCAAATACATTCCTTGGATTCCCTTATTGCTTAAACACAAGATACTATAAATAGTGATTAACAATAAGCTTTGCCCTCTATTAAACATATAAAAGTTTAACACAATAAGTATTCCAAAAAGCTATTACATCAAATGAGTGGCTTTGTGGGCATACTTCCAACAATCTCCCACTTGCACTCAAAGCCATCTTCCCATGTATCTAATACCCATCTTTTCTATATAACAGTCAAGCTGGATTTGAGACATTGGCTTTGTCAGTGGATCTGCTACGTTATCGGCTGAAGCAACTTTGAGGATGTTGACTTTCCCCTCGGCAGCATATCTTCTAATGATATTAAAGCGCCTGTCAAAGTGTTTGTTCTTTTGATGTGCCCTGGGTTCCTTGGCTTGAGCTATCGCCCCACTATTATCATAGTACAAAGTTACTGGTGATGTAATGGTTGGAACCACTCCAAGTTCAGTAATGAACTTTTTCATCCAGAACGCTTCTTTGCCGGCTTCAGCTGCAGCGACATATTCAGCCTCTGTCGTGGAATCGGCAATTACACTTTGTTTCTTGCTTTTCCAGCTGACAGCCCCACCATTCAGAGTGAATACATATCCGGAGTTGGAACTTCTATCATCGACGTCAGATTGGAAATCTGCGTCTGTATAGCCTTCCACTCGCAACTCTGTCGCTCCTCCATAAACGAGGAACATGTCCTTAGTTCTTCTTAAGTACTTAAGGACCGTCTTGACAGCTGCCCAGTGTTCTGATCCTGGGTTAGATTGATATCGACTAGTAATGCTCACAGCATATGCGATATCAGGCCTTGTGCATATTATGGCATACATAAGACTTCCTATGGCGGAAGCATAAGGAATCATATTCATATGCCGTATCTCTTCAGGAGTCTTAAGTCCCATGGACTGAGAAAGATGAATTCCATGTCCTACAGAAAGAATACCTTTCTTAGATTGTTCCATCTGGAACCTACTTAGCACCTTATCAATGTACATAAATTGGGATAATCCAATTAATTTTCTGGATCTATCACGATAAAGCTTTATCCCAAGTACATAAGATGCATCTCCTAAATCTTTCATGTGGAAGGTTTTGGACAACCACACTTTTACAGAAAAAAGTACTGCAGTGTCATTCCCGAATAGTAATATGTCATCTACATATAACACTAGGAATACAACTGCTTCCCCAACGACTTTTTGATAAACACAATTGTCGTCTTCGTTTTGAGTAAAACCAAACGATTTGATTTCAGTATCAAAACGAATGTTCCAACTCCTGGTGGCTTGCTTAAGTCCATAAATGGACCTCTGAAGTTTGCATACCTTAGTCTTTTCAGACTTGGACACGAAACCTTCGGGTTGAGCCATATAAAGCTCTTCCTCTAGGTAGCCGTTCAGAAAGGCTGTCTTCACGTCCATTTGCTAGATTTCATAATCATGGTACGCAGCTATAGCAAGCAAAATCCGAATGGACTTAATCATGGCTACAGGAGAAAAGGTTTCTTCATAGTCAATCCCTTCTCTTTGCATGTAACCCTTGGCTACTAGTCTAGCCTTATAAGTCTCCACATTCCCATCAACGCCTATTTTCCTCTTGAAGATCCATTTGTTTCCAACAGGTACTATACCTTCTGGAGGGTCTACAAGAGTCTAGACTTGATTTTGATACATGGAATCTATCTCGGATTTCATGGCTTCTTGCCATCTCTTTGAGTCAATGTCGGACATTGCCTCAATGTAGTCTCTAGGGTCTTCCTTTGTGTCATTGTCACCTAGAAGGTACAATTCCCCAAAGTCTTTGTCTAAGCCATACCTCCTAGGTGGCTTATTAACCCTTTCAGATCTACGTGGAGCTAGGGGTTCAGGAACAGGGTTGTCAACTTGTCGAGTGCTTGTTTGTGGTTCATCATTAATCTCATTAATTTCCTTCAATTCTATCTTGCTAGTTCCTTTAAGAACTAATTCATCCTCCATGAATATAGCAGTTCTGGCGACAAAGACTTTCTGGTCGTCAGGGTGATAGAATTCGTATCCATAGGTTTGTTTAGGATACCCCACAAAATAGCATTTAACGGATCTCGCTTCAAGCTTTCCAGCATCTTGTTTCTTAACGTATGCTGGACAACCCCAAATCTTAAGATGTTTAAGACTTGGCTTCTTTCCATACCATATCTCATATGGTGTTTGTGGAACAGATTTAGAAGGCACTGCATTCAGCAAATAAGCTGCTGTGTGTAGTGCATATCCCCAGAATGATATTGGTAGATCAGCGGAACTCATCATAGAACGAACCATGTTCATCAAGGTTTGGTTTCTCCTCTCAAAAACTCCGTTATGTTGAGGAGTTCCTGGTGGAGTCCACTGTGATACAATTCCACACTCTTTGAGATAATCTAGGAACTCATCACTCAGATATTCACCCCCTCGATCCGATCTTAGGGTCTTTATCTGTTTCCCAGTTTGCTTCTCAACTTCATTCTTGAATTCTTTGAACCTTTCAAAGGATTCTGACTTGTACTTCATAAGATACAAATAGCCAAACCGAGAGTGATCGTCGGTGAATGTGATATAGTAGGAGAAGCCTCCTCTCGACGTAGTAGACATAGGTCCACACACGTCAGTGTGGATTAACCCTAGAATTTCAGTGGCACGCTCTCCTTTCCCAGTGAATGGAGATTTGGTCATCTTCCCCAGTAGACAAGGTTCACAAGTTCCCATGAGGTCATTACCTAATGGGCTAAGATATCCATCTTTCGACATCTTGCAAATCTTATCCTGGTTTACATGTCCAAGTTTAAGATGCCAAAGTCTAACTTGGTTAACTTCTTCTCTAGCCCTTTTGGGTTTTGAGGTATTCCCGTTTTCAATACAGTGCATCCCACTATTCGTCTCGTGGTGAAAAAGTCCCTCTATCATATTACCATGAGAGATAATACGACCGTTCAAGTATAAAGTGCAACTCATTTTGTCAAACAATACTGAGTGCCCATCTCGTAAAAGCTTAGAGATAGAAATCAAATTCTTTATACATGAAGGAAAATATAAACAATTTTTAAGTTCCAGGACTTCCCCAGAGGGTAGGTTAAGCATATAGGTGCCTATTGCTTTTGCAGAGATTTTAGTGTCGTTCCCAACTCGCACAACTATCTCCTCATTGCGCAGTGTCTTGCTCTCTGCTAGTCTCTGCATCGTATTACAGATATGTTGACTAGCGCCTGAATCAAATATCCAGGAATTGGAGCTCACTGTAAAAGCACTTTCTATGACCGAAATAGTCTCTTCAAAAGTTCGTGTCATAAGGCTCGCAATGCGCACCCTGTATTTCTTCTTCCAACGTTCATCCTTTCCACAATGAAAGCATGTTCCTTTGGATTTCTTTGCCTTCTTCTTATGTAACCTTTTCCTTGTTTTTGCATTCTCACTCCCACTGTCCTTTTTGAAACATTTTTCAAATTTACAGCACATGTCAATCATCTCGTTAAAAGTATGATCGAATCTATTCACTTTATAGTTTACAATAAACTTAGTGAAATCATCCGAGAGATATGCAAGGAAAAAGTCTTGGGCCATTTTGTCAAGTATAATGGTGGGTAGTATTTTAGGCATGTCGTTAACTACATAACATAACAGAAATCGTATTAGCTACTTGATTGGGTCTTGAATCAATTAGTACCACCCACTATTTTTGGCAAATTCCATATCCCTCAATAGAATCCGAGAGTTATGTTGAACTCTTAGCGGGGTATGGGAGACTCACCATTACCAAGCCCACCTCAGAATTATATCATGTTGGTTAGCAAAAATAATGATGAGAGAATAACACTTTAGTCATTTACAACTCTTGTAATTACCCATCTAGTTTGGCCTCTAGAGAATGAATGCCTCATAATTATATCATGTTGGCACCATTGCACTTAGTTAAGTTATTCCCACCATGCTTAGTTTAAGTAGAGGTTCAAGCACAACCTCAGAATTATATCATGTTGGTCATACTCGTTGTCTACACTCACCTCATCATATGTTTATGGACTCCTCCTGGATGTAAGCACATACTTTGAACTTCCCCATTATAGGGTGAAGCCGGTGCATGAGTCACAAACGATTGGAGCCCACCACGGTGGAAGGCCTACGAAGAAATGTTCAAAACATCTCTCGTTTATCAACTTAATATTCGTTTGTTGAGGGAGTAGTTTTGGGCTACATCAAAACATTTTAATCATATTAAAAGAACATGGCCCTATCATAACTATTGGTCCAAGTTAATATGAATTAGTAGCATATAATACTCCCACTGTTTCGTTGAAACAAGCGAGACTATATGGAACTACTAACGAACGCATTGCATCCTCATATGGACTATATAGTCATATTAGGTTTTAGGATGATTATGAACCGTTTGATTTGATCCAACACGAGCCTTGTGTTGGACCTTGGGTTTAAGGTAGATAGTTGTTGATTTTAGTTACGCGTTTAATCCAATTAAACCGTTATTTCCTATTGGGCGTTGGACCCAACTATTCCAATTTGCATACATATAAACAAAGAGGAATACATGAAATAATAAGAAGGGCTTATGCCCTTTTACAACACAAATAATGGGCTTATGCCCTTTACAACAAATTGAAGGACTTATGCCCAATACAACAACTTGAATTAATCAAATTACATTCAAATCTCCATTACTTAAAACCCAAGCATTCATAATGTAAATCGGCCAATCACATAGCTCAATTATCGAGGCCTTTGGTTCATAATCACCCTTTTCTTAATTAACTAAATTAACTAAGAAAGCAACTTTAAACAATTGGTTTTTGGATCCATAGAATTGATTTAAATGGAACTAAATATAATGAAAATCAAATTCTCATTAAAGAGACAAAACAATTTTTGTTCTCATTTTGTTTTGGGCCAAAAACAATCACCACAACAATTTGGGTCACTCTGTTAAAACAAAAACTTTTAGGGTCAAAATGCAAATACACAAAAGTATCAAAACTTTATATAATTGCACAAAAGTCCCTCCAACACCTTTTACCAAAGGTGGCCGGCCATAGTGTTGAAAAATTGAAAAATCTAAAGTTTTGTAAGTGGTTTTTGGTAGGTGAGACAAAGGTGACTTTGATGGTTTGTAAGAAAATGTTTTTTTATAAAACTTTAAAATTCTTTTAGTCACATCTCACCAATAACTATCACCCACCATTTGAAAAACAAAACTTTATGAAAAACATAAAACTTTTGAATCAAAAACTTCAAAACTTTTTGTTCTTGGTAAGAACTTCAAGAAATATGAAGAACATACATGAAAACTCATAATAACTCCATGGATGTTTTCTTTCACCAAAAACTCAAATTTTCACAACTCAAAAGAGGGTTAATATCCTAGGGTTCTTAGGGGTTCCAAAAAGCACTTTAAAACCATTTTAACAAGACTAACAAGAACCCAAAAAATCACCCTTTGGATTTGGCCGAAAATCCCAAAACACTTGGCACCAACTTTTAGTTCCATTATTCATGCTTTAATGAAATACATCTAAAACATTTGAGATGCTAAATTTTCAAGCAAAATTTATATTCAAAGCAAGAACAAAGCTTGTAACATTTACAACACTTAAATCACAAAATATGAAAAATCACAAAACCCAAAAGGATCCACCATAAACTAGGCCTAGGCTCTGATACCACTTGAAGGAAAAATTTTGTCCTAGCTAAGAACATGTAAGAACATTTGAATACATATGCATACTAATAACACTTTAAAGTAGACATGCATTAAAAAACAATTCATAAAACCCATGACTTTCAAAGCCTAGTATATGGTGAACCATAAGACTCTTTAACAATATTAAAGAGAATAAGAATTTAGAGATTCTTTACCCTTGAAGCTCATCCTTGATTGCACAAGGGATTCACCCAAGTGGAGGGCCTTCAAGTCACCTCCTTGCTCCTTGGATCTTCCTTGTGATTTCCTCCCTTTTAGTGCTCCTTTTCTTCTTTGAGGATTTGAGGATTTGTTCTCCAAAACACCAAAGGTTTGGTGTCTCTAAGTCTCCACACCAAAGATGTAGTGTGAAGATGAAATGGATGACTTAGGGAAGAATAGATTGCTCCTCCCCTAAGTGGCCGGCCTCTATGTAGAAAATGAGAGAATATGTTTCACCCAAATTCAATTAGAAAACCCTAATTAGAAACAAAGCTATAAAGATGACTTTATACTTCATCTCTTAGGTTAGTGGCAAACTTGCAATTAAGCAAAAGTTCCCACTACCCTTGATATGGCCGGCCTCCATTTGTTATTGGGCTTAATTGCCCATTTTGTTTTAGTTGTCATACAACTTAAACATAATGGGCCTTGTGGACCAAAACGTTTTTGTGCCCCGAAGACCAAAACTAACTTAAACGCCCAATACGAACGTTTCGTATAATTAATTAACTATTTAATTAATCTTGACCATTCTTCAATTAAACCATTTAATTGCTTATCCATTTCATATAATTTCTTCACTTATATCCTTACTCGGTGTACGATCCATTAGGTTCCAATTAGCGAGGTAGTGGGCGATGTTACTCTTAACGATCGATTGTGAATTGAAACCACATTTCAATTCTCCCTTAAAATTAGTGTTTGCTAATCTTTAGGGCTTCCACAAACCATGGGTGACGCCTAGCAGCATGTCATGGTTACCCAAGCTAAGTAGAAGTGGTTGGAGAACCTATCCAGTTACAACTACAATGCAATACGGTCCTTCTCTAATACAATACTCTTAATCACATTGTTTAAGTGATAGTTTGTTTCATGTCTACTATCCAATGTGATACTTCTCTATATGATTCAATTGAATAAGATTTGGAACAAGCTTCCTTAGTCATATTCATATGCTTTGGCCAAAGACTCTCGAATCATATCTTAGAGTATTCTCTTTCCACCATGGAAGGTTAGAGATCCCTTGTTGTGCATTCATATGCCTACATGACTAGATAGCTTGACCCCAACAATGCCGTGGACACTCCAATGGAATGCTGTTGACATAATCAAAGATCAAGGACCTAACCATTAGACATCAATGATGCCTCAGGTCAAAGGACTACTTTGCATATTGCAACTATTGAGTTCTCACATGACATGTATGTTCGAACTCTCGTTTGATCGTTGTTCAGTGTACTCGATTACTCTTTCGAGCACCTATGTGTTTGCCTTAGTGTCCAACACCAAATGACTTGAGACTAGTTCATACTCACGCTTGAGTCGACATAACACATACTAACCTTAGCGGATTGTCAATGCCTAATTGGCAATCCTATGGCTAGGAACGTTTTAGGAATGAACATAAGAGAAAGGTCTCGTTCATTTAACTAAGTTAATCACTTGTCTCTTAGATCAAATACATTCCTTGGATTCCCTTATTGCTTAAACACAAGATACTATAAATAGTGATTAACAATAAGCTTTGCCCTCTATTAAACATATAAAAGTTTAACACAATAAGTATTCCAAAAAGCTATTACATCAAATGAGTGGCTTTGTGGGCATACTTCCAACAATGATGATGTATGAAAATTGAGGATTTTGTAAAAGGAATAACATGTAAACTTTGAGTTCTATTGGCAAGGTTACATGGTCGTTTAGATTTTTAAAACCCTCCAAATGTCATGAACAATGTTATTTATTTGAGTGGAAAATTAATAATAATTATTGTAGAAGTGTGAAAAATGTAATCACTCATAATGAAAAGCTTTACAACTTTCATTAAGGGGTCAACTCCGAAATTTAGTATGTATATACTAATTTAATATTATGTTTTACATTTTTTTGGGTCAAATTATGTTTTTCATTTTCATTTTTATTGATTTAAAATATTATTTTTTTAATGGGTAACGGGTCGGGTTATATTACCTGATAATATTAACTGGTTGATTTTGGGTTTGGTCATATTACCCGTTTACTTTAACGGGTATTACACGACATGATCCGTTAAACTATCGGGTATGACACAAAAACGACACGAACACAAGAAATATGACCCGAATCCCAGGCAACACAATACAACATTAGTTTAATCAGATGTGGAAAAGAAAATAATATAAAAGGATGAAGTAATTGTTACGTACCGACACCTAGCCCAAATTTCTTCATTTCGTTCCTCATTGCACAACAAAAGATAATGTTAGTAAGGAATATAGTTATTGACAAAGAACTGAATAACTCTCATAGCATTATGAAAATTTCAACCAACGTAATAGTAATAAGAAAACTGAATTTTAGAAATACACAGAATTTAAATGGCTACAATTGAACGATTAATGAAGAAACTTACTAGAAGGTGTAGAAGGGATGGTGCTACTGGAAATTATCATTCTGTTCGAATACGTCAGTCAAAGTGACTTTTTTTTACATAACAAAAAATTTGATCGTGCAAAAGTGATCAACGTTTTGGTTTCTTTCAAAGATTTTAGGTGACCAAAAATTTCGACATCTAAAGTTTTCATGTCAAGGAAAACAATTGGAGCGTATTATGCCACCTTTTGCCCAAAGGAAAAACAAGTACATCGGAGGGAGGTAAGTTTGTCCAACAAAATATTCGTCGGACGAAGGTATTATTTTATGATTTAGAGTTTAGGGTTTACAGTTCGTTGAGGTTTTTAGAACTGAATAAAAAAGATGTGATTACTTGGACATCAATGATTTCAGGCTTCAGCATATGTATTCAATCACCTTCAGAAGGAAGCATTGGGTTTATTTAGAGAAATTGTTGAATTTGGGCATTCGACCTGATGCCGCTGCTCTTGTTAGTGTTCTATCAGCCATTGCTGACTTTAGTTTTGTTGAGGAAGGCAAATGGGTGCATACTTACGTTTCGACAAATAAGATTAAGCTGAGTTCTGGGTTTATATATTGCTTCGGCTCTTATAGACATGTATGCGAAATGTGGGCATATAGAAAATGCCTATCATGTCTTTAAACATGTATCTCATTATAAAAACACCGGGGACTGAAACTGTATGTATGATCTCCGGCCTTGCAATGCACGGGCTTGGTCATCAAGCTCTGGAAATTTTCCTTGACATGAAAAGGAAAGAAACCGAGCCTGATGAAATCACTTTCTTAGAATTGCTGAGTGCTTGTAGTCATGGAGGTCTAGTTAATGAGGGCAAGTTTTGCTTGAACTCATGCAGGAGAAGTACAAGATCATGCCTAGGATTCAGCACTACGGCTCACTAGAAATTTTGACTTTACCGACAAAATGAATTTGTCGGCAAAAGTCAAAATTTGTTGGTAAAGTCTCTTTCACGACGAAAAAATTTGTCGACCATTTTGTCGCGCAAAGCATATCGTGCAAAACTCTACCCGACAAAATTCAACATTTCTTCAGCTATGAAGTGGTACTATACCAACAAAACATATTTCGTCGGCATTCTTAAACCCCAACAAAAAATTTTGTCGAAAAAAGATTTTTAAGCCTACAAAATGCACCATTTTCAAGATGTGTTCGTCGGAAAAGATATTTTGTCGGCACTACCTTACTCTACCGACAAAATTAGCTTTGTCGGGAGAGGATTTTAATTTTAAAAAAAATAATAAATGCTTGAAAACACAAAAAATAATTTCTAATAATGCTGCTTTCATTAGTAATATGTATATGTACAGTGGTTATACAAAGTATTATATTATACAATAATCCTATCCTACTCTCATTCATCAGCATCGGTTTAGCAATAGCATTGCAATAATATCCTGCAAAAATAATACAAATGGTAATTATTATGTATGACAACATAAGAAAGAGCATCCTTATAACCGAAACAATCAAATTGTAGCTAGGAATCTTTCTATAAGTAATAACATTATGGAGCTGCACTGAGTCACACTACATGATGAAAAAGATACATTCAATTGAAGATACTTTAACACACAATCTGTTAGAAAATGGGGACGGGCTGCAATAACACCATAGTTACACTAAACAATAAAAACTTAACTAATTTGTCAACAAGAAAGCATGTAACCACGTAATCAAGCATATAGTCAGACTTGAATCAAGACTTGAATTTCACTTGCATCTTGGATGATAAAGCATGTACTCATGTGATCAAGCATATAGTAAGTTTGATTAAGCAGAGGCATTTACCATACATATATTCTTAGAGGCCAAGACAACGGTTCTTCCAAACCTTGCAATCAACATCTCAGACCACCTGCCATTTGAGAGGTGCAAATCAAAATGAATGAAAGAAGGTACAATAAGTTACGCAATAATAATTAAAAAAAAAAAAAAATTCAACTTTGGGATTAATTAGTAGCCCTCAAGAATACAAAGAAAATCCTCAGACTTAAAAAATTTCTCACAACTTGATCAAATTGTATTAATGACGACAGTTGTAACTTATTGGGGAATCAAAATTGCTTACACAATGCTCCTTGCTCATATCTAGCGTAGAGTAGACATAATCAAACTATTCGTCCAATAAACACGAGGCAGAGAAAGCAAAATATACAATATATTCCTAGCACAATCAAACTTACATGTACAAAGCTCCTTGCTCATTGTGTTCTTCACAATAGAGGGACAAAATATACAATATATTCTTGGCATCAGCTGAATGGGAGAGTAACACAAGGTCGCAACCCACGAGAAAACATAACAGAGGGACAATTTATACAATATACTTGAGATAAAATTCACCATCACCTGCCTCATAAGCAAGTGCAACTACATTAACTTCAAGCACACTCACCTGGAATAAAAATAACAAGACTAATTTAATAGTATTATTATTATAATTTCGATGAAGACAAGACTAAGTTAATATGGACTTGCACTTCTCAAACCAAGCTATTAGAAATCTTTCGAAAGAAGAACACTGGACCTGCACCTATTTTAGTTTATATAAAACCACATATAAGCCAAACAATGGACTTGCACACCAAAACCCCCAAAATAGTACCAGAATTTTGCAATGTGCAGGGAATCAAACAAAACTTAAACCACGGTCAAGCCCCATCTATGTAAAACAAAATAAGAACCCAATCACAACCAAAATCTCTAAAATCGATATATACCAAACCCCAAAATCTAACAATTTCAAATACTATAGCATCAATTGAGAGAGGAATTGAGAGAATACCTAGAGATCGCAAAGAGAGATAAAAGGAAGAGCATTTCCTCTGGTGAGGTTCCCCTGAAAGCATCTATTGACCAGAAAATAAAAAAGATATAAACTCCAAATTACAGATTAAGTGAATATAGATGGATCGAACCTTAAAAATTGAAATTTCAAACAAGAGAAAGGTTATAGACTTACAACGATCTGGGTGTTGGCAACTGGGTTTGGATCTGGGTTTCTAATAGGAGAGAGAATCGTATAAAGAACCACTAGCAAAACTGCACCAGCAACGGAGAGCAGCTGACATAGTGGTAGACGAGAATCGTTGCCAGGATGGTCAATCCAAGAAGAGCAACTGAGAAGGGAGAAAGCAATGGGATCCAAATCTAGGGTGCGGCGACATTTTTATTTTTCCTTGTTTAGATTAATTTTTTTTCATAAGGGTGCGATAGCCGATAAGCTTTAAAAAGGAACAGTTGTTTTTTTTTTTTGGAAACTGGAAATGTATTGATCAGGGCAAGAAATGCCAAAGAGTACAACAAAAGCCAAACAACAGGCAAACAACCAAAAAACATACAAGAAGTACAAGGGGGTAGAAAACCCGACACTCGAAGCCAAGCTCAAAGTGTCCCCCCTCGCACCCCGAGCACAAAATTAAGGCGGGTAAGGTAAACCATTATTATTCAGGACATGCACTAGTAAAGATAGGGGTCGATCAACCCAAAACACATCACACATCTCCACACATCTATGCGACGCCAAATGGTCAGTCTTCAAATTGGCTGATCTTGGAATCCAAGACCAGCGACAATTCTGAAAGGCTTCCCCAAGCTTCAAACACTTCACTAAAATAGGAAAAGCCTCCCATCTGCCATCAGAAATGGTTCCCCGCAAACATGAAATGGTTGCTTGAGAATCAGATTCAACAACATGGGTCAAACCCAACAAAAGACCCAACTCACAGCCATACTTTAAAGTCATTGCTTCAATACTGGCAACACAAGGCGTAATAATCCTCTTTCTACAAGTAGCAAGGAAATTGTTACAAAGACCCCGAACCACAGCTCCTGCATATCCAGCACTCATGGCAACATTCCAACTTGCATCAACATTTATTTTGACAAAGGGAATATTCAGCCACATCTAACGAACCTGACCTTCACTACAAGATTACGGCGGCAACGTGCGGATGAAGGAAGCCTGCCTGGCATCAATGAAAGCAGCAACACTTGTGGAAATAGCAGATAGTACCTGGAATGGATTGACAGCTTTATGGTGGAAGATGAAACTACACCTTGCTTTCCAAATATGCCAACAAGAGAAGGCAATGAGAGATAGAACCCGCTTTAACTTAGCCTTCGAGGGAGCATTAACCTGCAAAACAGCCAGAAGCCAAGTTCCCCATGATGTAACATCCCGCCCATTAACCCGATATGTTAAAGTACCCCCAAACCAAATAGCTTCCACCCACGGGTAGAGGAGAAACAAGTGTTCAACCGACTCCTCATGAACATGACATAAAGGGCAAAGCAGTGAAGGTGCTAATTTCCATTTATAAAGAGCTTCCATCGTAGGCAGGGCACGATGCAAAATCTTCCACATAAAACACCTTATCTTTGGCTAAACTGCCAATTTGCCCCCTGAACTATCACTCAACTTTTGATTTCCCCCCTGAACTTTTTAATTGGAAAATTAAGGACTTAAACTAATTTTTTGGCCGATTTCCCTCCTAGCTACCGTTAGTTCTTCATAGATTTCATCCAAATTAACGTTAACTTTTATCATGTACACACCACGTAACTCTTATTTGTAATCAAATTGGGTTGTTTCCAGTGAGGCTTATGTCTTCGTCGAATTGAGTTCAATCTTGTATTTAGTACCCACAACCTATGCACTGGCAAAATTTCTTGACGAAGAATTTGGTTGTCATTAAGCTTTTTTCTTCTTCTTTTTTTTCATGTAAATCTTAGCTTGCTAGTAGGACTCATCTTAAATTTCTTCAAGTTTGATGGGCTGTGCAGGTGCACTGTCTGTTATAGCAACTAAAATTCTTATCAATAGCTTGCCCTGTATCCAAGATGGTCAGAGCGTTCAAAGTCTAATCATGGGAGATACCTCTGCATAGGGTATGTGTGACATATAAACTTGGGTTGTAATTGGTTATGTGGGAATTTCAGGATCAGCATGTGCTCTTTCTTCCATTGGGCATGAGTCACTGGTTGGTGGCTTATCAATTTCAACATCTTTCATCCTGGTATCGTTATTCCCCTATCGCAATGTTTGAACTATCAACATTCCTTTGAACCTTGTGGGTTTGCAATTGGTTGATTAGGAATTTTTTTTGAATTGGAATAGTTTTCTTGTTTTGGTAATTGATATATGAGCTGCCAAATTTGCTACACCAGATTGTCAATTGAATTTATTATATTCTGCATCTTTTGGGTGCTACTTGACATATACAACCTAATGGACTTTGCCAACTTAGCAATATGGTCCTCCGAATAAGGTTTTTGTGGTACACTAGGATGCTAAAAAAGCGTTTGGATTGCTTACCCACATAGAAGTAGGATGCTTTGCCCACCTTGGATTGTAAAAATTTGTACAAGGATCATTCTCGTTTTCTGTGAGCTGATGCGCTAGCTGTCCATCTTGCTCTTCAATTAACTTTACTGATGGCTTGGTAATTGGCATGCTACCAACAAATTGCTTGACAAACTCTATCATTTCAACAAGTTTGTCTTCTAAAGGTCTTTGTGGTACACTTGGGTGTTCAAAGGGTTGTTGATTACCCATCCACATAGAACTAGGCTACTCTATCCACCTTGGATTGTAAAATTTTGAGTAGGGATCGCACCTAGGCCTTTGAGAGTTCCTCATGTCGATATAATTCTACCCAAATTTCTGAAAATATTTTCTTTGAAGACAAAACATAATATCATGGGTATATAATTTGCAAAGAGCACAAATTGTAGGTTCAAATCCAAAATAACCCCTTTATGTTAATGACTTTCGTAAAGGCAGTCCTGGTGGTGTTGTGAATCTAGGAAGTGCGAATCCCATCGTTAAACTGCTCTCAAAATTAACATACCATAACCTACAGAATTAAATAAAATTCAAAAGTAAATAAAATATATATACACAAATAATTAACTAAGAATATGCTAAACACAAATTAATTAAAATAATCCCCAACAACAACACCAATTTCTTGATAGGTTTTTTACCACCTGCAAAAGTAGGGATAAAAATGCCTAAAATAGTTGCAAGAGAAACAAGGTAATCGTAGTATAGTCAGCTCAAGTAAAGTCGTTCTCCACAAGGATTGAATGAATAATTTGTATTTAAACCAAATCTTAATTAATTATTTGAAACAAGGTTTTGGAAACAGTTGATTTTGAGGCTTAAAATATTAAAAACGAATTTAAAATTAAAAAAAAATTATATAAAGGAAAACAAAATAAAGCAGCTTTAAAAAATCAATTTGTAAAAGCACTAGGGTATCACCATTACCTTAACAATCTTACGTATTTCTACCGATATGATTTACCATGCACATTTTGAAGGTAGGTTTTCCTAAAGTATGTTCTACTTGGACCTCCAACCTAGAACGTATTTGAAACATAATAAAATAATAAACTAGCAAATAAAAGGTTTCCTATTTAAAGTCAAATTCGAACTTCTCAGAAAAAACAAACTTTTGATCGACTAAATCAACTCTGATTTGATCCCAAAATGTCTCTTTGAAAGATGTCCCCAACAAATCCTCAGAATAAGCCTTCCTCAAAATGTCATCTTGACCTTCAAAATACCCAAAATGTCCAAAAACATCAATCTTAGAAGGTTACGCGCTAGGCCTTCTTTTTTTTCACCACAATTAAACGATTTTGTAGAAAAATCTGAAATTTTGACACAAACAAGTTAAGAGACTCACGAACATCCTCCAATTAGAATCATTCCAAAATTCGTTTGATCACTTTTTGCTCAAGAGGAAGTCGAATGTCCTACATTAGAAATATACTTTCAAAGTATTAAAATTCTCACAAAATAATGCAGAAATTAATACTAAAATTAGGATAAAATATAGTATAGTATGGACTCATCAGTTGGCTCCTGAAGACTCAAGTTATTACCTTTTCTACTCAAATCTTTATGCCTAAGTTGGGAGATGGGATGACGTGAGCAAGGTCAGATTGATGATGAAACAAAGAGGAGTGAGAAAGATTCCCGGATCCTATTCAGTCCTTGTCAACAGGAAGATTCATGAGTTCTCGTGGGAAAGGAAATGGATGTTAAATATAGCATAGGTTCTTTCGAAGACAGAGAAGGTGGTCTTTAGGTTGAAATTGGAAGGATATAAGCCCGACCTCACTCAAGTTTTTTTGGATATTAAAGAGGAAAGCAAAGAGAACGCACTCACCCTTCATAGTGAGAAGATGGCACTTACGTTTGGATTGATAATCACAAGAAATGGAGCTCCAATATTCATATAGTGAAGAAGCTAAGGGTTTGTTGTGATTGCCATTTGTTTATCAAGCTAATTTCTCACGTTTACAACTGTCGAGTTGTGAGAGAGAAAAATTGATTCCATTGTTTTGAGAATGGTTTTTTCTCCTACAAAGGCTTTTAGTAGTGTAGTTTTAGTTAGCCTATTTGCAAACTACATGACTAAAGACTCATATGGTATATCACCTAATTCACGAGGCAGACACATGCAGGCTGCAATTTGATCAAATAGATACGTAATACATTGATGTGGAGACGGTGTTTTAGTTTCATTGCCATTGATCCATACATTGAGAATGCCATGATGTTAGTGTTTGAGCTACTTTGAGCTAGGTTTTACAACGGAAATGGTGATCAATTCAATAAGAAATTGAAATGAACTTGTAAAGGGAATGACAGAGAAGAACTTTCAAGAAGGAGAGTACGTTGCTCTCTTCGATTCACGTTGAATTCAATCTACCAACCTTGCCTACAAACTCGGCTTTATAGTCGTTGCTCATACATCTCAGCATTGTGACTATGATCATGTGCAACACACATGTTTTTACTTAAATTCTAACTAACATGACACGTGGCAAGATATACACCATTAAGATGGTTTAATCTTATCTTTCATTACACAATTTGTTAGACACCTACACTAACACTTAGATCAATTTCGAACTCCTTCTTCTTCTCCATTGTAGCAACCTTGTGTGATTGAACCACCAACACTCCCTTCTAAGCTGGTAGCTAGGTGCACATAATCAATCTTTGGGAAGAGCCTTGGTGAATATCAGCAAGCTGATCTTTTGATATACAATAGATCGGTTTGATGATGTTTGACTGCCATGCTTCTTGAATGTAGTGATACCTTCTTCCAGTGTGTTTTTTTTCTTTGATGAAACACTGGATTCCTTATCATAACAATGGCAGAGCTATTCTCACAGTAGATAGGAGTAGCTTTACCTTGTTCTTCAACAAAATCTTGAAGTACAAATCTTAGCCACATAGCTTAAGTGGTTGCTTCAATTGAACTCATGTACTCAGCTTCAGCTGTTGACAAAGCAACATTATGTTGTTTAACTGAGACCCAAGAGAAAACCTCACTTCCAAATGAGAAAGCATATCCAAAAGTGCTTTTCATATCAGCTTCATCACCACTCCAATCACTGTCACAATAGTTTATGTGAATTGATTTTTTGCCTTTCTCATTTTCAATCCCATAGTCTAATGTGCCTTGTATATATCTAAGCACTCTCTTTACTACTCCCAAATGCTTCTTGGTTGACCCATCCATGAAACTAGCAAGTAGGCTAACTGCAAACATAACATCTGGTCTAGTTGCAGTTAGATACAAAAGACTTCCAACCAATTGTCTATAGACATTCTATCTGTCTTCTCACTCTTATCATCTTTCGAGAGTTTGTCACTCACCACCAATGGTGTACTCACAGGTTTGCAGTCTTTTAACCCAAGTTTCTGCAATAGACTCACTGCATATTTCCTTTGATTAATGAAAATTCCAGATTTAGATTGAAGAATTCCCATTCCAAGAAAATGATATAGCAGTCCCAAGTCTATCATTTCATATCTTCTTATCATGTCAACCTTGAATTCCTTTAGTAAGTCAGTGCTGCTACCTGTGTAGATAATGTCATCTGCATAGGTAGAGACAATGATACTTTCATTTTCTTCCCTTGTCTTCATATACAATGTTGCTTCACGAGGACTTTTGGTGAATCCATAGTTATGCAAATAAGCATCAATTTTTTCATACCAAGCTCTTGGTGTTTGCTTTAATCCATACAAAGATTTCTTAAGCTTGTAGACCTTATCTTCTACACCTTGCACTACATAACCCTCTGGCTGATCAATGAAAACTTCCTCTTGTAACACACCATTCAGAAAAGCTGATTTCACATCCAGTTGATACAACTTCCACTTCTTTTGAGTTACTAAAGCTATAAGTGTTCTTATGGTATCCAATCTTGCAACAAGAGAAAAAGTTTCATTGAAATCAATCCTAGACTTCTGTGTACACCCTTTGGCAACCAACCTTGCCTTGTGCTTCTAAATTGTCCCATCCAAATTCAATTTGGTCTTATAGATCCATTTTACTCCAACAATAGGATTGTCTGATGGTCTATCAACCAATTCCCAAGTCTTATTCTTCTTTATCATCTTAATCTCAACATCCATTACTTTCTTCCAAGCTATATTTGTTGCAGCATGATTGAAATTCTCTTGTTCAATCATGCTGACATTGCATCTAGCATACACTCAGTGATCTTTCTTTGACTGGTGTAGTTTTAGCTGTGCTTGATTCACCATTCTCAGTTTGAGAATCAGTGAACATATGAGTTGCACCCTTACTCCCTTCTAGTTGCATTCCATGATCAATCTCAAGTGAGTTGAGATTAACAAGAAATGTTAGCTTGTCACAATTCTCTGCATTCCAATTGCAAGTACCCTTTTCATCAAACACCATACTTCTTGATAGAAAAATCTTCTTAGTACTTAGATTGTAGATTCTGTAACCTTTCTCCATCTTTCCATATCCAACAAATATACCTTTTCATAGAGGCTTCGTCAAGCTTCTATTTTAATTGTCCAAGTATATAACCATAACAAATGCATCCAAACACCATCAAGTGCTGAATACCTGGTTTTTTGCCACTGAAAGCTTCAAACGGAGTTTTATGTTCCACTACCTTGGTTGGACATCTATTAAGCAAGTACACGGCTGTGTTAAAAGCTTCTCCCCAAAATTCATAAGGTAAATGTTTGTCATGGAGCATACTTTTAGCCATTTCAACAACGGTTCTATTCTTCATCTCAACAACACCATTTTGCTATGGAGAATAAGCCACTGTCAACTATTTCTCAGGCCCCAAATCTTCACAGAATTGATTAAATTCATGGGAGTTATACTCTCCACCTCTGTCACTTCCTAGTTTTAAAATTTTGTAGCCACTTTGCAATTCAACTATGGCGTTGAATTTCTTGAATACTTTGAACACTTATGATTTGTGATACACATTCTGGTTGCATCATCAATGAAGGTCAAGAAACGTCTGTTTCCTCCAAATGTTGTAACATGCATTGGTCCACAAATATCTGAGTGGATTAATTCCAAAATCTTGCTTGCTCTTCAAGTCTGTTCTTTACTGAAGACATTTATGTGCTGCTTTCTAGAAATGCACCATTCACATACTCCAAAAGACTTCTTGAGTTTTGGCAATCCCAGTATCATTTCCTCAACTAACAACAATTGTAAGTTATTGAAGTTCAAATGCCCTAGCCTTTTATGCCATTCCCAAGTATCACCTTCACAATTGGCATTTAGTGCATAACCATTCATGTCTTTCATGAGTAATGGGAAACATCTATTGCCAGTCATTTGTACTGTAACAACGTGACTTTCCAAACTCATATCTTCAAAGATTGCAACCTGATCATCTCCAAATAATAGAAAATAACCATGCTGCATCATTTGCCCTATACTTAAGAGGTTTTCATCAAGTCTTGGCATAAGCATTACTTATTTAATGTGTCTGGTGCCCTTTTTGGTTTCAATCACCAAGGTTCCTTTCCCACAAGCTTGAACTATCCGTCCATTCCCCATTTTGATTTTGGTTGAAACACTTCTATCTAGATTGATCAACATAGACTCATGTGAAGTCATATGGTTGCTACATCCACTGTCAATATACCAAACATGCTCACTTTTGACATTGCTTCAAAATTGCCAGCAAAGAACATTGAGGTTTCCTTCTTCATTCTTTGAGCCAATTGAACTTGTTGAATTGGCTTACTTCTGCTGTCTCTAGCAAAGTGATTAAATCTGCCATAGTGTTGACACTTAGGCTTCCCTTTGAATCTGTGTTCACCATAGTACATATTTCCACGAATTTTACAAGCCTCTCTTATGTTCTCCTTGTTGTACCAGGGTTTGACAGCATTTTGAAACCTATCATTACTCTTAAAGTCTCCCTTCGTATCTCTAAATTTAAAAGGTTTCTTCCCTTTGTATCCAGTGGTCTGTGATCCACTCTTATTTTGGATAGTAAGACTGCTAATTGCCTTCACACTTACTTCCTCATCTTCAATGTGTCTCCTTTAATCTTTGTTCAAACCCTTTTAGTGTTGCAACTACCTCATTTGGATCAATTTCATCCAATTTCTTAGTCCCCTTAATAACAGATACAATATTGTCATATGCAGGTGTTAAACTAATTAGCATTTTCTCAACTAGCCTCTTGTTTGGCAAGGTTTCACCAAACATCTTCATCTTATTCATAAGTATAGACAATATAGCTAGATAATCAGATAGATTCATTATTTCTCATCCTAGCATATTCAAAATCACGGCGAATACCTTGTAGCTTCACTGCCATGACTTGAGTATAACCTTTGAATTCTTGCTTAAGCACATCCCAAACATCTTTTGCAGTTTCCTAGTCTGCGATTCTAGGAAAGATCTCATCACTCACAACACCTTGTATCAGTCCCAATGCCTTTGCATCTCTAGAGATGAGATTCTGATTAGCAAGGACTTGCTTCTCATCCGTTTCCTACTCTTCCTTTGACAATGTGAAGCCATCTTCAACAAAGCTCCACATATTGTGAGACTTGAAAATTGTTTTCATTATGATACACCAGAATTCATAATTGACTCTAGTGAATACTGGTGCACGAAGATCGGTGCTAGATCCAGCCATTTCCAAGCTTCTGATTTCTTTGTTGAAAACTTAGATGCTCACTCACAACCTCACAGATTCACTCCCAGTTTTAAATCCAACCTGACTCTGAGACCATGTTAGTGTTTGAGCTACTTTGAGCTAGATTTTACAATGGAAATGGTGATCAATTAATAAGAAATTGAAATGAATTTGCAAAGAGAATGACAGAGAAAAACTTTCAAGAATGAGAGTACGTTGCTCTCTTCGATTCACGTTGGATTCAATCCACCAACCTCGCCTACAAACTTGGCTGTATAATTGTTGCTCATGCATCTCAGCACCGTGACTATGATCACGTGTAACACACATGTTTTTACTTAAATTCTAACTAACTGGACACGTGGCAAGATATACACCATTAAAGTGTTTTAATCTTGTCCGTTCATTACGCAATTTGATAGACACCTACACTAACACTTAGAACAATTTTGAACTCCTTCTTCTTCTCCATTGTAGCAACCTTGTGTGATTGAACCAGCTGCCATGCTTATGCTCCAACACATGCATGGTTGAGATGAGAGTGACTACCGATTTGGGCAGAGATGTGGCAAAGAAAGGGGAAGAGAGTGAGCTTCCTCTTATCGTTTATACAAAGTCACTAATGATCTTATTCGCTTATCTTTATAAGTTGTTTCGATTTGTATATATTTGTGAAATAAATTCCTAATATTGTTCATATGAGTGGGTCAATATGAGTATCTTTCCTCTTTTGGAGGTTATTTATGGCAAGTTTTTAAAGAGGCCACATTTCGTATCTCACGTATTTGCAGCCACATTTTAGTTGGAATGAAACTCATTTTTCTGGCTTTTTTTTTCTTTTGTTTTAATAAAAAAAATAGAATTTGAATCTGGCATTCTTTTTCACCTCCACTATGATAGAGATATAGTACTAGTGATTGTACACTTGAGATGTTGTCACTTGTAAATGTTAGATAGATAGTTTGTTTGTTTGAAGCTAGTGAGTTGTATAAATACTTCATTTATGTAATAACTTCTTCATTAAGTAATCAATACAAGAAATATCTCCAGTTCTCTCTCTTTCTCTCTGCAATATTGTTCTTATAGCTTAATAGAATATACATCAAGTCTGCTCGTTCATGCAAAATCCCATGATTTCTCACTGGATTGCTGTTAAAAGAATCATGCGTTATTTGCAAGGTACCAAGGAATGTGGTATCACTTATTCCAAATGAGACTTGACACTAAAGGTTTTTAGTGATGCTGGCTGGGCAGGTGACCCTAATGACAGGAGGTCTACTACTGGTTTAGTGGTGTTTCTAAGCAGCAATCCTACCTTATGGTTTTCTAAAAAGCAACAGACAGTTTCAAGGTCTTCCACTGAAGCTAAATGTCGGGAACTATCTAGAACCACAACTAAACTTGATTGGATTCAATAGATTCTCAGTTTTCTGCAACTCATAGTGTCAACACCACCTGTGTTATTTTGTGACAATATATCTATTATAGCATTGTCCTTCAATCAAGTACAACATCAACGGACAAAGCACATCGAGATTGATGTACGTGCACCTTTGTTTAAGATTCATTCCAGCAATCTCATGCTTGGATTATCAAAGAATCAGTTTTTTTTTTTTTTTTTTTTTTTTTTTTGTTTTGAAGGGGGGATGATAGAGTTATAGTACTAGTGATTGTACACTTGAGATGTTGAGACTTGTCTAAATCTTAGATAGGCAGTTAGTTTGTTAAAAGCTAGTGAGTTGTATAAATACTTCATTCATGTAATAACTTCTTCATTAAGTAATCAATACAAAAAATATCTTCAGCTCTCTCTCCCTGCAATATTGTTCTTATAGCTTCATAGAATATACATTAACACACTGTTGCCCGAGTTAGATCTCATGGGCAACACTGTTTATGTTTTGAAAATATTGTTCCATTGAACTTTTTCGCATGTGATAAAAAAAAGGTAGCAAGTCAGTACCATACGATTGATGTTAGGGAAATGATGAGTGCACTCTTTTTTTCTCCTCCGCACTACTCTCTTATATTCGAAATATTAGAATGCATAATGAGAAAACGGAAATCATTATGTATGTTTGTCTGGTTTTGTTTTTGTCACGATTCTCACAACTCCAAGACTTAACTATGTTCACCTGTCTTTATCCCAATTACCAAATCAAGAGATGATGAAAGGGAGCATTGAAACGCATGTTCTTCACATCTCACCCTCATTTCCTCTAAAAGTAAATAGAACAAAATCGAGTGGCATACTGGCATTATTGCATGTCATTTAGTCGTTCAATTTTTCTTGTGGGTCATCTTCAGTCATATGTGTTGTCTATACTTACTGACTGTGGTTCTTAGAGGGAAGAAGGGGTAGAATGAGCAATATTCGAGCAAACAGAGTAATATTCCCAATGTCTTTTTATTTTTATTTTTTTAGGGAGCTTTAATGAATAGGGCATAAGCCAACAAATATTTAACTAAAAACCACCCCAAAATGTTATTTAACCAAAATGACTCAAAGTTTAATAAAAAAACCATCTAAAACTATTGTTCACGGGTCAAACTTACAAACCCAACCCGCTACAAATCTACACTTCCATATGGCGTTAGCTCTGAGCTTAGGGGATGCTTAAAAGCCGTTTTTGTTCCTTGACAAAGCTCCAAATATTGGTAGCAGCAAGGATCTAGGGTTTTGCATGGGCTTGGAGAGTGCTGCAAGATCGAATGAGAGTAGCAGAGAGAGCCCATGAAGTTTATGATCAAGAGGAAGGAAGAAGAAGAAGTAGGGTTTCATCAGATCTACCTCTTCAGCTTAATCTTTTACCTTCTGCTCCAGTTCCTTGTAGCCGTGCTTCTTCTCAGCTTCGCTTCCTATGGCTTACTGATAATCATAAGACCAACTTCACCATGATATCTTAGCTTTTGTTATATCTTAGCTTGGATTCAATATTGTCCTGACTCTTCACCAACCTCAACTTAGCACGAAATTGTAATAATAACTCCTTGTCTTCCTATCAAATCGAATTCCCCTATTTCAAAAGCAACCAAATCAAAGTTGAAAAAGGAAGTATTCATCGGAACAAAGCCGCTGAAACAAGTTCAAAGAAGTTTAATGGCATAAACCGGCGAAAAAGTGTCTAAAATAAAAAATAAAAAATAAAAAATAAAAACAAAATATAAAACTGTTTCTGTAGAACCCAAAACATAACACTGTTTCTGGAAAAAAAAAAATAGATACAATGTTTGTTTTGTTTGTGCACAAACAAACAATGTATTTGGAAAGAAAAAAACCAAATCCAGAAATAATGACTTAAAGTCCAAAAATAGTGACTTAAATTTTAGAAAAAGTGACTTAAATTCCAGAAACAGTCTATATTTTAACCTTTGACTATTTTTTTCTTTCATGCACAGTTGATTATATTTAAGAAACTGAGTGCTTATTTTGTTTTGAATCCAAATACAGTGAATTTCATTTTTTTTTTCTAGCTTACATTTAAGAAACAATGTGTTTATTTCATTTGGATTCAAAAACAGTGACTTAGATTCCAGAAACAATGTTACTTAAAATCCAGAAATAGTTTATTTTTACAGTCCAGAAACAGTGACCCATCGTTATTATTGAATAGTACGCAGATCTCAAATTTATTTTGTGGAGAAACAAACAGTGAACTCCACTGACGAAGAAAAATTGAAAAACAGTACCTCGAATACACTATGAATAATAACGACAATCACATTTCAACGAAATAATACAAAATATAAATTAAATAGGATGAGGATCTATATTTTTGTTTCAAAGAAAAAGAAGAAGGTTTGCAAAACAACGATAAACTCTATTAACAACGAAAATCTGGAACTCAACCTAAAAAAGTTAGGGGTAAGATCAATAAATCATAATTTATTATAATTAGGCCATTTTTAATTGAACTACTTTAATATGGGCCTTATACTAATCATTAAACAAAGCTTATAACATGGTTTTTTTTTATTAAAACTAGAACTTTTCAAACCTTTTCATTAGTTTTTATTTTTTATATTTTTTATATTTTTTTATTTTAAGGTGGGGTTTTGATTTCTTCCAGGATTTTGGGATTTTTTTTTTTAATTTTATTATTAGTTTAGTTGATTTTATAATTTTGTTTAAAACTCACTTGTTAGATGGATTGAGCAAGGATCATCAGCTGCTTCAGCAAGGCTGGAACAGAGCAAGACCAGACCTACTTCTTTTCTACTATTTTCAGGTCAGTTTCTTATTTTCTTTCATTTTTATTACATTATTTTTAATTTTTGCTTGTTTTTGTTTTTTTGTTGGGTCAATAGTTAGGTGGGGTTCGCGGGGGGAAGGGGCGGGGGAAGCCTCGAAGCCGGGTGAGGAGGGCCATAACAGTGCTTGATTTCCACTACAGCACTAGCCCTCTTATAGTTTTGCTAGTTGGGTTGTTATAGTTTTGCTGAAATCCTGATTTACCTGCATTTGATTGTTCCAAATGCCATTATCTGTGTTCAAAGATAGAAACACTTTTGTATTTGAAGAACAAGTTGTTAATCTTTGTGACGAAAATGAATTTGGGATTGGATTTTTGCATATTTTGGAACTAAATTGATATACTTTCTTGTTCCTTCTGTAGAATTCTATCTGACGCGGTATATTTTTACGAGCGTTATTGCTGCTTCTATTTCAATTAGGTATTATATGCACATAACTAATAAATTGAGTTGCATTCCCTATTTTTTTAGGGATTAAATCTTAAAATCAAATGACCCAGGTACCTATCTTGAAAGGATTCATTATGTTGTACCACGCAGCAAAAGCAAATATTATATATATCTTTGTTCAATGATTGTGTTACTAACATGATAGACTGAGGTATTATTGTCTCCCAGAAATGATAGGACCAGTAGCAATAGCTTTGACAGTGGGTCTTCTAGGGTGGGCATATCAGGCACTAAAGCCTCCCCCTCCCAAATTCTGTGGATCACCGGGCGGTCCTCCTGTCACTTCTCCTAGAGCTAAACTCAGTGATGGTAGGCATTTGGCCTACAGGGAATTGGGAGTTCCAAAAGAAGAGGCGAAAGAAAAGATCATTGTCATTCATGGCTTTTTAAGTACCAAAGATTTGAGTTTGCCCGTCGCTCAAGTATGAACTCGCACTTATTTTCAATCCTGCATTAGTTGTTATAACTTTTACCAACCTGAGATGGATATACTGCAACATTGAGTTAATATGATGGATAGATAGGAGCACTCATTTATGTTCCATGAAATATTAGGAAAAGGAAATGATCTCACTGAAGTTGGTTACTGTATCGCCCCGATACCAAACTGACACCAAACTGCCAAACCTAGGCTCTGATACCAAACTGACACATCCCGACTGAGATCAAGGTATGCTGGCCGTCACGTGGAAGTGACGTAACCATGTGCACAGTGCGGAAGCTAATAAAATAATAATAAAAGTACGAATAAATAAAAATCAGCTATACGCAACGTAAGAACATACATGTGCAAGCGAAAGTGTGAAAACAAAGTTCAGAGCACAAAGATCTAATGCAGTCCGGGATAAACAACACTACAAAAACACACCCAAAGGTGGTCCTATACTGGTGATAATCTGTCAGATATGCTGGGAAAATCCTCTGGGGAGCCACCAAGAGTGCTAGCCAACTAGAACTTGGAGGGGCGCAAAACAGAAAGTGTGAGTGGGCAAAAACAAAGCTTTTCAAAAACCATTTCATAAACAAAGTTCTAACCTCTCGCCGTAAAACCCGTATACTTCCCAGAAAAAAATAGAATATATATATATATATATAAATCATGCTCGGAGATATGCCATGTCAAATGCCTCTAAATAGAATGCAAGTGCTCAGGAATGTCAAATCAATGTCATGTAATTTGTCGGCCGGAGTCACCTAACGTGACCTGTACGGCTGAATATAGAGCTCAAATCTCCATCTCACTAACTATACCTACACACGAGTCGGAACCATCTAAAGTGGTCTGTACGACAGGACTGAGTGTATAATAAGTACGCTCAAGTGCTACAATCACGTGAAGGCTGGGCGAATAATCGCGGGTCACTTACGAGTCGGAACCACCTGAAGTGGTCTGTATGACAGGACTGTGCACCTAACTTGGATTCAAGATGAGCGTGTGGTGCGGGAGGTGAACATCACGTGAAGGATTGTGCCCAACTCTGGGCGGGAGCACTAACACCAGGGGTGCAGGTTATGAGCTCTCTATGTATCTTAAATCACTATTAAACATAAACATAAACTATACTCACCTGGCACTTACCTGTGCGCCCGCAGCACCAACATACAAACACATATATGCTACTAATAATACATAAACAAACGGCAAACATAATGCATGGCATATAAATGTATAAACGTTTCCATTCACTTTCTGGGAAAAACGTAAGTATATAGGTATATACGGAAAACCAAAAGCCCACTCACTGATATGTAGAAGGGTCGTAACCCCCTTGCCTCGAGTGACAGCGATCGTCTTCGGGATAAGTCTCACCTATATGCGAAACAACTATAAAAACGTTAATTTTAAAGCACATAACCAACATCACGAAATAACTTCTCATACAATGCTCAAATGGGGTGTATGAATACACCAACATGATCTACTCAACCTCAGGAACATCCCCATATTTTTAGAAAAAAATTTCGACGCCACACGCACCGGCCAAGGCACGGCCACACGCGTCGCCCACGTGCCCCAAATTACTTTTTTAAATTTCGTAGTGGTCGCGAATCACTAAGACAAATAAATAGTTTAAACCGGTGATTAACAATTCAAAACTTGCATTCATAAATTCATAAGCAAATTAAAAAGAGACTACATATTCTTGCTAAGGATCATGGCCTCACCTTAGCAGAGAAGATTAGTTACGCATATTCATAATAAAAATCACAAAGTCCTAGAATGAAAACACCTTAAAAGTATAAGTCTTGAAATCTCTAAAGCTTCTCCCAAAATCTTCTCCAAAAATTGCATAAAAACGAAAAACTAGAGCCAACCAAAAGGCTTATTTATAATACTCTAATTAAATCCTCATAGTAAAAGGTCTTAGAATAAGACTAGGAAACCAAATAAATTGAAATAAATTAGGATACATAATCCTAAATTGACTTGGTAAATTCGCTCAAAATTCTGCACAGCCACGTTTTGAACCCATATCAGCTCCAAAACCGGCCCAAAATAGCTAGATTAAAAGCTTGAACTATTCTGAACACTTCTCCAGAAGGCCACGAACCCATTTGAGATCATATTGGACTCTAAAAACGCAATTTAAGCCTAGAAACGTAGCTTTCCAACACTGCGCATTGCTCTTGTATTACATTGCCAGAAAATAACCGCTTGGTAGAAATTGCTAAAATTTTGACACGAACAAGCTAAGGAACACACAAATGTCCTCCAATTTGAATCACTCCAAATTCGTCTGTTTGATCATGTTTTGCTCCAGGGGAAATCGAATGTCCTATGTTGAAAATATAAAGTAAAGTATCAAACTTCTACCAAAATAATTACCAAAACATACTAAAAATAAGGTGAAATATGTAATATTAAATTGGCTCATCAATATACATTGGAAACACATTTCCTATTAGCTTAAACTAGTAATTTGATTTATTCAGTCTAATGTAGTTCAATTTATTCAAATCTGATGTACAAAAATAATAAAAAAAAAATTGTGAGAGGCTAGAAAGGATGCGTGAAAATCAGCTCCCCATAGAATTTGGATCATCTCCTGAGCCTAAGAAGATGATCCTCCTGACCAAGCAGTGTGGGTCATTGGATTTTTATTCAACAATTATAATTAATATAACTTTAAATGGACCTCTCATGTTTGTAGTCGTTGAATAAAGATCCAACGACCCACACTACTTGATCATAAATATCTTCTTCTTGGGTTCAGGAGAGGATCCAAATCCCTCCCCATAATAGTAATATACTTTTAGGAAAACGTCATTGAGTAGTAGATAATTGGGACATGTCGGTGGATGACCCAGAAGTGGTTCCCTTGTAAATCATCCAATACTCCTCAACAAACGCCATGTAGAAATCATACAGAAATTTTCGCAAGCACCTAATCCCAAAGAGAGGTACCTTTTTCTTTCCTGCCTTGCCTTGGAATAATTTCAATTTGGCTTTCTAGTAAAAGCTTACTTAATACTTAATTATTTAACTTATAAAAAACGGATACTCATTTAATTTAATGATATTCAGTCCCTACTACGTTAATTGTTGATTTCAAATTTTATGGACGTTGTCAATTAAAAGTAAAAAAACATAGACCCAACGAAACATTGTTATCATGTTACCATGATACTCTAGGTAGTAAAGTAAGGTTATACAAAAATGGAGTAATTGTACTTGATTTTTTATTTTTTATTTTTTGTCAAAGTAGATAACTTTCATTAATTAAAAAAGCTAATACAAGAAATAGAAAGGCCAAAGGCAAACCAGATACAAGTATAGCCCAAACGAATATACAACATCAAGCCCAACGAAAATCTTCCATATACAAAGCCAATAGAAAAGTGAATAGTGATTTTGGTGTCACCAAGTTTCAACAAAAATAATTGGACAAAAATGGCTCTAAGACCAAAAACTTCAAAAGCATTCCAAAATAATGCATCAAATAAAGTAGGAGCATTTTCGTCATTTTAACAATGTTGTTTTAATAATAAATTTTTTTGTGTTTTTTTTTTTAATTAGTACCTCACAATAGGCTTGCAATAATGTGAATCAATCAGTTGTTCATTCAATATTATTTTCTCTAATTTTAAACACGTTCAAAACATCTTAAGAGGTGTATAATGCCGATTTTAAAAAAGATCTTTCGCACGCGGATAATAATGTGATTAAATTAGTTGTCAAATGATTTTTTTTTTTTTTGTAACAAATGATATTTACACTATGGAGGAAGGGGGTGGGCTTAGCCTCACAATGAGTTAGCAATAGTATGATTCAATCAGTTGTTTATTGAACATTATTTTCTCTATTCTTAATGTAAATTTTATAGAGATCGATTTATTATGTGGATTTAGCTACTTTAATTGGTTTATGAGAGGTTTCTTCTAGCATGATCTAGGATTATTCATTTACTTCAAATATTTGACTTTCCTTTTGTCAATTTACGCATATAAATACATTTAAAACGCATAAGTCACGCGTAGCACGCCGTAATTAAAAAAAATATCTTATATACGCACATGAGCACGTGCATGAAGCCCAGTACAACATAAAGCCCAAAGTGAGTGAGCCCAACAACAAAAATTCAATATATACTAAAAATAAAAAAAACAACTGTTCATAAACACAGTGTAGTTCCGAATTTACCCTTGCTTAGTTTGTGTTATTACAAGGCTGCCATTCAGTCTGCTGGGTTCTTGGTTGTCGTTCATTCTCTCGGATAGCACAGCGAGAAAATTCAGTTTCCTCATCCATCTCTTCGTTCCAGCTCGACTTCAGTTCCAACCAAAAACTCTTTAGCAAGTCTGACTGGCTACACACTCCATCAAACCCAAAGAGGGAAAACTGTGTGCATGTGAAAATATATCTGCAGTAAATGCAGATGCAGGTGCAAATGCATATAAACAAATGACAGAGAACTGTTGGAAATATATCCTTGCACCATGAAAAAAAAAAAAAACTGTCAAGTTGTGGATAACTTCTGTTACTTTTTGGATGATTAACTATGTTGAGCTTATGAATTCATCTTTATGAAATGAATTTACTCATGTCTTTATCAGATTGGTTTACTTTTTTTTTTTTTTGGTAGAATTCTTCGTTCAAATTTTCAGGGTTTAGGAAAAAAAATTTCTAAAGTTATGGGTTCTTTTAATTTGATTTCATTTTATTTGAATTATTCGTTCAATTTTTGAGATGTTATATCAAATCTCCAGATTGACTCATAGTCATTAGGCCTTACATATTTACGAAGTAGGAGATTACCCAAATGAAATTTGTGATTAAATTTTGTTCGATTTAGTATTTAACTCTTAGTCATTAATCAAAAATTTTCAGATTGACTCATACTCAGTCATTAATAACAAATTTCTTTGATTTATTAGTATTTAACTCTTCTCCTAATTCTTTCCTTTGACCCTTTTAATCTTCTTCTTTTTTTTCGATTTTGATAATTACCCAGATGAAATTTATGATTAAATTTTGTTGGATTTTTTTTTATTTAATTTTTGTAAAATATGCAAGAGGGTTCAAAGTCAAGGTGCGGCTATGCCTCTCAATCTGATTGTTTATAGATTTTGTACGATTTTTAATAAGGCTATCTATCAAATCTTTTGTATGCAAAATAGTATGTAATACACATCAAGTATTATCATTTGTATGCAAATAGTACTATATACAAACTTTTCGTACGGTTTTTAATCCCGCAGAATGGAGCGGGACGTTCCTTGCTAGTCTTAAATCTGAAAAACAAATGCTCCACCATAGTAGATGCGCTACCATCGTAGATTCGTCACCACCACCAAGAGGAAGAACCCACGAAGAAACTAAATGAACAGAAAATGGAGATAAACGAGCCACCTGCGTAAAAACCGCTCCCATAATCCTACCAAATAGTGCGATATAATATAAAACACATAAACAAGTTTTTCACTAGTGTTTGCAGGATAAGACAAAGACAGCAAAGGAGTTGATGAGTCTCTCCACAGTAGTCTAATAGTGCACTTTGGCAATTGGGAATTCGATCCCATGGACCTTAAAGATCTATTTCCTCGTAATCAAGGTTCTAAAAGATGCTAAGCGCTAGTCAGGCAGCGAGCTGGAGTAACGCCTAGGCGATTAGGTGGGGACTAGGCGGGGGCTTAGGCAGACTAGACAGATTTAAGTAAATTTATTATATATTGTATAAATAAGTGTCTATTTATACTTAAAAAACACACATAATTATATTGGTATACATAAATTACAAAAATAAAATGAGATATAGATTATAAAGTATTAGAACATATTGAAAACACGGGAAACGAGCGTATAATGAGTGTTTATCCAAGTATTCAACAAATCTCTTACATCTTATTAAAAAATTAAAATGCAAAATGAAAGTTATTGATTTTATATGTCTAAGTGAGAGTCGAGATAAGCGGGTTTAGGCAGATGTCTCAGCGGTCTAGGTGCACTTTCTTAATTTTCAAACGCCTAAGGACTAATTAGGATGGTGGCCAACCATCTAGCGCTGAACAATGCTCTTAATAAAGGCTCTGTTCACCCATGGCAGGGTGATGAAGATAAACTGGTCCCGTATGAACGACAATGGTATGTTGTGAAGTTACCATGGATTAAGTACCATGATGTTGAAGATGGTGGTCATCTGTTGATTCAGGAGAGTGTTATATGTGAAGCCATTTTCCGGGAACTTGTGCTCGGAGAAGAACCTTTGTATGTTACATCTTTTGGTTATATTTTTTTTTTTTTCAGGTTTCTTATGTGACTTATGTATTTTTCATACAATTTTATATATACTGAATACTGCAAGAAAATTTCATAATATATCACATTGTAGCTTAATAATGCCAGTCACGAAATTTATTAATGAAATTTGAATAAAGTAGTACTATTTGAGCCATTATCATGTGGCACCCTTGTTTATTTTGTTGGAAGAAGTTTTGAGTTCATGAAAACAATTATTTATTTATTTTTTAAGAAATAAAGATATTCATTCAAATAACTTTGAGAACGTATAAAAGATGTTTACAAAACACAGATTTGAACGTAACTTAAAAGTAATAACACTAAATGGCTAAACTAAAAAAGACAAGATCCACGCAAACAATTAAAAACCCGTAACACTAAGTTCTAGCATAATAATAAATAAATAAATAATAGCTGTGTGTATTTGCAATGCTCCTTGTAATTAGGTCTTATCTTGTGCTTAGAAATTAGAATCATGTTAAAAGTGAGGCACCAAAGTCCCACAAGCAAGAAACTATAAACGTAGGAATATTATGGTGCATGGGTAAACCATAGATTTAGGATTACTATTTAGAGGTAAAGAAAGGAGGAACATTTTTTACCATTTGATATTGTCAATTGAGGGAACGAACACGAAACTTTATGTGCAGAAGTAAATGCTCTTACAACACCAATCCATTGCAAAAGTAGTTTTTGCTCTTGATATTTTCTCGGAAAAAGTAAAGTCGCATGCTAACATCCTGCTAGAAAAATACAATAAAATGGTTTCATTTATTCGTACGAAATTATGAATTTAAGGGTGGTTCAATGATTTGTGTGTTGGAGGACTGCTCCAAGTGCAGATAGGGGAGGTGGGCTCATCCTCTGTTTTCTTTTGTGTTTTAGCGGAGTTTAGAATAAGTGAACTTGTTTTGTAATTAATTTTAGAGATCCATACCTGGGTGGCTTGGTGGTTAGAGTCTTCCTCTTCAACTCACGACGTTTCAGATTCAAACTCTCTATTTATTGGATTCTGGGAACTCAATAATAATTTCAGTTTGTATTAGCAGCAAGAAGAATTGCATAGAGAGAAAGATGGTGATGCAAAACTCGAATCCAAATCTCAGAGAGCATAAGTCATGCTTTCTGTGTTTGTATATTCTCATTCATCACATCAGTACAAAATGCCGTTAGACTATAGGGAATATAGGAGAGCTTATGAGCAGGGCCGGTCCTAGGATTGGGGACCTGTGCGAGGCTCCGAGAGAGGCCCTTAAAAAGTATAGAATTTTGGTTGATACGTTTTCTTTTACATTTTAATTTTTATGATTATATATAAATTGAGATAAAGAAAAAAAAATTGGTGTAGTGCTTAGGTACCTATTTTCATTCTATGTTTTTGGATTCGAAACTCCTTATTTTTACATACCTAAAAAAAAGCCCTTAGAAGGTCTAACATTTTGGTTGCTATGTTTTCTTTTACATTTTAATTGTGATCATATATAATTGAGATGATCTATAAAAAAGAATCTTAGTGTGATGGCTACGTACCTATTTACATCTTCTATGTTTTTGGGTGTGAAACTCCATACTTTAAATAACTAAAAAAAAAAATGAAAATAAAACACAACTCATGCTTTTAAAGACCCGAAAAAATGAAATGAAACAGAAAAGAAATTAAGATAAAACACAAAATAAACGCCATGCTTTAAATAACAAAATAAATAAAACACCACTGGGTAGTGTTGACCCCAGTTCATGGTCACACTACAAGAAGAATTTGGTTTATCATTGCAAATTTAAATTTATATGTATATATGGATAAAATAAATCGTAATCAAGGATCCTTCTAAATTAAAAAGCCTTATATGGTGGCATTATTTGCACACCATCAAGGCTGGCTTTGCCTATGAGCTCATCCAACCATGAATAAACAAAGTCCTATGAGACCTTGCCACTTGCTCACATCTGAGCTTAAGACTAAAGATCTAATCTTAACCATTAATCTCTAGCCAGCTATTGTCACATAAACAACTAAACAAATTAAAATTAATTATTCACTTTAGACCTTAATAACAAACACTCTTCACTCTCTCACTTCGGTATAAATTATTGCCGCATATCGCTCGTAATGAATAAAACGTTAACTCATTACATGATTTGAGAAATAATAATCCGAATTAGTTCTTAATTGGAAGTTTTTCTTGTATTTTGCGGTGCAGGCTGACAGCTAACATGTGCCACGTGGCTATACATCAGCTGGTTAGAATCAAATTGCCAAACTCACTAGTCGATGTGAGCTGGCATATGGCCGCGCAGAAGCATCTAATTGCAGCAGCAGCTGCGGTTTCAATCACACAAATGATTGGTAAATCAAAAAAATATTCTCAGCCCAACTCTTTGGGCTCTGCAAATTAGTCATTTGTATATCCTTAATATATGTTTTTATAATAATAATCACGTAGTGCATTTCAAATTTGTGTATCTAATCTTTTGTTGTTCCCTTTTAATTAATATAAGGTACCTACAAGTTTCTCATTCTTTATTCATAGGATTTTCATCATTTATAGTTTCCGAGAAGGAGATAAGGACAAGGCACCAAACATGTTTTCGGTGTCTCCATCTGTTATTAATAATCTCGACCTGCTTTTCCTACTCACTAGTACAATACGCGCTACAGCAAGCAACCCTTTCACTAGTAAGGGGCTAGTGCACAACAACTGAAAAGCCATCAACTTGTTAGGAGTAGGTTTTGGCTTGCTGCTATCCAAATATAGTGTGGGAATTAAAGGATGCCAGCTTTACAATTGTTGTCTAAATTAAATGCAAAAGAAATATAGTAAACACAAGGACTATCAAGAGCAAACCTTTTCACAAATACAGTGACAATCAAGGTCAAGGTGGCGAGTGTGAGCAAGATGAACCGGAATAGTAGCAAGACAAGAGGCAGTGAGATTGTCGCAATGAGGCATGTACCATGTAAGGGTAGCTGAATACCCAATTTATAGAGGAGGAAAAAAAAGCTAAATAGTCTAAGCATAAATATTGAATAGTCTAAGGGGTGATTGGTGTCGGCCAATGCGTCATCAAAGTCGTGGCTGTGGTCGCCGGAGTTAGAGCGGTTTTCGTCGGTGGTGATAACGGAGTGCGGTGGTAGAGGAGAAAAAGAAAAGAAAAGAAGAGAACGAGTGAGGGGTAAAAATGGAAACTTAATGAGAAATATATAAGATGGAAACAGGGTGTAGATAGAAAATTGGTGGGGTACGTATAGAAATAAAATAATAGTAGGGGAACATTCAAAAGTATATCCAGGTTGGCTAAGAACTATAAAGTAAGGTAATTAACTTGTTCGCTGCCACTTTTCTGGATACAAAAGTAAAAGCCCATCAAGCTTCTGCAATTCCAAAAAAAAAAAAAAAAAAAAAAAAACAAACAGAGAAAAACGAAAAAAATGGAATTACAGTAATCACCGATTAATCTTTTGAAATCCCAGAGACCCAACAGAGAAAATCATGCCCGGTGAGTTTTCATTTTTTTGTTTTTCTTTTTTCAATCGAATTTTTGGGTCCAAGAAATTAAATTAATTAGATCAAATTAATCTGCCATTTTTTGGTTTTGGGTTTTCAGGGAAGATTTCAAAACCAAGCGATGTGCCTGAAGAAGCAGAAGAAGTTGCTGCAGCTTCACCAAGAATCAAGCTTGCAGATGGACGGCATCTGGCTTACAGAGAAAGCGGGGTCCCCAAGAGCAAGGCAAACTACAAGATCATCATGGTTCATGGCTTTGGAAGCTCAAAGGAAATGAGTTTCCTCGCTCCCCAAGTAACTACTCCTACTTTTGATCTCAGGGTTTTAGCAAATTCTGTGTTTAAATTCAAGTAGGAGATAGATTACAATTGAAATCAATGAAATGAGTGATGTATGCAACGGCATTACGATTCAGTTGGTTAAGAGCGTTCGTCCCTCGCTAGGTCTTTGAGTTCGATTTCCCTCTCCCCAATATCGCTTGTATCAAAATACTATGAATCTTGATTAAGTAAGAAAGAAAATTGAATTTTTGAGTTTGGTAAAAATCTGTTCAGAATATTTGTATCTGCAAAAGTCAACGAATTGAAACATTTATGCTTGTGAATATCATTGGGTTTTCTTTGTTTATGAGTTCAAATATGCACTTGGTTTACAAGAAAAATTCCTAATTTTGATTATATGGATCGGTTAAGGAAGCAGTTCTAAAGCATCAGTTTAAAGAAAAATGTCGAAATGGGTTGAGTTTTCACAATGCTTCAGTTTCCAGGAATTAATTGATGAGTTGGGGATATATTTCCTGTTCTACGATCGGGCTGGTTATGGAGAAAGTGATCCGAATCCAAAACGCTCGGTCAAGAGTGAAGCCCTTGACATCGAACAGCTAGCCGATCAGTTAGAGTTAGGGTCAAAGTTTTATGTCATTGGAGTCTCAATGGGATCATATTCCACCTGGAGTTGCATCAAACATATACCACACAGGTAAATTCACTGAGTTTTGGATTCTAGATTCATGACTTTCTGCTATTCGAGTTTCTTATATCACATTCGCTTGTGTAGGCTCGCAGGTGTGGCCTTAGTAGTTCCAGTTGTGAATTACCGGTGGCCTTCTCTTCCCGAGAAACTAATAAAGGATGATTACCGCAGGAAACTCATACATTGGGGACTCTTGTTTGCAGAATTTGCCCCGGGATTACTGCGGTGGTGGGTAACTCAGAAATGGCTCCCCTCAACGTCTGTCATGGAAAGAAACCCGGTATTCTTCAACACCAAAGACATGGATGTCCTGAAAGTAATACCAGGGTTCCCAATGCTCACTCAGGTAAAACCAAGTCATAACGTTCACTCCATGGTGTGTGGTAGTAAAGGCTGCTTCCTATGAACCGATTTACACATTAGTCGTTTCTTTCTCATGATTACTGTAACAATATTTATGCATGCACACCTACAGGAGAAGCTACGACAACGGGTGGTTTTCGATACTCTGCATCATGACTTCAAATTGGCTTTCACCCCGTGGGATTTTGATCCAATGGATCTCAGTAACCCATTCCCGCAAAACCAGCGCTCTGTTCACATCTGGCAAGGTTACGAAGATAAAGTTGTGCCGTTTCAACTCCAAAGATATGTTTCAAGTAAGCTACCATGGATTCAGTATCATGAAGTTCCTGATGGTGGACATTTGATTGTGCATTATACTGGTTTATGTGAGGCGATTCTGAGGGCGCTTTTGCTCGGAGAAGAACATCCCCATTACAAACCTAATATACCCAAAATTGTTCCATGAGTGTGCCAAAGATTAGTGTTGATTGTGTAAATGGTTAATTCATTGAAAGCATGTACATTACATTTGTTGATTTGTTGTTATTTGGAAGGAGACAATTTCTTTCTTTCATATATGAAAACGACACTTTCCTGTTCATAAACATATAGAAAAGGAATGATTAGATGGAATATCCTGTCCTATCCTGTCAAAATACTCATTACCTTCTTGTTCTGAGTCTTCTGACTTAAATTTTGTATTTGTGTCAAAGTGAACAACTTAATTTTTTTTCTGATACAACGATGTATGTACATGAAAGGGTGGAGGGAATAAATTGGCATCGACTAGGCGGTGATTCATGAGATTCGAACATAAGACCCTCACTTATAAGCGAAGATGAGTAATACTAGGTGGTAATACTAAGTTGCGACAACAACAAATTAAACTTAATTACTGACAATTTAGGATTGTTATTAACAATTCTAACAGCCAACAAGAGACCACATTAACATGTATAATCCCAAAGTTTCAAGTCACATTCCACAAACTACTACAAAAACTGACTTTTAATTTCTGTACAGTGGCCTCATTCTTCCAACAGCAAAGCTTGATCGAAACTGTAGAACTCGTCGTTCTCTTCACTGTACGGAAATTGTGTTAACCAGGTAACATCTGATATATCAGCAGAGTTTGCCATTCTCTCAAGTAACATCTTTTTTACCTAAGATAACCTTAGTAATGAAGCCGGTATATTGTGGTTTAACCTAGCTCCATTACACACGGTTACTCTAAAGCTCAGGCATTTTGCTAAGGTCAGTTACTTCATGTGTGTAGATGATTTCTGGCCGGTGACAAAGTGTGGACTCCACATGGACCAATAGTCGGAAATCGCTCTTGCACGTGTAGGGGACTGGCCATAGCACTGTAATCTCAGATGCACCAATATAAGCTTTTAATTAGTAAACAGTTATCAGAAAGGATTCGGAGTGTGTTTAAAGCATGCCTTGTATTATGTACACAGGTGCATTAGTTACAATCATGCATAGAGAGATTGATATGTATGCTTTTGGAAGTAACCACAAGTTCATACATCGAGAGATTGATCAATTTGGGTGCAACCAACATTCCACCACCAACAAAACATACCAAATTCGAATAATTGGATAATTTCAGCTGGCGGAGGGATACGAGTTTAATAGATTCTTCTGAACAAGCAAAGGATTCTATACTAACATCGTATAAGTCCAGCTGTTCAGGGCTTGCGAAGAAAAGCAAAGGTAGTTTCCCAGATATTTTGGGACAAGCATGAATATCGAGCTCACGAAGATTAGGAAAAGCTCCTCCGCCTTCTTCTTACCTCCAATGTTGCCACTTCCGCATATTTCTGAATTTCAAAACCTCCAGAGATGTAAATGCAGGTTTGGTGCCTATGCCACCATAAAATTCAGAACCTACTGATTCCGCTCCATTCAGCCCATCGATTTCAAGCTCTAAAAGGGACGGTAGCTGCCCTAATGCTGCAGCAATGGACAAACTACATTCACAATGCTCAAGTTGGAGAGTCTCTAGATTAGACAAAGAACCATCTTCGAACCAACCTGGAAATGTTATACCTCCATAAGAACTGACAGTAAGGTATCTTAGGTTGGTATGGGGTTGCAAGTTGTGCAGCACTTCTCGATCTTTTTGTGAGTCGTTAGTGCCCCTTCTCAATGCAAAATTAGTTCATGGAGCTGTGTCTTTTCCCCAAGTTTGGCCTTCAAAGCATCCTCCCTAACAATATTCTGTAGTCCTGAAATACGAAGCATTCCCTCCAAGTGTTGAAATCCCTTCAACACTACAATGTTAGCCCGTCTTTTTGTCTAAGATAAAGTCACTTATTGTTTGGAGATCTTTCGACTTGCTCATCTGCGGGGGCAGGATATTCTTAATATTTGTACCTTGCATATCAAGATCCCGCAAATTGATTAGCCTTTTCAGATCGACTGGTAACTCGTCAAGGATGTACAAAAAGCCAGAAGTAGTGTTTGTAAATTTTTCAAAATACAGTTCGTATCAGGTAGTTTTTGGGTTGGAGTCCCACTGAGGTTCAAATACCGTAGATGTTTGAAGTTTCTAATCGAATTAGGCAACTCCTAATGTTCTCCCCGGCTAATTTGAGCACCCTTAAACATTGTAGTGTTAGAAGTAGATCACAGCATACCTTAGCCAATGGGTAGAGGTTGCCTAATAAGAAGGTTCGCAAGTACTTATCTCTCCAACTTCCTTCATTGTTTTCTTCTTTTGGGGTTGTACAAGATCTTCAGCCATCCACTGCAAAACAAATTCCTGCTTGCAGAATTCGTGGTCTTTGGGGAAAACAGAACAATAGGCAAAACAACGCTTGAGATGGGGAGGCAAGTAGTGGTAGCTTAGCCATAGAGCAGGCAGAATTGTACACTCTGTATCCCAGATGTCACTCTTTAGTACACTCTCCCATTCCTCTGCATCCCGTTCAGATCGTAAAAGACCTCCAAGCGATTTTGCAGCTAAAGGAAGGCCTCTGCACTTGCTAATGATTGGTCTTCCGATCACTTCAAGATTTGGATTTCCACTAACACGTGCATCTTTGAACGTATGTTTTGCAAACAACAACCAACAGTCATTCTCAGATATTTGCATCAGACGGTGGGCATCAAAAGTACCCTTCACAGATGCAACGCGTTCATTCCGGGTAGTAACAATGATCTTACTTCCACAAGTTTGTACATCAAATTCTTCCGAAACACAAACCCATGCCCGGAGCTCAAAATGTTGCCTCACTCCAACATCGTCGTATAAGAACTGAGCGAGGGTGGTCTTTCCGATCCCACCCATTCCCACAATGGGAATCACACCTATCTTGTTGTCAACATCATCGGCTAGCAATAATCTAATGAAGGTCTCCTTGTCCTCATTTCTTCCATACACATCAGAGTCTTCAACCAAAGAAGTTGAAGGTAGTGTTTGTGAGATTATGTGTCGAGGACCTGCTTCCAAGTTTAAAGAATCTTTCTGTTGTACTTTACTTGAGCTAGCTCCAGCTCGTTCTTCGGCTTCCATTTTGCATCGTAACACTTCTGTCTTGATGTGGTCCAACAAGTCCAAGGCATCAAAGACAGCCTCTTTAAGCTCATGCAACACTGCTTCACGTCTGAGTTACCCAGCCGCTTCTGCTCAGCATCACCAAAAACTGCATTAACTGACATCGGCTTGATCCTCAATTTATTTAGTAGTCAATATGTCAGTTTATTTCCCCGGGTAAAGTTCTTTACTTCGTGAGCTCCCCTAAGCATTGTTGAGCAAAAATTGAAGACAATATGTAAACAAATAATTCACTTGACACACTTTCACCCTCATTCATTTCCGAAGAAGGTTTTATTAATTTGAGTTCGACCCATTCTAGACTATACGTCTATTAATTACAATCCTTCATTAAAAAGGAAAAACCCATTGATTCTAACATGAATAAATCATAACTTGCGGATTTGGGTGTTTATTTGATTTTGCGACTGCACCTAGGTGGAGCCCTAGATTGCCTATGTACCCTCGTTGAGGGATCAAGTTACTCGTAGTTCCTTATGTATTTGTTGGGGTTTGATGTCTTATGCAGTTTCAGCTCGTGCAGGCAAAGAGCATTAAATGCCTTGCACAGTTTTAGCTCGTGCGGACGAGGACTTTGAGCTATTGGAGCTTTTGATGCCTTGCTCAGTTTTAACTTGTGCGGGCTAGGATAAAACACGGCTTCCTGCCATTTGAGACTTGTCGTGGCTTCGTACCATTTGATCACTACTACGAAAGCAGCTTATTGTGTCGATAGTTGGTGTCGGTTTTATATAATATACTGGCAGATAAAACATTTCCGACACCTTCTTTACATGGTGTCGGAATTAATGTCGGCTATAACCAACAAAAACTGTCTATGTCACTTATAACCGACTTAGACTATTAATGTTGCTTATAACCGACATATATTTTAATCTTTTTAAATGGTGGTGTTGTATAAAAAGAAAACCGTGTCGCTTTCAACCGATAAAAAGTTAGTGTCAGTTTAAAAAAAGATCGTGTTGCTTCTAACCGACACTAACAATTATTTTTAAATATTTTAAAACTGGTGTCGGTTGTAGCTGACACTAATAATATTTTTAAATATTTTAAATGCAGTGTCGTTTTGTTATCTACCATGGGCATAATTAACCACGACAATTTCTGACAAGACACGAAAACGGCACAAAAATAACAGGTTTCGGGTCAACACGATAACTAATCGGGTCATTATCGGGTAACCCGTTAATAACGGGTTCTTAATAGGTATACATGTGGGTAACCCGTTTCGACTCGTTTAAGAAAAAAATAATTTTGATAATTTTAAAGTTTAATTACTAAAAGATTTATTATAAAATACAATAGCCATATTAATATATACAATATATTCTATATTAAATATATAGTTTTGCATTATTATTCTATATAAGTTTTAAAAAAAAAATAGTCCTTATTTATTTTTATTATGAGAGTTCCTTATTATCATTACTAGGATAAATGTTGTTGTCCAAAATTAAAATGAACCAGTATAGTATTTGTATAGGTAAAAACTAAGAATACATACATACAAGTATGAAAAATGTGAAAGAATATATAAACACTCATGATTCATCATTATTCCTCCACAAGTAGATAATGATTACAATTACATTATCGTTTAGATTTTTAAAATCCTCCAAACCCTCATGAATAATGTTTTTTATTTGAGGGCAAAATTAATAATAATTATAGTAGAAGTGTAAAAAATGTAAAAAAAAATATACAATCGCTCATAGTGACAAGCTTTACAACTTTCATAAGGGGTCGGCTTCGAAATCCAATATTATATAATCCATAAACCTTAAATTTATATTTAACCATCGATTATCATTTAGCTTTATTCTTCTTACTGAATTTCATTTTTTGAATTTTCTTTTTTTGAAAACATGATCATCTAGCAGATGTAAGAAGATGAACGATTTAGATCTTTGATATCATGTTTTGATATTTACAGTTAATTGAAATATGAGTCGATGTCATATAGTTTGTAGAAACTTTATAAACATCGAGCAATATTTTCACTAACCGTAAAACTCGGAACATAATATCAATTATCCAAACCATTCATCTTCCTGCATCCTCTAATAGATCATGTTTTCAAAAAACAAAATATGAAAGAAAAAAAACAAAATATGATGAGAAAAATGAAGCATAAATGTAAACAACAATCAATGGTTAAATTTTGATTGATTTATATGATTATAGTGGCAAATTTCGAAGTTAAGCTATTCATGAAAGTTGTAAAGCTTGTCCATACGAGCGTTTATATATTTTTTCTATATTTTTTACACTTCTATATTAATTAAAAAACTATTAAAGACTTTACTGAAATAATAGCCGTAAGATAAATGAGAGTAAATTTGTACCGTTCGATTCTATTTCACTTATATTATTAGAACTTTTTTGGACGAAAAAACCCCTTCTCTATTCCATTATTTTCCAATTTTACCATTTGATCAAAACAAAAGCCTTAATTCTTTTCTCTCTCCCCACTCCTGTAAGCCTCTCCTCTTCGACAACAACACAGCCGTCGACAACACTACTACCGTAAATCAACTTCTCCAAAAATTGAAAAGCTGGGATTGGGTCCATTGGGATTGGGATTTCAATATGAGTAGGCAATTTTGAATTTAATTGGAATTTGGATCAAGAACTGCGTTTTCAAATTTGGGTTTTTTTTTCTTCTAGCTTTTGTTAAGGTTTCATGTTAATTGATGCTTAAACCTGCCAAATCTAAACCTCTGATGTTAATTTATGCTTAAACTTGCCAAATCTAAACCTAGTCCTTCCCAAATTTTGCATTATTTCTTGTGCTAATTGTTATCTGGGATGTATATAGTTTAATCTATTGGGAGGTATGTAGTTCTAATGTGGGTTTTCGATTTGAATTGGACTGTAGTTCTTGAGCTAATTGTTATTTGGATTTCATTCTTCACGCAAGGCATTTTCTCATTCTTTTCATTTGAATGTCAATATTATACTGAAATGATCCTTTTTATCAAATAATTAGACTTGCTCTTATAATATATTTAGCATCAGTAACAAATTATAGAGGAAAAGTGAAGTACGTGTAGAGAATACCCAGAGAAGGCTCCAGAAAATTACTCAGCCATGATATCCATGGCTGCAAGAAATGCCACAAACTATTCATTAGACCTGGCAATTTCTTACACGACCCGTTAACACGACACGTAAACGACACGAAAATAACGGGTTTCGGGTCAACACGATAACTAATCGGGTCATTATCGGGTCACACGATAATAACCCGTTAATAACGGGTCCTTAACAGGTTTACACAAGAGTGACACGCGGGTAACCTGTTTCGACACGATAAGAAAAATGCTATTTTGATGATTTTAATTTTTTAAACTACTAAAAAAAACTTACTATAAAATGCAATAGATATAATGAATATGTATATATTGTTTATTAATTATTATTCTATATAAACTTTAAATTTTAAGTTTTATTTATTTATTTATTTTTATAGTATATTATAGGCAAAGATTGAGATTAAAAATCATAAAACACATTAAAAATAAAAATATCAAGTAATATAAAAATACCAAACACATAAAAAAATTATAATAATTAATTTCCCACCTAATATTTCAAGAGTTTCATCCATTTCCCGCCTAATGTTTGGGAAATTTTGCAACCTATATCCATCCATTTCCCGCCTAATATTTAACCCAAAGAAACTCTAAGTGTTAGTTAATGTATTGTTTTGATGGGATACGCATCCTATGAAACAAATTTCAATGATCCAACCGTCAAACTTGTTTATATATGCTTCGAGATCGGATATGCCAAAATTTGCAAAAAAAAAATATTCAGAGATCAAGAAACGAGACAAAACTTTTCAACGGTTATAAACGAAAAATCACGATTTAACGGTTGTTTTAACTCTGATTTTGATGATTTTTTACAGCTATACTCTTTGACCCTATATGAATATAATGAATGAATTCGATCTTCAATTTAAAATATTTACATTGGTGGATACCACAAAATCTTATGTTATACTTGATAAAAGTATAAATAAACTCTCAAGTATTAGTGAATTTATCATTTTGATGGGATACGCATCTTACAAAACTAATTTCAACGATCCAACCGTCAAACTTGTTTATATATGCTTCGATAGCGCATACACCAAAAATTGCAAAAAACAAACATTCAGAGATCAAGTAACAAGACAAAAAATTTTGACGGTTATAAACGAAAAATCACGATTTAACGGTTATTTTAACTCCGATTTTGATGATTTTTTACAGCTACACTCCTTGACCCTGTATGAATACAATGAATGAATTCGATCTTCAATTTAAAATATTTATACTAGTGGACACCACAAAATCTTATGTTATACCTAATGAAAGTATAAATAAACTCTTAAGTGTTAGTGAATCTATCGTTTTGATGGGATACGCATCCTACGAAACTAATTTCAACGATCTAACCGTCAAACTTGTTTATATATGCTTCGAGATCGCATACGCCAAAAATTGCAAAAAACAAACATTTAGAGATCAAGTAACGAGACAAAAAATTTCAACGGTTATAAACGAAAAATCATGATTTAACGGTTATTTTAACTCTAATTTTGATGATTTTTTACAGCTACACTCCTTGACCCTATATGAATACAATGAATGAATTCGATCTTCAATTTAAAATATTTACACTAGTGGATACCACAAAATCTTATGTTATACTTGATGAAAATATAAATAAACTCTCAAGTGTTAGTGAATCTATCGTTTTGATGGGATACGCTTCCTACGAAACTAATGTCAACGATCCAACCGTCAAACTTGTTTATATATGCTTCAAGATCGCATACATCAAAAATTGAAAAAAACAAACATTCAGAGATCAAGTAATGAGACAAAACTTTTCGACGGTTATAAATGAAAAATCACGATTTAATGGTTATTTTAACTCCGATTTTGATGATTTTTTATAGCTACACTCCTTGACCCTGTATGAGTACAATGAATGAATTCGATCTTCAATTTAAAATATTTACACTAGTGGATACCACAAAATCTTATGTTATACTTGATGAAAGTATAAATAAACTCTTAAGTGTTAATGAATCTATTGTTTTGATGGGATACGCATCCTATGAAACTAATTTCAACGATCCAACCGTCAAACTTGTTTATATATGCTTCGAGATCGCATACGCCAAAAATTGCAAAAAACAAACATTCAGAGATCAAGTAAAGAGACAAAAAATTTCAACGGTTATAAACGAAAAATCATGATTTAACGGTTATTTTAACTTCGATTTTGATGATTTTTTACAGCTACACTTCTTGACCCTATATGAATACAATGAATGAATTCGATCTTCAATTTGAAATATTTACACTAGTGGATACCACAAAATCTTATGTTATACTTGATGAAAGTATAAATAAACTCTTAAATGTTAGTGAATTTGTCGTTTTGATGGGATACACATCCTACAAAACTAATTTCAACGATCCAACTGTCAAACTTATTTATATATGCTTCGAGATCACATACGCCAAAAATTGAAAAAAACAAACATTCAGAGATCAAGTAATGAGACAAAACTTTTCGACGATTATAAATGAAAAATCACAATTTAACGGTTATTTTAACTCCGATTTTGATGATTTTTTATAGCTACACTCCTTGACCCTATATGAATACAATGAATGAATTTGATCTTCAATTTAAAATATTTACATTAGTGGATACCACAAAATCTTATGTTATACTTAATGAAAATATAAATAAACTGTAAGTGTTAGTTAATGTATCGTTTTGATGGGATACGCATCATATGAAACTAATTTCAATGATCCAACCATCAAACGTGTTTATATATGCTTCGAGATCGCATACGCCAGAAATTGCAAAAAACAAACATTCAGAGATCAAGTAACGAGACAAAATGTTTCGACGGTTATAAATGAAAAATCACGATTTAACGGTTATTTTAACTCTGATTTTGATGATTTTTTACAGCTACACTCCTTGATCGTATATGAATACAATGAACTAATTTGATCGTCAATTTAAAATATTTACAGAAGTGGATATATACCACAAAATCTTATGTCATGATGATCTATGAAAATTGAGGATTTTGTAAAAGGAATAACATGTAAACTTTGAGTTCCATTGGCAAGGTTACATGGTCTTTTAGATTTTTAAAACCCTCCAAATCTCATGAACAATGTTATTTATTTTGGTGAAAAATTAATAAAATTAATAATAATTATTGTAGAAGTGTGAAAAATGTAATCACTCGTAATAAAAAGCTTTACAACTTTCATTAAGGAGTCAACTCCGAAATTTAGTATGCATATACTGATTTAGTATTATATTTTACATTTTTTTGGGTCAAATTATGTTTTTCATTTTCATTTTTATTGATTTAAAATATATTTTTCTTAACGGGTAACGGGTCGGGTCATATTACCTGAAAATATTAACAGGTTGATTTCGGGTCGGGTCATATTACCCGTTTACTTTAATGGGTATTACACAACACGATCCGTTAAGCTATCGGGTATGACACGAAAACGACACGAATACGAGAAACACGACACGAATGCCAGGTTTACTATTCATAATTTCATACCAAACAACGATTAGGATATAGTAGGACAAAGCTTAAGCAAACTGAGGTAGACTGTGAGCTCTTGAAGAAGTTATGTGAAACACTAACAGATTAAACCAACCTTTGTACATGCATATGCCAACAACCACTCTCACTATGTGTCCATCTTGTGAAAGAATAGGATGTGTGGAAGAAAATGCGCAAGGTTACAATGTTCTAATGTTCCAATGTCCTTAATTTTACAAATCTTTTGAACATTTGATGTTTTGTATGTTGGAGCAATTACCTGTTAATATTATCGGATCGATTTTGGGTTGGGTCATTTTACCTGGTTATTTTAACAGGTGTTAGACGACACGATCCGTTAAGATGTCGGGTATGACACGAACACGGAAAACACGACACGAATGCAGGTCTAGGCATAATGTGTGATAAATTCATATATACTTAAGTTAAAAAAAAAAAAAAAATTAAAAACACGGGTCACTAAACTTTTGCAAAATTTCAAACATTTTGAAATTTGAAAATTTCACACCACTCGAGTAGACTCCCGCACAAAATTCTAAATAAAAAGGAAGAGAACACAGCCCCTTCAGCAAAGCAGCTCTTTCTTTGCTCCTTTTTTGCAACCACAACAACAACAGCAGCAATCGCCGTTTCAAATTCAACAGCCTTCACAACCCTTTCAGCAAAGCAGCTCTTTCTTCTCCCAACAACCACCGCAACAACAGCAGCAGCAAATGCCGTTGTTTCAACAACCACAATTCCAGCAGCAGCAGCAACAACCGCATCAACAACAACCATATTTTGCATCAAAACATTTGCCTTTCTCCTTTCTCTTTCAACACTGCAGTGATGAGCACGCCGTCTCCACAGCTTCCCTTTTAGGGGCTGTTACTCGAGCCTTCGAGTTCTGATTTTCGCAAGACAGCTAAACCGGCGATCGATCCAAACTATTTTTCTCATCTTCCTCCCTCCCTTGGCTTCATGGTTTCACATCAAACACAAAATCTGACAAATTTTTTCTTCCTCCTTGCAATCAATTACGTGGCTGTTCGGAAAATTTAATTCATGGTTTTATAAGGGTGTTTGGAAAATACGAAAAAAAATCGTATATTAAAAAATATATATCTTGGGTTTATGGGCGTTTTTTGTTGGGTGAAAAAAAGAAGTAAGGATTAGGGATAGGTAGGACGGGATTAAAGATCGGGTTTTGGGGTGTTTAATGAGTTGGCTTGATTGATTTTCTGCTTGAGACCAACAAATATACTTGTTTTGAAATCTGAGATGCAGGAGGCGAGGGGAAGGTGACACAGAGAAGCAAAATAGGACGCAAGCAACGTCGATTTACTGGAAACGGTGAAGAAAAGAAGGTGAGGATTGAGAGAGGGTGAAGAAGACGATAAAAAAAGAAGAGGAGTTCTATAAAGAGAAAAAAAAAAAAAACCAATTATTAGGTGGTGTCACTTTATAGTGGTTATTTTATTTCTCCAATTATTAGGTGATATCGCTTAGAACCGACACTAGTCTTTCAGTACTTAATGTCATATGTATCCGACGTAAGTCTAGATGTCACTTTTAACCGACATTGCTATCTTTATTTTATTTTATATTGCTTTCCTTTTTTGTGGTGGATTAAAGAGACTAACCGACATCAAAAGCCTTTTCATGACGCTAGCAATGATGTCGGTTCTGTTATCCGACATTGCACGAGTTTATATTGGATTTTTACCAAATATCGGACAAAAATTATGTTTTCTTGTCAAATTTTGGACCGCCAATTATAGGTAATTTTGTAGTAATGGATATTTGATACGGCTTCATGCCATTTGGTGGTTTTTCTTCGGCTTTGTGCCATTTGGGATTTGATACGGCTTAGTGCCATTTGGTATTTAATGTGGCTTCTTGTCATTTGACATTTGATGGCTTCGTGCCATTTGAGCGCCTTAAGTGAAATTAATCTACTTATATTTTGGCATTTGACTTTTGGTTAGTGCCGTATCTTTTGTCTCCGCATTTCAGGCTTCATGAATAATTTCAACTTGATGGAGGCCATATTCATATAGCCCATGTGTGTAGCATGGAGGTTCATCCATCCTTCTTCTATTTCTCGGACAAAAGACATAGAAGCAGCAATTGACATCTTCCTTTTAGAGGTTTTTGTCTTGTTTCTTTGTGGGGCCATGTTTAAATAGCCTTTTTATAGGATTGGAACCCTATGTGAACATCACTTTAAATAAGGAAAACTATTGAAAAGAGCTTGAAAACTTTGAATTTTAACGAAAATGATAAAATAAAGGGTAAAGTGAATAGTACCAGGATTGACTTTTTAGTGTAAAAATATAGTTTATCGTTAAAGTAAACAATACCGAGCTTTTCGTTAAAGTTCCCTTTTAAATATACTTTTGCTGGGACCTTCCTGATTGTAGGAAGACGTCATTTTCTTTTTTGATTTCACCACCGAAGCTTGTTGCAACACCCATAAGTGATGAACAATATGTTTTCTTCTTTTCCCTCTCTATTTTCCATTTTCTACTATAGCTTTCTTTGTTCTTTTGTTATCCCAATTTTAATGGGATCTTTATGAAAGACATACAACAACCCAGCAGATATGGTCCTTGAAATCATAGTGGAGATTGCTTTGTTCATCTTCATTACTTTTCACTTCCCGTATTTGCACGAGAAGAAAATAAATGAACAACGGTAAGTAGGGGTTACGCTCCTCTCATTTGCTACAACCATCAGAGTCAGTGGTTTCTTTCCCTAGGCGTGTACTCAAAACAAAAAGGGCAGGATGACTATTTTTTCTACTATTTATAAAGAACTCGCAGTTGTTGGCTGGGCTTTCCCCAAGACTTGTCACCAAGGAATGAGCATACCGCTCTTCGTTGCAACAGTAGAGGAATGTTGTCGTTGTTGTTTGGCAGCTCCGTTGTCACTCTACACAAGACTGTTGTATCTCCATTACTTTCAGCTTTTGCTTTCTTCAGACTCGTGCTATTTGTGGGAGTTTGGTTGTGGTGAAGACGGAGGACTGCACGCGTCTTCTTTCTTGGGATGGAGCATGGACGACAGAGAGCATCGACCACTCTCATGGAAATTCTTAGAGCCGATGATGATGGCAGGGAGCAAAGAGCATGTGGCCGTGGAACTTCGTCTCAAACTTCGTCGAGTGTTCCAGACCACTTAAAATTTCACTGCGGCAGGGAGTGACATCGACTGCTCATTTCTTTCTTGGCATGGACGGCGAGCATGGATCACTTAGATTTGATTGGAACTTCACGGGTTGGTTTAAACCATCCAGAAGAAATTCATGGGACTAACAGCAACGGCAAGGAGCTAGGTTGTGGTAGAGATGGAGGACTGCAGACGACTTCTTTCTCGGGATGGAGCATGGACGATGAAAAACATTGATCACTCATATTTGTTTGGAACTTCACGGGGTGGTTTAGACCACCCCGAAGAAATTCATAGGGCTAACGGTAGCAACAAGAAGCTAGGTTGTGGTGGAGGAGTAGGACCGCAAATGACTTCTTTCTTGGGATGGAGCATGGACGATGAAGAGCATCGATCACTCAATTTGATTGGAACTTCACGGGGTGGTTTAGACCACCCACAAGAAATTCATGGGACTAATGGCAGTGATAAGGAGCGGAGAGCGTCTGGCCATAGAGCTTCGTCTCGAGCTCCATTGGGTGGTCTGGACCACTTAAAAGTTTACGACAACCACCTCCATTTTTGCTTCAAGGGAATGGGAGAGGTTGAAGAAGCAAATTGCTTATTCTTTTTTTTATTCTTGCAAAGCCGAGAGAAACCAAACAAAGAAAGATTTAGAAGGATGGATTTATACCTTTAAATGCTTTGTTGCTTTCCTTTGCCGTGTATCCACTTCTCTGTTTGCCTTTGTCTCCTTGAATTTCCGCAGCACTTCACTTCTTTGATTTCTCTCCAACTCTCTCAAGATTTCTGCCGTCTGTTCTTCTATGTTGTCTCTCAATTTCTGTAGCGTTTTTTCTGTCTCTATCTTTTTTCACCCTTGCTTTCTTGCTTTGTTCTTCTTTGCCGTCCATTATTCTCAGTTGTTTTCTCTGTGTCCTATTCTTCTTCTTTTTTTTGTTCCCCCTGCTTTTGGATCACATCCTTTTATAGAAAGTAGACATGGAGCAGTTTCTTGCCATTTTCACGAAGTGGAGCGGTTTGGAAAAGCCACTACGTTGCTCTAATTGAAGACGTGGGACTATAGGATTGTTCTAGAAGCAAACTACTTCTTGAAGTTTCAAAACGTGATTTTATCCCGTTTATATACATATATATATATATATGTATATATATACACACACACACACATATATATTTAGGGATAAAACAACAACTTCCATATTGTTTTCACTCTTTAAAAAAAATAAAATAAAAAAAAATGTTATTCCCACCCTAATGTCTTATCTTCCCACCCACCTTTTTATGATTTTTTTAATTACAAATTTGTCCACTAGTAAAATGACTAATAAGGACCTTAGTTACCCCCTTTTGCATTAACTTTTTTTTCTTTTTTTTTTTTTTTTTTTTTTTATAAAAAAAGAGAAAAGAAAAGTTTAGGCGTGATAACTCTCACACTATGTTTAGAAAATTTGTCTTCCTTAAACCCTAACTCATCATTCCCATCTCCTTTCATTCGGAGAAATCAAAATCATTCAAAGAAAGCAAAAAGAATGAACTTAGAAGATGACGTTTCTATTGAAGAAGTAGATGATTTGCATTAGGTTAGGGTGCAATTTGTTTCATGTTTTCCTATGAGAATTCCTGGAATTCATTTTCATTAGGTGAGGGTAAATTTGTCTATGGAAGCCAATTCTTACATAGAGCAGAGGGTCCAGCAAAGCAATAGCGAGGGCGGGGGACATCAGCGGCGTCACAATCTTGTTGACGCTGCTACATTGCGGCGACAACCGTTCGTCGTCTCTCTACTGTTGTTGTTGCTGTTCATTTTTGCTGACAGCTCGTCGTATCTCGGCGTGGTGGTTCTGTTGCTGCTGTATCCGAGCGGCAGGGTGTAGGGTGTAGGTGCGAGAAGGGTGGTTGTTCCTGGACAAGGGAGACGTGGGGGCCGGGGCCGATGCCTTGTTGTCGTTCTAAGGGGGTTGTTCTTGTTGCTGGGGCTCCGGCGAGGATCAGTGGGATGGGAGGAAGTGAAGATTCCAGATACATGGTTTTGGGGAGATCTTGAAGTGATAGAGGGTTTAGGATGAGATTACATGTAGAGGAACATCAACATTGGGGGTTAGGGTTTGTGGGTTAATTTCATTTTTGGTATTTTAGAGTGAGAAACACAGGGGATAGATAAGAGAGAAGATGAAGGGCATGAAAGAGGAGGAGGGACCAAAAGCGCCAAACCACTGTTCACATATCACTCTGAACAAATTAACCAATAACTTACAAAACTAGAACAAACCCAGAAAGTAAAAATCTGCGACAAAGTAAGAGAATCTCCACAATATATGGCAAAAATGGAAAATGCATATGAAAAAGAAAACAAAAGGGGAAAAGCAAAGAATGAAAACCCAGAATTCTTCATTCCCACCCCAATTGGAATTTGGAAAGGAAACAGTATATTTTTTTTTTCTAGCTTTTGGAAGAGAGTAATATTATTTGTTTATATTCTTTTTTAAGAGAAATTTATCTCTAATTATATATAGGGTTATTTTAGGAATAATAGTGGGTGGGAAAATAATATTTTAATTTTTAAACTTTTTATAGTGAGTGTAAATATAACGTGGGTGGGAAAATAAAACAACAGGGTGTGTTTAGCAGCTCTAAAAAAAAAAAAGGCACTGCAATCCCCACACATCTCCACACCTACTCCACTTCTTTTATATTTGTATTTATTTATTTTTACTTTGTGAAAACATATGGTTCAACAAGCATTATCCTCTTTACGTAAGTTTGAGTTTAATTAAATCAAAAGGTTGGCAGTGTGGTTTAATAGTATTTGTCTCCACTTGTAGATGAAATGTCTTTGGTTCAACTCATGTAAGGTAGAGCTATTTAGTACTATAATCTAATAGCATTCCTTTCATTTCTATGTAAGGAGTCTTAAATTCGAATCTTATGAATGACGAGTTGCAAACAAATTTATTCATGAATGATAAAGAAAAGATCTGAAGGGCAAAGACAATTTCTTTCTTTTATATGGAAAACGACACTTTCCTGACTATAAACACCTAACTTGTTTGTGATGTTGACAAATCGAATCTAAGATCTCTTTTACAAGTGAAAAAAAACACTACTAGACTGTAGTTTTAAGTGTCATAATAGGTTTGTAAATTGCAAGTTAGATTAGTAATTAGAATTGGGTTTGTTGGAATGAGGATAATGCTTGGGCTGCTGGTTACTGTGATTTGGGCTTGCCCACATTGTACCCCATATTAAAAACGTTTGGATAAAGAGATACAACTGTTTGCTTTGTATTTTAAAACACATTCAACAAGTATTTGAAAGGATATAAAATAGCTTATATAATTGAACCCTCCTTTCCAACGTAACGCATCTTATTCTTTCTTTTTCTCCTGTACAAAACCTCTAGAGATAAACACATAAAACAATTATTTAGAATTCTAAAATTTGGGGAGATTGTAAAATTAAATAGTTGTATCTTAGTTGGGCGTTTGCAAGAATCTAGAATTTGGTGCATATTATAAAATTTGATAGTTGTATCTTAGTCGGGCAGAAGTCATTGAACCATAAACACAAGAGTGAGACGAAAAAACTGTTTTTTAATATAACAATATATTTGCATTAAAATAGAAGATAAAGTAAAGGGTGACACTATCTACACACCTATCTTTACTTCTAAGACAACTCTCAATTTTCGGTCGTTAGATAGAAGGAATTGAATAAAAGGAAAACTAATAATAATAGCTTGAAAACTTTGAGTTTTAACGATAATGACAAAATAAAGGGTAAAGTGAATAGTACCAGGATTGACTTTTTAGTGTAAAAATATGGTTTTTTGTTAAAGTAAACAGTACCGAGAGCTTTTCGTTAAAGTTCCGTTTTATAAAATCATGGACAAAATTTAACAAGGTTTATGAAAAAAAAAAAAAAAAAAAAAAAAAAGGAAAGATGAATAGTTATTAAAGGTGGACAGCAGATTGTGAGGTGGTTCATACCTATAGGAGAAGAATGTTGTGGCTGACAGCCTTTGTTAATTGCAATTAAAATTTGAATTTTAGGCACTATCTGTAAACACGGAAAGTTCCTGAAACAAGAGACAAGAATACGGTGTACAAAATATATTTTATGTTTAATGATTTTGGGGTTACAATCTCTTTGTAATTTGATCCTCTGATTCTATCTTCGTAGGGTGTAGGTTTGTGGATGAGCTGTTGATCCAAAGGGCCGTCGGGGCTTGATCTAGGGATGAACAGTTGATGAACGGATCTTCAAGGGCTTTTGGGCTTGATCTTGAAGACTGATGGATGAGCGGATCTTCAAGGGCTTTTGGGCCTAATCTTGAAGACTGATTGGATGTGTGGATTTGTTGAGGTTGTTGATCCAAAGGGCCGTTGGGGCTTGATCTTAGGATGAACGGATGATGAACGATGAACACTTCTTTTCAAGGGCCGTCGGGGCTTGATCTTGAAGACTGAACAGATGTCTTGAGGTTGTTGATGGATGAGCGGATCTTCAAGGGCTTTTTGGCCTAATCTTGAAGACTGGGTGTCTGGATTTCTTCAAGGGGCCGTCGGGGCTTGATCTTGAAGGTTGATGGATGAGCGGATCTTCAAGGGCTTTTGGGCCTAATCTTGAAGACTGAGTGTAGGTGTGGATTTGTTGAGGTTGTTGATCCAAAGGGCCGTTGGGGCTTGATCTTAGGATGAATGGATGATGAACGATGAACACTTTCCTCAAGGGCCGTCGGGGCTTGATCTTGAGTTGGTGGAAGTTCTTCAAGGGCCGTTGGGGCTTGATCCTGAAGGTTGATTTGACGAAGAACGAAGAGTGTTTTCTTGATCCTTCGGGATTTGCTTGAGAGCTTTAGAGTTTCAAGGCTTCAAGGTTTTGGTGTGATGTGAATTCCCTTCTTTCTTTCTCTTCTTCCTCCTTTTTTTCTTCTTTTTCCTCTTTTTTTTTTCTCCTTTGAAATGAATGCCTTGGCCTCCTATTTATAGAATTCCAAAACTTGATTTTTTGGATTTAAATAATCAGATGAAATAAATCATTTCTGCCAGATATTGACACGTGTCCTATTTGATGACCTTTCCAATTTATTTCGATTTTTCGTTGAGTCACACGCTACATGTAAAATTTATGTGACACGTGAGCGTTGAAATTTTAATTATTGGTTAACATTCATTTCACCGAAATTTCGATGTCTACAAATGCCCCCACTTCAAGGCGCGTCGTTGACATGTGCTTGTCACGTGTAGAAGATGCGTTTTGAAGTCCCTTAATGTAGATGTCAACCCAAGGGCCGTCGAGGCTTGATCTTGAATTGAGCTGGAAATTTCTTCAAGGGCCATCGAGGCTTGATCTTGAGTTCGACTGGAAGATTTTCTGGTTTCCTCCGATCGTTGATTTTCCACAAGCTTAATCTTGAACTGGGCTGGAAGATTCTTTTGGTCTCCTCCGAAGGTCTGAACTTACTCCTTTTATCTGGAGTTGAATTTGATTCAAGGGTGGTGAACACTTGATTTTGAATCGGACTTGTGATTTCTTCAAGGGCCATTGAGGCTTGATCTTGAGTTCGACTGGAAGATTTTCTGGTTTCCTCCAATCATTAATTTTCCTTTGTGCTACTCTTGAACTGGGCAGCAGGATTCTTTTGGTCTTCCCCGAAGGTCTGAGCGGTTTCAGGATATGGCAGGCAAGTACGAGGTGGAGGTGCTGACCTGTTTCTTTGTTCAATCTTTCCAATTCGTATTGAATACGAATCGGAAAGATTGAAGTTTCCTTGTCCCTTCTCTGGCAGTGTATCAACCGTTGAAGATGACTACTCGAGAGCAATACTAGGTAAGCAATCAGGAATAGATTCCAGGTAGTCGGTTCCAGATCGGAAGACTGACTCCAAGTGCCGGCTGATTGCTTCTTTCACTTTGCCATGCGAGTAAGAACAAGGACAAAGGAAAAGATAGGGAAAAAGCATGATATGAGATACCTTTGCTTTCGAAGAAGCAGTGAATGAATCAACACATATATTTGTTGTGCTTGTCTCCACATGCTTCGATGTATCATTTTCACTTGCCTTACTTGCTCCCCTTTGCAGAAGTGGTATTTCCTTATGCAGGTTTAGCATCTTCTCTTGTAGTATTTGTCCTCCGATGCAGGAGTTGAATGCAACCTTTGCATTTAAATGGTGCTTCACTTCTTGGTGGCAACTGGTTTGAGTGGAGGTTCCGACATATTGCTTTCTCTGTCCTTGTCTTGGCAGGTGAGAACAAGGGCAAAGGAAAAGATAGGGAAAAAGCATGATATGAGATACTTTTGCTTTTGCCCTTGATGATATGAGATACCTTTGCTTTTGAAGAAGCGGTGAATGAATCAGCACATGCTTCAATCCATCGTTTCCTCCTGGGTCATCTGTACTCCAGGCATCTGGTATCTTCAAAGGTTGAATAGGTTTTCTCAAAGGAAGAAGAAGAATTGTGTATTTCGAGAGGCTTTGCTGGGAGTGCGCCCTCAGAGGTGAGGAAGAGTTGGGCATTTTCTTCAGGTCTGCCTTGCCATAAGAGACGAAGGTCGACACATATAGGGATTTCTTAATAGCAAGTGGTGGTACCGTTCTTTTACCCTTGTCGACAAACGTCTCTTCGATATCTGAACGACGCATCTTCGATTTCTGAACGAGCGCCACTTTTGACAAAGTTGCACGCGTTTTCTGAAAAGCAGAGAAAGCGTCGCCGAACTTTGCGCTTGTCGGCTAAAGACGTGTAGTTGCGATGATGGCCTCCACGTGTTCTCGACTTTGTCAGATATCTTTTGACAAAATTGAACGCATTTTCTGAAAAGCCGCGAACGCGTCGCCGAACTTCACGCAGGAAAATCCGGATTTTTGAATCGGTGGTCGTGTCGCTTGGCTTTTTACAGAGGTATCGATCACTCCAACATACACACTCTGAAAATTGCCCATTCTTGAAAATCGTCTCCGGCCTTTTGAGAATTATCTTCATCCACCCATTCTCTCTGAACACCTTTGAAAAAAAATGACTAACTCATCGAACCTTTGCTTAGATTTGAGTCTCAGCAGCGATCCGGTTGCACCCGGTCAAGGTAATGTATGGCGCCCTTCTTTTTTATCTTCTAACGGTCCTCTTACAGGTGAAGACTTCGTGATGCAGGACGCCACAACAGCTACAATAGTAGCTAGGAACCTCCTCACTCCAAAAGATAGTAGGCTGCTGTCAGGACGGTCCGATGAGTTGGCCGTTCAAGAGTCCCTCGCTCTCAGCGTTCAGTGTGCAGGCTCTGTGTCCAACATGGGCCAACGCCTACTTGCTCGCTCCCGTCAGGTTGAATCGTTGATGGCAGAGGTGGAAAGTCTCAAGCAAGAGATCAAGCAGCTGAAGTATGAGAATAGAAGTTTGCACGTGCTTGCAAACAACTATTCGACGGGCATGAAGAGGAAGCTTGATGAGCTGCAAGAATCTGAAGGTCGGATTCAAAGTGACCATCAAAGGTTTTCGTCTTTCCTCCAGAGGCACCTTTTTCCTGGGTCATCTAGCGTTCCACCCAGTATTGAGGCCCGGAATGCTCTAGCTTCAATGCCTCCCACTCCGATGCCTTCCGCTTCTAGAGTTTTGCCAAGTAATGGGGCTTCACGTGAACATCCTTTGTGAAAGCTCCATCTTCTTTTTTTTTTTTTTTTTTTTTTTTTTTTTGTGTACACACTTGTAATTTCTTGGAGATTAATGGACATACTTTATTTTATTCAGTGTATTGTGTTAAATACAAATAAAACATATACATCACTAAGTTTTTTTTTTTTTTCCTCCTTCGGTGGCGCTGATCCACCAAAGTTTTTTTTTTTTTTTTTTTTTTTTTTTTTTTTTTTTTTTTTTTTCTCCTTCGGTGGTGCTGATCCACCAAAGTTTTTTTTTTTTTTTTTTTTTTTTTTTTTTCCTTCGGTGGTGCTGATCCACCAAAGTTTTTTTTTTTTTTTTTTTTTTTTCCTTCGGTGGTGCTGATCCACCAATGTTTTTTTTTATTTTTTTTATTTTTTTATTTTTTTTTTTATGTTGGAAAGTGGCCAACTTGGCTATGCTTTCAGCTAGACAACAATTGCAAATGCTTTTGGCTATAAAAAATTATAAAGGAAGAAAAGGAGAAACATTTTCCTTGTTTTAGGGAGGAAAAACAGGAAAGTGTTTTTGTTTTTTTCTTCCACATCCGTTGGTTTAAATAGCCTTTGAAGCAAAGGAAAAAAAGTGAAGATAGCTCATTTCGGTTTTGGAGAAAATAGAGAAGAAGAGAGAGCTCAATACTCTGCTGAGAAAAAGAAAAAAAAAACTGCAAATAGAGAAGAGAAGCTGCTGCTTCATTTGGTTAGTAATCATCTACCAAAGTAGTTGTTGTTTGTAATAGCTTTGAGCTATATGTATAGAGAAGAAATTATTCATTATATTTCTTCCTCTATTTGTTTCTTTGGTGTGTGAGAGCTTTTGGGTGTATTGGGTTATTTGGGCTGTGAGATTACCAACACTTTGTAAACTCCCATTTGGTTGATAGTGGATTATTGGGTGAGCTCCTACTGCTCCAAGGACGTACTCCAGTTACACTGACTGTGGAGGAACCTCGTTAAAATTTTTTTGTCTTTTATATTTTGTTCTTGCATTTTTTTTTTTTTTTTTTGTGTTTTTTTTTTGTTTTTTTATTATATATATAATATATATATATATATATATATTTTATTAATTTTTTTATATGGTGATCTGCAAGGCTGAGGCTGCCAAATCGACGAAGAACCCAGGAACGCGTAAATTGGTGGTGTAGAAAGAGTGGTGTTGTGCAAAGATTGCAAAGGGATTTTTGCTGTGTAATGCCTTTTGGTCACAGTCTTCCCTTGGTAGTGACGTTGCCGTGCCTCTTGCCGCTGCTTGGAGCTTGTTGCAGTGTGTCACTTTTACCGTGTGGGGTTATGCAAAAGACTGCAGCGAGTTTATGCTGTGTAGTGCCTTTTGATCATAATTTTCCTCGGTGGTGACGTTGTTGTGCCTCTTGTTGCTGCTTGCTGCACCGTCATCGCTGCACACCATTGCACTGTCTGTTGTCCTGCTGTTCAAGTTTTGTGGCTGTTTTTTTTTTTTTTTTTTTTTTTTTTTTTTTTTTTTTGCGGTCATTTTATTTTTCAAATGTTTTAAGAGCAACACCATTACCATTCTTGCGAAGGAAAATGATTCGCAAGATAGGGGAACAACTCTGAAGATTTACGCCCCACTGACTGGCCTTAAGGCGCTTGCTCTTCCTACAAAAGACAACTCCATGCATATTAAGTCGTGGTCTTCTGAAGTATCTTGGAAGGTGGCAAACTTTGTTCGATCAAATACGAAGAGGGAGGCGTGCACACCGGGGATTCTTATCTTGAACCCTTCACACCATGCTCATGACAGTCATCCGGCTTCGTTTAAGCTTCTCGGAGATCACATCCGCAGCGGAGCTATGGCTTGGAATGATGCCTTGTCGACTACCGGAGAAGCTGTTTTTGATGAGTCTTATTGGGAGTGGCTTGAAGATGTCTTGGGCCGATCTAAACATGTGCTTACTAGCATGGGCCTTTACCATGCCGTGTACGCATCTTTGTTTAGTTATGATCTCCATCATTCTGTCCTTCATGCGTTCTTCGAGCATTGGTGTTCAGCGACTAACACGCTTCATACAGCTCAAGGAGAGATGTCAATTTCCCTTTGGGATCTCCACAAGATAGGGGGATTGCCAATCCAAGGTAAGTTTTATGACGAGGTCGTTCCTAGTGCGGAGGAACTTTCTCTCTGCAATAACCGAGGATTGCCTGCGAGTTGTCGCTGTTTATTTTGGGCATATCACAAGCTTTTCCAAGATGCTCGAAGTAAATCAGGCGTGAAGATTTCTTCATGGATCCGCTTCTGGTATTGGGAGGACACAAGGTACAAGAAGTCCTCGAAGAGAAGAAGTTGCAACAAAACCACTAAGCCAAAGGGAGACTCATATCCATCTGGTGCCATTGGTTCAGCTAGGCGCCGTTCCCCTGCCGAGTTGAAAGCGTTTGAGGACCTTGGCATAGCATCAGAGCATGTGGAAGAATCTTACCTAGCTGCTTTCTTAGCTTGTTGGCTTTGTAAGTTTGTTTTTCCAATCGGCGACGTCAACTTTGTTCGTCCTGGGGTTTTCAAAGTTGCTAGCAAGATGGCTGCAGGTGAATCTTTCAGTCTTGCTATCCCGGTTTTGGCCAATATTTATAATGGCTTGAGTGTTGTTTCGAACTCAGCAAACACTGAAGATCGTGCCGCGGTTCTTCCCTACCATTATGTGTATGGTTGGTTGGGTGAGTACTTCGGTACTCATTTTTTTTCTTCAACTCTAAACAAGTCAGGGCCTTTGATGACGAAGCATTCTGGCGTGCTTTCTTCGAAGAGCCTCGATGATTCCTAGGCGCAAGCACTGTTTAGAAGCTGCGAAGGCTTGAAGATGGACTATCTGGCGAGAGTTGGCTCGGTGCGGCGAGGCATCATGGACAATTCGCATCTTCGCTTCTCAGACTTATCTTACCTTGTAAGTCTTCGCTCAGGGTATGTTTCTTTGCGGCAAGAAGATCGATGCATTGTTCAGCCGTATAGTCCCCACCGTTTCAGCAGGCAATTTGGTTTTGTCCAACATGTGCCAGGCAAGCTGAAGGAAAAAAACCAATTAGACTCCTTGCAAGCCGTGTATATGCATTGGGAGTCTTGTACCCGTGCATGTACAAATGCTTCTATCACCTTGCCGGCAAAAGACGAGTTCAAGAGTAGTCCAGTAACCCGTGCTTACATAAGTTGGTGGTCAAAGGTATATTATGAGAATTCGGGGATGGCAAGTGGTACCAATTCTTCTCATTTACACCTCAATGTATTGAAGGAGGGGTGTTCTGTGGTTCCTACACAACTGATATCTTTTGATTGCGCGAGTGCTGCTACTTTGCAAGATAGACCAGTGGTTTTAGTCCCTCAATGCCCACGCTTGTCTTCTCAACATCTGGATGTATCTGAAGAGGCCGGTGATGAAGTTGATTCGCACGAAGATGGACTTGTTTTGCGGCAGGGTCAACAAGTTTTAAACAAGCGACGTCTTGAAGGCGCTCAGGCTGATAGCGATGTCAATTTTCGTCATAAGAAGAAAGAAGTGTTTAGGCTCCCTCAACTCGATGGTAGTGTGTCGTTTGAGAAAGACGTATGCATCTTCTTCTCTCTTATGACTTCTTCTGCTTTCATTGTTTTAGCTTTTGTTTCTAACAGCTTTCTTTGTTTTCTTTAGGTTGGGCCTTCTTGTTCTTTTGACTTGGCGACCACAGGTATTTATTCTTATACGGAGATGCTATTTGGAGGCGACCTACCCACAGGCGAGGAGATTGGGGATCCACCTGGTACAGAGCTTATCCCAAGTTCGTCAAGTTTCCCAAGTTTGCCGTGTGTAGGTGGAGGCATGCAAGATCCCGTCATGCATTCTACACCTTTGCCAGCTAGCTCTGAGATCTCTCTGAGAGGGCCAAACCTTAGTGGTACTGAGCAGCTTATTCATCGCATCAATCTTCGTGCGGCAATGGATATCAAGAGCCATATTGAGGGGAGGATTTTGAAATGCCCGTCGGAGGACCTTGCGTTGCTTAAAGAGGACTTGTCGAAACTTATTTCTGCAATTGACAATCTTAACATTGATTCTTCATCCTTGAAGATCAAGATCGCCGAAATTATGGCCGCCTCAACTGAGTATTCTTCCTTGCGTGCTATTTCCTCGAAGAAGTTGAGTCCAGATGTTAGAGCTCACCAACTTGCTGCAATAGACTTGTCACTAACCCAAGCCCGGTCTTCTCAGCAAGCTGCTTCGGGAGATTATCAATCTACAGAGACTTCTTTAGCTTCTGTCCAGGTACATCTAGATACGTTGATGCGAGAACAAGAACAGCTTGGCATCGAGGCATCAAAACTTGAAAGTGTTCTCGGGGAGCAGAGAGCTACACTTTCTCAATGCCAAGAGGAGATTTCACGCCTAGAACAAGAGAAAGACATGGCTATGGAGTTGCCCATCCTGTCTCTCACTGAGGTAGAGACTTTGAAGGCTTTGGAAGGCCTGCTTGAAGACCGCCTCCTTAGTTTTAGGGACATAGTTTTCAAGTAGTGTCTTCCGCCCTTTTTCTTTTGTAATCAGACTTTTTCCTTCAAAGAAATAAAATGTTTGCATTCTTGAATTTGCTCTTTATTCTTCAAAGCGTTTTTTTTTTTTTTTTTTTTTTTTTTTTTTTTGAGATGTGACTGTACTTGAAGTTTTAAAGTTTCAAGTTGCCTACGTACCCTTGGTTGAGGAGGGATCAAGTCATGACGTAGTTCAAATGAGTGATGGTTTTTATGATGATTTTGGTGATGATTTTGCCGTACACAGTTTATGCTCTTTCGGGCCAGGAGCATTTGGTGCCGTTTGCAGTTTCAGCTCATGCAGACAAGGAGCTTTTGGCGTCGTTTGCAGTTTCAACTCGTGCAGACAAGGAGCTTTTGGTGTCACCTTTTAGGCTCGTGCGAACGAGGAGCTTTTGATTGTCGCCTTTTAGGCTCGTGCGAACGAGGAGCTTTTGATTGTTGTTGTCAAGCGATCTTAGAGAGGCATTCCTTGCAATCTTCATAGCAAGGAGTCTTGACTGAGTGATTGAAGAAGTCTTTTGGGAAGAAATCGCGCATCGTGATGGCAACGGACGATCTTTGTGTCATAACTTCATCATCCTCAACACTTTCATGTAGCTTTGAAGGTTGACGGTAGCTGCTTTGCCCCCTTTCCGATTGGTGAACTTGTGGAGGAGACCTATGTTTCTTGTACATTTTCTTTGGAGTGACATGAATCCATCCTTCATCTTCACTTGACTTGACTGACATGGTTTTGGAGCATGCCCCCAACGGTTGAGGTGAAGATTTTGAGTTCAAAGAGCCAGAAGTGACGGTGGTATAGTTTGACTTCACCACATCATTAAGATCTAGCTCGATGATCCCTTTCTGAGCCAACTTCATGATGAGATCTTTTAGCACAAAGCACTTTTCTGTCGGATGACTAATGAAGCGGTGGAATTTACAGTACCTTGGACTGTCAGTACGGTTCATATCTTCTGGCCGTTTACACTCAGGTAGGTCGATCACCTTTTTTTCCAGCAAGTCATCTAGCATGGCAGCCACGTCAGAGTCGGGGAATGGATAAGTCTTCTCCTCAAGCTCCTTCAAAGTGCGTCTACGTATCTCTTGATCACGAAAAGCTTCGGTTTGAATCGCCTTGCCTCGTGTATGGGTTTTGACTGGAGTTGTGTTGACCGTCATTGCTTCCTTGGTGGGTTTCCACGCAGCCTTATCCACCTTGGGCCCCAAAACTTTGTCATTCTTGTAGTCGGCGATCTGTTCTTTCTTCCCATGACGGGTGATGCTTAACTCCATATCATGGGCGCGGGTGGCTAACTCCTCAAATGTTCGTGGTTTGATGCCTTGAAGAATGTAGTGTAGTCCCCACTGTATGCCTTGAACGCACATCTCAATGGCGGAGGTTTCAGAAAGCCGATCTTTACAATCCAGACTTAAGGAGCGCCATCTATTTATGTAGTTGATGACAGGTTCATCTCTCCACTGTTTCGTACTGGTCAGCTCTAGCATGCTTACAGTACGACGAGTGCTGTAGAAACGGTTGAGGAATTCCCTTTCTAGCTGGTCCCAACTGTTGATAGACTCGGGTTCGAGGTCGGTGTACCAGTCAAAAGCGTTACTTTTCAGCGAACGCACGAACTGTTTGACGAGGTAGTCTCCCTCTGTCCCAGCATTGTTGCAAGTTTCAACGAAATGGGCGACATGTTGCTTCGGGTTGCCTTTTCCATCGAACTGCATGAATTTTGGGGGCTGATAACCCCTTGGCATCTTCAAAGCATCAATCTTCTTGGAGTAAGGCTTTGAGTACAGTGCGGAGTCATGCGAGCTTCCTTCGTACTGTGTCTTGACAGTGCTTGCGATCATCTCCTGTAGCTGCTGGATAGAGAGAGATCCCATGAATGTCGTTGCTTGGTCTAGCTTCGGTTTCTCTTCAACTTTCTCCACTGGTGGCTCCTCTTCTTCGTCGTCTTCTTTCTTTAATAGGCCAATATTTGGGTCGACTTTCACGTCGGGCAGCGCATCTAGTTGGCTGACAAGTGCGGCAATCTGCAAGTCCTTTTCTTCCACAGTCCGTGTGAGCTTTGCGATTGCTTCATTCATCTGAGCTAGCTGCTCCTCGATTGAAGTTGCTCCAGTGGTCATGACTTGCATGGTTGTACTGCCGCTTGGATCAGGGTCGGAGAGTAGGGACTCTGAGTATTTCCTCGGGCTTTCGTCTTCTGTACCTTCTTGAACCGTGATGTAGAAAACATCTTGGATCTCCTCTTCAGTGCCGTTCTCTTGGGTTCGTTGGCATGAAGATTTGCCAGTGTGGACGATGATGCGCCTCCTTACCTTCAGTGGTCCTTTTGTGTCGACCTCTAGGATTGCTTGGCGCTCCATCCTTGAAGGAATCAAGCTTCGAGCGTCGTCTTTTTCTCCTAACCCATCGAGCTTTTCTTCCTTTGGTGTTGTCTTCCTCTTTCCAAAAGGCTTACCATTATCTTCAAATCTTTCTGAAGCTGATCGTCGCAGAGGAGAGATAGCTGTGTTGCTTTGTTTCTTAGGTTTTAACAACCTTTCAAAAACAGAGCTTCGGGATGTCGGCGCGTTAAGCCTCTTGAAGACAGGGGTTCGGTCTTGACCACCAATGCGATTAAGCACTGAAGTTCTGGAGCTTGAATGGCTCATCCTATCGAAGACCGACGTCCGAGGGGAGGGTTTAGGCTCTTCTTGGTCTTGTTCAATGCTCACGCTGATGTGTTGAGCGCTAGCTTTCTTCACTTTGCTTGAAATCTTCACGGGTGCATTTGGTGTGAAGCCAAGTCCAGCCTTGTTGTTGTCAACTCCATAATCATGCTCCTTCAACTTCTTTTGAGTCTCGGTGAGGTCGCGATCTTTGTCGTTGACGGTGTTTGAAACCTTCTTTCCAAGATTTGAAGAGGAAGCAAAGTCATGCCTAGCCTTTGACATGAGTTCGTAGGCATTTGGGTTGAAGCCTTCTTCGGTTCTCTTAGTTGGAAGAGAGCTTGGTTTCACTATGACACCATGTTGCGCCTCCAGACGGTTGATGAGTCCGGCGGTTTGCAAGTTTTTCTCCTCTGCAGTCTTTATCAGCCTTGCAATTGTTTCCTTCATCTGAACCAGCTGTTTTTCAATGGAGGTAGTGTCGATAGTCATGACTTGTTCTTTGTTTGAAGCCATGGACTCTGCTTGAATATCTTGAACGGAGACAGAGATGAGAGGTAGAGATAGGTCCCACTGGGCGTGCCAAATTTGTAAACACGGAAAGTTCCTGAAACAAGAGACAAGAATACGGTGTACAAAATATATTTTATGTTTAATGATTTTGGGGTTACAATCTCTTTGTAATTTGATCCTCTGATTCTATCTTCGTAGGGTGTAGGTTTGTGGATGAGCTGTTGATCCAAAGGGCCGTCGGGGCTTGATCTAGGGATGAACAGTTGATGAACGGATCTTCAAGGGCTTTTGGGCTTGATCTTGAAGACTGATGGATGAGCGGATCTTCAAGGGCTTTTGGGCCTAATCTTGAAGACTGATTGGATGTGTGGATTTGTTGAGGTTGTTGATCCAAAGGGCCGTTGGGGCTTGATCTTAGGATGAACGGATGATGAACGATGAACACTTCTCTTCAAGGGCCGTCGGGGCTTGATCTTGAAGACTGAACAGATGTCTTGAGGTTGTTGATGGATGAGCGGATCTTCAAGGGCTTTTGGGCCTAATCTTGAAGACTGGGTGTCTGGATTTCTTCAAGGGGCCGTCGGGGCTTGATCTTGAAGGTTGATGGATGAGCGGATCTTCAAGGGCTTTTGGGCCTAATCTTGAAGACTGAGTGTAGGTGTGGATTTGTTGAGGTTGTTGATCCAAAGGGCCGTTGGGGCTTGATCTTAGGATGAATGGATGATGAACGATGAACACTTTCCTCAAGGGCCGTCGGGGCTTGATCTTGAGTTGGTGGAAGTTCTTCAAGGGCCGTTGGGGCTTGATCCTGAAGGTTGATTTGACGAAGAACGAAGAGTGTTTTCTTGATCCTTAGGGATTTGCTTGAGAGCTTTAGAGTTTCAAGGCTTCAAGGTTTTGGTGTGATGTGAATTCCCTTCTTTCTTTCTCTTCTTCCTCCTTTTTTTCTTCTTTTTCCTCTTTTTTTTTTCTCCTTTGAAATGAATGCCTTGGCCTCCTATTTATAGAATTCCAAAACTTGATTTTTTGGATTTAAATAATCAGATGAAATAAATCATTTCTGCCAGATATTGACACGTGTCCTATTTGATGACCTTTCCAATTTATTTCGATTTTTCGTTGAGTCACACGCTACATGTAAAATTTATGTGACACGTGAGCGTTGAAATTTTAATTATTGGTTAACATTCATTTCACCGAAATTTTGATGTCTACACTATCATTTTGAAAATCCACCTGAATCGATTTATTTGAAGATATAATTAGATCTTTAGGCCATTTTCAACCAAAAGGTCTAGACGTTAGATGGTTGAAAATAGTTCGAAAACCGTCTCTAACCAAGGGTTAAGCCAAATGGCTCGTGAGCACCATTGGACAAAAAATGGCCAAAGGACCAACCGGCTGGCCCAAATGAGCTAGCCAACCAGCCCGCTGGCTAGCCCAATTTCATTTTATTTTTTGTTCTTTTCCATTTGCCCAGCTCACTTTAGGATTTTGGGCTTATGGTTTTTTTTTGGGTCCTAGCCCATTTTTTCTTTTGGTTTTTTGGAAGTTTTTTTTTTTTTTTAATTTCTAATTTTTTCATACACTATTTCTCACATATTTTTTAGCATTCCATACTATCTTACCTTATTTTATTTCAATTATTCACATTCCATACTATAGTCCTTTGGTTCTCGGTTGGAAACGATTTTTTGTGAAGGAACTAAAATGAGCTCTATGATCCTTTGATCATCGATTAGAAATTGTAGAAAATACGATCATGTATTGTTTATTAAAATATTAATTTCTTGAAAAGTTGAAACAAGCCATCTCGCCAATTGGAGATGACCTTAAGACTCCAACTGTTTATAATAATTTATTGCGTTAGTTTCGAGTGTTCTACCACCCCCTTGAAAAAGGTTAGAATCAAGTGTTTAAAAAAAAAAAAACCTAGAACGTTCACAAAAAGCGGCAGAACTACAGAAGTTATATGCAGCACCGGGTGACACACTGAGACAGCAAAACAATGGCGGCAGCAGCAGCACCACCACCAGACCCCAACCCATCAGCTTCCTCCATCTTCTCCCAAAAAGCCTCCAGACTCCCGGACGACACCGTCTTCTACGCCATCTTTCCCGACTCCTCCCTGACTTCCTCCACCACCACCGCTTCCCTCCAGTCCCTCCACCTCCAAATCCTCCAAACCCTCACTCCCCTCACTGCCGACTACATATGGCAGCACGAACCCTTCTCCCTCTCCCTATCCACGCTCCCAAAACCCTCTTGTCTCTGCTCCGCCGACCGCCACCTCCCCCACCTCCATGGCAAGCTCCGCGTCGCCGACAACTTCGAAGACGAGTGGTTCACCGTCTTTCTTCTCTTCCATATCTCCTCCACCTTCCGCGACCTCTCCATCAGAGTCTGGGATTCCGACGGCGAGTTCCTCCTCATCGAAGCCGCCTACCACCTCCCTCGGTGGCTCAACCCCCAAAACAGCCTCAATCGCGTGTTTATTCGCCAAGGCCAACTCCACATCGTCCCCAAAGCTCGAATCCCGAACCCAACCCTCACTGACTCCTTGAATTTCATTGTGAATTTCGGGCAGGAGGCAATTGCTGCTGAACCGGTTCAGCTTGCAGTGAAGAATCGGATATTGGAGTATCCGGAAAAGGCAAGGAGGAATATGCATGTGGTTAGGGTTAGGGTTCCCGCGGCGGTGGCGCAGGTGTTGAGTCAGGAACCGTGCCTGATTGCCTTGGCCGTTGAGGGTTTCTACGACCGTGATATCGATACTATGAAGTATGCGGCAAAAATGGAGACGTTCTTAAGCAGAGGGAGGGAGGAGGAGTTGGTGTGCGTATCGGTGAAGATGTCGAGGGCAATGTACGCTCAGCTGGTGCAACAGGCGTTTCAGGCGCCCAAGTGTTATCCAATGCCGAATAGGAGCGAGGATGGGGCAGCGTTTATGGAGGCCGAATTAGGGATGAAGATTGCGTGTGGGATGGAGATGATGTATCAGCAGAGGAGAAAGGAAGGGTTGGAAGGGAAAGGCAGTAGTTGGGAGGCATTTAAGGAGACTTTGGAGAGGAGTGGGTACTTTGAAGGGTTGCTTCCCGGATCGAAAGAGTACCAGAGGTTGATGCGGAATGCAGAGGAGTATTATCGCAGTAGTGCTTTGTTTTCGAGGGCAAGGTACATATGGTTTTATCATTGTGGTGGTAGTATGGTTGTTTTACGAATAGTGAATATGTTAGTAATGTATAAGCATTATGCTTCTGTCGATATTAGATGCAAAGACTTAAATTGGGTTGAATGTCATTTGCATTTAGATGCCGTTCTTAATTGGATCTTTGGTGTTCTTATAGTGTTGGCAATTAACTAAGGCGTTACCATTCTTGCAGTGAGATGATGAGTGCTCCAGTGAGACGCATAGATGAGATTCTGGCTTTACCTAATTCAGCCGATAATTTTAGGGGTCGAGAGGTTCCGCCTTCTGACGATGATTCTTGGCTTTACAATGGAGAGGATGAGTTGAACTCAGAACTTTTGGAGAGACAAAAGGAGATGGAACATTATGACTCAAAAAAGAAAAAGAAAAAGAAGTCAAAAGAGCAGGACGATGCTGGTCCATCATCCAGTTCTAACGTTGATGGTTTCAATCCGGGTGATATAGCAAAAACCATGCAGGCATTTGTCCAGAAGATGTCAAGCTACGAGGGAGCTGAGGTTCCCGAGAGCAGGTTAGTGTACTTGTGTTTCCGTGTCAATTGTTCATGGGTTTGGTTCCCATTTTTTTCAGCAAACACAGAAATAAGATCACATTAACATTAATGAGCATATATTTCTAGTGGTGGCGGCTAATTTTTAAATGTTCCAATTTGCCATCATGTAGTGCAGTGACCTTAGAATGTATCACCTATCTAAGAAATAAACTCGCATCTCCTAGGTTTACAGTTGCAAAAAGTCTGCTTGCTGGATTCGATGTATGTTCAGTAATTGTAGGATTAGATTGAGTCACGAAAGTTACCTGCAAAGTTACTTAAAACTTAGTGTGGATTTTGAGCCCATGTAGCTCTTGCTTTGCTCAGTCTTACGGCTGTTGTAATCTAGAGTGAGTACGTGTAGTGACTTTCCTTGATGAACCAAGCTCAATATTAAGCTACAAGCTTGATTATGCGAATTGATTATTCCCAAGCTCTGGTTGTTCATGAATTTGATAAAGTTTCCTGGTCACTTATGAGTAGACTCTGTATTAAGTTAGTTTTTAGATGTTGGTGAGTTTATTAACTGATTCAAAGATGAGCACGCGGTTGATTGTTTTATATATTATAATCTTCTTTTGAAGGAACCTAAAAGAGGTGGACTTTGACGCGGACCGTTTCTATAAAGATCTAGAATCAATAATGAAGTTTGAAGGCAACGAGGATGCTCCTAGTGATGATGATAATGAGGAAGGGTCCTCATCCGACTTGGACTTCAGTAAGTTGTACATCTTTCTATCATTCCCTTAATAGACTTAATTTTTCAATTATTGTAATGGTCTCAAATTTGAAAACTTTGAGTAAATTGTGTGCACGCACCAAAAGCAAAAAAACAAGGAACAAAAAGAAAACCATTCCTAAGCACACAGGTTTAATTGAAAGCCTTTTGTGTTAAATTTGAACAACTATCTAATAAATGCTCAACATTTAAAATGTTCTTGAAATGACATGCAGTCTTTTCTAGAATGCACAACAAACTGTTATAGGGCTTTCAGAAAAATCGATTTCAGTTTGTAGATGGAATTCTATTGCCCTCCCTCTAAAGGAAAGAGGCACAGCTTGCTGTCTAATTCCTTTCATGCCTCTATTTGTCTGCTCTCTATCATCTAATAAACTAAAGAAGGATGCTTGGCATAACCCTTGAAACCCTGAATAAAGAAAACTGAGTTATGTTGTTCATGCTCATGGAAATTGTGAAGCAACAACCAAGATTCTCCTTTCATCACTTGTGTAAAAACTGAAATTTCATGCAAAAAAAGAGAAGATTATAGTGATATGTCGCAAGTTTTATACCAATCTGAAGGGCGACCCAACTTTGTTATCTGATGCTTTTTTTTGATGGAGTGATGTTTTGATTTGAGGTTCATGATCATAATGTTGTTAAGCTGCTTGGTTTGCTATTCACAGATGAGTCTGAAGATGAAAGTGAGGATGGAGAAGATACTTTCATGCATTCTTATTCTGATGCTTTAAATGAAGAGTTGAAATCTACAACCCTCAAGAAAAGTTTTGTTCGTGCTGATGAACAAGCTCCAAAGAAAGATGAGGTATGGTTGAATTTTTTTAATTCTTATATGTTTGACCTCATATGGTTGCGTATGAATAAATAAATTTAGCTTTCCAAAGTTTTTTGTTTGTCACACGTGGTGGTCTCACTGAAATTTTTCAGCAAGACTCTTCTTTGTGGCTATACATGTGATCTTACTGAAGTGATACGGCCTGCTTAATTCCTCGGACTAGCACTAAATCATGCACTTTTCTTCCAAAATGAACTTGGTTTTAATAGATAACCTTTTTGTTTGTGGGATGATAAATGAATTGAATTTGTGTATGCAGGGAACGTCGCATGCCACAGAAGATATGGAGGAGTATTTCACTCCTGTGGATGTGGATGTGAATCTCGTAAAGAGTCTTCTCGATTCATTTTCTAGTCAGCAAGGCCTTCCTGGTCCTGCTTCCAATTTGCTTGGGCTAATGGGTTTGCAACTCCCACAAGGTGATAACAAAGATAAATGAAGGTCCCATTTCGACATAAAACACAATTTTGTAACGTGAAGGCTCATGAAGCGCGGGGGCCTCCGATCGAGTTCATGGGGAGATTGCCATCCTGTCGGAATGAAGTTCGTAACCTTCTGTTGGAACTTTGTAACTACTGCCCCTTTCTGCCCTAACTCTCTTGTTGTTTTGTAGTGATTACGTAGCACGTATTTTTGTCTCTTTTTTTGGTTTCTTCGACAGTGAATGGAGTTATCAGCTGTGTACCTTTCGTGAAAGAAAATGAAAAAAGTACCATGTTTTTACGTGCTGTTGTTTTCCTATGTCCTATATATACAATAGATATGAAATAGAAAAAGAGAAGTAATTTTCACACGCTTTTTTTAATTTGTTACATAACTTTGTTAATTTTGGTGGTTGATTTCGTTTAAGTTATTCAACCTTATGATTATAAATAAAGCGGGGTCTCTGAAAAGGGGGTGAAAATCACTTTCTTAGAAAGAAAAAAATAAAAACGTTTGATTGTCTAAAATAGAATTTACATGGAACGGGTCTATTGTTATTGTTGGGATGTTACAGTGGCGATAAATCCTTTCTATGTATATTATTCTCCTAAAATGAGCTCATGAGCCAATAAAAAAACGTGTTTGTGCCAGAGAATTTCAGTGGAGAAGAGTTTCGAGACCACAAAAACAAAGAGTTTCAAGGATAATCCTCGAGGCACAGGGCGAGTTTTGGATGAACAAACGTTTGGGTTTGTTTTACACAATGCTTAATCTGTACAGCTGAAGGGTTCTCACAATGCACTAACATGTAGAAAATTAGTATGTGAAAGATGAGATGAGTTCCTATGGTAGGGATGAAGAAGCTCGTCTCCTACCTGCCATCACTATCACTACCATCATTGCCGTAACCGTCATCACCATCACTATAAACACAACGGCCATCGCTGCCACCACAACTATAACCATGACTGCCACCATGGTCGTTGCCGTCACCCTATCACCATTGTTATCTCTACAGCCTACCATCACAACTATTACCATGGTCACAATTGTCGTCGTCATCACCCTCATTATCATGTCCATTTTTATTATTATGTACAATTATATCATGTCTACATTAAAATTTACCAAATGCTTTTATGCTGCTTTTCATTTTCGCAACGCTTTTAAAAATACAGTTTACCTAATACTCAGTTAATTATTCTTAAAACACAGTAAAAAACAGTATAAAAAAATACAGCAATACCAACCGGCCCTAAATGTGACCTCGACACAAAGTGTGGCTTGTGCTAGTCACCCAAATCAATCGTAAAGGCCACATGTAAAATTAGCATTTTCGAACTAAAATGTTGGCTGGTTATGGGATTAAAATGTTGATCATACCCAGGTGACTGACATGATCAAACACTGAGCGCCTAACTCTGCCATTTTCCCCCAGAAGAAAACGGGCATGTGGCACCGAACGTGTCCAGCAACAGAACAACAATGCGGGGTCCACACAAGAAAAAGGACCCCACTTAAATATAAAAGTGGCAGTGGCAATTGCAATGGCAGTTACACTTGCAGACTCTCCTCCCTCCTCCCATTCAAGTCCCCTCCTGCCCTTCGCAGGGGATGCTCTCTGCGGCTCCATTGTAGCAGATCACCCTCAGGTGCTTTTTTTATTCTTCCTTTTTACTTATTTACTTGAAAATTCTGGTATTTGATTTCTTGAAAAAAATAATCTGGGATTTAATTTAATTTTGTGATATGAAAGGGTTCTTAGTTATTCATTTTAGCATGATTTTTTTTTTTTTTTTTTTGGTATTTTCTTGAATTCAATGGACTAAAAGAAGTGCATGCAGATTGCAGAGTCTTGGCTTTTACACGTCTCTGCATTTATCTTAATCGGACTCACGATCTCGGCTGTAGGGGTGAATGCTCTTAAAATAACTTTACACGCGCGCACACACAATTTAACCTTGGCCGTTGTTTCTGTTTAATTTATTTAATCAAATGGCAAGACATGAAGTGGGGTGTGCAGAGGAGAAATAAGATGTGCGGTTATCATTTCCCCGATGAAAATGCTATAGCTAGAAAGAAAAAACAAAAAGAAAATGGCATAGATTTCTTGATTTATTTTTTAGTTATCTTTTGATTTATTTTTTGTTGGGGTATTAATATTATTTTGATTTGATGAAGTTGGAAATTTGTTTCACTGAAACTCCACTGCATGCAGAGACTCAAAACTGATTTCTGTGGGTTTTTTTTTTTTTTTTTTTTTTTTGGGTGCAGGTGCTAATTCAGCCTTTATCGTCATATATAAGCTTAAGATTTAAGCATCTGATCTTAAAAATAACATAACTTACATGATTTGCTCCATTTTATGATAAAATGGTGGTTTCTGATGAGTCTGGAAGCGTTGGCTATGATCACAATGGTAATGACAACATGGAACTTGATCCACCGCTAGAACAACAAGAAGGATTGTCGAAAGACAGCTCTCATCCTTCAATGAATAGTACTAAACAGAACTCAATATTCTCACTCACTCTTGATGAAATTCAATGCAAGAGTGGGAGGAATTTCGGGTCCATGAACATGGACGAGTTCCTTGCCAACATTTGGAGCGTCGAAGAAGACCAAGAACCAAGCAAAGGTGATCAAGATTCTGCCAATGATAAGGACACAACTTTCCAGCCCAAGACTTTGTCTCGACAGGGCTCGTTCTGTATTCCCACCCCGCTTTGCAAGAAAACTGTAGATGAGGTGTGGTCCGAAATTGACAAAAGTCGACCACAATTCCATGACCCCAATAGCAGCATTGGCAGTTCTGGTCCTTCTGGACCTCCACAGCGCCAGCAAACAATCGGAGAAATTACCCTAGAAGATTTCCTTGTAAAAGCCGGGGTTGTTCAAGAATCGCCATCCAAGTCCAAGCCTTCTGAGAAGAGAGTGGCAAACACCCCAATTCAACAGCATTGTGGTAACAGATTTGATGCAGATTTTGGAATTGGGGGGCAAGTGTTTGCCTCAGCATTTTTAAGCCCCCAAAACGTTATGGAAAGCGAATTATTTTCCGGAAATGGATATCCAATTGGTACTACATACCCAATGTTTGGTACACAGAGCATGGGAGAATCATCTTGTTTTAGTGACATTGAGAAATGTCATAGTTTGCCAGAATCGAGTAGCGGGGGTGGGGCAAAGAACAAGAAGAGGATCATAGACGGTCCACCAGAGGTAGTAGTGGAGCGGAGGCAACGCAGGATGATCAAGAATCGAGAGTCTGCAGCTAGGTCTCGTGCCAGGAAACAGGTACTATAGTCAATTATAGTCTTATAAAATGCATATGAAGATTGTAGATGAAACTTATGGTCGTGGCTTTACCAATATTGAATCCTTTTACAAAATAATTTGCAAGTAATATATCATGAAGAAAAATCGGAAACTAAAGATTTGCTGGAGTTAACAAGCAAAATAAAGTGTCAAAGTACAAATAAAACTACAATAAAAACAAATATTAGCAAGTTAATGACACAACTAGAGCACCAAAACAGAAGGATATACTTTCCCAAGTGTGAAACACGTTGACAGTATATATGCCAAGAAGATTGATAAGGAGGATCAAACTTTGGGACATCTCTTAACAAAATGAAAAAGAGTATTCCACTAGAACAACAAGAACAATAGTTAGTCGGTACTCTTACGTTGTTGTAGATGATCACTTTACAAGAGTCTAGTGGTATCCTCTCCGTTTGTAAGGGAGAGGTTCCAAGTTCAAGTCACATTGTTGCAAGTTCAATGCAGATTATGGTTGGCCCATTGTGTGGCTAACTCTATGTTGCTCCCCTTCACAAAAAGAGATGTTATTAGCACTCTAAAAAATCTCACACTTCTTACTATACATGGGGTTAGCCACATTGGCTATAGTAGATATGCTCCCCTATGCACCTTGAGTTCGGATCCCCACCATACATTGTAAATTGTTTTGGTAGATTATAGCTTGTGTATAAAAAGAAAATAAATACCTTACAATTAATCACACTATGGGGTGTAAAAATTTGTTTTGTAAAAGATCCTTGCATTATCCTTGCTATCTAGTCTAGTAGTATTACTTTTTCCAGAGTGGAAGTCTCGAGTCTCTTTCCTCCTTGACCATCTTCCATGATGTGAACCTATCATTTTGAAGGCTGTGACTACAAGATCATCTTTGCAAAAATTCACTCAAATAAAAAAAAAAGTGTAGTTTTCAAATTGTGACATCTTCAACATGACCCAATATTGTCGATAAACGATGAAATGTTCACGACTGTAATCATATGGCTAAATGTTTCTGCTTCAAGTGAACATTTTGAAGGATGATATTTGATTGGTGACCTAAAAAAATGAACTGTTCAGGTAGTTAATGATGGGTCCAAACGAGTAGTCAATGCCTTTCTAAGTTACTAACTAGTTAGCATCACTTTATATACACAGTGAGGCCTGCTCCACATTATATATAATTAGTTTATGAGTTATCTATTTTTCAGTCTCCATCGAAGGATCATCCGTAGAAAGAACTAGTCAAATTAAAAACCATATAGACCTCAAACTGTGATATAGATGAACGAACACAACATTTTTGTTAGTGAAACACTTAAATGATTATGATAATCATCAGACGGTTAAATGGTTTCCAAGGTGGACCGGGACCTAATAATATTGCGTACCCGAGGATCCTGTAGTAGAAGAGAAATGTATATGATTACTCGAATGGAATCCAAAATTCCTCTCTCCTTACATTAATCTGCATTATTATTACTACTTACAGGCATACACTGTGGAATTGGAAGCTGAGTTGAATCAACTTAAAGAGGAGAACACAAAGCTGAAGCAAAGTGTGGTATTATGCACAAGAAAATTATTTCTCTTGCTTTGAATACAATTTTTTAAGTTCACTAATGAACCATTTTTCACCTTTATTTGGAATAGGACGAGTCTGAAAAAAGGCGCAAGCAAGAGGTAACTAGTAAAACTCTACGTTATGATTTTGGTCCCGGTAGTTTGGTGAAGTTGCACTTTGATACCTATAGTTTCAGTCCTCAGAATAATGGTAACTTAGTTTATTAATTGTTTCAATTCAAAGACAATAAGTTAATATCATTGCAAATTTGATCAAAATTAGCATGTTAAGGGCACTTTGTGTTTTTCAACTCGAAAAAACCCAACTTATCTGCATATGTACCACCGGCATGCTAATTTCGTTGAAAGCATTGATGAATTTAAGCCATTGTCTTTGAGTTGCAACAAGTAGCACAGTACAGGTTTAACATTGTGAAAATCTGAAAGGTGGAACGTCATTGAAATTACAGGACCAGAATCAACATTTAACTCTAACAAACCTTGTGTCATTTACATATGGCAGGTATTGAGGAGGAAGGAGATTAAACAATCCACAAGAGCACAAAAGTTGGCAGAAAAGTTGAGGACAATGAGGAGGGCTGTAAGCTTGCCGTAGTGAATGAAATTCACAGTGGCAAAAAGGGCACACAAGGTGGCAAAAAGTTGATCAAGAAAATATGTAAATTGTACTTGTAATATGTAGCAACAAGGGAATTGGTGTCAATTTTCATATGTAGGATATGGTTGTAGAAATAAGTGGATGATGCTGCAATAATAAAATGTATAAAGTGGGACTAGCCCAAATAAGTATTTATTTTTATCAAGAAATTCTATTTAAGTGGATAAATAATTTTATATTTCGTCACAGGTCGATGCATAATACATTATCTTTTTTAACAATGTTTTGAATGGGAAAAGTAGAGTCACAGTGTTGGGTTGTTTTTTATGTAAAACTAGCTATGTATATGACTAAAGTAAACCTTATGTTCAAAATTTCATGTACAAAACCGTTTAGTAAAGAAAATAAAAATGTTTAACTTGCATTTATGGTGGTTGGAGTAGTGGTGGTGACGACAATGGTAGGCAGTAGTGGTGGTGACGACAATGATGGTAAGGTGTTTGTGGTAGCAATGGTGGTGGGATAGAGACAGTCAATGTGGTGGTTCACTCTATTTATATAACCTTCAAGTTCTAGAGATGCTAAATGTGAAGGCTCTTAATTACCACATTCATCACGTCTTCCAAAATCAAACGACTAATTGACTTGATGGGTGAGATAATGGTTTGTACTAGAAGTCTAGAACCAACGACAACATGCGACATACGCCTCTCTATGCCCATGCCCTATAGAAGGACATCCCCTTTCCCTTGTGAAATGTAACTGTTCTTTTACTGAGAAACTGTAGCTCTTGAATTCTCATTTATCAAATAAGTCTAACATAAGGATCGAAAAATAGGAAGAGAAATTAGATCACACCGTACAAAATACAAAATCTTAGAGTATCTCTAAAGGAGATGTCAAATATAATATGTCAAAATTTTATTAGATGGCTGATGTAGTAAATTGAATACAAGTGCTAAATTCTCTTCTTTTCTAATGGATGTGTCAAATATTCATTTTACTATTTTATTGGGCCTAGAGTTACATTAACAATTAAAAAATAATCAAAATTAATGGTAGTTTAGAGAAACACCTAAATGACTTTTAATCTTATTTGACATATTTAACATCAAATTTGGAGATGGTCTTACATATCTTTTTCTTTCGTGATTGCAAACACACAACAACCATTCTCCATCTTGTGTACAATTCATTTCTTAAACTAAAACTTTCCTACAAAATTACGAAAAATTTCAAAGTGAATTTCGTATTTAGTTTCTATTTTTCTGAGAATCGAAAATTGAAAACTTGTTTGATAATTCCTTTTAGTTTTTCAAAAAATAAAAATTGAAAGCTAAATTTTGAAAAATCAATAAAGTAAATAGTTACCATACAAGTTTTCAGTTAAAAAAGAAACAAAGGATGAAGTACGGATAACTACCTAACTTTTAAGGATAATTCCAAATTGGTTTTAACCTTTTAAAAATAAGGATTCCAAATAACTACCTAACGTTTTAAAAATTCGGTATTTGTTAGGTCACGAGTGTTAGTGATGATCTGAACAAGTATTGATGTGGGATCTCACTCTCATGTCATATATAGAGCTCTAAGTCTCCAAACTTATCTCTGTTAACTAGACAAAATAAGTGTTCAACTTTACTAAGAGGAGTTCATTTGCGAGTTCAGAAGTCAATAAATGACGTGTAAGTAAAAATTAGCTTTAGTATTTGTTCACATCATGGCTTATCAAATTTGGTTAAGAAACGATTTAGTTACGAAATTTTGAAAATTGTCCAAATTTTCGGCTAAGAGCTCTGGGACACTTAACAGAGTTTTTAACGGAATGACCAAAATAATGGATGATGAACAATCTTAGGGACAATTTCTATTGATTTTCAATCTCGAAAATCATTTTGGCTAAAAAAACGTTTTTTAAATAAAATCTAGCCCCAACCCGTGTAAGTTGGCAATCAGTATACGCTTTTATTATTAACGTGTGCGTATTTATATTTTATACAAAGTAAAACGTGTGTGTTTATATATATATATATACAGCTCGACTTAATCTCTCCCGCTTTAATTACGTACTCCTCTTTCCCCGATTGCCGTGGTTTGAACTTTAATCTGAGCTTGACTTGCTTGAATCTCAGGTACTCTTCCAATCCTCCCTTTTCAATTTTTCTTCATTTCATATATTTTCCGTTTAAATTTCGCCTGAATTTAGCTCAAACCCTAGCTTTTCTATTTGTGGTCAGCTTAGGGCTCAGCATGCTGTTTGGATTTGTTAGTTTTTTATTAATTAATTCTTTCTAAGTCTCATGTATGTTTTTGCTGCTGGAAAACCCGGGAAATTAAGGGAAAATGTAAGTTTAAAATTCTGAGCCAAAAGGGCTTGGGTATAGTTGGATGGAGTTTTGTTTTATAAATTTAAATTTATTTTTTTGGAAGAATATGGAAATTTTAGAAGTTAAAAATTTCGTTATGTCGAAATGTTTGCCCTTGGAGTAATTTATGATTGTTTTTTTTCTTTTAATTTTTATTTTTTTATAGCAAAATTTGATATTTTAATGTCAAAGATGTGATCAAAGTACAATGGGCTTTGATCCAACTAGACATCTTTCGCTTTGGTTACCCAGAGAGTTGTGGAAAAGGAAATTAAAGAACATCTGTTTGTGTTTCTGATGCCGTAAATTTTAACATTACCCAAATAGGCGAAAGGGTTTCGTGAGGCTCAATTGAGCTTGCATTCTTGGTTCTCTCAAGTGGGCATTTTGGATGTAGCTACCGGCATTATATGCTTGTTGAATAGAAGTTATCTTTAGTATTTTGCACTTTCATTTAGCGGATATTTTAGCTTACCGCAGTGTAGTTGCTTGTTGACACAGGTAGGTACTTGATAAGACGCTAACTCCTTTTGTTGGTCATTATGTGATAACAGGTACTAATATATTCGAGTTGATTTAGGACAGGTTTAGAAGTTGCTTAGGTAAGGAGCCGAGAGACTAATGCTAAATTCTGGGCATAATGTAAACCGCTGTAGTGCAACACTGTCATCAACTATGCCTTCTTTGCCCCAATGTTTGCCATTGGAGCCTATTATGTTAATCGATCAAAAGTACACCCGCTCAGGAGAACTAAGTAGGGTTCTGGGCTTTCCTCTTGGGAGTATAACAGACGACCATTCTCTTGGAGTTGGCCATTCGAAACCTCCACCTCCGGTGGCAACTGAGGAGCTAAAGCACTTCAAAGAAAGTGTGCAAGATGCCTCTAGAAGGGCCAGGTATTGTCTGTTCACCCTACAACTACTACTCACTTTGACAGTTTTTGCAACTGAATTGTACATCATGTCTCGAAAGTAATTAAGGATGTTTGCTCAATCAAAATGGTGCATTTGGTAATTGAAGTTGTGCTGCTTGATATTGTTTATATTTAAGTGTAAATTTACAGCAAACCATTTCCATTGATGTTGGTGGTCACTCATCTTGATAATTACATAATTGTAGTAAATCATCTCTGTTGATATTTTGATTATCACATCGTTACATGAAATGATTATGTTCTAAGAATTTCGATAACATATATTAACAATCTTTTTTTTTCTACCAGGGACAGAGTAAAAATGTTGCGTGAATCTATTTTCAAATTGGATAAGTACAAAGAAGCTTTAAGCTCAAAGAAGAGACAGCGTAGTGATCTTTCATCAAGTGAGAGATCAAATGGAGTAAACATAGTGAAACTGGGAAGTCAGATTTATAAAAATCCTCATGAAAATATGACTCAAAGATTAGAAGACAGGACTAAGAGTGTTGGGTTCAACAAACGTGTTAGGACGTCAGTGGCTGATGTGCGGGTTAGTAATCAGATTTACTTGTGATTTTATCCTACTTAATTAGGTCTGTGTTGCTTGCAATTTTTTATTTATTTTTTAAACGACATTGAATGTAGCAAAAGCTATATTTGATTTAGATTTCCCTTAGCAATTTCTTTTCTTAATGTTGCTCTACTTTAGCTTCGTAGTTCATAAAAAACAAACCTGCTTTAGTCTTTATATTTCAAGGAAAAAAACCATAGACAAGTACAAAATAAGAGAAGCTTAGTTCAAGCATACTTTTAAAACCAGAATTCTATACTAGATTGATTGGCTAGTTTTCATGCATTGAATGTTTAAACTGTGGCTATACGAATTAATTGGTGAGTTTTCATGCTTTGTAGTCAGATTCCTGTCACGATTAATTGTCTTGATTGACGAGTTTTCATGCATTTAGCGGACCAGTATTCTATACTAAATTAATTCTTTTAATTTACTTTTTAGCTTCATGCTTCTTTAGGTGATGATCAGTGCAAACTTCTATATACATATCTTAAGATGTGCACCATTTCTTTATGATATCAGGCAGATGTTAGGTCAGCTGCTACCTCAAGGCAGCAGGTAGTCACAGACAAGGATGAAAAAATACCTCAGGCTGTTAATGCGGCTTCTGTTAGGATTGAAGAAAAGACCCGTAGGTTGCTTGCTCGAGGTGAAGGGTTGGATCAAAAAGTAAAAAAGAAACGTTCGGTAGGAGCAGTGAGTCATAGAATTACAGGTGGCGAACGGGATATACAACGAGCTACGCATCCAAAGCTGAGTGGTGATCTTAAGCTACGCTCTTGTGATGTACAAGGTGTCAGGTAGACATATATGTAAAATATCAAAATAAGTTTTCTAATTTGTCATTCTGCTTGAGGTTCACAGTTTTTTACTATTTAGTATTTGAGCATAGAGAGACTTTTGGGTTGGGCAAATATTTTACTTTTCAATTTTTTGGACTAGTACGGTTGTTGCAGTTGTTCTTTATGATTATCCACATTTGGAAATGGTAAAAGGAAATGACAATGATTTTTCCTTTTTAATATTCTTTCTTTTCATATATTGCAGATTAAAAACTTCACTTGGAGTCGGGGGAATCAACAAGTCAGAACCATTTTTTGAGTCAAGTAATCTCAGCACTTGTACAGTACTCAAGAATGATCTGGAAAATGCTCCTGTTCCAAAAGACCGTTCAGTTGTGTTAGAGCAGAGGGTTGTGAAAGGAGACATTAAGTATGTGTTTCGTTCTGTTATCATCCTATCATACTTTGAAGTCGTTAGGAATTGTGTGATTAAAACCAGCACATAACCTTGACTCTGTTATTTGCAAGCTTCACTTTTAGAGGTTAAAATTAGGCTGTTGATTTTTTTTTTTATGGCTCTGTGCATCAGGCTAAATATTAAGGAGGAGAACCCTGTAGGCAGTCTTAATACTGTGATAAAAGGAAAGGTTTCTAGGGCGCCACGAACTGGTTCCATCATGAATCTAGACTCATCGCCCAATGTTCACTCTCCGTCTGCACCTTGTCAAGGTTGGCAACAGCCTGCTGGTGAAAACAAAGGCAAAGTGGCAAGTGTTATGAGTAATCAAAAGCGTGCAATGTCGAGTGGTTCTTCTATACAACCTATGGCTCAGTGGGTTGGTCAGAGACCGCATAAAAACTCTCGCACAAGGAGAACAAGTTTAGTTGCTCCTACACCAAACAATGTTGAGGCTCAGATTTCCTGTCACAGCTCTGCAGCTTCTGATTTTAGTGCTAGAACTTCTTCTGTTGGGACCAACGGATCACAACTTACGAGCAGTTTAGATAATCACACCCCGAAATCTAAAAGAGAACTTCAGAACGTTTCATCTCCATTTGGGTTATCTGGAAGTGAAGAATCTGCAGCTAGGGGAAACAAGTTGAAAGATAAGGGAATGGACAGCATTGACATTGCCTTAGCTGCAGATCAAAAAGTTGGGGCTCACTTATTCCCCTACAAGAAGAATAAGTCACCAACTAAAGAAATTGGGGATAGTGTGCGAAGACAAGGAAGAAGTGGAAGGGGTTCATCTTTGACAAGGCCTGGGAGTCCTCCAACTATGGAGAAATCGGAGAATTTACCAACCACGAAGTCTCTTCAAGGCCTGAAACCTTTGTCCGATAAGAATAAAAGGTAACTAGACTTTGCCTTATCTGTCCCGCATGTATTGTGTTGTGTCAATGAATTTAGTATTTCGACTGAAATCTCATCGATATTTTATGGTACTTAGTAAAACAGGTCGTCCACCCTCAAAAAAGATTAAAGATCGCAAGGTGTTAACTTGTGTTCCTTCAACATGCAATGGTTCGTCAGATTTCACAGGTAGCATTAAAAATGTTTTTGGTTTAAGAAAGTTGATTTTCTATTTTGTCTTTTGCATTTGAAATTCTTCAAAGTACATTTGAAATCAGTATTTCAATTTTGCATGCAAAACTAGATTTTCCCTTCGCCCCTTGATAGACTTTTTTTTTTTTGCTATTTTTCTTTTTATGTTATTTTTTTGTTGGCATGCATGTTGCATAATTTAACTAATTCTGTATGAAATATGGTGGAAACACTTGTGTTAAATATAGAATTTGGGAATAATACCTTTTAATACGTGTTGCCATGTCCTTATCAGGTGAATCTGATGATGATCATGAAGAACTATTTTTGGCTGCCAATTCTGCTCGTAATGCTAGTAGTATGCTTCTTGACCTTTTAATACACACACAGAGCGTTCAACAGTTCTATCAAAAGCAGCATATTTGTGCTATACATTCATACTTTTGACTTAAGCTTGTGTGGTTTTTGTAGAATTTGCCTGTTCTGGTCCATTTTGGAAGAAAATGGAATTAGTTTTTGGTTCTCTCAGCTCAGAGGACATATCCTACTTGCAGCAGCAGGTATTAAATTGGCCACCTTGATGAATGTAAAATTTAATGAGTATCCTTAGGCCGGACACTTACAATTATTTTCCCTATGTATTTTGGTTGGATTGGATCAGTTAAGTTTTGCAGAGGAGCTTGGTGAGAGTTTGTCTCAGATGTTTAGTGATGAATACAATATTTTGGTAATATAATTAGCCAGGGTTCTCGTGACTTTCATTTGTTTTTATGCATTTCATTGAATTTTCAGTTCTTTAGAGTTTATTTACTCAACTAAAGCAAAGAAGAAAAAGGCTGTATAGGAAATAGGCCGAACTTTTTTGTGGATATTGATTAGTTGTGAACTAATTCGTTCAGGAAGTTTTGATGCCTAGAGCAATCCCTAAGCATTCTGGGGAAAGAGAAGGGGGCCATTTTAGTCAAGATTCATTGAAGACTGATGCTTTATGTGAACAACTTGACATGAAAAGGTTGGAAAAGGTCACTCCATTGTACCAAAGAGTTCTTTCTGCTTTGATTGAAGAAGGTGAAAGTGAAGAACTTTACCATCAGAGTGAAGGGAAAAATATACACCTGTGGTGTGCTACTGATGATTCTCATTGTGGTTCATTTAATCAGAATCATATTGATGTTGAACCCAAAGATTGGGACGGAATGGAATCCGAAATTGAGTCGAAAGTAGATGTTCCGACTCAGAGATATTGCATGCTGGACAGACTTTCTTGTGATGGAAGCGCTAAAACTTGTACACTTGGTAATGGAAACACGTCCGGTTTTTTACACAGCCAGGAACAGTGGCATGGAGATGATGACCTTTCAGATTCTGATGTGGAGCAACTGCAACCTAGGAAACTCGATACTCCTAGCTTTCCTTCCTCTGACCGCCAATATCAGTTGATGTGCCTGGATGACAGACTTTTTCTGGAGCTACAGAGTATTGGTTTATGTCCGGAGAGATTGGTAAGCATTCATTTCACGCCTTCATCTGTCTTATTAGTGTGTTGGAAAACTTTTATGCCAGTAATTTTTGGTGTTTTATCCAGATTTCTTACCTTTCTCCCTGTTTCTTCTCCTTTGGTGTGTGCCTTGCTGCAGCCTGATCTAACAGAGGGAGAAGATGTGATTAATCAAGATATAATGGGACTCGAGCAAGAGCTGCATCAACAGGTTGCCTTTTCATAGATATTCTTGTTTCAACTAGCTATGTGAATTATGAATCACTGTATTTATGCATCTTATTGACTTTCCACATTAATTTTTCTAATTATAAATCCCTTTCAATTTTTCCTTTTCTTGTTTCTTACGTTTCTTTATGTAACTAATAGATTGCGAGGAAGAAGAAAAACTTAGCAAAAATTGATAAAACTATCCAGAGAGAAAGAGCTACAGAAAGACGGTAGGATTGAGAATGCCTTGGCAGTTTTACTTATTGTACTATTTACCTTATTTTCTTAGTTCAGCCATGATTTTTTGGATTAATATGGTTTCGTATCACAGGAGAACTGAACTAGTTGCAATGGACCAGCTTATTGAGATGGCTTACAGAAAACGATTGGTAATTAGTTTCTATTTTCAGCTTTATTTATTCATTTTCAAATTATTCATCCGTTTAAGTTGTTTTTCACAAATTCACAAATATAGAATTTTGGAGCATAATCTGCGTTTATTGACAGATGTGAGCAAGGAAAGTAAAACATGAATTTTAAAAAAGTTAGGCACAAATAAAATTAGGCAATGCCTACTTCTAAGTTTCAAACAAATAAGTCATTAATGTCGTAGCAATGGATACATTTGTTATCATATAGGTAGTGAACCTTGAATATTACGGTTTCACTTTTCTCGATGTCTGCCTGTGGGCAAATTACTCCAGCATCTCAACCTATAAATGATTCATTGCACTTAAGTCGTGTGCATGAAGAAAGTTCATAAAACCAATTAGCATTATGGGGAGGAGCCCAACCTCTTATAACTTATAAGCCCGTGCAAGGTTTTTCTTTTCACCAATGTGAGACTCTTTTACCTTCACATCCTCACATGCCCTCTCATGTGTGGCGAATTTTCAAGCCAAACACATAGACAACACGAATTGGGTGACGTGGAGCACGTGTGGCCGTTGGGCTTCACACGTGGACCAGCCTGCTGTGAAGCCATGACTAAAGTTGGGGTTGCACCATAAAACCAATTGGCAATATGGGGAGTAGCCCGACCTCTTATAAGCCCTTGCAAGGTTTTTCCTTTTACCAATGTGAGACTCTTTTACCTTCAAATCCTCACAGTTCACATGTTACATTGGTTAATTTTACCAGTCCTAGGACCCTGGATTGAGTGATTCTATTTCCACTCAGTTTTCTATTTCCCCATCCCCTTTTAATAATATTTTATTTCAAATTTGCCCTCGTAATATTAACAACAATATTGTCCGCTGGGGATCACCATACTTCCATCGCGGAAATCACTTGGAGTACTAACAGACAGCCCCCACAGCGATTCATGTCCTCTTTGCACTGGGCAATCTTTCTTTGTTCCCATATCATATTAAAATCCGCAGTGCATGTGCCTGGCAATACCATCTTTCTCATTAGGCAATGGTTTGAGGTGGGTGTGGTGCTTTTTATTCTATAATTTTGTTAATGATGTGGGTACCTTGATTGATGTAGTTGGTGTGATTGATGTCTTTTAGGGTGGGGTGGCACAGGTTTGGGAAAATTTAGTGCCAACTTTATGTGAATGTTTATGAGGAATTCTAATGTCTGCCATAATTGCATGTAGAAGGTGAAATTTTAAGCAGACCAATGGTGAACCTTGGCATATGATAGATAACTGAACATTTTTTTTTTTATAAGAGATGGATTACTGAACATTTTCCATAAACTTAATGATTACAGGCTTCCCATGGGAATTATGGTTCAAAAAATGCTGTACGTAAGGTTTCAAAACAAGTAGCTTTGGCTTTTCTCAAACGTACACTTTCTAGATGTCGAAAATTTGAAGAAAGGGGCATTAGTTGCTTTAGTGATCCTGAACTACAGAAGGTTATGTTCTCTGAACCGTCATGCAACAGTGCTGCAAAATCTATTGATTGTGTTGGCTTTGGAACTGCTAGTAATACCTGCAATGGAGGTTCCCATCAAGCGGAAGTCAAGAGATCCGGTATGTTGACTAGACTTTTAAATACTTGTGTTATGATGTTCATAACTGCTTTTCATTTAATTTATATCCATGAAAGTTGCGAGTTTTCTTGCAGAGCATATGTTATATGTTTCTTTACCCTTTCCTTTTTTGTTCTTAGATGATTCCAGTTTTAGGGAAAAATTTATCTAACTATATCATTCAGAAATTGAAATCAGTAATTGTTGTGGGGTACAAAGTAAATAGAAATGTAAGATGTGTTGTTCCATTTGATTTTGCAGGGGCAGCATCAAATGTGAGTGGGAGATATGATTCCCATAGTGATAATCTCGAAGGGGGTGATAATCTTGAAAGGGGTTCATCAGTGGCTCTTCCGTCTGGTCAAGCTTCTTCCAAGCATGGTTCAATGTTGAACTTGAACAAGGGGAAGAAGAGGGAAGTGCTGATTACCGACATTGGTGGAAGTGCCTCCTCAATGGTAACTTCAGCTCTTGACGACACTCATCACGAAGTACAGGAAAAGAAAAATGAGAGAGAAAGGGGCCGACATTCAGATAATTTAAGAAAGAATTTGCCCAGTGAAGCTGGTCGCACGTCGTTGGACTCCTTTGGAAGTGAATTCAAAACTCAAGGAAATTCCAAGCAAAAAAATACTCAGTTACCAAGTCAATCAGTTGCTAATGCCAGCAATACAAGGAGTGGGGTGGGCCCGTCATTACCGGGTAATACTCGTACACCTTCGTCCAAAGAGGCAGATGAACCCACTGATTTTGCAAACCTGCAACTACCTGAATTAGATTCACTGGAAGAGAATCAAGATCTCAGTACTTGGTTGAACTTTGACGAAGACGGCCTGCAAGATCATGATTCAATTGGCCTCGAAATACCAATGGATGATCTCTCAGAGTTGATGCTTATGTGAGACAGTTTAAACTATTTGTTTCACCCTCTTCGCCTTCCTGCGGTTACACCGCAAATCCAATACTAATTCCAAGATAGAAATCATGTTAGTCTAACCACACCAGATTGTAATCGTTTAACGAATATCGAGGTAATTGAAGAATTTTGATTGTGAAACCCAGATCTGTTTTCTTTGATTGTAAAAGTTGTTGGTGTTCTTTTCCAGAGAATGATACCAGGCATTACTCCCACTGATGTAATTTTGTGTCTGCATATCTGGAAAGTGATTTGGTCTCACTTGTCATAATGTACGACTGAAACTAATTATAATTTGAAAGGTAGCTCTTATTTTGCATCTCTTCTTTTATGTACATACCACTGAGTTCCTCGGAAAATTAATGGTTAGATCTTGCACATAGTGATCTAATGGATCTTTATAACGGGTAGATCTCGTTTTAAGCTAGAGTGAATGTAACGATTGCAGACGTTAGATTGTACTTCTAGACTGATCCCAAAATAATGATCTGTAAATTGCATGCAATTCTTATAAACCCTAGTCTCTACTGGCAAGATTGAAGTATGGCTATTCAAATCCTTTCCAATTTTTTGAATCTCAAAAGGGAAATTCTCGGCGATGCACGTCAGACTCTGACAAAAATATAGAAACATAAATACAAATATAACTTCATCTATCCACTTGTCATGCTCTAATTCATCTTTAGCTGTGGAATTTTTTTGGTGTGACAAACTAAGTTGTATTTTTCTCTAATGTAGTGTTTCGATTTAGCTGATTTCGCTAAAATATGTTATCATAGCCTTACATGTAAAAGCCCTAAATTTTATGTTGAAAATATGCAGAGTTTTGTTACGTTTATGATACTCTACAAAAATCAGCTAAACCGAAAATCTTTAGTCACTTACTAGTTAGTATCTTTCTTAAACACTCAAACCATCATGTAAAATAGTTACATAATGGTTTTAGTACTTAATCTTTTAAGGTAGACATTAAAAAATAGATGATTTAGATCATGGCCGTGTGAGCTCAAAAAATGACATGTACCATATTCTGTACACATGCTGAAAATGTTATTTGAGTAACATTTGTCATGTTTTGTTAATAGACTATTAAAACTGATCGGAGCAACTAACGACCTGAAATATTATATATATTTTCATTTTCAAATAAAGTTGTGTTCACCACAAGAAAAGTGAGCACAACTTAAATTACAGTTGTAGTGAACGATCATTTTGAGTTTTTGTTGGCCATGTTCTCGATCGTTTTCATGGTATTGCTCTCTCACCCAGTTACTACTGCCACCTCCCAATTGCCCTTAAAAGATAACACTAAATTCCTTTGTAATTCCCTACATAATCAAATCAGTTGTCACGAAGGAAGGGGTTGTTGGGAATTTGCATTATTCTGTATGTTTCTTCCGGAAAGATCATTACGATAAACAAATATATGTTTGTATGATTATTAATACTTTATTAAATATAACTAAAACGATTGACCACATGTTTAAAATATATTAAATATTATACACATATAATATATAAAACCATCATCCACCAACTACAAGTCTACAAGTCAATAGCTTGTTAATTCTAGACGATAATATAAATCAATTGCAAACATTGGATTTGGTCTGCTAGACGAGCATTGTTAGCCAACATGCCAATTGCCAAAGAATCTCTAATATAAATTAACACATAAGATATATGTTTTAAAACCAAGATTAATTTATGCATAATTAATTCAAGTATTTTGAATCTGCACATTAAGTTTCATCAAGTAATTAGGTTTAATTAAGTTGGCTAGAACTATTTACTCAACCCTCCACACTTGAGTTTTAATTTTCTTCTCGGTAGTTGAGATTAATTTAGTATATCTTTCATTTGTAATAAAAAAAAAAAAACCACGTATATATGTTTATGTAAATCTGCATGAATATCTAGTCTACCCCTAATTGGATGAAGCACATATATATGTAATGCTTAATATTTTGCCTCCCACTTTTTTACTGAAAAGTAATGACGAATGCAGCATTAAATCTTTGGTCGATCAAACCTAATCTAAAAAGACGTATGCTTTAAAGAAAGGAAGATATCTTTGACAAAAACAAAAAGCGAAGGAAGATAGGGTTAGATTTATAGCCTATGATATCCAGGGAATAACAAAGGCATGCTGATGGTGATGGATATTGCCAACCCTAGCTTGTTTATAATTTATTCCATGTCGACTGTGATGGACCGAAAAGTAGATGTAATACATAGTTTAGAATGCTTAAAACCTACTAATATGGGGCCTTAATTAGAGTAATTAATCAACTTCAACTACAGTGTACCAAATCTTCACAGAACGATTTGTAAAAGAAATGTGTCGGTATTTGCTTATTGTAAATATATATAGGCTTGTTAGTATGTATGTGATCAGAGCCAGCCTTGAAATTTTTGGGACGAGCCACTAAAAAGGGTCCTTGAGTTCTCAAGTCCTCCCATATGATCACATAGGGCCTTTTCTTAGGTTATTACTCAAAATATTTTTTTATATGTAATGATTGAGTAAATCGGATGTAACAAGAAAATAAAAGACCAAACAAAATCGTAAATAACGCGGAAACTTATAACTTCATCGAAACATCATACAATCAAGTTTCCTACCAAACTTTTTCCGATAACTAATTAAGTCATTCAATCCGTTCTCGTTTGGATGTGCTTTTTAAATGACTGAAAGCGCTTTTAGAGAAAATGTTTTTGAATTCCAAAAGCACTTTAAGTGCTTTCTACAAAAAACACCAGTTATGTGCTTCTTTCAGGAAGCACTTTAAGTGATTTTCCAAGATTTATTAGCATTTTTACTAAGGATTGTTTTCAAAAATATTTTCACCAAAAGCGTTTACAGTTATTTTAAAAGCACATCCAAACGAGCTCGCTAGCATTTGGCTTACCATTGCCTTGTACTGTGGTGAGAGTCGATAAGCAGATACGGAATAAGCAATAGCATACCTAATCTTCCCTTGGTGAATACCTAACTAGTGGCTTGCCACGATTCTGTCTAGGAGGCAAATAATAAGAGTGCTCAACACCAGCAGAATTAGATAAAGTATTAGTTTTCAGTCTTCCTGATACGAACTCGATGCAACTATTTACTCTTGCAACGGACTCGGTGCACTTCCGGACCAATATTTGTTTCGGCAAAGATAGCGCCTTCGGTCGTAGGTTGATGCTCCTCTCCCACTGCATGGTCCGCAACCACTGCCTCATTATCAAGATCACATCACTAAAGTTCTTCAATCGGTGTCTCACCCTGAAGAACATATAGGGGGTGTTAGCCATGGAGAAGAAAAATTCTTGCTCAAAGAATGTAACGTCCATGGTGTTATACGTATGGCGAGCAACTGGATCATAAGATCGATAACTTTTGTTGTGGTGCAAATCTAAAAAACAAACACAGTGGAGGCACGAGGATCATAACATCAATTTACCATGTTGGTTCTTGTGAAGATGAACATAAGCCAACGATGCACAATATTAATCTTTAACCACATTGATCAACTAATCTGATTGTGATAATATCATTTATAAACCATACTTTATAAAATTATAAACCATTCGCTCGAAATCTCGAATGAGTCACACCGACATTCATTTGCCTTTCTAATTCAACCACAAAGGTTCTCGAATCTATCGAATGTCCACATTAGCAATAGCATCAGCCATGAAGTTTGCCTAGACATGCTTCCATTTGATACAGAGGAAAGAGGAAGCCAACCATCGAATGTCCTCAATGATCGGTATTAGTCTCCAATTAAGGGATGCTGCACAAGTTCTATGAAATCAATGTCCTCAATGATGTAATTCATGTATTATTATAGTCAATTTAATCAGATCTAATATTAAATTTTAGTATTATCATGGAGTCGGAAACAACTCATACTTAACTTGACTATGATATGTGACTAATTTGACTATTAAAAAGGAAATTGCAATCCGTGTCTGAATACGTAGTTATACATAACATAAACTGCAATGCATTTTCTGAAAGTCAGTTTGACATATTCCTAAACATAAAAAATTTAAGAAAGCGGCTGCTTGTCAGCTGTTATGTAATGGCATCAATTGTAATTATTGTTTATTTTAGGTACTCTAGTGTACCATAAAATTGATTAACTTATTTATAATTAGCATAAATATTGTTGATCTTTTGTAATTAATATTGTAACATTTTATTTATTTTAAAGAAAATGACCCAATAATTTATGTTGTATTCTTATATTAATAAAACATATATCTACTAATTAATAAAACACTCATTGTCAACCAAAACCCTATGAAATTACCAGTTTAATCCTCTAATTAAAACTATTTATGAATAAGAAATATGGGGCAGAAATCTAATTTCACACAACCAAATTTTACTTTTTTTTTTTTTTTCAAAGCCGCACTTATATGTAATTCTAACATAACTCTCATTAAAATAATAAAAAAAAAAAACTTCCCATTCCCACATTCTCTATCACTCTCTTCCTATCTCCTATTTCAAAAACAAAAATAAAATTTTTTTCTCACACACTTTGTGTGTACCCATATGCTTGTATTAATGAGAATAATTATATAACAAAATATTATTACATTTCTATTTAGATTTGGTCTCATGCCAATAATATGTTCTAATTGTATAACTATTAAAGTTCAACAGACCCGTTACGCTATCGAGTGAAAAGCTAAACACGAACTGCTAGTTAACGGATCACTAGCAAATTCACCAGTTATTCACACAGCCGGTTAAAGCTCAACCCAAATAAATATTTTTCATGCATGCTCGTATAGTGTTATCTGTTTGTGCATAATTTTGCCAGGTATAGTTTGTATCTCAAATACGTATCATCAAATTATGGACAGACGCATTCTCTATAAATGAAGAGTAACAACCAAACTTTTCCTCTATGTATATCCAACTTTTGTGCACAAACGATTAGGAAAAAGACAATCAACTCAGTTTATATTCTATCTCTACCCTCGTCACTTCTACACTACAATACTCTTCTTCTTCACAACTACTACATATAAATGAAGTGCGTGCAACAACCATCTCCCTTTCTCTCTCTCTCTCTCTCTAAAAAATACAACCATTTTCGTTTCGAGAATTCCTTCTTTCAATAAAGATACTAGACGATGACAACATATTGAGTTCTCTCTTTGTCCTTCTCTCACTTGCCACCTTTCTCTCCTGGTCATCTATATATTATATATACATTAAAATTTCATCATGACAACAAATGAGTAAATAGTTTTAGATTGAACTAAGTCTTTTGCAAGGATGATCCATGAATAAAGACTTAAAAAATAAATGGTTTAAATTGTTGAAATTCGATGTATAAATGAGCCCCACAACTAGTCACCACATTTCTACTAAAATATGGGAATTCTTTTTTTATAAAGAATAATATATATATATATATGTATGTATATATATGAAAAAGTCGTTTAGGTCGAGATAATATTAGATATATGCTAATAGTGTGTAGATGAGGTTTAAATAAAAAACAACAAAATTTGGTTTCGTGAAATTACATGACTGGCCATAATTTTGTTGTTGTGATAGAAGACTGAATAATATTTTCACTCTTTTTTGGTTGGCAAATAGGATTTTGTTAAAAGGTAGTTTAGCTATGTATGGTCGACCAATTATATATTTTGTTTCATCGTTTAATCCTTTTTTTTTCTTTGTTTACCAGGTGGAAGAACCTTCTCATGCACAGAAAATATTGAATTGCATTTACAAGATAACGTAGTTACATGAAGACATGGAAAGTAGAAAGTAGAAAATAGAAAATAAGAAAGAAAAAATTAATATGTCCTATCTCTTCTAAAGTAGCTTAATCAAGCTAGAAGCATCCAGCACCGGCAATAATGGACAAAGGACTTCTTCTAAAAAGCAGCTCTCTGCAGTCTACTGGGGTTTGATCAAAAGGATGCGAAATGATTCTGCGAAGGTTGTAGCATTTGCAGGTCTGTCGTCGTTTGGCACGAGTTATCATCGCTTATCATGGTCCTGCATATGTATAGTATAACATAAACAGTAATTATATGCTATCGTTGTTAACTAGCACATTATACGTATTAAAGGAGAAAATTTTCTGATTTTATTTTATTTATTAGTCTCTATGATAAGATTTTGCATGTTAAAGATGTACTATAAGAATTTGCTAACTTTCGATTTTTCTGCAACAAAAACAATAATACTACAGTTTCCTGAAAAAAAAAAAAAAAAAAAAAAAGGAACCACAATTTTGTAGTTTTAAGTTACAATGTGTTTAAACAGAAAACAAATGAAAGAGGGGTGATAAAATACTGGCAAAAGAGAGTTGTACAGTCTCATCCTAAAGAAAAGAACAACTAATTTTCATAGAGTAATAAACCCTAGAAAATGTGCACATGACAAAGTCAACTTGAAACTGTCATGGATTTACCTAGCCAAGAAAAAGTAAACACATAATAAACAGTGATTAAAAGCTAACCCTTTGTCATTTAAGTTAAATAGAACGTGAACGGAAAGTAATGATCATGTTATGCAAATCTTACTCTCGGGGTCGAGATGCCCAAAGAGAACTAAGTGCTCTTAATCGTCCATAGTACTCTCCGATTACAAGAAAGCATCTCGCTGCCTGACGAACTGTCAATATCCGACGTAACTGATGAAGGGTTTGTTGTCTCAAATTATCAGCCTGAGCAATTGATCAACACAAATAATGAGAAACCTAATTCTTAAGAGTAAACAAAATATAACAGACCCAATAATGCAAAAAGAAAAGAATAAAACAAACATGTATAATGAAAAAAAAAATAAAAGATTAAACAAGAACCATTATGTAGCCCTTCGAATGGGTCCCTAGTGCAAGGGAAGGGGCACAACCTTTAAACAATATTTTCAAAATGGTTGAAATTGGAAAACTTGTTCCTTTTATGAATTTGGACTATTCCAATCATGGTTTAGAAAAATAATAAAACCTCACTTAGTTTATTGCTTATATTTCCCATCTCAATTTTAAATTCATTCGATAGGTCTAGCTACGGTTTTCCTTTCAACAAACATCACATTCAAACCTACTCTTGAAAGAAACATTTGGAATGGAAAAACTGCACCAAAACCCTAGCATTCAGCAACCTGATTGACACCTCAGCTAAAAATACATGTCAGTTCACCCCAAAATTATGGGTGATAATGAAATTATTGTGACCCAATGAGCATTGCATACGTGGCAAGCACACAGGGGATGTGATCAATCTAGCTGTATAATATTATATAACACCTATGTCAAAAATTTGACCAGTAGCATAATAGTGACACCTGATTAATAGAAAGCTTAATGGTCCATTGGGATATTCATGATCATCAAGACCTTTGATAGTTGTTTATTAAAATGAATGACTTTTACACACTATTTTTAACTTTTCATATGTTACGTTCAAGAAATTTTATTGACCAGATCAGAAAAGAATATCAATGACCTAAATTAAAAGGGATATGCATAAGATGAAAAAGTGTAGAAATCACTTCCTTGACTAAGTGATGGGGTGAGAATAAAGGGATAGAAATGTAAATACAATGTCTAGTTGACTGCACTATAGATGTTCCCATTTCTATTTTTAAGTAGTGCTTGAACTAAAAGTCAATTTAAATGTTAAATCAAGGTGATGTATTCTTATCCTTCTGGAGTATATCAGAGAATGGCGGCGCAAAACAAGAAGACAGAAATAAGGAATAGAATGAAATAATTGGAGTAGATGGACAACTCAGATCAACTACCACGTTTGATGTCACCTACCAAAGTTCTATGTTTTGATCGAAAATAACACCTTTCTAACGATATAAACATATATAAAACTAAACGTAATTAACGTGATTGATTGACGTGTAGTCGTTTATAGGTGGATCCTATATTAGACCTTACCACCATCAACGATTTAAAGTCACTTATTTCCATTAATGTAATCTTAATCATATCCAAGGTGTTAGCAGATTCGTCAAGTGAGATCTAATCAATCCTTTGATAATTTTGAAAAGGGTTTCAGTTCATATGGAACTTATTGAATTGGTTTCATACATCCATATGTATTGGTCAAGTCTGGTCTGCAATATGAAATTAAGACAACTCTCAGGTCTTTTCAAAAAACACCTGAACAAGACATGTATTTTTCGATCATGACCTACTCTTATAGTCAAATTACTTCTCAAAAAGCATCAGGAAAGTTTACTAACATAAATATAAAATTCTTTCAAAAAATAGCAACTAATAACCTCCTAGGGTTCATTTAAATTATGAAGAAAACCTCCTAGGGTTTAAAAGAACAAATAACTTATATGATTAATCTGCAGGTTATAATGCAATTCCTAACGAAGAGAATACAGAAAATGATGAGAGAATATTGAGATTAATTACGTGAAGTGCATGCATGAATTTGCAAGATGTAAGCAAAATGGCCTTTGGTTTTAAGCTAAGGAAATTTATGTCGGAAGTCGGATTATTTAATCGTAATTAACTACCTGGCGAACGAAGCCTTCAAGATTGGTGAGCTTGCCCAAAGCCACGGCCATCTGTTGCATGCCATCGATGACTGGCCCGCCGGCAATGGTGTCGACCAGAGACTGATGAAGCTGCTCTAGACCTTGAGTAAGAGCCTCTTCAGCTTGTTGTGAGGACTGTTGCAGATTATAGATCCCCATGAATTGCTGTTCTGTTAGTGGGTCTAACTGTGCTATTAACATCTGATTAATAACAAAGAAAGAAACACATTAATAATCAATAAGGCGCAAGGATGGGAACCATGGCTAGTTGAATGTTTATTTTAAAAAAAAAAATTGTAACAGGCAAGTAAATTTTGTATGCGTTGATTATATCTTTCCTCTCAGAGTATGAGACTCATCACATGGTAGCATGCATATTATGAGAGAGAGAGAGAGAGAGAGAGAGAGAGAGAGAGAGAGAGAGAGATAACCGGCGCATACACTAAGTTTTCCGTTAAACTACTGAAGTGGTGAATTCTAAATGCTATAATAATTTCAGAATATAGAGTTGAACCTTGATGAGCTCAGAGGGTCTAAAACCACCCATCCAGAGGAAGCAACGTTCAGCTGGAGTCGTCCACATTCCAGTTATGAGGTGGAACACATCAGATTTTGCAGCCATTCCTTTCAGCTGGAAGATTTCATCGTAGTGAGAAACATAGCCGTCCACAACTAGTCGAAGATCGCTGTCCGACAAATGTGCTTGTAACCCTGTTCGGAGCTCCGACATGTGCCGGTGGTCGTCTTCTAGCCATCTTGCATATTCCATATCAAATATTGCAGCACCTACAGCAACAATAATAAACACTTTAAAATCATGCATACACATTAATTGTTTGAGATTCAAGTTACATATGATCATTTACTAGCGAGATCAATTTATTATATAGAAAGTAAAGCACATGTTTTGAGAGTACGTTTAGTTTTTTTTTTTTTTTTTTTTTTTTTAATTTATTTTTAGTTATTAGTATTTATTTGGTTTAAGAGTGCATTATTGTGCTACAAGTTGAAAAAGTTATATCCGCACGGGGGTTCAATAATGCATGCAAAGATAAAAGTTAAACCCCTGAATGGCTTTTGTGTTTTGGAAAAGGCCAAACAACGGTCAAATATATAACAAATCTTTTTTTTTTTTTGGTCAAATGATAAATTTTGTTAGATTAAATGCTAGATTAACTACTAACGGGATTCAAATTCACGGCGTTATGCAAATGCACAACTCCTTCTCACCATTGTGGTAAAGGGCCACAAGCTACAACAAATCATTTTATTCATGGGAAAAATCCACTCCCTTAAAATATTGCGTAAACCCTAATCCAAGCTCTCTTAATATTGAAAACTTTGGTCAAACTCCGAGATGTCTACCAAGTAAAAATAGACTTAAATTCGTTTCCCAAAATTGACTGGAAGCTTTAATATTACAAAAAAGAATAATGTTAATAGATATTAAGCTAGTCAATTTTGTTTTTATAACCTCTTTTTTCTACTTCTACAAAGTCATTAATTTGTCCATAATGTTGTAGATTAATTCAAGAAACTCACCTGAGCTGATATTGCCAAGACCACCCCCACAACCACCCAAGAACAAACCCTAATTAAATAATTTAAAAAGAAAAATCAATACATTTAACAAAATGAACAATAAATAAATAAAATAAAAAAATAATTTTTAATAGGTTAACAATAAAACCAATGAACAAAAAATCAATAAATATAATAAATAATTTTTAATAGGTTAACAATAAAACCTGAGCGCGCGCTCTTTGAAGGTCTTGCTCAAGCTGTGTAAGCTTTATCCTGCTTGACTCTAGCTGCTGTACATAAGCCTATATATTGACAAGGAAACAAATGAAAAAAATATTAGTCGGCAGTTGTGTTTTTTTTTCTTTTTTTTTAAAAAAAAAACAAGGGAAACATAATAATTAGTGGGTATGTGAGATAATAAAATAGCATATGCTAAACATTATAGAAAATTAATGAAATATTTTCAGTCTGAAAAATGACATCTCTATACCTTTTTTCTGAGGCGGCTTTTTCTTGCAGCTTCTCTGTTTTGAGCTAATCGTCTCAATGTCTACACGAAAATAAAAACAAAAAAATGGTAGCTCAAAATTTGAAGTTAATAAATTGGAAAAATAATGTGGAACAAAAAATGCAAGAATATTGTTATGTTTAAAACCTTAGCATCAAGTTGTTTATTCTCTGATGTTGAACCAGCTCCCTTCCTCTGGAACATTAAAAGCATGAATTAAGAAAATGAGGGAGAGAGAGAGAGAGAGAGAGTAAATTAGTTAGCAAATTGTTTCGATGTCTGAAAAAAAGGTGGAATCTCTATTTTTGGAGGAAAAAAAAAAGAAGAAAATGCAAGTACTTTGTGTTTAAATACATATGATTCTGTACTAAAAAAAAAAAAACACATATGATTCTCAGAAAATAAATCACAATGATTAGAGAGAATATCTGACAGAGTTTTTGCAAAAGATTTTTTGTTCGAGGCAGGCAGGCAATCAGCAAACGTGATTTTTGCGATGTGGGTTTGGTCTGAGTCATGTGGAGTGAAGAAAGTGGGTATTTTTATTATTATAACAAAGCAATAATAATAGTGGTAGAACTACTGTGAAGATTCTTACTATTTTGCCTTTTTCTTTTAATTTTATTTATTTATACATTATTTATTTGTACGTATATACACACTTTCTCTCTTTTGTGTCAGACATTTTTATCAGAAAATCGTTCAGAAATCAGGTAACTTCTGTCTCTCTTTGATTTTCTGATGTTGTGGGGATCTGTGCCATAATATTTCATGAAGATATGCCACAGAGAGCAGAGAGAGATGAAACAGTAATACTAACAATGAAGATGCCAACTTTTTCCTCAGTTGTTGGGATATGGGAGATCTTTTGAGAAAGATATCGACTAACTGACTGACCTAGAGAGACAGAGTACAGTTCTAATTAAAACAGTAATTAAGTTAATTAATTACCTTTTCTTGGGAGGGTTTTTGAGTTGATGGGGTTTGTGAATTAGGTCCGGTGTCACTAATTGCCATTTCTTGCTGTTGCTTTTGCTGTTGAAATTGTAGATGCTTCTGATCAAAAGCAGCTTGTGAGGAAGAAGGGTTTTTACTCATGGGAGATTCTGGTTCCAATTCCAACTGATTTGTTGTTGTTGTTGTTGTTAGAGTGTTCACTTGTGATCCTGAGTCTGTGCTTTCTTCCTCTCCTGACTTTGAACTCCCCTGCATTTTTACAAACACACAAATCAAATAAAATAAAAAAAGCCACCAAAATTTAATCAAATTTTCATCTGGGTAAATCAAATATCAGAAGAAAAGAAAATTAAAAGGGTCAAAGGATTACTCCTGGTGTTTGGTGGAATCTCATTGGCCAAGAAGGGAACATTTCCAGAGTTGCAGCAGGCCTGCCTGCTCCTCCTCCTCCTGTAAATAAAGCTGCAAACAAAGAATCACAAAAAAGATATCTCCCAGACATCACGAAAATAAACATTTTTTCAAAGCATCACCTAATCCCTCTCTATCTCTCTCTCTCTCTCTCTCTCTCTCTCTCTACTTTTCTGCAGTTATGGAGTCAGTAAAAAAAATCATGCTCTGCAGGTCAGCTTTCCAAGTTTCTAGACACATGCCATTCAACTCTCCTCTCTCAGAATCATTACTGTATTCGAAATGGAAAGCCCCCATCCCCTCCGCTCTGCCCTGATCAGAAGACATATTCAAACACACACACACTCTCTCTCTCTCTCTCTCTCTCTCTCTGCTTTTTGTTAGAGTTGGTTATGCTTTATCAGACGTCACCAAAAGGAGAGAAATGATGAGAGGGGTGTAGAAAGCATACGTGCTTGAGCTTCATCATTTCTAACTTGCCGCGCAATTGCTTCTTCCAGCTCCCCAAAATCAAAGGCAGATCCTTCTTGATTACTACCAAGTACCAACCAAACAAAACAAAAACAAAAAGCAAAAAATTATCAGAAACCCGTAAAAAATAAAAATGAACAGATCAGAGGAAGAACAACAAATTTTTTTAATGAAATTTCAGAAAATAAAATAAATCCAATTCGAAATTAGTCTTGAAATTGCAGTATCTGAAAGAAATTTTGGAAATTGATGAGAATTTTTCGTACATAAAACTGGTGGAAGAAGCATTCATCCCATGAAGAACAGCATAAGGGACATGGTGATTGGAAGGTCCTAGTTCCGATGACAAACCAGCGGTGGTGGCAGTGGCGGTAGCGTCTCCAACTCGATGACTCGCCGCCATGCAAGATTTTCTCAGACCATTTTCATCTTTGTACTCCAAGAAGAAGCTGGAATCAGGACATGTAGCAGAAGAAATAAAAGCCATAAGCACACACACACAAAAAGTGGTTAGCTTTTTCTTTTTCTTCTTTTCAGTTAGCTAGATAGAGAAGAAACAGAGGAGTTGGGGGGAATGGGAAGAAGGTTAACAATTTCCCAGAAATTATTCAGTTTGCTCTCTTTACCTCAATTTTTGGATTTAGAGATTCCTAGACCAAAGCCTATATGGAGCAAACCAAAACAACTTGAAAGAGACCAAATATCAAGGGGAAGTTAGAGAGAGAAATTACAAGAGAGAGAGAGAGAGAGAGAGAGAGGAGAGAGAGGGGCCAGTCATGTTTATGTCTCTATCTATTTATCTCTCTGGTACTTCTCTTTCTCTCTACTTCTCTATGAAGAAAGCTTCTAAATTGATGTGTTTGTGTTTGGGTTCTCCTTTATTTCTCTGTCCCTAGTAAATATTATCGAAATTTTGGATAGAAAATCTTGACGTTGCAGACAGGCCCCTCTCGCTCTCTCTCTCTCTCTCTCTCTCTCTCTCTCTCTCTCTCTCTCTCTCTCTCTCTCTCTGTGGTGTGTGGGGTGTGGGGTTTGGAAACAGGAAAAAAAGGACATTTTTCTTTTAAAATAAATAAATAAATTATTCAGTATAAATAAAGTTTTAAAAGATGTTATGGGCTAATCAGGCAATGAGCTGAGTTTAGACGGATTTAACTAAATTTATTATATATTATATGAATGCGTGCCTATTTATACTTAAAAACACATAATTGTATACATAAATTGTAAAATAAAATGACATATAGACTATAAAGTATTATAACATATTGAAAACATGGGGAACAAGCATATAACAAGTGTTCATCAAGTATTCCACAAGTCTCTTATATTTTATTGAAAAAATAAAATACAAAATGAAAATTATCGATTTTCTGTCCAAATGAGATTGCAACCTAAGCAGCTTAGGCAGACCAAATGTACACCTAAACGGATCTAGACGCATTTTGTTAATTTTCAAACTCCCATAAACAATCGAGATAGTGTTGAACCGCCTTACTGTCTAGGCACGGCCATACATGATTTTCTGATCAGTGAGTATAATATTAAATTACATAAAAAAAGGGCAAAACAAGTGTAGGGTCTTTGGCAGGAACCCACTGGAATCACTGACTCCCACTCCACTCTCTCTCTCTTCTAACCGCCTGTGATGTGCCATTGGTTCTTTATAGTGTGCTCCTCACGGATGCAAGTACTTGGTAGATAAAAAATAAAAAGTGGATATATTCAACATTTTATAATAGATGAGACAAGGTTTTCTTTCACAAAGATGGTAAAAGCTGAGGACTCTGGCGAAAAAGAAAAGTTGCAAAGGCTTCTTTTTATTTGCTTAAGAAAGGGGTTGAGTTTATTTTTCACATCTAGGAAGGTTGAGGAAGAAGAGAATTTTTTTATAAATATTTTTGTAAAGTTGTTCTGCTTAATTATATAGGCCATTTCAACTAAAAAATTAGAATAACATAATCTACAAGCAAAACCCCAATTATATATATTTAATCAGTGCCTTGTGAGATAGGTTTGTTTGGTCTTATCAGGCTTTGTTGATGGGTCAACATCCATTCCCTGTCATTACCTAAAACAATGGCACATTAAGATTCCTTACTCTACTAATAGTAATATGTTTATCTGAGTTCTAATTATAATTAACCAGTAGCCTCCATGGGGTGTGTGTGTATATATATGTGTATGTTTCATTATTTGTGTTTGATTTGATTCACATAGTACTCCTACTTCCGGCATTAGCTATTTTTTTGTTTGTTTCAGTTTGTACCAAACCCTAGTGTCATTTAGGAGAAACCCAATTAAAACTGTCATTAGTTTATACATAAATATAGAAAAAATAAAACAAATTTAGACTAATAATAATAGAAGTTTATCACAACAAAAATAAAGGAATATAAGCTAGCCTTTCGAACGATTTCCTTTGGTCGCTATCCCCACAGGGTGATTAAAAACACATTAATATAAGGTTTTTAGATAATATATATCCTCAACAAGCATTATTGAGGTAAAAATATAAATTTATAGTGCACATATATAATATATATATAGGGAGGGGGAGAGAGAGAGAGAGAGAGAGAGAGAGAGAGAGAGAGAGAGAGAGAGAGAGAGAGAGAGAGAGAAAGAGAGAGAGTTTGTAAATGGACCCATTATCTCTTTTTAATTTAAGAAATTAAGAGATTGATATGTAAATTGATAAATAAAGTTGTGCTCATCTACTACCTTTGTAGGTGAATATGCCTTCTACCAATTATTCCTTTATATGATATATATGCCAATGATTGAATTTAAAAAAGGTGCATGGTTTGGTTCAAATTAACAAGTGTTTACATGGATTAGGTAAATATCTATTTAATCATACTTTTGTTCCCAACAAACCTTACAACACCTTCTCCACATGAAACATCTCCAAACTTTGCCAGATTATTATGTATATTGCATGCACACAGAGAGAGAGAGAGAGAGAGAGAGGGAGGGAGGGAGAGATCTTACATTCCTTCCAACTGCAGTTGTTTATATGTTCTTTTGCTTGTTTAATTATGTATGTGTATAGGGTTTTATATGTTAATTAAATGGATTTAGTCATAATTGCTTGTCACCTAAGCAATCTGGCCTAAATAATTACAATATAGAAATTGAGTCTTAGTTTATAAATATTATTGGCCTCAACAAGACCAACTTGCATTTTATATTATCAAAGCAATTTGAATGCGAGTCAAGTTCGTAAGGATACATGCATATGAATCTGCTTCTTTTTATAGGTAATAGTGTAACTCAAAAATATAAGAAGGGGATGTCATGAAGGGTACGTATTATAGGTGTGTTTAGAATATATATAGATCATGGCGTTGACCTTACACCAATTAATGGCAACAGGATTATGTTGGCCAATGATTAGCAATGGACCCATATTATTAGATAGTAATAATGAAGATCGTGATTAACAAAACTGATCAAATCTAACAAATTAACTAGTTCTTGTTTGCAACATGTGACAAATATTTGGGGTTCAAGATGTGCTACTCAACGGCGAAGCCAGAAAGTTTTGGTGGGTTACCAAATTGTTTTCCTAGCGGAATTGGGCTTCGATATTCCTTGTATACGATGATTGAGTTTAGCTCAAGTAACTTTGCGACTTAGTATTATGGTTCTTCACTTGTTAATGAAAAGTTTTAGGTTCGATTTTTGCCAAAGACGAATTTAACCACATTATTGTAAGTTCATTATGAGGCTGAGCCACCCCTCCCCCGTACTGTATATAATATCGTTTGTTCAAAAAAAAAAAAAAAAAAATCAAGTAACCTTGTATGCGACTCCGTCATGATGATACTTGAAATGGCTTATAATATAGCTCAAATAGTTACGACTCTTTACTTATACAATTGAATTTTTATGTTTGATTCTCTCATCCTTCAATATTTGTTATGTATATTGAAAATTTTGTTAGTTCTTATCCAATATGTAAGTGGATGCATGGTGCAATGGGAAGCACTTGAAAGTCTAAAGTGGTCAGCAAGCGCAGCGGTGGCATATGCATAAGCCAAATTTGCACACCAGAAAAGAGAGAATACGCAAACGGTTTTGTATTTATTGCCCAGGGGCACATAGCCTTTGAATTCTAAAATTATTTGCATCCGTATACATTCACACTGGTCGGAGAGAGATCTTGACCCACCCAATTCACACATTCACATTGTGATATGGCATGATTTTATTTTTCTTTTTCCTTTGAAGAGCAAGATAACTTTCATATCATTTATTCTCAAGAGAACAAAATAAGGCATGTTCTCTCCAATCCAAAACTCAAATTTTGCTCATATATTCTTATGTTTGAGTTAAAAAAATGGTGGGTTTGAGTGTTTTAATGTTCTCATCCCATACAAAAACTAAGTGCATGTTCGTTAACGTTTTCTAAATTAGTTTTTAATTTTGCAGATAAAAAAACGAGTGAAAATAAACTTACAACACATAGAAAAAAAAAATATATATAGGAAACTTCATTCTAATTCTTGGCAAAGATGACTTTTAGACTAAAACCATGAGTAAGATCAAAATCTAATTTTAGTCCCCTGATACATTAATCACCTCATTTATTAATTATATTTTGATGTTTTAATTATTTCTCTTTTTCTTCCTCATTTTAATGTATTCATTATTATTTACATTTAATTCATTATAATATATTTGTAGGCCTATTTGATTGAACGATCTAGGATTTAGAGAGAGAGGGGGGCGGCAATATTGAGGGAGAGAAGAGAGTGATTTAATTGTGAGGTGTGTTTGATTCACCCCATTGTGCCTTTATTTACAACATTTAATAGGTAATCAACTCCTAATAGGGATATAAGATACATTCCCATATCTACTAGGATTTACACAATCACATTCCTACTCTAAATATGACTGCAACACTCCCCCTTGAGTGTGTAAATACTCAACAAACCATCACATCAGATCTTCAGTAGATAAGGTAGAATAGTTGATGAAGTCATCGGCACAACGGATGATCGCGAGTCTCAAATTTAAGTGATGTATGCATTTGTAGTAAAACTCACAAAACCTCGCTATGGTAAAACCCAAGGCATGGGAAAAACCCATAGACTAAGGAGAAAAGTGAGAAGTATGCATAATGTCTAAAACAAATGTCAAACAGGACGAAAGTAATGAACTCAACGGAGTATGATCATCCTAGGATGGGTGCCTCATTAAAACCTCATTAGGTAGCAAAAACCCAGTGGGAAAAATGCTTCTAATCGTAGGAAAAAGAGTACATTAAGATCATGTGAGTATGCTTCTAGATACTCCCCCTGAGTTAGACATAACTTCTAAATAAGAGAACTACAAGCGATTCAACTAAGATAATTTACGTATACCGATTCCTTGGACGAGCTTCTGAAAAGTAGACTTGGGCAATGACTTGGTGAGGTGATCGGCCAGGTTGTCCTAGGAACGAATTTGCTTGACTTCAATGTTTTGATGCTGCTGTTACTGGTGTGAGTACAAGAACTTCGGCGCTATGTGCTTGGTATTGTCTCCCTTGATGTATCCCTTCTTCAACTGCTCAATACATGCTGCATTGTCTTCAAAGATCGTCGTAGGAAGGTCAACGATTGATGTAAGACCACTAGTGCTTCGAATATGTCCCATAACTTCTCTCATCTAGAAGCATTCACACGATGCTTCATGCAGGGCGAGAATCTCAGCATGGTTAGATGAAGTCCCAACTAGCGTTTGCTTGGTAGACCTCTAAGATATAGCGGTGTCTCCAACGGTAAAGACATAACCCGTTTGAGAACGTGCTTTATGTGGGTCAGACAGATATCCAGCATCTACGTAACCAACAAGGCGAGAATCAATCCAAGGACCATAGGGGGCGGCAACACTCGAAGATTCGTGGGTATAGAACAAGCCCAAATCTGTAGTACCCTTGAGGTAGCGGAAAATGTCTTTAACACCATTCCAGTGCCTGTGTGTGGGTGCATTGTTGTATCTTGCCAAAAGATTCACAGCAAAGGAGATATCAGGTCTATGCACTGAACCAAGTACAATAAAGCCCCGATTGCACTTAGGTAAAGAACTTCGGGTTCCAAAATCTCTTCCTCATCCTCATTTGGACGGAAGGGATCTCGTTTAGCATCTAGAGTCCGAACGACTATGGGTGTACTCGAAGGCTTCGCTTTATCCTCATTAAAATGACGCAACACCTTTTGGATGTAGTTCGATTGATGTACTAGGATTCCATCCGAACAATGCTCGATCTCTAGGCCTAGACAATATCGAGTTTTCCCAAGATCCTTCATCTCAAATTTTGATTTCAAGTGTGTAGCAATTTCCTCAAGCTTTGCGGGAGTCCCAATGAGTTTCATATCATTAACATAAACTGCAACGATTGCAAATCCGGAATGTGACTTCTTTATAAACACGCATGGGCATAATTCGTTGTTCACATAACCCTGACTTGTCAAATATTTACTCAGATGGTTATACCACATCCTTCCGGATTGTTTCAATCCATAGAGTGACCTCCTCAACTTAATTGAGAGAGTGTTCCATGGTCTACAACTATTTGAATCAGTCAATGGAAGTCCTTCTGGAACTTTTATGTAAATTTTCGTATCTAGATCCCTATAGAGATACGCGGTTACCACATCCATAAGCTGCATATTCAGTTTTTCAGAAACTACCAAACTGATTAGGTAGTGGAACGTTATAATGTCCATTACAAGGGAATACATCTCCTCGTAATCAATCCCAAGGCGCTGAGAGAAGCCTTGCTCTACGAGGCGTGCTTTGTATCGCACTATTTCATTATTCTCATTACTCTTCCTCACGAAAATCCACTTGTAGCCAACAGGCTTTACGCATGGTGGTGTAGGAACTATAGGTCCAAACACTTTACGTTTCGCGAACGAATCGAGTTCGACCTGGATTGTTTGTTTTTAGTTTGACCAATCAGTTCTACGTCGGCATTCATCGATGGAACGTGGTTCAAAGTCATCGCTAAGCATGATGTTAGTGGCTACTGAGTATGCAAATGCATCATTGACGATCATCTTATTCCTATTCCAAACCTCATCCAATTCTTTGTAGTGGACCGAAATCTTGCGATTCTCGAGAGGCCGACATGTTTCGTTTAAAGCATCACTGTAATCTAGAATAACCTCATGCGTTGGAATAGATGAGTGAGAGATGGTTGGATTCAAACTAGGGTAACTAGTTGGTGCCATTTTCTTTTTCCGCATGGAAGGTGGGGCTTCCCGACCTTCGGGGACGGTTCGGCCTTCCCAAGCAGGTTGTTGATGTACGTGGGGTACATCTATCCTTGCAGGTGTGTTTGTAGCAGGTATATGTGATCTTGTTACCTTTGCTAGATCATTAAAAGCATCCGACATGCTTTGAGCAATGCTTTGAAAATCTATAATTCGACGCACCTCAGTTTCAGATTGGGCAGTGTGGGGATCTAAATGAGACATAGTGGGAGCATACCATGACAATTCGCGGCGTTCTACGGGAAACGTTATCATGCTTATGTCCCCCTAACGACGGGAAGACTGTTTCATCAAAGTGAAAATCTGCAAAACGTGTGGTAAAGAGATCTCCTGTCAAGGGTTCTAAGTAGCGAACAATTGATGGCAAATCATAACCAACATAGATTTCCATTTTTCTCTAAAGACCCATTTTGGTACGTAGTGGCGGCATTATTGGCACATAAATGACGCACCCAAACACCCGTAAATGCAAAATATCAGGCTCGTATCTAGTGAACAACTGTAATGGTGAATGTGGTTGAGTAGTGGTGGGCCTCTGGCGGACCAACATAGTTGCGTGCAATATTGCATAGCCCCAGGCAGATACCGGTAGTTTGGTTCTCATAACCAAATTTCAAGCGATCAATTGAAGGTGCTTTACGAAAGCTTCTGCTAGGCTGTTTTGGGTGTGAACATGGGGTACAGGATGTTCTACATCAATCCCTACTGACATGCAATAATCGTCAAAAGTTTGTGACGTAAACTCTCTAGCGTTATCCAGTCGAATCAACTTAACCGAATAAACAGGGTGGTGAGCCCTTAGCTTAATGATTTGAGCTAGGAGTTTAGCAAACACGGTGTTGTGTGTGGACAACAAGAAAACATGTGACCAACTTGTCGATGCATTAACCAACACTATAAAGTATTGAAATGGTTCGCAGGTTGGTTAGATAGGTCCACAAATGTCCCCTTGAATCCTCTAAAGAAATTTAGGGGGGTCGTGAATAATCTTTGTATGGGAGGGTTGAGTAATCAACTTCCCTAAAGAACACGCTTTGCATGGCAGGAGTCCAGCATAGGGATGTAACTTATGCCCGTGTGAAGATTTGAGGATACGACGCATCATGTCACGTCCATGATGTCCCAAACGGTCATGCCAAAGCAACAAAGTGTCATAGAACTCAAGCATAGGGCCGGCCACTCTGTGGGTTTCTATGCCGTGAATGGTTATGATGTACAACCTACTCAGCAGATGTTCCAACTTCTTGTGAATATGTTTTTGGCCATATTCGTATGAAGTGATACAAAGAAATTCAGAACCATTATCTTTAGTAGTTTCAAGATGATATTGATTATCTCGAATATCTCTAAAACTCAGCAACGTTCTTTCGAAACGTGGAGAATAGAGTGCCACCTTAATGGTCAAAATTGTACCATTAGACGACATGATACATGCCTTTCCGTATCCTTCAATCAGGTTGGATGAGCCTGAGAAAGTTGTCAAGGGAGCTTTCTTGGGTATTAAGTTAGTAAAATAATATCGTTCACGCAAGATGGTGTACGTGGTTGCACTATCTGCCAGACAACTAACTTTCCCACTAGACATACCTAGATATGAATTGATTGAATTGGTCACATGTATAAATATAAGTCCATTCATTTAATTAAGCAATTTGAGAAGATAATATCCATTCAAATAACAATCCATAATTGAAAACAAACCAAAACCAAACAAATTATTCCAAATACTTAGAAAAATTGTTCAAAATTAAACCATAAACCTAGAAAATAGAGGGGGGGTAAGGCCGGCCACTCCTAGTGGGTTCGGCCACTACGGGTAAACACCCTTAAAACATGTCTAATTTATTCATCCATAGGCATTGACCTCTCCTGAAAATTTGATATCTCTATTGATGTAGTTGCATCTTCTGGATGATCTACATGTGCAAAGTTAGACTCACAACGGGAATGATACTTGGCAATAGCTTCAGGGGAAGCTCAACATATGTGTAACCTATGATCCCTTGATCCACAGTGATAGCACATGTCTAGTTCAGTAGAAGTGAGCTAAACGGGTGCTTTGCCCTTGTTTCTGAAGTTTGGGGCCTTAGGGACGAGTGGTGGATGCTGCTGGGTCACATTTTTTCCCTTAGGTATGGCACTTTGTTAACCTTAGGCCCATGGTGGGACTTACCGCCCATTGTCATGGCTACGACGATTCTTGCGTCATTTATGGCTGCTCGAATTAATCGCATGCGCTTCAGGTGCGGCGTTCGAGCCAGTGGGTTGTGATTGATGATTCTTCATCAAAATCTGGTTCTGTTTTTTAGCGAGAACTAAAACAGAGATCAAATATAAAAACTTGGTGAATTTCTGTGCCTTATATTATTGCTACATGACAATATTAGTGGCATGGAAGGTTGAATAGGTTTTCTCCATGAGATCTGATTCGGTTAGTTCCACTTTGCAGAATTTCAACAATGAATGGATTCTACAAACTTTAGAGTTGTATTCATTTATGGACTTAAAGTCTTGGAAGTGAAGATGTTGCCAGTCATGTCTTGCTTCGGGCAAGTATATGTCTTTCTGGCGATCGAAATGGTTAGCCAGAGTAAGTCAGAGGGTGCGTGGGTCCTCTTTAGCGAGATACTCAGTCTGCAGTGCATCATGGATGTGTCTTCGAATGAAGATCATTGCAATAGCCTTCTAAACTTCGTCAACAGGTTTGTCGGCGAAAGGTGTCTCGATGATGGCTCTAATGCCTTTTGCAGTTAGATGGAACTTCACGTCTTGAACCTACTTCAGATAGTTTCTTCTAGAGACTTCTAGAGTGGAGAAATCGAGCTTGTTCAAGTTCAACATGTCCCTAAAATAGATGGAAAAATGTGAGTAGTCATATGGTAAACCATAGACATATATCGTAGAACATATAGGTTCTATAGACATGTATTGGTTTAATTTTTGCATGAAAACTACACGTTTCATGTGGTATGTTTTGAATGAAAACTTCATGTTTCAAAGGCACTAAATTTGAAACTACAGGTTCAATTTAGTTTGATGAACAATTAGTTCATAATGAGAGGTTTCTGCAAGAAACACAGAATGCAATATACTAATTTAAATATAGTGGATTTGAGGTTCTTCGGGAACTCAAGTGTGAGAGCTTCGTTACTACAAAAGTATGTGACAATTCAAAGTATAAAAATAAATTATTGAATCGTTAATGTCCAAAAGTGATATTCAGGTCTATAATTTTGGATTCATTATCAGATTAATGGACTACAGGTCACTTTTAATTAATTAAATAAATCGGGCCATAAGAATCGATTGTAGAAGCTAAATAATATTAAAATAATATTATTGGATCGAAAATATAGCACCAAAAATATTTAGGCTGGGTGCCGTGAGTAGATAAGACCCTAAGGCCTTAGGGGTGGACTGCAGGCCACATGCTTGGGTGAGGGGGAAAAAAAAAATCCAAGCTGCAGGTTTGGGCTTCAAGGGGGTGCGGGTCAAGGCCCAGCGACAGCTGGCCTGTAAGGTGAAGCACGGAAGGAAAAAGCCCAGCCCCCATGGGCTAGCATATGGGTACGTATAGGAGCCCAGCCGTATAGGCTGGATTCCTATGTTGCGAGCTGCAAGAAAAACTAAGCCTAATCAAGTAGGCTAGCACCGGAGGGAGTAAGTCTGTGGGCTTGGGTGTGTGCGGGACAAGAACCCAGCAAGTAAAGCTTGCTGTGGTTTTGGTCTGGATCTAGGAAGTTTGCGAGCTTCCTTAGAGGTAGAACTAGGGCTTCAGGCCTATCCCAGTCAATCAGGATGAAGGCCTGAGGGTTCAAATAGGTGCAGCAAAGCCCAGAGGGTTGCTGCCGATGTTGTGCTGCAGGGGTGGTGTAACATCCCGTCCCGAAACTAACGAAACGTACATTTGAAATTACAATTTTACCCCTAATCTATTCGTTTACGCTTAGTGTTGTGTTGTGTGGGTTGTGGGACCACACACACTCATGCATTTTCTTTTTCTTTCCGGGATTCCCTCCCTCATTCCCTCACTCTGTCTTTCTCTGTCTTTCTCTCTCTCTCTCTCTCTCCCCGAGTTCCTCTCTTCTTCTTCTTCCTTCTGCAAACCTACGGACTACACACAAAACCTACTCAAACCTGCACCAATTAAGAAACCAAGACCACCCTCGTGCTCGTGAGGCTGAGAGAAGTCCAGTGGTGCCATTTTCAGGTAGGAACTCCGACGTTTTCACGTCGATTTCACGAGCTCAGTTTTGGTTACTGTTCATGCAAATTAAATTTACTTAGTTTTTGGTTATTTGAAGCTTGTAGACGTGTTAGTGAGGTCCCAAGGAGCTTGGGAGTGTATCGTTGGACAAATTTGGACGTCGGGATCGTCCTGTACGAAGTTGGCCGATTCTTGAAGTTGAAGACAGGTATGATCTAGTAGTTTTTAGGCCTTAAAACTAGTCTAACGTTATTCTACTAGTCCTAAGCTTCATTTTGGTTCAAAAATCATGGAAATTGGTTGAGAAACGAGTGAGAAAACAAAGTTTGAAAAATTCCCAGTTTTCCGGCGCCGGAGAAGAAAGGGGAATATTCCGTTAAGTCTAACGGAATATTCCTAACGGCAGTGACGGAATCTGGTTAGATTTAACGGAATATTCCGTTAGTTGACGGAATATTCCTGACGGCGTCAGCTGACGCCGTCAGTGTGCAGTGCACGTGGCCGCGCGTGGGGGGCGCGTAGGTCCGTGCCTGTTCAGGCGCGTGGGGGCGCGTGCGTGGTCGAAAAATTATTTTAAAAATATGGGTGTGATCCTGAGGTTGTGTAGGTCACGTTGGTATATTCAATTGTCCAATTTGAGCAATGTATGAGAAGTTATTACGAGAAGTTGCTTAGGTGCTTTTAAATTAACGTTTTCGTAACTTTGTCGCGTATAGGTGATTCGTTTTCCGAGGACGAGCGTACACACTCGAGGCAGGGGGGCTACGACCCTTCTAATTATCAGTGAGTGGGCTTTTGTTTTCCGTATATACCTATATACATCTAAATTCCCAGAAATAGAATAGAAAAGGTTATTTGTTTTATGTCATGCATTGTATGAATGTTGTTTACGCATCATCGCATGTATTAGTAGTGGCATATATACATATATATAAATGTGTATTTGGTGCTGTGGACGCACAGGTAAGTGCCAGGTAAGCGGTATTCATGTGGTTATGCATTCCTGTTTATTATGCAATAGTAGTTTGAAATGCTTAGAGAGCTCATAATCTGCACCCCCGGTGTTAGTGCTCCCGCCCAGAGAGGGGCAGAGTCCTTCACGTGTATGTTCACCAGCACCACACGCTCGCCTTGGATCCAAGTTAGGTGCAAGCCTTGTCGTGCAGACCACATTAGGTGGTTCCGACTCGTAGGTGACCCGCGATTATTCGCATAGTCTTCACGTGATCGTAGCACTAGAGCGTATATATTACACCCAGTCCTGTCGTACAGACCACGTTAGGTGGCTTCGACTTGTGTGCAGATTCAGATATTGAGTTGAGATTGGAGCTTTATATGCAGCGGTACATGTCACGTTAGGTGACTCCCGGCTGCCAGATTATATGTTATTGATGTGAATTATGCTTGAGCATTTACATTTGATTATGAGTTTTTGTTGTGGCATATTCTCGAGCATGAATGGCATATTGTGAGCATGAATGGCATATTGTGGAGCATGATTGACATACCTATACATACGTATATATGTTCATTTTCTGGGAAGTATACAGGTTTTACGGCGAGGGGTTATAATGTATTTTGCTAAAGAGTTTTCAAAGAGCTTTGTTTTTGCCCACTCACGCTTTTGTTTTTGCGCCCCTCCAGGTTCTAGTGGTCTAGAAGGTTCGGTGGTTTTTCCCAGAGGGCGTCCCGGCATTTCTGACAGACACTCACCATTGTAGGGTCACCTTCGGGTGTAAATATGTCGTATCTTTTCCTTTTGGACTGTTGTAGACTTGCTCTGAATTGTGTCTCACATACACTAGTACTTTGTATGCTAGTTAGTTTTTAATTATTCGTACTTTTATATTACTATCTTCATAGCTTCCGCACGCGCACATGGCTACGTCACCTTCGTGTGATGGCCAGCACGCCTTGATCTCGGTCGGGGTGTGTCAGGTGGTGCCATACCATGTCCAATTTCCCTTAGGGTTTAGGAAACCCAAATTTGCTTCTAATTTATTTTATATAATTTGACTCACATATTCCACATAACAATTTAATTGTGCGAAGCATGAAACAAATATATATATTGACAAATATATGAACATATACAATATATATATCGAAAGGAAACTATAAACATAGAGGGGTTCATGCATCATGGGGAATGTTCTCATGCTTCGTGGACGTTTCAAATATCTTCTTTGATTTTAAGCATACCTGATTAGCAGAAAATGAATAAGCCTTTGAATTTGGTGGATGATAGCATCCTCCTATGATGTGTCAATTCTCCATCTTTTGGCAAGAGCGTGCTGATAACGTGTTGTAGGCCTATTTGATTGAACGATCTAGGGTTTCAAGAGAGAGGGGGCCGACAATATTGAGGGAGAAGAGAGAGTGATTTAATTGTGAGGTGTGTTTGATTCACCCCATTGTACCTTTATTTATAGTAGTAGGAGAGGTAAAAACCTTTCTCTTTAGGATTACAACATTTAATAGGTAAACAATTCCTAATAGGAATATAAGATAAATTCCCATATCTACTAGGGTTTACATAATCACATTCCTATTCTAAATATGACTGCAACAGGTTGTAAACATTTAGATAAACTAATTTTTGTTATCCAATATATTTCTATATACTTTGTTTGTTTCATTTAGGTACATTAATTCATTTAATATATTTTAGAATATCACACATTTAGATACATTAATTCGATATAATACATTTCAGTGCATACATTTCAATACATACATTTTGGTACTCACATTTAAGTACATTAATTAAGGATGATACATTTCAGTACAAATATTTCAGAACTAACATTTAAGTACATTATTGAGTCTTTCAAGTTTGAAGAATGTTAAATAAAATTAATAAATTAAAAAACATTTTTTGGTCAAAAAATATATTAAAATGTGTACAATAACAAATTAAAATATTTTAATGGGAGATATTGAATAAAATACACATAATTAATTTGAATTAAGCACACATCAAAAGATTATAATCAATAAGTAATTTAACACTAGGTTTTTATTAAATTTCAACTTTTTCAAGGATTAAAGTTAAAAAGCCCCTAAAAAATATTTAGCTCAACTTCTGCAAAACATCACATTCGTGTGTCCTTTGTTTTTCAAGAAAAAATATTGGCGTTTGATGCCTAGAGTAGATTGCACTAGATCTCAAAGTGCTAAGCATCTGCCTTCCCTATAGATCGTGGGCCTTTTGGTCCACACACATATTAAGGAGTCTTTCGGGCACCTTAGGCCATCTCCAATCAAAGGGGCTATGTTTTGCCTCTGTCCATATTAAGGCCCTGTAAGAAATTATTTTTTAATGAACACTATATTAAAATAAGATTTTTGGACATATTTTAAGTGCCACTTGTCGCTAAATGAATAAGCCTTCGGATTTCTTATCTTTATATAATCTCAATAATTTTTTGAATAGGATTTCAAGTGACACGTGTAACTAAAGTGAGTAACTCTCCGTATTTCTATAAGGCTTGTGAAGAGCTTCATTTTCTTTCTTTTTTTTAAATTTTCATTTAAAAAAAAAGGAAAAAAAAAAAATCCAACGGCCACATGAAATCAAGTAGCCATTGCTAGTTGATGTCTTGTTACTGTTGTTGTGCTAGCTGGGCCCAACTGAATGGGCTAACCATGCTTTCCTAGCCCGCTGGCCATATGACTAGATTTTGCCCTGGTGGGTCTCAAAATTGTTTGGCCCAAACCTTTGTTAGAGATGAATTTGGACAAGGATTGTTTGCCCTCCCATTTCCGGTGCCCTCCTGTTTGTATGGTCACGGTTAAGCCACGTCAACATTTTATATTACTATTCATTTTTATCTTATTATCTCTATAAAAAACAATATAAAATGTTGACGTGACTTAACCGTGATCACACAAAACAGGAGGGCATGAGAGGACACCGGAAGTGAGAGGGCAGACAATCTTTATCCGATGAATTTTGTGTCAAAAAAGACTATACTTTGGCTTATAGCCCCATAACCTGCCAGTTGGAAATGGCCTTACTTTTTGGCCACAGCCACTCTTTATTTTACTAAAAAAATATTTTGCTAATGTTAAGAATTGAAACATTTTACTCAAAGTTATTTATTATCATTTGAACCAAAAGACTTAAAAACAATCAATTAAATTATATAAAATAGATATGGACTAGCCCGTGAACATGCCCGAGACCTAATAAAGTCTTATCCTACCATCAGGCTGGGCAGCCCTAGACCTTAAAAAGAAGGAGAAATTTTTAGGTGTACCCTCATTCATAATAGTGTACCCTCACTTTTACACTCTCACTCATAATGGTGTACCCTCACTTTTTGTACCCTCAATAAATAAATAAAATCAAACCATTATGAGTGAGGGTACACCAAAATTTTTTGATGTACCCGGTACACCTAAAAATTTCTCAAAAAGAAGGTCGAACTCTGGCCGACCTGTTGGTCTTCGGTCCTTTTACAGACGTAGTACATGCGCTTTAAGACATGAACTTATGTGACAAATTGATAAAGTTTTTATTTTGTAGCACACTACTTACAGTAGTACTAGTAGTAGTCCATATGGTATTTGTGCAATTTTCCCAAATATTTCATCGTTGAAATTAAATTGGGCTTGTTAGATTAGTGTTGTCTCTTTATTTAATTAGTTTCCACAGTCCGCACTATTTCTGAATCCAAAGCTGCTGCTGCTTGCAACTGTTCGTTGCAAATGCGTCTCCTGGTGGCTCCTGACGGTCCTTACGTTCTCAGCTCCTTCTGCAACAGCCTCAGCACGCGATCACAGCTACGATGTAGCAGATCATGTCCCCTTCCTTGGCCCCTTGAACAACCCCAGTTACCATCATGTTCTTCACTCCCAATACCAAATTGTTTCATTTTTTTGTCTCTTCTGTAAATTTTGTGAGAGGAAAAGACCAACAATTTTAAGCTCCTTCTTCGTATGGTCTTCACTCTTCCGTACGATCAACAGTTTAGTTTTTCTTACCAATTTTTGGAACGAGTGATTTTGAAGATGGAGTAAGAAACCCATTTGAATGGTGCTCAATGAACTGATTTTTGTAGCATTTTCGGTATTGTTTTTAGGACATTAACAGGTTTAGTTGACAGCACTAGGACTAACATTGAAGGGGTACTGAACTTAAGGTGATTTTTAGGAAACAGATGAGACACATTTCTTGTATATGTAGGCTGTCACTGCAAGAATTTTGGCTAGAGGAGACCATTTTCACTGGTGTCTATTATAAAGAGTGAGCACTGACATTGGTGGCAAACCTCAATTGCCACCATGCAGCCACCAAATTGGAGTACGTGTCCTATGTAGAAGTTTCTATTGTAACAATAGCTACCCTTGATACATTGGTGCAATCTGAAAACAATGCCACCAATATCATCGATGCCATTTGAAAACAGTGCCACCATAAATCATTGGTGTCAAAGTTAAATTGTGTTTTTAAAAAAAGGATGCCACGTATGGTACGGTCACCCAAATTAAAATTTCATGTTTCTTTTTTTTTTTTTTTTTTTTTTTTTTTGTGAGAAAACAAATTGTAATATCATTGATATATGAATACAACTACAAATTTGCATAACTGATCTCTTATACAATTTTGCACAAATGTTGATAGCGATGACTGTTAACAAATAGATCGAAAATTTAGAATCAATGAAGGGCTAAATGACAAAAGCTTCCCTTACTAAAATCACAATTCTGTTACAAGATTAAGCTACTTTAGACTTACATTTGCTCCTTACACAAAGATAACAGCTTCCTATATGCACATCACCATTTTAACTGATACAAAGTGCTCGTTTTGTGAAACCTTGTAATATCTTTGCTCCAAGCTATTAGTGATCTGTGGGGGAGAAAATGGAAACACATGAGTTGTAATATAGAAATAACTAGCAAGAGAGCCTGCGCGATGCTGTGAGTTTTAAAACCGTATAAAACATGTGAAACTCTATTTATATACATGTAGAAATATAAAATCTATTCATACTCGTCACTTGAGATTAAGAAAGTTTTACAAAGTTTGATATTAAGGAGGCAAAATAAGGAGTAAAGAAACTCCTTAATCTCAACAACTACAGTTTGACAATTAAAAGTTTTAGCAACAGAGTATGCATGCTTGACCCAACATTTCACCATCTAACCAATAAAAGGAATCAAAATATCAGTCAATTATATACATGAGGTTTTATTCTATTTATGAAGTAGATGACACAAATATCCACTTTGGTTGGATCAATGATTCGAACATCCATTAAATCTTCATAGTTTCCACTATCAACCAAATTCGCAGTCACTTAAAAGTTATAAATTCTTTATAAAGTATAATGGCTTACCGTAACTTCTGTGTCTTGAAAACTTTATTTAGTGTGTAGATTTGCATGACTAATAACTTGAACAAAAACATTTGATTATCAGTAATAGTGACAAATATAAGGAAGGGAAAAACAAATGATGGAAGATAGAATTTTGGATAGTAGAAGATTAGCAAATGTGATTAACATCTGAAAAGAAAAAAAAAATTAAAAGCAATTGAGAGCGAGATTGAGATAGAAAGACACATATGTTACACTTTTATCGTATGAAATACAACTTCATATGTATACTCTTAACTGGAAGATTGAAAACCATGCTATAACCAAAACGAAAGAGAACAGTAATGTCACACACTAGTAGCAAAAACTACTTGTGCGACAAAGCATATTTTGTCGCGCAGTGACACCTTGCGCAACGATGAACAAATCTTCATCGCACAACGTTGCGCGACGGAGAGCTTCATTACACAAAGCATGTCATCGCGCAAATCCAATAAGAAAAACGAGGATTTTTTTTTGGAGGAAAATAAACGTGTGACAAAGTTTTTCCCGCTGAAGCTTTGTGCGACAAAGTCTTCATCGCGCAAAGCTTATTCAGTTTCTAGGGTAGAACATTCAACGCTTGGGAAACTGAGGAACACTTGCGTGACAAAGGCTGTGTTGCGCAAGTTATAGTCAATTTTCAGTCAGAGCATTCAGTGCATGTGAATCAACAGGAATCTGCACTGTATTTTGTGAGGGTCTTTGCGTGACAAAGCCTTTGTCACGCAAATACCCTAGCCTTCCTATAAATATGCGCTTCTGCTCTCCTTACTCTCCACAATTCTATCCTCCTTATTCTTCACAAGTCTGTTTATGCTGAGATGAAGGATAAAAACAAGAATCAGAGCAGGACCGACATCGACCCGAATGATTTGAGGTAGCATTTTCAGTTCGCGCATGTGATTGCTATAGCTATGGGAAACAATTATCCTTTTGCTGAGTGGCATTCTTAGAAAGATGTGCCTAAGAATGCTAAGAAGGCGGTGATGGATGAATTATTAGTAAGTATACTGTTGATGGATCAATAATTAATTTCGTAAATTTTTTTGTTATATGTTAGAATTAATTAGTTGCATATATGTGTAATAGTGTAAGTAAACTCTTGATGATGATACGAATTAACAATTGATGAAGTTGATGGAGGATGCGTTGGAGGGAGTTTACAATAGCTGGCGTTATCAAGTCTAGTGGAATGGTCTGACGATGAAATTTTAGCTTAGGTGAATCAGTTGGATTTTGCTTTGTTGGGCAAGTCCGTAAATAGGACAAGACCAGACACACATCTAAACTGGACACACAAGACGAGGTTGTTCGAGCTCCCGTACTGGTCCAAATTAAAATTGAGACACAACATAGATGTAATGCATGTTGAGAAAAATGTGTTTGATACACTGGTTGGAACTATACTGGACATCGAGAGAAAAACAAAGGACATAATAAAAGCTTAGATCGATCTGGAAAAAATGGGCATTAGGTCAAGTTTATGGATGACGAGGGACAGAGGCATAGCCAAAAAGAAGCTTGCATCGTTTTTGGTGAAATCGAAAAAGAGGAAAGAGTTTTTGCAGTTTCTATCTTCTGTAAAGTTTCCAGATGGGTATGCTTCAAACATCGGCCATTGCGCAAACGTGGATGGAGGCAAATTTTCCGGCCTCAAGAGTCATGATTGTCATGTCATACTTCAATGCCTTTTCTTAGTGGTAATTTAATACCTCTTGCCCGAAAACGTGGTGAAGCCGATTAAGTTGTTGGCGAGATATTTTTCTCAATTAACTACAAAAACTTTGCAGAAGTCCTATGTTAAACAGTTGTGCGATGATATTATTGAAGTGCTATGCAAGTTTGAACAAATATTTCCTCCAGCTTTCTTCACAAACATGATCCACGTAATGATTCACTTGCTGGATAAGGCACTTCTAGCCGGACCCATCAACTATCGATGGATGTATCCAATTGAAAAGTATATAATCACCATAAATACTTTAGTTTGTGATGTATGTACAATTAGACTAATTTTATACGATAATTTGTTTATTGATGCAGACTACTGGGCGAATTAAAAAAGAGTGTACGGAACAGGGCAAAGCCCGAATGATTAATCGTGGAGGCAGGGGTCGGCTTTGAGTCGCTTACATTTTGTACAATGTACCTACAAGACGTTGAGATGACATTTAATCGACAGCAACGCAATAATGACGATGGTGTGAGAAGTGAATTTTTTTTTTTGTTTTTGCGTAGATTGCATGACCATTTGGCGAACCAATCAGATGGGAGGTATTTGACAAAAAGAACATGGAGGTAGCACATTAGTTTGTACTTAACAATTGTGACGAGACAATTGCGTACCTAAATGAGCATGAAGAGTTGATGAAGCGGGAACATCCTTCACATTTATATGCCAAAAAGCAACGTGAATTATTTCCTTGATGGTTTCGTGAAAATGTATGTTCGCGTTTAGGTTTTTTTCATAATTGTAAATATTAAACTAACATGACATCTTTTTCTCTTTTATTTAGGTGAAGAAATTGAAGGAAATTAATTCGCCCGCTTATAGTGAAGAATTGTACAACTTGGCTATTGGGGCCCTAAGCGCAGAATTGTACTCCATTTGTCATGTAAATGGCATCAAGTTTTTGGTAGCTGATCGTGATGACAGGCTTTGTACGCAAAATAGTGGGGTACATGTACTAGATGTGGGCGACATTGTAGAAATTGATTTATATGGAAAACTGACAAGTGTTGTGCAATTGCTTTACAAAGACCGGTGTCAAGTTATCCTCTTTAAGTGTTGCTAGTTTGATACAAACCCATGTCGGGTTGGAGGTGTTAAGCGAGAATATAGTTTTTTATCGGTCAACACTAACAGATGTTGGTATAACGACGACCTTTACATTTTGGCAATGATGGCTAAACAAATTTTCTATATAGATGACCTTAAGGCTGGGAGGGGATGGAAAGTAGTTTAGAAGATTGAGCACATAGGGGTGTATAATAATGCAGACCGAGATCTTGCTGCCGATGACAATTACGGTGACATTGTTGACCAACAATTGGAGACTTCAACGACACTTAGTGTAGATACACTGCGGGATATGACGATCGATTCCATTATGATTGACCTTGGGGATCTACTGCTATACAATGCACCCGTGCGCGCGAATGACGATGTTGATGTGCCTACAGACGAGGAGGAATGGAAGTCTGAATCTAACGATAGTGATGATCTTTATTCTAGTTCAGACGAGGATTAATGAAAAATTGTGATTTATATTAATTAAATGTATTGAATGGTATTTAAAAATGTTGTATACAAACAAAAAGTGTCCTTTAAAATTTGTAACAAAATTAAATTAAAAAAATATTATTTATTTATTTAAACCAAAAAATAAATTAAATTTACAATTATGCACAATAATGTTTTATAAATATTTGTTGCGCAAATATTAAAAAATTCATTTAAAAAAAAAATTGGTTGCGCGACGAAGGTTTAAACGTGTAAAAATTTGATCTTTTTCCCAAAATTGGGCGCGTTTGTATTTCAGCGCCTTCAATTCATTTCACTCTTTCTGTCTATCTCAGACTCAAGCTCATCTCTCTCTTGTTTGTAATTCGATCTCCTCTCAAACCCAAGCTTTTCTCTCTCGCTCTCTCTCTCTCTCTCTCTCTCTCTCTCTCTCTCTCTCTCTCTCTCTCTCCATTCAGTCAACCTTCTCACTCTATCTCTCTATCTTAGACTCAATCTAGTGTCTCCCTCTCTCCCTCTCTCGTACCCCCTCAGTTTCTCTATCTCTCTGTCACTCTCTGTCTCGAAACCATAGCATTCCGACACCACACCGCACGCAACTTTACTAGGTAAGGACCCAGTCTCCCTTAATTCAATTATTTATAAGTGCAATTTTCTAAATTTTGATCTTCAATTGTTTTAGTTACAACATTTAGGGATTTAGGGTTGGAATTAGGAATCTTGGGTTAGGGATTTAGGGTTGGAATTGGGAATCTTGGGTTAGGGATTTAGGGTTGGAATTGGGAATCTTAGTTGCTCACAGTGTAGGGTTTTTGAATTAGGGTTCGAATTACAGATTTACAAGTTGGGGAATTAGTTTTTTATTTAGGGTTTTAATTATGAGAAATTAGTAGGGAAGGGAATTTAGATGTCCAATCATCATTGATATAGCCTTGTGTTGGATTGGTGAATGGTCTGAATTGTTGTTTTATTTTATAACAAGCTAACAACTAATGCTGCTCTTTTTCTGTGGGATTGATGAATGTTGGATTGCTGAATCGTACTATATATAGCCCTGTGTTGTCATTGTCCTGTGAAAAGGAAACCTATCTATGAGCATTTTGTAATGTGATTCAACAGCAAGGAAAATGAAAATGAATTTGGTTGTGTTCAATTCCCCAATTTAGTTGATAGGACTCTAGGGAATTTCCTAACGGTTCAAACTGATCTTACCATTCATTGTATATATACTAGTAATGTTTTCATGAAACGTTCAATCCTGTGTAAAACTAGAAACGAGGCAGCTTTGAATTGTTTAGCTAAGAAGGGAAAAGAAAGTAGTTTAGTTCATAGACGATAACCTCTACAATACCTCTTTAGATGTAAGTATTGCTTAACATATACATACATACATATATATATGTGTGTGTGTGTGTGTGTGTGTGTGTGTGTGTGTGTGTGTGTGTAAGTATTGCTTAACATATACATACATACATACATATATATATATACATACATATATATATATATATACATACATATATATATATATATACATACATATATATATATATATGCGTGTGTGTGTGTGTGTATAAGTTTTGCTTAACATATACATATACAAAATAAAAAATCAGTTGCATGATCAATGATATTATACTAATCTTATAGTGATATTGCACATTGTAGAAAAACATGAATGATACGCTGAGAAAAGGAGTAGTGCTAAAGTATGATCAGGACATTCCCAATTGCATTATTTTAGGTGGTCTAAAAGGAAAAGGCTAGGTTCAATTGTTTAAGGATGTCCTGTTTCATTTGCTGAACAAAGCTCTCACTCACTTTGTCACAATGTCACTGTCTGTTTGTCCTTTTTCCAGTCATATTTAGCAAGGAGCTGTCCAAACATTAGTAGTGGGATATGACCATGATTAACTTAGGATAATAAAAAGGTATTCAAAAAGCATCGCCTGCATGCATAGATTCCAAAATTAAAGCCGCCTAATCCTTGCTACACCAAAAGTATGAAACCTACATTACAAAAGAAAAAATTGAAATGAATTACATCTATATAAGTTCATGTCCTCATACTATTTCCATTTATTTTATTCAAATTCGCACCAATGTATTGAGTGATTTGAATGGTTTTGGATGATGACATAGGTCATTGGTTGATGTATTACATGTGTCATAAGCTAGTGAGTTGGGTAGTTATAAGGATTGCTTAGTCATTAAGCTTTGTATCTAATATAAATGGTGGTGAGAATATTCTTCATCGCATCTATAAGTGATCTTCTTCGGTGCATAAAAATGTTGTATGCCCAAAAGTGTTTGAAGATTATTGATTTGATAATATGTTGGCTTTAACTTTGTAATGGCATGCATTTGAAGATTATTGTAGATGGGTAAATTTGTTTGTTTGTTTTCATGAAAAAACATGTTCCTTGCAATACTAAATTTTATTCCTATCTCATGTTTTCATTCACCATATATATGTGAAATGAAATGCATATAATAAGATGATATCTAAATAGATTCATGATTGTTTTTGTAGATGTTGAACTTAATATCAAACCGGTGGGCAGCTAGTAGGGGCAGTCAGACACCTTCTTAAGGAGGTAGCTGCCACCTCCACACCTGATATGGCCAAGATGGGTGTCCCTCCGGTCGCGCCTTTGGGGCCAACGGTGTGTACGGCTGTTGAGTCATCGACTTTTTCGGTGACGCATCTTGTCCTGAGCGCCCGATGGACTCATCGACCCCTGACTTCTAAGGAGGCTCAGCCATCTAGTGAAGCTTCCTCTATCCATGGAGAGGGGTCCCAAACAGGTAAGCTTGCTCCCTCCCTCCCTCCTGCCTTCTCCTCCTTTTTTGGTGTATATTAGTGTAGAATCTCACTTATATGCAAACACATTTAACCAAAAAAAAATAGGGAACATATAATTATGGAGATGCTCATTTAAAATCATTTTATATCCTTGACTGTATACGCCAGTTAAAGTAGTTCAAGCACAATAATCGTTTTGATCTTGTTTTCAAAGAGCATCATAATTAAATACTATTCATGATTTTTGAAGAAACTTGTATGATTCATAAGAGCTAAGGAGACCTCGCTAAAAAACCAAATGTGATATAAAATGAAGCATATATTAGCTGCTGTAAGTATAATTTTGTTCACTGAAACATTAAGCACAAATCTCTCATTTATTGTAGAATATGTTTATACAAAATGCCTCTTGATTAGCAGTGGCCTTATGCACAAAAATTATAAAAATATATATGTAAGGAGCATATTATCATGTACATGTTAGAGAATGACTTAGCAACTAGAGGCATAAAGTGAAAATTAATGTGCATTATTAGTTGCAGATAATCAAACTTCCACTTAAAAGATGGATATTCAAAATCCCACCATTTCCCTTGAAGTATAGAATGTGAACTGATCTTGTGTAGTTAAAATGTGAACCATAATATAATTAAGGAATCTTATCCTCTCTAATAATTGAGTAGCAAAGTAAAAAATATTTGATGCAAATCGAATTGATCTTTTAATTTATGCAGAGAATAACATGCATGCTAGCTAGTTATTTTGAATTGTGATTTTGACCTATATTAATGATTGTAAAGTAGCACTGAGAAGTCATATCAACAAGTTGCAAATTTTGTTTTAACGTCCCCAATTGGTATAAACTGTTTGAATTGTTGGGTGGATGTGTTGCTTTTGTTGTTATATTAGGTGCAAGTTTTAGGGAATGTTATAGTTTTAGGGGAGGTTCTGCAGAATTTTCGGTAGAAAATAGAATTCGTCTAATGTTTACTTTGTTTACTTGGTAGGTCAAAAAAAAAAAAAAAAGAAAAAACCAAGGCCCCTTAGAGACTACGAAAGACTGCACAAACCACTCGCACCACGACCCAGAAGATCACCATTAGTGGGATCCTTAACATCGTGCAGCTACAACAAGGGAGCAGCATAGTACGTTGCCCACCAACGTTGGCTGCTTTATCAGGAACCATTGACCCCTTAGGTGGGAGTCATAGAGACATGTGCCATAAGAAACCAAGGACGCCATGCTCTATGAATTATGGGCAAGTATTTTCAACCTCAAATACTAAATTTTTTATTAAAGTATACAAGGGTTATAAATTTTAACTACTATTTATTTGTTGAGTTTTGCAACATCACTATGAGCTCTCTAACCTCGATTCCAACCAAATGTAGTACATCAACGACCTTTACTCCAGTAGGTTCACTCAATGGAAGAGGGACCTCCACAAGCATTATGAGCTATATGATGGTCCGGAGGTCGCTCTAGAAGTTGGGTGCCTTATAGAGTTGTTGGACCGTCGGGATGAATGGGAGTGGTTTTGCAGCCATTTTTAAGACAAGAAATACTTGGTACGTATAATTTATATTTCAATAATATATTAATAAAAAAATTTACAATTTAAAAAAACAATTCATTTTTTTCATTCATTTGTTATAAATATCTAAACTAATACATTTTTTTAATTCAACAGAAAAAAGTGAAGGCAAACTCAATCAATCGATCGAAGAAGAAACTTCTTCACCGATCCGGATCACGACACTTCTCTTATAGGTTGGAGGAGCGACGTAATGTAACCGTATATTTATTAAGTTTTCAATATTTTTACTCTTTATTACACAATTGGTAATCTATGTTAACATTTTTTAAATTTTTTCAGAGGGGGTCAAAGCTTCCTGAAATTGACATGTTCAAGGAGGTGTAAGTTTGGCCCGGGGATGAGCTGACGTAGCAGCTTCATGTAAGTTCTTTAAAATTTATAATATTCAATTTGTATTAATATTAACTACATGTAGATTCAAATTAATTTGTTTTTTTTTTTATTCATTTTTCTAGTCCACCATGGTGGAGAAGGGCTAGACAGTTTTGGAGGAGGTGGCTTCCTAGTTTCCCCTAGAGCGAGGATGATTCCCCCTGAGGATGCTGGGTTTCAGATCATGGCTGACACACTTGATTAGACACTCGGTCGTCGGCATAGGAATGTTCACCGGGGGCTTGGGAAAGCCCGCCTTAGGGACCCGTCTATCTTGTCCTCTAGGTAGAGAACTGAACAAGTCGAAATGCTGACATTTGAAGTGGCGGGCTTGAAAGGGCAGATTGCGGTCCAAAACAATTTGAAGCACCAAATATGTCGCGCACTTCAGATCTTTGGCATTCAATTCCTCAACATTGAGCTACTTCCAGAAACGACCTCTTAGCCCTTTGCCGCAGCAGCTACATCCTCTTAACCCCCCCTCTGGCAGTAGCAGCTACAACCTCCCAGCCCCCTGACATAGCAAGAACACCACCAGCCGGCGATTGTGACGTCGCAGACTTTTTTTTTAGTTTTGTTTTGAATTGTTTTTGAATTTAAAAATACTTTGTTTCCATTGTATGTACATTTACAATAATTTTTCAATTCAATATTCTTCTTTACATTTTCTATTTTTATTTTCATTAAATTCATTTTTACATAAACAAAAAACAAAAAAAATAAATTATTTGTAAAACTAATTTAAAAATAAATAATAAATTGTTTAAAAATCTGATTTTATAATCTTACTGTGATGGCCTCTATATGTGTCGTGCAAGAGTTTGTCGGATGAACCTACATGTTCATCGTGCAAGAGTTTATGGGTTGAACTTGAATGTCCGTTGCGCATGATTTTGTGGGTCGAACCCATGTGACTGTCGCACAAGAGTTTGGGGGTCGAAACCAGTTTCAGCGCACGGTACGCGCAACGACCACAACTTCAGTCTCGCAATCTTCATTTTACGCGACGAAGATTTTTCCAACGTTGCTTAATTTTGACATCATGAGCTTTGTGCGACGGAGTCTTCGCCGCCCAATGTTTTCGGCGACGGTTTTTTTCTTTGCATGACAGTTTCCCCTTCATCGCCCAAGAAGTTATTCCTAGTAGTGACAACATGAGGAGAAAAAGAAGGAAAAGAACATAATTTCCAGGTTCACCAAGTATACTCTTAAGGTTCTCCGCTAAATGATCCTCAGGTAGGTTCTCTACCAAAATAGTGCACTATAATGCAGTAGCTATTGACAAATTGTTTCGGACGAGCTTTTTCATTTTTCTAAAAGAAGCAACAACTAAAATTGGAACTGCAAAAAGAAATGTCAATAGTTAGTGAAAACTGTTAATATGATAGTGTGAAGAAAAGGAGATTTCTAAGTGCTCCACAAGAAGCAATATTGTTATAGATAAAAAAAAAAAAAAAAAAAAAGAATAACTAGAACTTATTGATCTAAAAGATTCAAGATTGGGAGCTTCAACTTTAACCGTAATATCAGTTACCTTGTTCACCCTATTTTGAAGCAAATATTCTAATTTTATAAAAATGTGATAGTTGTGGTTAAGGGAAAATCACCTTGTTCACCTTAGTTTTTTTTTCAGGAGAACATTGTTCACCGTTGTTTCACCCACAACCTTCCAAGGCTTCCATTCTTCTCGGCCCAAGTTGGAAACAACCTTGGTTAACCTTCTTCGTCCCCAATCTTCGAGGAGAGGATCATTTTTATTTTGAGAAATCACTTACAATAGGGAACAACCATGAGGAGAGGATCATTTTTACCTCTTGGGTTGAGGTCCAATTCCCGTAGATTTCGTCGAAAATTGGACGGAAACCCAGATCACGGTTTCTTAGGTCTGAAATTGAGAAAATGAGGCTACGAATTTGTAGAAACTAACTTGAGGGTTGGAAAGAGGAAGGGAAGAGGATTTTGGAGGTATTATTTCATGGTCATTGGTGACCGGAGGACGGAGGCGCTACTGCATGAAAGAGAAGAGGGAGAGAGAGGATATGGGAGGGAGGAGAGAGAGAATGAAGGGGAGGCGTTGGACTTTTGTGAAGGGGAGAGAGGTTGAATAGTTTTTTTATTTGTTTTATTGGTGCCCAGTTAATCACAAAAGCACAAGAAATTACTTTTGAAGAATAAAGCATCTAACAGACACTAATGGTTGGTGTCTCAAATTTGAAGGCCATTAATATCAGTGGCATCCAACTGAAAAGACACAAAAAAAAAAAGAGTGCTATCTTTCTATCTATAGTCATCAATTGCAAATAATGTGAAAACATTGGTGTCCTATAGCCATAATTCTAGTAGTGTGTGAATATCAAATGACATTGCTAGTTGTATTTTGTTCTTGTTTCCTCATCGATTTGCAAGGTATAGCAAATTAACAATTGACAGTTCGAAGGTACCAAGAAGAGTGTTTCTATTTTTTTCAAAGGATTCTAGGTTTGAGATGTACGTAAATTAAATCATGTTTATTAAGTACGGTGTGGTTTAACATCTATATAACATTGGGTATACTGCATGCTAGGAGTTAAAGATGAATAAACTTAAATGTAATAATCTCTCTTTCCTTGATAACGTTGCCTTCTTTCCATTTTTAATATTGTTTCCACTTGTTATTCTCTTGCAGTGAGACCTATCATTACTACGATTTGCCATTCTGCTACCCAGGTTAGCCTTTAGGGTCAGAGTGAATTTCTTATCGTGCAATGCTTAGTCAAAGAAGTAACTGAAACCTGATATCAAGAATTAGTTGTATTTTGTGCCTAGGTTTTCTGCAAGCACATATGGTGAGAACAATGAATTTTCCATCGTTTAATATCACAAATATTTGCATTACATAAAGAATGTAGGGTAAAAGTTAAACATATCATCAGATCTTTTTGCTTTTCAAGCTTTGTTTTGACCAAAAACTGTCTTGCATTGCTACTAGGGTGGGCATGGGCCAGGTCGGGCCTAAATTTGGAGGGACTGGACCAAACCCGTTTAAAAATCTAACAAGGCGGGGCGGGATTGAGTGGGCATAACAATTCTAAGTTTTGGAACCGGACCTAACCCGGCCCATTTAAAACGGGCCGATTCAAGGCAGGTCCATGGGTCCATAGATGGGAACGACGTCGTTGAAGCCGATGATGTTTTTTTTTTCTTTTTCCGAGATAGGTCTCTCTCCGCCGTTGAGCTTAGACCTGGCATTCGTGTCGTGTTTCTCGTGTTCGTGTCATTTTCGTGTCATACCCGATAGCTTAACGGGTCGTGTCGTGTAATACCTGTTAAAGTAAACGGGTAATATGACCCGACCCGAAATCAACCCGTTAATATTATCAGGTAATATGACCCGACCTGTTACCCGTTAAGAAAATTATATTTTAAATCAATAAAAATGAAAAGAAAAACATAATTTGACCCAAAAAAATGTAAAACATAATACTAAATTAGTATATACATACTAAATTTCGGAGTTGACCCCTTAATGAAAGTTGTAAAGTTTTTCATTACGAGTGATTACATTTTTCACACTTATTATTATTAATTTTTCACTCAAATAAATAACATTGTTCATGAGATTTGGAGGGTTTTAAAAATCTACACTTATTTATACTTTCATCAAGTATAACATAAGATTTTATGGTTCCACTAGTGTAAATATTTTAAATTAAAGATCGAATTCAGTCATTGTATTCATATAGGGTCAATGAGTGTAGCTGTAAAAAATCATCAAAATCGGAGTTAAAATAACCGTTAAATCGTAATTTTTCATTTATAACCGTCGAAAAGTTTTGTCTCATTACTTGATCTCTGAATGTTTGTTTGTTTGCAATTTTTGGCATGTGCGATCTCTAAGCATATATAAACAAGTTTGACGGTTGGATCGTTGAAATTAGTTTCGTAGGATGGATATCTCATCAAAACGATAGATTCACTAACACTTAGAGTTTATTTATACTTTCATCAAGTATAACATAGATTTTGTGGTATCCACTAGTGTAAATATTTTAAATTGAAGATCGAATTCATTCATTGTATTCATTTAGGGTCAAGGAGTGTAGCTGTAAAAAATCATCAAAATCGGAGTTAAAATAACCGTTAAATCGTAATTTTTCATTTATAACCGTTGAAAAGTTTTGGCTCATTACTTGATCTCTGAATGTATTTTTTTTTGCAATTTTTGGCGTATGCGATCTCGAAGCATATATAAACAAGTTTGACGGTTGGATCGTTGAAATTAGTTTCGTAGGATGCGTATCCCATCAAAACGATAGATTCACTAACACTTCAGAGTTTATTTATATTTTCATCAAGTATAACATAAGATTTTGTGGTATCCACTAGTGTAAATATTTTAAATTAAAGATCGAATTCATTCATTGTATTCATTTACGGTCAAGGAGTGTAGCTATAAAAAATCATCAAAATCGGAGTTATAATAACCGTTAAATCGTGATTTTTCGTTTATAACCGTCGAAAAGTTTTGTCTCATTACTTGATCTCTGAATGTTTGTTTTTTGCAATTTTTGGCGTATGGGATCTCGAAGCATATATAAACAAGTTTGACAGTTGGATCGTTGAAATTAGTTTCGTAGGATGCGTATCACATCAAAACGATAGATTCACTAACACTTAAGAGTTTATTTATACTTTCATCAAGTATAACATAAGATTTTGTGGTATCCACTAGTGTAAATATTTTAAATTGAAGATCGAATTCATTCATTGTATTTGTTTAGGGTCAAGGAGTGTAGCTGTAAAAAATCATCAAAATCGGAGTTAAAATAACCGTTAAATCGTGATTTTTCGTTTGTAACCGTCGAAAAGTTTTTTCTTATTACTTGATCTCTGAATGTTTGTTTTTTGCAATTTTTGGCGTATGCGATCTTGAAGTATATATAAACAAGTTTGACGGTTGGATCGTTGAAATTAGTTTCTAAGCTGCATATCCCATCAAAACGATAGATTCACTAACACTTAAGAGTTTATTTATACTTTCATCAAGTATAACATAAGATTTTGTGGTATCCACTAGTGTAAATACTTTAAATTGAAGATCGAATTCATTCATTGTATTTATATAAGGTCAAGGAGTGTAGCTGTAAAAAATCATCAAAATCAAAGTTAAAATAACCGTTAAATCGTGATTTTTCATTTATAACCGTTGAAAAGTTTTGTCTCGTTACTTGATCTCTGAATGTTTGTTTTTTGCAATTTTTGGTGTATGCGATCTCGAAACATGTATAAACAAGTTTGACGGTTGGATCATTGAAATTAGTTTAATAGGATGCGTATCACATCAAAACAATACATTAACTAACACTTAAGAGTTTATTTATACTTTCATTAAGTATAACATAAGATTTGTGGTATCCACTAGTGTAAATATTTTAAATTGAAGATCGAATTCATTCATTGTATTCATATAAGGTCAAGGAGTGTAGCTGTAAAAAATCATCAAAATCAGAGTTAAAATAACCGTTAAATCGTGATTTTTAGTTTATAACCGTTGAAAAGTTTTGTCTCATTACTTCATCTCTGAATGTTTGTTTTTTGCAATTTTTGAGTATGCGATCTCGAAGCATGTATAAACAAGTTTGACGGTTGGATTGTTGAAATTAGTTTTGTAAGATACATATCCCGTCAAAACGATAAATTCACTAACACTTAAGAGTTTATTCATACTTTCATCATTTTTATGGGATACACATTGATGTTATACTTAATGAAAGTATAAATAAACTTTAAGCGTTAGTGAATCTTATCATTTTGATGACTTGGAATAAATATATTAATTATTTATATATTTTAAGTGTTAATTAGACTATGTTTCAATTAGTATGTGATGATATTTAATAATAAAATTACATTTATGTTTTTTATTACGTATTTTATTTTTATTCAAGTTAAAATGTTATAAGAGATAAAATAAAAAAATAAAAAAAAAAATAAAAAGCTGTCTTTGGGTTAAACATTAGGCGGGAAATGGATGGATATAGGTTGCAAAATTTCCCAAACATTAGGTGGGAAATGGATGAAACTCTTGAAATATTAGGCGGGAAATTAGTTATTATAATTTTTTTATGTTTTTGGTATTTTTAAATTACTTGATATTTTTATTTTTAATGTATTTTATGAATTTTAATCTCAATCTTTGCCTATAATATACTATAAAAATAAATAAATAAATAAAACTTAAATTTTAAAATTTATATAGAATAATAATAGAATAATAATTAATAAACAATATATACATATTCATTATATCTATTGCATTTTATAGTAAGTTTTTTTTAGTAGTTTAAAAAATTAAAATTATCAAAATAGCATTTTTCTTATCGTGTCGAAACAGGTTACCCGTGTGTCACTCTCGTGTAAACCTGTTAAGGACCCGTTATTAACGGGTTATTATCGTGTGACCCGATAATGACCCGATTAGTTATCGTGTTGACCCGAAACCCGTTATTTTCGTGTCGTTTACGTGTCGTGTTAATGGGTCGTGTAATAAATTGCCAGGTCTAGTTGAGCTCAAAGCGTTTCCTCTTTGACAACACCTCCCTTTTCCTTCCACAACTTCATTGACTGCAAATCTTCAAAATCAAACCACATAGCAAGAAGGAGATTGAAAATTTAAGAGTTGGGAGCTGGTTGCATGTGTGATTGGCTCAAAGGTAATGATGGGGGTTGGATCTGGTTTGGGTTTTCTGGGTGCATGTGTAATTGAAAATTTCAAACTCATCCCACTGTAGATTTTTTATTGGGTTTTCTGGGATTTTGGTTCGAATTTTAGGGTTGGATCTGGTTTTGAAAATGGAACGATTGTAGATTTTTCTCCTATTTTGTTTCAATTTTGCTGGATTTGGGCTTGAAAATGGTTGTGGTTACAAAGGCTCTATAGAGGAATTATTGAGCCTTCTCTCATGGCTTCGCAAGTACAATAAGAAGAAGATGATTTGTAGAAAGTGCTATACCGTCGCTAGAAAACACGTCTCTCGCTCCATCTTCGTCGATCTGGAGCCCACCATCATCGATGAGGTTCGCTATCGTCGTAGCACCATCATCATCTATCTTTGCTATCCCTTAGGTCCCTCAAAGCATCCCTGATTTGGAACCTCGTGTCATCGTCGACGCCATCTTTGACGGCTGAAGTCGAGAGATAGAGACATCGAGTTGCGATTGGGAGAGATGGGGACAAAGGATGAGCTTGACTAGTTGTGCCGCTACAAGTCTGAGTCTCTGAGATTGAGATTCAAAGAGAGAGAGAGAGAGAATGGTGTGACTTGTGATAGGGTTGGGAATCAATGGTGTTGATTTGAGTGATATTAAATCAAAGGTGGAAACGGTCCAGGCCGGGGGCCTATTTTCTCAAAATTTTGGACTCGCCTCGCCCTGCTAATTTCATGAACCCGCCCCGCCCCTCCCTGTTTTCTATTTAGAATTTTTGGACCCGCCTCGAACCACTTGAACCCGCCCCAACTCGCGGGCCCAAGGCCCGTTTGCCCACCCCTAATTGCTACTTTATTTTCATTAACTTAGCAAGAGGAATTATGGCCGCCCATTGTGGCTTGCAGATCCAGTAATCCAAAAGAAAGAATCCATTGGGGAAACTTCGAATGGGGATCGCTTGACCAACTCCTTGTATTAGTTGAATTTTAGGCAATAGAAAGATGGAGAGACCCTGTGTCGGAAGAAGCTTAAAGTTGTTGAAGTTGTGAAGTTCAGGAATGTTATCAGTAATGAATTTTACTCCCAGATGTAGTATGATGATCTTCGAGCCTGGGATACATTGGGAAAGTTGAAGATGAGAGTTGGGAAAAGGAGAGCAAGTATTATCTATTCAAACATTTGCTTTTTAAAGTTATTTACTATGGAAACCAAATAATAGAAACACATGCTTTTAGCGATCCAAATCATGCTGTCAATATAGCAGAATATGTTGATATTGACGTTGAGTTCACTTATTCGGTTAACTGGATTGCGACATCAACTCAGTTCGAGGACAGGATTGACAAGTACTCAAAGGCTTCATTGTTGGAATATGATTATGATAACAAGGTTTTCACAATATGTGTAATCATATATGAAGGTACACCATAACATTGGTGTACTAATATACATATGATTGTAGTGAAATAAGTTAATTAATTAATATAAAATTAATTAATTAATTAATTCTAAATGATGTGAACAGTTGTATTTCAACGTGAAAAGTTGTAACTTCCCTTGAAGAATACAACTCCTCTCAAAAGCTTATTTCCATCTCTATATATTTGTCAAATCCCTTTATGTCTAATTCATTCGATTTCATTCTCACTCTATGTTCATATCCTTCACACCATATTGTGATCGATAGTCTAAATGACATCTGTTTTCCGATCCTACCCAGTTATATGTATGCAAAATTTTGCCTTCTCCTTCTTTGACAAAATTGCACCTACAAAACAATCAACACCTTTGGTCAAAGCCAAGAGCCTCACGTGCCCACAATGAATTGGGGGGGGGGGGGGGGGGGCTTTGGCCGAAGAACCTTCAATGCCAAAGTTAGAATTTAGAGAGAAAAGTGTTTGGAGAGTTTTTGGGAGTTTCGCAAGAGTGTGTAACTTAGCTTTTTAGAGAAAATGGGGTCCAATTTATAGGGCATGGCCGGCCCTCTTTGGGAGAGAGAGTGGTCGGCCTTTGGATGTTTTTTGGGGTGTAATGGGTGAGTTATTTGGCAATAAATGGATTAATTAGGTAGTAAATCCATTAATTGGCCAATTAACTCAATTTATATGGAATGTTTTGAATGTTATGGAGTAAATACCTTGTAAGGAATGTAAGATGAGGATGGATGAAATAATTTTGAATTTGTTACCTATTTTGGGCACTTTTGGCTTGGTTGAGGGATACTCGCTCGTTGCTCGCGTTTAGGAAACCTGATGTGCCTCGAGGGTAATTTTGTCCTTTTTCACCCAAAAATCCACGTATCGCCTCTTGATTATTTTTGGCTCCACAAATGCCCCTACACTTGCTAGGCTGCTCGTAGGAAAAAGCAGCAGGTGTAGAGATCTTGCTCTAGGAAACTTAGGACTGCTTCCTATTTTGATGTAGATTCCCTATTTAATATGAAATTAGATCATTCTAAGAAAGGGAAATAAATTCATCTCAAAGTCTATTTAAGTCCACCTTAAGTGGGTTGTTAAATCAACTTTGGAGAGCGATTTATTATACCCTACAAGAGAGAGAAAGCTTAGAGGATATTTGTTTCCCCTCCTCTAGCAATCTTTTACATTTTGCCCGTGCAAAAGATTGTCTTTCGTTGCTTGCTTCGTCTTCGCGCCGCACCGATGTCAAAAATTTAATTTTCCTTGTCTTCTTCTTAGATAATGCTGTTGCGGTGCAGCCATCAGGGTGGTCCAGCATGTCGACTGGTAGAGGCTAGGAGTCAGCTTGGCATGGGCCAAGGAGGTGGTGTGGTAAAGGCCATTACTTATGCTACTCGGCTTGATTGAAGGCAAAGATTGGCTTGGCATGGGCTGAGGAAATGGCATGGCATGGGTTACGGCTTGGGCTGCCTATCGGAAATGAGGAAATGGCTTGAGTTTGATTTCTCAGTTGCCATAAATGGAGCTGTCAAGGATGAAACTACCAAGATCGGAGCTGTTGAAGGTAAAGTGTTGAATGAGTGAATTGTTGAGGGCAAAAAGTGGATACTACCCTTGACCATTTTGCTTCCTACTTGATCTTCAAGCATTCGATCCTTTGAGCCATGTGGGTTTCTCGCACTGGAGAGCTTGCCCAGATGAGTATCGGGGAATTAGTTTACCCTCTAGCACTGGAGAGTAATTAATTTATCCTCTCGCATTGGAGAGCAGACCCATATAGGTGTCGGGGAATTAGTTTACCCTCTCGCCCTAGAAAGCAATTAGTTTATCCTCTCGCATTGGAGAGCAGACCCATATGGGTATTGGGGAATTGGTTTACCTTCTCACACTGGAGAGCAATTAGTTTATACTCTCGCGCTGGAGAGCAAACCCATATAGGTGTCGGGGAATTGGTTTACCCTCTCGTACTGGAGAACAATTATTTTATCCTCTCACGCTGGAGAGTAGACCCTTTTGGGTGTAGGGAAATTGGTTTACCCTCTCACACTGAAAAACAATTAGTCTATTCTTCTCGCATTGGAGGGCAAACCCTTTTAGGTGTCGGGGAATTGGTTTACCCTCTTGCACTAGAGAGCATGGAAATCATTTTCCTAAATTGTTGGAACAACCGAAATAATCCTTAGCCTACCCTCGGTTCTTAGTAGTTGGGCTAGTATGTATTTCTGGTACTCATCTGCCCCCGGCGTGCCACTAAGCTGGGCTGTTACATTTGTCGGAACAAAAGTAGTCTTTATATCTAGCAATGTATGTGAGGTAGTCCCGTCTGCTTGATCTTGTCATTGAAAGATGACTCATTTATGTTGGTCATGTATCATCGGAGTGCCTTGTCAATAGCTTTGTTGCGCAGGAAATTGCGCAATCACTCGGTCAAGAGCCTTTCTACTTCTTCTTGAATTTTCCTTTGTTAGGGTGGCAGAGCTCTCGCCTGCCCCAGGTCGTGACCTGCTGGTCTAGGCTATTATTCCATGTGTTCGGCTCGTCTATGCCGCAACTGCGGTGGGTGTGGTATTTTCCCAGCAGGCGAGCGGGTAACTCGCAGGCTGCTGGTTGAACTTGAGCCGGATTGAGTGACTGCTTCTTTCCGTCTGCTGTGCTGCCTACTCCGATGTGAGGTGGAGAATGTTCTTTGCGAGCTTTGCCGCGAATGAACACTTCACTTGGAAGGTTGCTCATGTTGATTATCAGAGTGTGGCCCCAACCATGAGGTGTATGTTTGTTCGTAGGGCTGGGTTCGGTTCTAATCGGTTCGGTTTTTTCTCAAAACCGAAACCGAACCGAAATTTCGGTTCGGTTCGGTTCGGTTCAAATTTTTTTCGGTTCGGTTTTTTTTTGGGTTTTTTTTTTTTTTTTTTTTCCTCCCTCCAAAATTATTTAAAAAAAAAAAAGGAAATATGAAAGTTCACATTCATATTAAGAGGCCAGGCGGAATGAAAAATAAGGAGGAGGAGGGTTAGGGTTATAGTTAAGGGTTTTGTTAAAAAGATTAAAAAATTAAAAATAATCTCACAAATCCTGGAGGCATGAGGGTTCGAACCCATGCCTCCATGCTTGTAAAGTTTCACTGAAACCAACTTGGCAACAGGTTCTGTTTTGTTATGATTGTATGACTAAACTATTTATAAATATTCAAAAAAATTATATATATATATATCGGTTCGGTTCGGTTTGGTTCGGTTTCCGAGCCTCAAAAACCGAAACCGAACTGGTCAGATTCGGTTCGGTTCGGTTTGACAATTTCGGTTCGGTTTTTTTTCGGTTCGGTTTTTTTCGGCCTCGGTCCGGTTCGATTTTCGATTTTTTTCGGTTTTCGGTTTTTTGAACCCACCCCTATTTGTTCGTGGGCTTAACTGAGATTGCACGCTCCTCCACGCGCTAAGATGGGAGTATACACTATCTCAGGGGTCTAGTCAGGAGTGTACTCCGTTAGAATGCTCGGTTCGTGACTGGCCAAGTGACTGCTTGCTGGGACGCTGGTAGAAAGGTTCGTCTGCCCTTGTCTTTCTTCGGGACACCTCATCCAGGGCACGTTGGATCTCGGTGTGTTGCAAGAGTTGATTCACCAAGGTTGTCTATTGTGCAAGGGTGCTCATCAACTCTATGGCTTGTTGAGACAAATGTTGTTTGCCAATTGGATTGGAAGAGCTTGGAATGAATATGCCTCATTGAGCAGTGGAAGTGTGGTAGGCTCCGGGCGTGAGATTTGAATTGAAAAATGTCAAATCCACGTAAAAACGTGGTGAAAATGCCCCCAGCTTGATGGTAGGTCCAGATGGTTGAGATAGTCTTGGGCTGATTTGGGCTGCTTAGAATACTGTGGGAGCAGGCTGGAACACAAGAGTGGCTGCTCAGCGAGAACAGGCTGGGCCACTAGAGTGGGTTGCTTGGCGGAAGCAGGCTGGGCCACGAGAGTGGGCTGCTCGGCTGAAGCAGGCTGGGCCACAGAAATGGGCTAGGCCACAAGAGTGGGTTGCTCGGTGGGAGCAGGCTGGGCACATGAGTGGGCTAGGCCATGAGAATGGGTTACTCTGCGTGTGATGCACGCGGGTGCAAGGTTTGGGTTATTCTTGGCAACGCGTTGGGCTCGCATTGGGTATGGAGTGACATGGCTTGGGTCATGGCCTTAGTGTCGTGAGCCGGCTTGGATGGCATGGCTCGAGTTGTGGTGGTGACGCTATGGATCTCGGCGCGGGTAGCTTCCGTGGCAGCCACCACTGTGGTTCCTGTGGTGGAAACTCGTGGTGGTGGTGCCGATCCACCTATTGTCACATTTAGCCTCGTGGTTCGCCGTGGTCCCATCTCTTAAATGTTGAAATTTTCATTTGTTGAATTTTCTAAATTTCTAGCCATTGTACTTCTTTTTTACATTTTATCAAAGAATTTTTACAAATAAAAAATTCTAATAATAAGAACGTACGAAAAATCTACAAATGGACAAGAAAATAGAAAACCTTGGATGTGAGAGTCTTCTACGAGTGTGGGACTCAACTCTCAATGAAAGCACCAATTTATGGATGCAAATTTTTGCCTTCTCCTTCTTTGACAAAATTGCACCTACAAAACAATCAACACCTTTGGTCAAAGCCAAGAGCCTCACGCGGCCCCAATGAATGGGGAGGGCTTTGTTGAAGAACCTCTGATGCCAAAGTTAGAATTTAGAGAGAAAAGTGTTTGGAGAGTTTTTGGGAGTTTCGCAAGAGTGTGTAACTTAGCTTTTTAGAGAAAATGGGGTCCAATTTATAGAGCATGGCCGGCCCTTTTTGGGAGAGAGAGTGGCCGGCCTTTGGGTGTTTTTTGGGATGTAATGGGTGAGTTTTTTTTGGCAATTAATGGATTAATTAGGTAATAAATCCATTAATTGGCCAATAAACTCAATTTATATGGATTGTTATGAAGGTTATGGAGTAAATACCTTGTAGGGAATATAAGATGAGGATGGATGAAATAATTTTGAATTTGTTACCTATTTTGGGCACTTTTGGCTTGGTTAAGGGATACTCGCCCGCTGCTCACGTTTAGAAACCCGATGTGCCTCGAGGGTAATTTTGTCCTTTTAACCCAAAAATCCACGTGTCGCCTCTTGATTATTTTTGGCTCCATAGGTTACAAATGATGACTTAGTCCTGCACTATACGTCACAATGTTATATAAATTATTTCTTGAAGCTTATAACGGATTTTATTTTCAAGACGATTTATTATAACTCGTTGCCTCGCCAGTGCCTTCTATCTTTAACCGACAAAGTACTTAAGAACCAGATAGAGTCACATCTACGTACTTGTCCATGTTTCAGGTGTCCCTGAAACCATACAACGGTGCCCACCACACACCTCACACTACAATACATCTAGATGTTTTGCAAACCCATTGTAGTCACATGCTCTCGGAATTTTTCCATAAACAATCCATTGGTCATCAGATTGGCCACCATCTTTTCGGAGTGTATTTAGTCAACCTTTACCTCTCATCTCTCCACTATATCTTGTATATAGTGATATTTAATATCAATGTGTTTTCCTTTGGAACTATTTGCTCCATTCTTTATATGAAGGTGGCAGACTTATTATCACAAAACACATTGACGGGCTCTTTAGGTATACCTATATTTAAATTATTGATAAAATGTTTAGCCCATACTGCAATACTTACCGTTGTGCTACAAGCACTACAAAGCATAAGTACTTAGGTGACAAAGCGACAACTGTCAAGCAAAGGCAAATACAGTTGCCGAAAACCATTGGGTGGCGAAGAAGATGTCGCACAAATAATGTCGCGTAAATCTCGTGAAGTCAGACATCGAGGGACGGAGGAAAGTTCTTCGTTGCGCGAGATGAATGTTGCGGGATGGAATTGGTTGTCGTTGCATGAAACAAAGAGCGAGGAAAAAGTGTTCGTTGCGCATGATACTCCAAGCGACGAAACTGGGGTTTGACACGGTGACCCTTGCACGATGGACATAGAGGCCGTCGCAGTATGATTTTAAAATTAAAAATTTTAAATAATTTTTATTTATTATTTATTATTTCCTTTTAAATGTTGATAATATTGTTTTATGTATAAATTAATTTAATGAAACAAAAAGGGTAAAGAAGAATATTTGAATTAAAAAAACTATTGAAGGTGTACATACAACGGAAAGAATTATTTTAAAATTTGAAAATAATTAAAAAAAACTACAATATGTAGTCGTCCACGTCATAATCGCCTGCTGGTGATGTTGCTGCTGCGTCGGGGGGGCTGAGAGGTTGTAGCAGCTACGGTTGGGGGTTGGGAAGTCTTAACTGTTGCGGGGGTAGGGGGCTGAGAGGTCGTTGCTAGAGTTGATTCAACGTCGGGGAACCGAATGCTAGAGATTTAAAGGGCGAGACGAATTTGGTTCATCAAACTACTTTAGACCGCAAGCTGAGACTGTTGGGCAGCAATCTGCTCCTTGAGGTCCGCCATTTTAGATGTCAGCGATTCGACCTCTTTTGTTCTCTGCCTAGAGGAGAAGGCATACAAGTCCTAAACGTGGGCTTTTCTAAGCCCCCAGTGAACATTCCCCTGCCTACGACCGAGGGTCTGATCGAGTATGTTTGTTATGATATGAAAACTCGCATCCTTTGAGGTCTGGTCTTCTCCACCATGGTGGACTAGAAAAGTGAAAACAAACAAATTAATTTTAATATACCTCCTTGAACATGTCAACCTCAAAAAACTTTGACCCCCTGAATAAAAACAAAATATTAACACATAGATTACCAATTGTGTAATAGAGAGCAAAAAGAATCAAAACTTGAAATAAATATACAGTTACCTTACGTCACTCCTCCAACCTATAAGAGAAGCATCGTGAGCCAGAGTGGTGAAGAAGTTTCTTTTTCGACCGATTGATCAAGTTTGTCTTCACTTTTTTCTATTGAATTAAAAAAACGTATTAGTTTAGATATTGGTGAACTTATACTAATGCTGCAAAACTCAACAAATAAGTAGTAGTTAAAATTTATAAAATTTGTATACTTTAATAAAAATTTAGTATTTGAGGTTGGAAATACTTACTGATAATTCATGAAGAATGACTTCTTTAACTTCATGTGGGACAGCTTTCCATGACTCCCACAAGAGCGGGTAATGATTCCTGATAAACGAGCCAATGTCGCTGGCCAACACACTGTGCTGCTCTTTTGTTGCAGCCGCACAATGTCGAGGATCCCACATAATGGTGATCTTCTTGGTCATGGTGCGATTAGTCTGTGACACCTTCAGAAGTCTGCATAGACCTCTTTTTTTTTTTTTTTTTTAAACTACAAAATAACCAAAGTAAACATTAGACGAATCCTACTTTCTACCAAAAATTCAGCAGAACCTGCCCTAAAACTATAACATTTCCTAAAACCTGCAGACAATGTAACAACAAAAACAACACATTCACCCAACAATTCAAACACTTTATACCAATTGGGGACTTTAAAACAATTATAATCTAAATTCCAAATTGTTAAATTGAAAATACTATGAGAAAGATGCATTACCTGTCTAGGACCCCTCTCCTTAGACAATGGAAGCCTCACCAGACTGCTCAGCCTCCTCAGAACTCTGGGATCGTAGATGAGTTTGCCGGGCGCTAAGTAGAGGATGCGTCACCGAAGAAGTCAATGATGCTGGAGCTAGAGACATCGTTGGACAGAAAAGCATTACCGGAGACACACCCATCTTGCCCATATCAGGTGGGGAGGTGGCAGCAGCACTACCTGTTGGAGAAGGTGTTTGACTGACCCTACTAGTTGCCTAGCGGTATGAAATGAAGTTCGACATCTACAAAAACAATAAATAAAAAAGTTACATTCCACTACTTTTAGTCAATTTATTAGAGTATTACATGGCACATAATATACATGATCTACCAACACCAACATGTTTTTGTTTATGTTTTGCATATAAAAGCTATCAAATGTTTATACAAAAGTATAAGTAATGAATCCTAAGTAGCTAATCCGCCAATAGATCAAAAATAGACAAAGAATAGTCAAATAGATAACATTTTCCTTAATACACACACACACACACACACACACAAATAAATTAAGTTTATCTATTTTTGGGAAAAACATCCAAAACCAAACTAAAACACCAAATCTAGTGACCTTATTTGAATATACAGCTACGACAAAGCATTTGAGACAATAGCATATATGGAGGGACATGATGTGAAGGGAAAGGGTTGGTTGGTGTAGGGAAACAAATACAAAATAGCATATAAATCAATTCAACGAAATATTATCTATCCACGTACACACACACACACACACACACACACACACACAAACACAAACATATATAGTACTCATTCCCAAACGAAAAAAAAAAAAAGAACGTTGAAATTATCTTCTCTAATTGTTTCACCAGTCACAAACAGTTATCAAGCAAACTATATTTCTTTCTTTTTACTACCTATTCCATGAATCTTTAACGAGACTTTTAATAAAGGCTTTCCGAACATCCAAACAGCTTAAAAAGCTCTCTTGCATTGACTACCAGTTAAACATATTAATTAGACTCTCTGTCTTTTCAGTGCATTTAAGAAATAATTATCTGAATTCTGGAATTCATAGTTTGTGACATAGAGGACCTTACTTGCATCATATTTCTTCGCGCAGTATATATGTTATTAAAGCTGATCACCATAAAGAAAATGCATAGATGAACTGATAAGTGCAGAAATTGTAAGATTGATGAACTACCTTCAACAATTTCTTCCAACACCTTCTCATATGTACAACCGTTCAGGACGTCCTACTAGCTCATTTAATAGACAAACGTTTGCTCATTAAGCATTAAAATTTAAATTCTAGATCTTAGATTTTAGTATGAGACATACCTACGACTGTTAAGGGAAGCGAAGTTAACCTATCAGCCAAAGGCAGTTAAGTAAATTGCAAACAATGTAAACTCTATTAATTAACACTGTGGAGTAAAAAATAATCAAGAAAATTATAGAGGAGACACGTGTACTTTTGGGTGAAAAATGACAATACTACCCTCGAGACACATTGAAACTTCTACGCACAAGCAACAGACAATCAAGGTCAAAAGTCATCAAAATAGATATTTATTCAAAACCTATTTCATCCATCCTCATCAAATCCTTCCCACAAGGTAACATTCAATTATTCATTCAAAGTAGAATTAATTACCTAAATTAATTGATTAATTTTCTAATTAACTAATTAATTTCCTAATTGATTGCAAAATATTATTTTGACATAATATCTTGAAATTACACCCAAAAACGACCATATGTGGCCGGTCACACCCTTATAAATACCACCTCATTTCTTCAAAAACCTAAGTTCAATTCTCTTGCAAAACTCTCCATATTTCTCTGAACACTTTCTCCCTCAAATTCTAACTTTGGCATCAGAGGTTCTTCAGTCAAAGCCGCCCCGCTCCCCCCCCCCCCCCCCCAAAAAAAAATTCATCATTGGCGCGTGAGGCTTTTGGCCTTGACCTAAGGTGTTAATTGTTTTGCATGTGCATTTTCATCCAAGGAGAAGGTGGAAATTTACATCCACAAATGGGTGTTTTCATTGAGAGTTTGATTCACACACTCGAAGAAAACTCTCGCATTCAAGGTTTCTCATTTTTTGTTCATTTGTAGATTTTTCATATGTTCTTATTCCTAGAATTTTTTCATATAAAACATTCTTTGAATAAACGTAAAAGAAAAGTACAATGACAAGAAATTTGGAAGCCACAACAAACAAAACTTCATATGTTCAAAGATCCGGATCAAATAATGGAGATTGCGATGTAGCCCCACCATGACGATCCACAAGGCTCAACATGGCGGCAAGAGGAAAACTTTACCACCATGGAACACCACCACCATGGCAGCCACGGCAACCACCGTGGCAGTGGGGAGTTGGCTAGCTCCATGGCAGCAGACCATGGCCTTATGCGCTACCATTACAGTAACCCAAACCCATAACTAAGCCCAGGCCCAGACGTTGGCAGCAGCTGCACAAGTAGCCCAGCAGGCGTCCCAATCTGTAGCCCACGTTGTAAGGCAACCAAGCCAATCCCAGTGCGAGCAAGCTTAAACCACTGCCTAAGCAGCGCATGCCCAAGATGCATTACAGGCCTGAGCTGCACTGACCATTCCCTTGGCCCAAATCCAATGCGCTCCAAGTGCCTTACCACGCCCATACGCCCCGTACGTGGTACGGCCCACTTCCGCAGCCCAACCCACTCCCGTGGCTCACTTGGTGATCCCGACTGGTCCAATGTCGATTTAACTATCTTGGATTCAGATCTTTTGATTGAGGATTAAACTGGGGGCATTTTCAGCCCATTTTTCCATAGATTTGACATTTCCCAACTCAAATCTCACGCCCAAAGTCCATTTCACTTCCACTACTCAAGAAGACACATATCGTCCAAGCTCTTCCAACCCGAATGGCGAAAGTGCCCTTACACAACAGACGACCTTGGTGAATAAGCTCTTGCAGCGGATCGAGATGCAACGTGCCTTAGACGAGGTGTCCTGAAACATGACAAGGGCAGACAACGAACCTCTCCAGTAGCATCCCGGCAAGCAATCTTCATCCAGTCAAGATTCGAGCATTCTAGTAGTTTACACCCATGCTGGATCCTTGGGATAACGTATACTCTCGTCTTAGCGCGCGAAGGAGCGTGCACTTTCGATGAAGCCTACGGACGAGTATACGTTCATGGTTGAGGCCACACTCTGATTATTAACATGGAAAACCTTCCAGGCAAAGTTTTCATTCACAACTAGGCTTGCAATGAGCATTCTCTACCTCACATCGGAGTAGGCAACATGGCGGATAGAAAGAAGCAACCACTCGATCCGGCTTAAGTTCAACTGGCAGCCTGCTAATAGTCCGCTCACTTGCCAGGGACATACCACATGCACCGTAGCCACATGATAGACGAGTCGAACATAGGGAAGAGCAATCTAGACCAATAGGTCACGATCTGGGGTAGCTGAAAGTTCCACTGCCCTAGCAGAGCCAAATTCAAGAAAAAGTTGAGAGGCTCCTGACTGAACGATTGCCTGATTTCTAACGTAACTAAGCTACTGACGATGCACTTCGACGAGACATGACCAACATAAGCAGGTCACCATTCACAAATGAGATTGAGCAGATAGATCCACCTCATGGGTTCACTATGCCTCACTTTACTCCGTACAAGGGAGCCAAAGATCCGGGTCGACATCTCAAGCACTGCCCCAGTACCATGATCCTTTATAAGAATAACGATGAGCTTATGTGCAAAATTGTTGCCCCAACTCTACAAGGCGAGGCACAAGACTGGTTTCACACCCTACCTCCATAGTCAATCTGGAGTTTCAACGAACTTTCCTTAGTTTTCACTAAGGAGTATTCGTCTAACCACTCAATCAAAAAGACATTCGACCATCTCTTCAGCATCGTAAAAGGTCATTGGGAGACAATTTACAGCTATGTTAAGAGGTTCAAAGCTGAAAAGGCCAAGATTGTTAGTTGGAACGAAGACATAGCAATGGTAGGATTCAGAAATGAGCTTCCCATCGAAACTTATGGAGGCTACACATGTACTTTTGGGTGAAAATGACAATATTACCCTTGAGGCACATCGGAACTTCTACACACAAGCAACGGACAATCAAGGTCAAAAGTCATCAAAATAGGTATTTATTAAAAACCTTTTTCATCCATCCTCATCAAATCCTTCCCACAAAGTAACCTTCAATTATTGATTCAAAGTAGGATTAATTACCTAAATTAATTGATTAATTTTCTAATTGATTGCAAGATATTATTTTGACATAATATCTTGCAATTACACCCAAAACAACCACATGTGGCTGGTCACACCCTTATAAATTCCACCTCATTTCTCCAAAAACCTAAGTTCAATTCTCTTGCAAAACTCTCCAAATTTCTCTAAACACTTTCTCCCTCAAATTCTAACTTTGGCATTGGAGGTTCTTCGGCCAAACCCCCTTCCCCACCCATTCATCGTGGACACGTGAGGCTCTTGGTCTTAACCTAAGGTGTTAATTGTTTTGCAAGTGCATTTTTGTCCAAGAAGGAGAAGGTGGAAAGTTGCATCCGTAAACACAAAGCTACTAAACTTTGCTACTGGAACCTGAAATATTTGCGTTTAGGGTTAATCTCAATTTACTACCCTGAAGTTTCGTGGTTTTCAACATTTGGTACATGAAGTTTTTTTCATCCCAGATTCATACCTCAAGTCTAAATTTTAGGATAGTTTTATACATCCATTAAGTTTTCCATTAGAACTTATGTTAACTGATGACGTGGCGCCCATATGGACAATAACTGAGCGCCGCGTGTCAATATGGGCCCATTTCAATATTAAAAAATTAAAATAAAAAAACCCACCCGTCTTCTACCTCCCCCAACCCCTTCCCTCCCTTCTTCCCTCTACAACCCGCACCTTCTCCCCCAACCATCCTTCACCACCAAAACTAGTGAAGGAAGGAAGGATGGAGGAGAGGGTGCGGGTTATAGAAGGGAGATTGGTTTTGGTGGTTAGAGTAAGCTTAGTGGTTGCAGAGGGCTATCATCTCTTCTCTCATCGTGTTTCCTTCCCTTTCTCTCCCAGTAAAGGCCTTACGTCACATAACTTGAAACCAACTCTGGTAATTATCACTTCTCTGAGATTCACAAAAGTGGAAAGCTCGAGAGAGAGAGAAAGAATTGATGGCTCTGAGTCTAAATTTAATGCTGACCTTCCAGTCTCACAACCTTACTGCCAAGTCCCACAATCTTAGATCTCCCAAAATCTTCATGGCCTTCACTCTTCACTCCTCCACCAAGTGAGTTTCCTTCTCTTTAATTCATTTCTGCACTTTCATTGCATGCGTGCACTGCTGATCATCTTGGATGCTCGGATTCTGTGCCCCCTTAGGGAAAATACAGATGTGTATCGCCAAGAACGAATATTTAACCATTCTGCTAATCTGGGTGTTCATTTTGCTAAATTTTTATGATAATTTAGCTGAATATAGGGTGTTTTAGGATTTCTGGGATTCTATTTTGCATTGACCTTTTTCATTTTGTATACTTTATGAGAAATCTTTTGTAATTATTGAGGTTGCTAAGCATAATTGAAATTTATTGGAGTGAAGAAGGAAGGTTTAGGGGGATTGGTTTTTGGGGAGAGGGTACGGGTTGCAAAGGGAAGAAGGATATGAGGGGGTTGGAGGGAGGTAGAAGACGGATGGGTTTTTCTTTTTTTAAATTTTAATATTGAAGTGGGCCCATATTGACACGTGGTGCTTAATTATTGTCCACTTGAGCACCATGTCATCAGTTAATAGAAGTTCTAATGGAAAACTTATCGGATGTATAAAACTGTCCCAAAATTAAAACTTGAGGTGTGACTCTTGGATGAAAAAAACTTCATGTACCAAATGTTGAAAACCATGAAATTTCAGAGTAGTAAACTGAGATAAACCCTTGTGTTTAGTATTCCAAATGGTGCTAGCAATTGAGCAAGATCCTGAAATATCAGAAACTGAAGCTGTAGAGCATTCTTTCTTCCGTTAACACATTTTAAAACTTCTAACCTACTCTCAAGTTTCAAAGTAATAACACGAAATCAAGTTTCAAAGTTTCAAAGCAAACCCTATATATATATATATATATATATATATATATATATATATATATATATATATATATATTCTATGGCTGGCTTTGCCGCCTGTTGTTAGTTCCACCCCATTTGGTATCAGAGCCAAGTGGTTGGTAATTGCATTAGCATCTATCTAATCTGTTCATTGTTACTCACATACTTGTATCTTATCTGCATTTCTTAATCGTCGGTCCTCAGTTCTTCTTTCTTCCAGCCAAACAGTAAGACGTGGTCCAAACAATAAGTCCCAGGAGAGGCATGAGCGGAGCGCATGAGCGGGGGAAGAGTCTAGACATACGAGGAAGGTGAATCTTTTAAGTCTTGCATATAGAATACTTGTTTTGTGCATTTCATGAGTAGATTATTTAGATCTAGTTCAATGGCCAGCACTAGCTCTAGATCCACCTTAGGAACTATACCTGACATTGTCAATGAAGAACAAAAACTGGATTTTCAAACAGACGAAAGTATTGATTTTTCCGACTGGAACATTCCAAAAGTTTCAACCCAAAATATTTACAAGAAAAAATGGTCTTTGACCTCTTTTAAATCCGAACATCACGTCAAAACAGTTGAGAAGGCTTATGCTCTTAGCAAAGAACATGAGACTTGTCAATTATTTTCTCCAGAACAAATCAAAGCGCATCGCAAAAACGGTCATAACTATCTTCACATTGGTTTAGTTCAAATCGCTGTTAAACCTTTAACACGAAAAGATCTTAATACGTCTATTCTTTTATGTCTTCGTGACGCCCGATTTACTGATTTTAATGATAGTATTCTTGGAATGATTGAATCAAGTCTTTATAACGGACCTATCCATTTTGATTGTTTTCCAGATCTCACAATAAGTCTTTCAGACCCACATGTTTTAAAAGCTCTTACTCTTAATATCAAAACCTCCGGGTACCAAGTCCTGGAAGGAACACAACCTTTGGCACTTATTTTTAGAATTTATTACAAAGTCACTGGCACAAACATGAATTTTCAAGCTTTGAACAAAAGTCCTCGCGACCACACTCTTTTAATCCAAACAACCCAAGAAAGCGCAAACATTAGAGTACCAAGAACCATTAGGTGGTCAGACATCAGTCTCCCCTCAGATTGGTGTTTAATTAATGAAAGTAAGCCGGTTTCCGTTCAAAACAGCCTCGTTAATCTTGACAACATTGAACAATATTTTGACGGCACAGTTAAAATCAATTTTGATCGTCCAGCAAGAAAATCTTGTGAATCAGTTTTGTCACACAAATCTTTTACTCCTAGCAGACAGTCTTTTTCTGGATCCACGTCAACCGATAGACTGGGTCGAGATCAAGATTTGATCAAATCTTTAGTAAACAAAAAGTTAAAAGAGCAGGAAGCTGCACAACAAGATCTAGTCAATGATTTACTCAAATTAAAGTCTGTCGACACCTCTTCACAAGTTGCACATCCTGTTTATCATCCTCCAAACCAAGAAGAACCCACTTCTCCAACTCCTTCTGATTTTGAAACAACATCGGTGAATCACCAATTACTTGTTTTAAATAAACCACATAAGATCCGATGGAGGAAGCTTAAAGCTGACATCGCTTCTGAGGAAAACATCCCCAGAAGAAATATTTTTAGAAAAAAGTATTGTGATGAAGAAAAGCTAGCCATATATGCCGAATGGAAAGCTTTTGTAGAACAATACCAATTTGAAATATCTTTCTTTGATTTTATTGAAAAACATTTTGAAACAAAAAATAAAGTTACGGTTGTTACCAAAGAAAATTGGGTTAAGGAAGACAAAACTTTGATTTCTTCCAGTCATCCTCCCAAAGAAACTATTTTGATTTCCACTGGTAATACCAACATCCCCGCAACCCCTTTTAAAATTCCAAAAGAAGATTCTGGTTTTAAACCTGTCATTGAACAAAATAATTTTACAAACCAAAGTCTTCATACCATTGGAAAACAGTTAGACAAAATAGAAACCAAAATCGACAAATTGTCTCAACCAAAATCTTCTCCAAAAGAAAAACCATTAGTAAATTTTACTGATACTGCTTCAAGTTCCACTGCTTTAAAATCCATGACTACTTTACAAAAAATTGATCATATGCTCACTGAGCTCAAAAAAGAAAAAGTTGTTAATGTTTTGCAAAACAATGATGTTTCTGTCGAAGAAGAAAATACTTCTGATTCTTCTCAGGACACGGAAACTAGTTCTGCTATCCAAAATATTGAAAATATTTTTCAAAACATTGATCTTCAACCAACTTTTGATTTAAAACGTATTCGTACTCATCCGGTCAACCCTACTTCTCTCACAAAAAACTGGTATCCCAGGCCAACTCCTCCTGACCTTCAATTTGAAGAACGAAATATTCAAAATCAATTTTCAGTTTCAGCCGACAAACTTTATGAGTGGAACATAGATGGCTTATCCGAACAAGAACTTTTGAACAAACTTCAACACATGTCCATGGTTGCTAATAGCTACATTTCAAATCACAATTTTACACAAACACAAATCGTTGATCTTCTCGTCACTGGTTTCACCGGAATGCTTCATTCTTGGTGGGAGAAGCACTTAACTTCTCAGTCCAGAGATGAAATACGCTTTGCGGTCAAAAAAGATGAGGAAGGATTTCCCATTTTTGACGAAACGATAGGACAGGGAATACCCGACGGAGTAAATACTTTACTCTATACGATTATAGAACACTTTATAGGAACACCCAACAACGTTACTACGCGTATTCACGACCAACTGAGTAATTTAAGGTGTCCAACTTTAAGTGATTTCAGATGGTATAAAGATGTTTTCATATCCAGAGTTATGCTTCGAGAAGATAGTAATCAACCTTTTTGGAAAGAAAAATTTATCAATGGTTTACCAAATCTTTTTGCTCACAAAATTCGAAATGTTTTAGTAAATGAAGAAGGTGTCATACCTTATCATACCCTTACTTATGGTAACATAGTTAATGTTATTCAAAAGGAAGGATTGAAAATGTGTATCGACATGAAGATTTCAAAACAAGTTCATAAAGATAAATCTATTGCTAAATACGAACTTGGAACATTTTGTGAACAATATGGTTTACCTCCAATCGCTCCTTCGAGTAAAAAGAAAAAAGCTCAACAAACCAGCAAGTTTTCTAAACATCAATCCAGATTTTATAAAAACAAAAGATCTTCCAACAAACCTTTTCAAACAAATAAATTTTATGAAAAACCATCTTCAAACAAAAAACCTTTTCGAAAGTCTAAAAAGGATTTTCAAAATAAAAAGGGAAAATGTTACAAGTGTGGTAAATTTGGTCATTATGCAAATGAATGCAAGGTTAAAAAGGTTATTAACCAACTAAAAATCTCTGAAGAAGAGAAGGTTCAACTTATCCAGGCTTTAGAAATTAGAAATACCGACTCTAGTCAATCTGATAAAAATCCCGATTTTTCCGTCTCCGACTCTAGCAGTTCTAGCGACGTCTCCTCGCCAAACATTAAGTTTGGGTGCACGGACACTTGTTGTAATAAAATTTCAGTGCTTAATAAGCAAGAAGAACAAGAAGAGTTTTTAATGGAATTAATTAGTAAAGTCGATGACCCTGATTTAAAATCTTTTTATTTGAAAAAACTCAAAATTTTGATTTCTTCCCATGAACCTGGCACTAGTCAAACTTCTTCTCAAAAGATTTCTCTCAGTACCACTTTGGAACGTTTTAATAAACCAAAAAAGGAGATCACCCTCAAAGATCTGCAAAAAGAAGTTAACCAAATCAAATCGGAAATTAAGTTTTTAAAATCCGAAAATACCGAGATTCGTTCACACCTCAGTAGAGTACGAACGCAAGAACTCGTCCAAGAACAAAATGGTTCTTCCTCAAATTCCGATTCCGACGCTCACTCAGCTAAATCTTCTTCTTCAAAAGAACTTGTTTTAAGTCTTTTAGACAAAATAAGAATTCGAAAATGGTATTCTAAAGTTACGATAGTAATCGAAGATTTTCATTTAGAAACCATCGCTTTAATTGATTCAGGTGCAGATTTAAATTGCATTCAAGAAGGGTTAATACCTACTAAATATTTTCACAAGTCCACGGAAACACTTAGCGCTGCAAATCAATCCCCGATGAAATTAAAATATGAAATTCCCAAAGCCCATGTTTGTCAACAAAATATTTGTTTTAAAACTCCATTTGTTTTGATCAAGAATATTTCTGATCCAGTCATTTTGGGACTCCCTTTCATTGCATTAATTTATCCTTTCAAAGTTCATCATAACTGTATTTCTACCAAGGTTTTTGGCCAAAAAATTACTTTTGAATTTTGCATGGAAACAGATCTTAAAAAGTTAAAACAACTTCAAAAAGATAATGTTTCAAAAACCCTCAACCAGATTACTGCAAAATCCCAACAAATTGCATTTTTACAAGAAGAAATTATTCACAAAAGAATTGAAGAACAGTTGACGAACAAATCTTTGTTAAATGCTATTCGTCAGTTTTCCGATAAGCTTACTAAAGAAATTTGTTCCGATCTTCCAAATGCTTTTTGGCACAGAAAACAACATATTGTTAAACTACCTTATATTAAAGATTTTATTGAGTCAAAAATCCCCACAAAAGCACGACCAATTCAAATGAATCAAGAAGTTTTAGAGTTTTGTAAAACTGAAATTAATCAACTTTTAGAAAAAGGAATTATCCGTAAAAGCAAATCTCCATGGTCTTGCCCTGCTTTTTATGTCCAGAAAAATGCAGAATTAGAACGCGGCGTTCCACGATTAGTTATTAACTACAAACCTTTGAATGATGTTTTAGAATGGATCCGATATCCAATTCCTAACAAAAGAGACTTGATAAAGAGACTTTCTCAGGCAACTGTTTTTTCTAAATTTGATATGAAATCAGGCTTTTGGCAAATTCAAATTCATGAATCTGATAAATACAAAACTGCTTTTGTAACTCCTTTCGGACATTACGAGTGGAATGTAATGCCTTTTGGCTTGAAAAATGCACCAAGTGAATTTCAAAATATTATGAATGAAATTTTTAATCAATACAGCCATTTTTCAATTGTTTATATTGATGATGTATTAATTTTCTCAAAATCAATAGAAGAGCATTGGAAGCATTTGCATGCATTTGTTAGGATCATTAGGTCCAATGGGTTAGTTGTTTCGGCATCCAAGATTAAGTTATTTCGAACCAAAGTTAGATTTTTAGGATACCATATTTACAGGTCTACCATCCAACCAATTGATCGAGTCATCCAGTTCGCTGATAAATTTTCAGATCAAATTATTGATAAAACCCAGCTTCAAAGATTCCTTGGATCCCTCAATTATGTTTCAGAATTTTATCCTCATCTGCGTCAACAATGTAAGCCCTTGTTTGATCGTCTTAAGGAAAATCCTCCATCATGGTCACAAAATCATACTTCCATTGTCAAACAGATCAAAAATCATGTCAAGACTTTGCCTTGCCTTGGCATTCCAACTCCCGACTCTCTCAAAATAGTCGAAACCGACGCATCCGATATCGGTTATGGAGGTATCCTCAAACAGAAAACTTCTTCCGAATCTCCTGAACAAATTGTTCGTTTCCATTCAGGAATTTGGAATCTGGCTCAAAGTAACTATAGTACTATTAAAAAAGAGATTTTATCAATTGTATTATGCATTAGCAAATTCCAAGATGATTTATTAAATCAAAAATTTTTAGTACGTGTTGATTGCAAATCTGCCAAACATGTTTTACAAAAAGATGTTCAAAATATTGCATCAAAACAGATTTTTGCACGCTGGCAAGCCATATTAAGTATTTTTGATTTTGAAATTGAATACATTAAAGGCAGCCAGAATTGCATACCAGATTTTCTAACCAGAGAATTTTTGCAGGGGAAGAATGGGTACTAATCCTACTCAGCAACGAAGGCTCCCAGCCACCCTTACCCAAACCCCAGCACCAGTAAAACAAGAGTCTATTCCCGACTCTTCATCGGCCCTCGCCATTACAAACAGATTTACTCCCTTAGGATCAACAGTAGGAAATATCCGACCAAATTACCAAACGGCCTTAGCCACCCCTTATGATCCTTACTCATCAGTTCGTTCTCCAGCTCCCTCACAACCAAAAACACCTAGCTATGCTAAAACATCACCATATGTCCAGAACCCTCATTCAGAAAAGCTTTTTAGCATCCCTCTTCACATTGACAAAAACCAACCCCCAGAGCGCATTGCCAAATTACTCCTTCCACCAAATTTTCATTTCTTACCAACTGAATCCTACAAAAGCCTAAAATATTACCAGGCTATCCTTTCAGAAACAGAAAGCATTGCTATTAAGCCAATTTACAGTACCACTCACCAAAACAAAATATTGTATCATTCACTCCATATTGGAAAATTCCTTACCGAACTCGAATGGGGAATTCCCCTTTTTCACACAAAACCCCTTCATACTCAGCATGTTCTCATCCCAAACAATCATTACAATTACTATGATTATATCCAAGCATGGACCAACATTTTTCTCCACCAGACAGAAGACTTTAGTCATTCATGGTTCATAACTTTTGATAAGAATTTCAGATTGCGGTTTCCTGCATGGTTTCCAGATTGGTGGGCTTCCCATGGCCCAAGCTCTTCCATCATTCCAGATGACCTTCGTCATGTTCTCACAAACAACTTCCAGCCCAGTTTTGACAGAAGTCGTTTCGACAACAGAGTTACTATTTTTTCACTGCTCATGGCCAAGTACAAGATCCCATGGATTCTCAAATGGAACTTTGAAATGGACACCGGTGGTATTTACAGAACCAGATGGGTAAAATGGTGGGATAAATTCAACCACCAAAAAATTATTGATCTTGTAAAAGTGGAATTTCCCCAGGCATCTTTTCAGGCACTGCCAATCAAAGTTTCATCTTCGTCCTCACAAGCTTTGCCAGTTCATCAGCAATTTCCTGAATTACCAAAAGCTCAGGAACCAGTTCAGTCCTTATCAGACATTAGTCCATCTTCCTCTCTCAAAGGAATTTCCAAGTCAGCCAAGTCCTCCAGTTCAAAGAAAGAAAAAACTACCCAACTGCTGGATATGGCTCAGCTGCTAATGGCGGAAGCAGCATTGCTGCAAAGGAAAAAAGGTTCAGACTCAGATTCAGATAATTCTGATGCCTCGTCTCAGCTTCCGGCCAAATGGGCTGATCAAGCAGATTTTCAAGATGCCCAAGACCCATTTGATATCTGAAAAGCAATATTTGCCCATGTGATTGTGTCAGCCCAGCAACATCATCAGCAGTAGCTGTTTTCATCTCTTCCGCAAAAGACAAAGCATTATTCTTCAATAGTGAAAAACAAAAAGGTCACTATTCACAATAGTGAAAAACAAAAAGGTCACTATTCATTTAACTTTTGTAAAAGAATCAAAGCATCTTCACTATTCTTTCACCCGGCTTTAGCAGACAGCGGGATTCCCGGATCATTTGGACAAGTCTCATTCAACCTCCTCGCCCTATATAACGAGGATTCATCTTCAGAAAGGGAATAAGTTTTTAACTTCAAAAGCTCAGTCTCTGAGATTATTCAAACACTTGTAATACATATATATTATTCAGGATGCCTGCGAGCTCCATCTCTTTGTTTACTTGTTTCATCTGCCATTAGGCAATACCTGTTTGTTATCTGCATTGCAGTAAGTTTTCAATAAAACTTATTTTCCAACTATATTTGCATCATTACGTTCAATTCATTATTTTGATATGCTACTCTGTTTTTATATGTTTTATTTCTGCACTTTAAATTATATGGACGGCTATGCCTCCTGCTGCTATTTTACGTTTTACTTCCGCACTTTATATTCTATGGCTGGCTTTGCCGCCTGTTGTTAGTTCCACCCCATATATATATATATATATATATATATATATATATATATATATATATCTTATCTGCATTTCTTAATCGTCGGTCCTCAGTTCTTCTTTCTTCTAACCAAACAGTAAGACGTGGTCCAAACTTTAAGTCCCAGGAGAGGCATGAGCGGGGGAAAAGTCTAGACATACGAGGAAGGTGAATCTTTTAAGTCTTGCATATAGTATACTTGTTTTGTGCATATCATGAGTAGATTATTTAGATCTAATTCAATGGCCAGCACTAGCTCTGGATCCAACTTAGGAACTATACCTGACATTGTCAATGAAGAACAAAAACTGGATTTTCAAACAGACGAAAGTATTGATTTTTCTGACTGGAACATTCCAAAAGTTTCAACTCAAAATATTTACAAGAAAAAATGGTCTTTGACCTCTTTTAAATCAGAACATCACATCAAAACAGTTGAGAAGGCTTATGCTCTTAGCAAAGAACATGAGACTTGTCAATTATTTTCCCCAGAACAAATCAAAGCGCATCGTAAAAATGGTCATAACTATCTTCATATTGGTTTAGTTCAAATCGCAGTTAAACCATTAACACGAAAAGGTCTTAACACTTCTATCCTTTTATGTCTACGCGACGCTAGATTTAATGATTTCAACGATAGTATACTCGGAATGATCGAATCTAGTCTTTACAACGGACCTATCCATTTTGATTGTTTTCCCGATCTCACAATAAGTCTTTCAGATCCACATGTTTTAAAAGCTCTTACTCTTAATATCAAAACCTCCGGGTACCAAGTCCTGGAAGGAACACAGCCTTTGGCACTTATTTTTAGAATTTATTACAAAGTCACTGGCACAAACATGAATTTTCAAGCTTTGAACAAAAGTCCTCGCGACCACACTCTTTTGATCCAAACAACTCAAGAAAGCGCAAACATAAAAGTACCAAGAACCATTAGGTGGTCAGACATCAGTCTCCCTTCAGATTGGTGTTTAATTAATGAAAGTAAGCCGGTTTCCGTCCAAAACAGCCTTGTTAATCTTGACAACATTGAACAATATTTTGACGGCACTGTAAAAATCAATTTTGATAGACCAGCAAGAAAATCTTGCGAATCAGTACATTCACATAAATCCTTTACTCCTAGCAGACAGTCTTTTTCTGGATCCATGTCAACCGATAGACTGGGTCGAGATCAAGATTTGATCAAATCGTTAGTAAACAAAAAGTTAAAAGAGCAGGAAATTGCACAACAAGATTTAATCAATGATTTGCTCAAATTAAAGTCTGTCGACACTTCTTCACAAGTTGCACATCCTGTTTATCATCCTCCAAACCAAGAAGAACCCACTTCTCCAACTGCTTCTGATTTTGAAACAACATCGGTGAATCACCAATTACTTGTTTTAAACAAACCACATAGAATCCGATGGAGGAAGCTTAAAGCTAACATCGCTTCTGAGGAAAACATCCCTAGAAGAAATATTTTTAGAAAAAAGTATTGTGATGAAGAAAAGCTAGCCATTTATGCTAAATGGAAAGCTTTTGTAGAACAATACCAATTTGAAATATCTTTCTTTGATTTTTTTGATAAACATTATGAATCCAAAAATAAAGTTACGGTTGTTACCAAAGAAAATTGGGTTAAGGAAGACAAAACTTTGATTTCTTCCAGTCATCCTCCCAAAGAAACTATTTTGATTTCCACCGGTAATACCAACATTCCCGCAACTCCTTTCAAAATTCCAAAAGAAGATTCTGGTTTTAAACCTGTCATTGAACAGAATAATTTTACAAACCAAAGTCTTCATACTATTGGAAAACAGTTAGACAAAATTGAAACCAAAATCGACAAATTGTCTCAACCAAAATCTTCTCAAAAAGAAAAACCTTTAGTAAATTTTACTGATACTTCTTCAAGTTCCACTGCTTTAAAATCTATGACTACTTTACAAAAAATTGATCATATGCTCACTGAACTCAAAAAAGAAAAAGTTGTTAATGTTTTGCAAAACAATGATGTTTCTGTCGAAGAAGAAGACACATTTGATCTAGATTCTTCTCAGGACACGGAAACTAGTTCTGCTATTCAAAATATTGAAAATGTTTTTCAAAACATTGATCTTCAACCAACTTTTGATTTAAAACGTATTCGTACTCATTCGGTCAACCCTACTTCTTTTACAAAAAACTGGTATCCCAGGCCAACTCCTCCTGACCTACAATTTGAAGAACGAAATATCCAAAATCAATTTTCGGTTTCAGCCGACAAACTCTATGAATGGAATATAGACGGCTTGTCAGAACAAGAACTTTTGAACAAACTACAACACATGTCCATGGTTGCTAATAGCTATATTTCAAATCACAATTTTACACAGCTACAAATCGTTGATCTCCTCGCCACTGGCTTCACTGGAATGCTTCATTCCTGGTGGGAGAAGCACTTAACTTCTCAGTCCAGAGATGAAATACGCTTTGCGGTCAAAAAAGATGAGGAAGGATTTCCCATTTTTGACGAAACGATAGGACAAGGAATACCCGACGGAGTAAATACTTTACTCTATACGATTATAGAACACTTTATAGGAACACCCAGCAACGTTACTACACGTATTCACGACCAACTGAGTAATTTAAGGTGTCCAACCTTAAGTGATTTCAGATGGTATAAAGATGTTTTCATATCCAGAGTTATGCTTCGGGAAGATAGTAATCAACCTTTTTGGAAAGAAAAATTTATCAATGGTTTACCAAATCTTTTTGCTCACAAAATTCGAAATGTTTTAGTAAACGAAGAAGGTGTCATACCTTATCATACCCTTACCCTTACTTATGGTAACATAGTTAATGTTATACAAAATGAAGGATTGAAAATGTGTATTGACATGAAGATTTCAAAACAAGTTAATAAAGATAAATCTATTGCTAAATACAAACTTGAAACATTTTGTGAACAATATGGTTTACCTCCGATTGGTCCTTCGAGTAAAAAGAAAAAAGCCCAACAAACCAGCAAATTTTCTAAATATCAATCTAGATTTTATAAAAACAAAAGATCTTTCAACAAACCTTTTCAAACAAATAAATTTTATGAAAAACCATCTTCAAACAAAAAACCTTTTCGAAAGCCTAAAAGGGATTTTCAAAATAAAAAGGGAAAATGCTACAAATGTGGCAAATTTGGTCATTATGCAAATGAATGTAGAGTTAAAAAGGTTATTAACCAACTAAAAATCTCTGAAGAAGAAAAGGTTCAACTTATTCAGGCTTTAGAAATTAGAAATACCGACTCTAGTCAATCTGATAAAAATCTCGATTTTTCCGTCTCCGACTCTAGCAGTTCTAGCGACGTCTCCTCACCAAACATTAAGTTTGGGTGCACGGACACTTGTTGTAATAAAATTTCAATGCTTAATAAGCAAGAAGAACAAGAAGAGTTTTTAATGGAATTAATTAGTAAAGTCGATGACCCTGATTTAAAATCTTTTTATTTGAAAAAACTCAAAAATTTGATTTCTCCTCATGAACCTGGCACTAGTCAAACTTCTTCTCAAAAGATTTCTCTTAGCACCACTTTGGAACGGTTTAATAAACCAAAAAAGGATTTAACCATCAAGGATTTACAAAAAGAAATTAATCAAATTAAATCAGAAATTAAGTTTTTAAAAACAGAGAACACTGAAATTCGTTCACAACTCAGTAGAGTACGTACACAAGCGCTCGTAGAAGAACAAGGTAATTCTTCTTCAAATTCCGATTCCGACGCTCACTCAACTAAATCTTCTTCTTCAAAAGATTTTGTTTTAAGTCTTTTAGACAAAATAAGAATTCGAAAATGGTATTCTAAAGTTACGGTAGTAATCGAAGATTTTCATTTAGAAACCATCGCTTTAATTGATCCAGGTGCAGATTTAAATTGCATTCAAGAAGGGTTAATACCTACTGAATATTTTCACAAGTCTACGGAAACACTTAGCACTGCAAATCAATCCCCGATGAAATTAAACTATGAAATTCCCAAAGCTCACGTTTGTCAACAAAATGTTTGTTTTAAAACTCCATTTGTTTTGATCAAGAATATTTCTGATCTAGTCATTTTGGGACTCCCTTTCATTGCATTAATCTATCCTTTCAAAGTTCATCATAACTGCATTTCTACCAAGGTTTTTGGCCAAAAAATTACTTTTGAATTTTGCATGGAAACAGATCTTAAAAAGTTAAAACAACTTCAAAAAGATAATGTTTCAAAAACCCTCAACCAGATTACTGCAAAATCCCAGCAAATTGCGTTTTTACAAGACGAAATTAGACACAAAAGAGTTGAAGAACAGCTCACAAATAAAGTTTTATTAGATTCTATTTCCTAGTTTTCTGATAAGCTTACTAAAGAAATCTGTTCAGATCTCCCCAATGCTTTTTGGCATAGAAAACAGCATATTGTTAAATTACCTTATATTAAAGATTTTGTTGAATCAAAAATCCCCACAAAAGCACGACCAATTCAAATGAACCAAGAAGTTTTAGAGTTTTGTAAAACAGAAATTAATCAACTTTTGGAAAAAGGAATTATCCGTAAAAGCAAATCTCCATGGTCTTGCCCTGCTTTTTATGTCCAGAAAAATGCAGAATTAGAACGCGGCGTTCCACGATTAGTTATCAACTACAAACCTTTGAATGATATTTTAGAATGGATCCGATATCCAATTCCTAACAAAAGAGATTTGATAAAAAGACTTTCTCAAACAACTGTTTTTTCCAAGTTCGATATGAAATCAGGCTTTTGGCAAATCCAAATTCATGAATCCGATAAGTACAAAATTGCATTTGTAACTCCTTTCGGACATTACGAGTGGAATGTAATGCCTTTCGGCCTGAAAAATGCACCAAGTGAATTTCAAAATATCATGAATGAGATTTTTAATCAATACAGCCATTTTTCGATTGTTTATATTGATGATGTTTTAATTTTCTCAAAATCAATAGATGAGCATTGGAAGCATTTGCATGCATTTGTGAGGATCATTAAGTCTAATGGGTTAGTTGTTTCAGCATCTAAGATTAAGTTATTTCAAACCAAAGTTAGATTTTTAGGTTACCATATTTACAGGTCTACCATCCAACCAATTGATCGAGTCATCCAGTTTGCTGATAAATTTCCAGATCAAATTATTGATAAAACCCAGCTTCAAAGATTCCTTGGATTTATACTCATCTTCATCAACAATGTAAACCCTTGTTTGATCATCTCAAGGAAAATCCTCCATCATGGTCACAAAATCATACTTCCATTGTCAAACAAATCAAAAATCATGTCAAGACTTTGCCTTGCCTTGGCATTCCAACTCTCGGCTCTCTCAAAATAGTCGAAACCGACGCATCTAATATCGGTTATGGAGGTATCCTTAAACAAAAAACCTCTTCCGAATCTCCTGAACAAATTATTCATTTCCATTCAGGAATTTGGAATCCAGCTCAAAATAACTATAGTACTATTAAAAAGGAGATTTTATCTATTGTATTATGTATTAGCAAATTTCAAGATGATTTATTAAATAAAAAATTTTTGGTTCGTGTTGATTGGAAATCTGCCAAACATGTTTTACAACAAGATGTTCAAAATATTGCATCAAAACAGATTTTTGCACGCTGGCAAGCCATATTAAGTATTTTTGATTTTGAAATTGAATACATCAAAGGCAGCCAGAATTGCATACCAGATTTTCTGACCAGAGAATTTTTACAGGGGAAGAATAGGTACTAATTCTACTCAGCAACGAAGGCTCCCAGCCACCCTTTCAGGAACCCCAGCACCAGTAAAACAAGAGTCTATTCCTGACTCTTCATCTGCCCTCGCCATTACAAATAGATTTACTCCCTTAGGATCAACAGTAGGAAATATCCAACCAAATTACCAAACGGCCTTAGCCACCCCTTATGATCTTTACTCTTCAGTACATTCTCCAACACCTTCACAACCTAAAACACCTAGCTATGCTAAAACTTCTCCATATATCCAAAACCCCACTACTAAAAAGCTTTTTTGCATACCTCTTGACATTGATAAAAATCAACCTCCAGAACGCATTGCTAAACTGCTTTTGCCCCTAAATTCTCACTATCTCCCAACAACACCATACAAAAGCCTCAAATACTACCAGGCCATTCTCTCTGAGACCGAAAGCATTGTTTTAAGCCAATCTACAACACCATTCACCAAAATAAAATTTTATACCATTCACTTCATATTGGAAAATTTCTCATTGAGCAAGATTGGGGTCTTCCCCTTTATCATACCAAACCCCTTCACACCCAACATGTTCTCATACCAAACAACAATTATAATTATTATGATTATATTCAAGCTTGGACTAATATTTTTCTTCATCAGAAGGAAGATTTTAGTCATTCATGGTTCGTGACCTTTGATAAAAGTTTCAGATTAAGATTCCCAGCATGGTTTCCAGACTGGTGGGCTACTCATGGCCCAAATATTTCCCTTGTCCCTGATGACCTTCGTCAAGCACTAAACAATAGTTTCAAGACCGGTTTTGACCGCAGCCGTTTTGACAGCAGGGTTTCCCTATTCTCTTTATTCATGGCCAAATACAAAGTTTCATGGATCTTAAAATGGAATTTCCAGTTAGACAATGGAGGAATTTTCAGGGCCCGGTGGGTAAAATGGTGGGATAAATTCAACCACCAGAAGATTATTGATCTAGTTTGTGCAGAATTTCCCCAGAGTTCAACCTCAGCAATTGCTGCATCTTCTTCGCAAGCCTTGCCAGACACTCAGCAATTTCCTGAACTCCCGAAAGCTCAAGAACTAGTTCAATCTCTATCAGACATTAGTCCATCCTCCTCCCTCAAAGGAAAGACCAAGTCAGCCAAATCCTCTAGCTTGAAGAAAGAAAAATCTTCAAAGACTACCCAGCTTCTGGACTTGGCCCAACAGCTCATGGCTGAAGCAGCAATGCTCCAGAAAAAGGTTCCGACTCGGACTCTGACGCTTCTGATGCAGGGTCTCAGCCTCCCGCCAATTGGGCTGATCAAGTGGACCTTAAGGACACATAAGATCCGTTCGATTTTTGAACTGCATTATTTGTCCATGTGATTGTGTCAGCCAAACAACATCATCAGCAGTAGCTGCTATCATTTCTTCCGCAAGACAAGGCACTATTCTTCAACAGTGAAAAACAAAAAAGTCACTGTTCATCCAACTTTTGTAAAAGAAACAAAGCATCTTCACTATTCATTTAACTTTTGTAAAAGAAACAAAGCATCTTCACTATTCATTCAACTTTTGAAGAAGAAACAACGTGATTACACAGCTTTGCCAGCTTTCTTCAGAGGACAGCGGGATTCCCGGATCTAATTTGCAAGCCTCATTCAGTCTCCTTGCTCTATATAAGAAGGACTCATCCTCAGAAGACAGACAGGTTAAAAAACTCAATAGCTCAGTTCAATATCATCTCTCTGCTCATCCACAAAGGACAGAGATTATTTTCCAAACACTTGTAATACCTATATTATTCAGGATGCCTGCGAGCTCCACCTTGTTTACTTGTTTCATCTGCCATTAGGCAACATCTGTTTGTAATCTGCATTGCAGTAAGTTTTCAATAAATTTATTTTCAAAATATATTTGCATCATTACATTTAATTCATTATTTTCATGGAATTATCTTCTATGATTAATTTAATTCTTTCTTTTCATGTTATCATCAGTCATCCATGGATGTTTCTTTTCAATCAACCTGAATTCTTTTTAATTCAATATATTGATATGCTACTCTGTTTTTATATGTTTTACTTTCGCACTTTAAATTCTATGGACGGCTTTGCCGCCTGCTGTTGTTAGTTCCGACCCATTTGATATATATATATATATATATATATATATATATATCAATAATGCTCTCAATTTGTGTGTTTGGATTACTCAGCAACCAAATAACAAGAAGGTAGTTGTAAAAATACATTGAAATCATACTTGCAGAAATAAAAAATTGCAATTTAATATGAAGAAAGAAATTAATAATCCCAGAAACCCAAATCAATTAGTAACCCTAATTCAAAACCCTTATTTGATTAGAACCCAATTCGAAACCCTTACCAATTTCCCAGAAACTCCTTAGTGTGCGTTTCTCCTCTGGGACTGCCTCTCCTTCCTAGTTGGTAATCCCAATTCAAAACCCCTATTTGATTCTCAAACTGGGCATTTGTAATAACCCTTAGTGCTCCACCCAAACATTATAGTGTATGCGGGAAAATCGTTTATAGTCCACATCACTGCTGCTCGCAAAGTGAACATCTTCCCGAAAGATTTATCGTACGTGGGAACACCATTTTCCCATAATTCTTTTAGTTCATTGACCAACAGTTGTAAATAAACATCAATAAACGTGCTCGGATCTTTGGTTATCAACAATGTCATCATTATATATTCATTTTTCATGCACTCCCTAGGCAGCAAATTATACAGAATTGGGATGATTGGCCAAGTGCTATGGTTTTGGTTTAGAACCTTAAACAGATTAAACCCATATGTTGCAAGTCCCAATCTAACGTTCTGAGGCTTACGTGCAAAATTGGGGTACAGCCAATCAAACTCGTCTGTCCTTATGTCACCTCATGTCACTTGCAGTTTGTGTTGACATATACAATCGCTGCAACCTGAGCTTTAATGGGAGATAACGCATAACGTTTTGTGGAATCTTCGTTGTTCTATTTGGAGAGGTCATTATAAACCGTGACTCATTACATACAGGGCATTTATCCAATGCTTTATTATCTTTGTAGAACAAAATGCAATTATTTTTACACACGTGAATTTTTTCATATCCCAATCAAAGACCATTCAGCACCTTCTTTGCACTTTTATGATTTTTAGGCAAGCAATTGTCCTTTGGAAGCATCCTCTTGAAAATTCCCAAAAAGTAATCAAAACACTGATTCGACATACGAAACTTTATTTTGCCATGCATTAACTCAACAATAGCCGTAAGCACCAAAAATCATTTGCAACCGCGGTATAATTCTTGCTTGGCACTTTTTAATAGTTTTTCATATTTTTCAAATGCTTCACTGTCCATGGTGGGAGGGATGTCATCTTCTACTTCCTTATTCGTATTCAAACTAGCATTTGGAAAACCATCATTGCTCATGTCCATAATTTGTTCATTTAGGTCCCACAACAGAGTCAACTATCTCTACTGCTCGGGTAATGTGTGAGGATGAAACATGTTGTATTTGTTCTCCATGATAATTCCACGTAGTATAGGTCTCCATCATCCCATTCTAACTAAATGGTATCGAACAGTTTCAAAATATTCAATCATTGAGTTGTTACACTTTCTACAATGACACCGAATTTGAGTTGAACCCCGGTTGTTTGCAATTGAAAAATCAATGAACTGATTTATTCCATCCATATAATCATCAACACATCTATTAGGATTATGTATCTAGTGTTTGTCCATATCACCTGCAAGCATTAAAAATTTACAAGGGTTACAACAATTTCAATTATGACATGCCACCTTATGCCTCTAGTATGGGTCCTATCTCATTCAAGAATGCACGGTTACATGCTCCAATACATTAGAGTTCAATCGTGAGAAAATTTAGACGACATCTCCCTGTAGTTCTTCAAGTGCACGATGTGATACAAAAACCTACGATGCACTCGAAGAACGCAAAGAGATGCTACTAAATTTCCCACGTTCAAACTCTAATGCGTGAACCACAAAATACAACATGTAACTATGCATTCTCAAACTGTCCAAAATTTTGGGACAATTCAAGAATTAATTAGACTGCAGTCATGCTTTCGCATTCATTCGCGAAATCCAACTATTTCTCAAATGAGAAACTAAGCTCATATGAACATTGCAAACCATTTTTTGTACATCCATACAAAAATGTTTGCATACAAATACATAAACTCACAACAATTATAAACTACATACAAAACAATCTACATGAATGGAAATTAAATAAGTTAGTTAAGAAAATATACCTCCGAGATTAACGGCAACACAGATAAAACTACTAGAAATTTCAAGAGGAAGGCAACTGCTGCAATTGTTTTGCAACTTCTACCTTCCTGTATTATGGTTAAATTCAATAAAGTGAAAAGACTTTGGGCGACAAAAGCACTGTTGCGCAAAACATGGTGCTTCCACTTTTGGTAGCATCTAACTAGCTTTGCCACATTTTTAGAACACTTTGCGTGATGAACTGTAAAAAAAAAAAAAAAAAAAAAAAAATTTGCATGACGAACCACAATTCGTCGTGCATTAATATTTTTGAAAAAAAAAATATTCGTTTTTTTTTTTTTAAATTGAATGTTTCCATTCAATCTTTAATTTTTTTTTCAAACCACATAAATATTAATAAATCAAGAACTTATTTCATTAAACCGTTCATGCATAATTAACTAATATAAATATTTATTAAAATGTATTAATTTATTCAAAATAAACATTAAGTACATATTTAATTAAACCGTTCATAATTAAAAAAAACATCGAATTCATATCTCATTATTAATAAGCAGTAAAATTAAAAATAAAAATAAGACACTATTCTATTCCTTTGCTGGTAGTTTTGGTTCTCGCTGTACTTTTGCCACACGTTGATTATCAAACTTCCACTCTCGAAAATGAGACTTAAAGATGCTGTCGATAGCCTTCATCAGATTTGGGTTACTTCTGTCAATGTCCCAATTAGGTTGTCATGTGAAAATTAATAAATTAAAATCTTTCTATTATATTAAATTTAACAAAACACGATTATTATTTAACTAATAACTTAACACATACTCATCAATCAAGTGCATCTTCAGCTCCTCGGGGATAGCTCTTCAAGACTCCCAATCCACACCATATTTGTCATGCACCAATACTCCAACGTTAGACCAAAAGCTGGCATGCATATCTGACTTCACAACCCCTATTAATTCGTCAGAAGTGATTCGATAACGATTCTCACCATAAGTGTGGCGAACCTATACCGTAACTCTTTTCTTATTGTCTATCAACAAAATATACATTCATAATACTGAAGCTAAATAAAAACTTTATACAAAATGCAAAATTTACAACGTAAACCGTTTCTAGAACCTTCGCCATCCATTGTCTTTGACGAACGTGCACCACAGTCGGCCATCGTACCAATAATCAAAGAACAAATTGATTATAATTTGCAAAATAGTAAATCATTTCCGAAAGAATTGTGAAGAGTAAGGAGAGCAGAAGAGCATATTTATAGGAAGGTTAAGGACTTTGCATGACAAAGCCTTTGTCGTGCAAACATTTTCACTAAATGCAGTATTGATTTCTCCGATTCACATACACTGAATGGACTTTGCGTGACGAAACCTGTGTTGCGCAAGGTTTCTGCAGGAAAAAATTCGTCATTCTGCTGATTAGCATGCATTGAATGCTCTGACCCAAAAATTGAACAAACTTTGCACGCCGAAACCTTTTTCGTGCATTTTTTTTCGCACCAAAAAACAAATTATCCCTGGTTTTCTTATTGACTTTGCGCGACAAGTATCTTTTTTTTTTTCATCGTGTATAAAGTATTGTGCGACAAAGGTGTGCATCACACAAAGTAGCACTATTCTTGCGTGACGAAGCAATTGTTTCGTTGCACAAAACACACTTGCGTGACGAATTTTGCTTTGTCGCCCAAACATCTGTCGCACAAATGGATTTCCCTACTAGTGAAGATATATATACTGCTTCCATGGTAAACTTTGCAACACAACCTTGTTTCTTACTTAACCAAGAAACAGTCATTTCACCAAACAAGACAATGTTACCACTTGTTAACTTTTTGTCATCCAAGTCGCCTGCAAAATCTACATTGCAATAACAAACTAAATCCAGATCATTTATTCTGAAATAAAGTTTCATACCTTGGGTGCCCTTTAGATATCTAATAATTCTCTTTACTGTCATCCAATGTTGCTTTCCTGGTTGGATTGATATCCACTTACCAATCCAACTGCATGACATATGTCAGGTCTTGTGCTGGTCATAGCATACATCAAAATTTCAATTGCTTGGGCATACAGAACATTTTGCATATCAATGATATATTGCTTCTGTACTGGACACATATTTTTTGAAAGCATCATTCCTTTACAAATAGGTGTACTAACTGGCTTGCAATCTTGCATATTAAATCTTTTAAATATTTTATACAGATAATTTTGTTGATCCAAATAGAGTATTTAAGCATCTCTATCCCTAGTAATTTAATTCCTAGAACATAAGATGTTTCTCCCATATTTTTCATTTCAAATTTGGATCCCACATATGACTTATCTATGGAGTTACCTATAAGTAAGATGTCATCTACATATAGTGACAACATACATAAATTATCTTGGCACTCCTAAGAATAAACACAATGATCTAATGGATTTATTTTATAGCCCATTTCCATAATGGCTTGGTGGAACTTTAAATACCATTGTGTTGATGATTACTTAAGCCATACAATGACTTTCTTAATTTGTAAACTTTGTTCTCATGTCCTTTGACATGATATCCTTCAGATTGAATCATATAGATGTCTTATTTTAAGAATGCTGTTATGATATCTAATTGATGAAGTTCTGCATCCATTCTAGCAACAATTGCCATAAGATTTCGAATGGAAGTAAACTTCGCAATTGGAGAGTAAGTGTCCAAAAAATCTATATCGAGTTTCTGAGTACAACTCTTAGCTACAAGTTGACCCTTAAACTTATCAAGGATACCATCTGATTTGTACTTCTTATGAAGTACCCATTGACAACCGATGGGCTTTCTTCCATCAGGTAGATCAACCAATTCTTAAACTTCATTTTTCTTTATGAAATCTAGTTCTTCATTCATGGTTTGTTGCAATTGTTCAGACTCAAAACTATCCGTTGCTTCTTTATAAGTCCTTGGGTCTGGATCTGCCACTAAATGATCTACCTCCTCAAGATTGAAAACAAAGTGATCTTTTAATCTTCTAGATGGTTTCCTTTTACTTTTACTCCCACTGATTTGATCATTTCTCCCATTATTTATATCTTCCATGACAATTTCATGACCATTACCCATGTGTGTCATGATTGACATTGTTATGATTACCTATGTTTATGTCTCCCACTTGATCATTATCAATATCATGATCATGAGACAAGTCTAAAAAAGATGGAAATCTTGATCATCCGTAGGAGAATTTTCTTCTTCCAAAGATTTCAATTCTTGTATTGGATGAACCAAATCAGTAATTTCAATAAAAATAGCATCTCTACTTTCAATCAATCCTTTCTCAAGATGATAAAACCTAGTTTTTCATGAATCATTGGCCTCTGAGCCAAGTTTTTCATGAATCATAACAATTTGCCTAGTTTTCATATGAGCACGTCTCAAACTACATTTGAGACTTCCTCTTCGTCAAGTAACGAATCCAACAAAGTTCTTACTAAGTTTCTACTTGAGAAGAAATTAGGCAAGAGAACATTGGTGGATAAGGAAAATATGGAACCGATTTTGGTCGAAAGTTCAGAATTGGTATATAAGAATTTTCTTGTAGAAACCAAAACTCATGAAAATACATTCAAATTTTATAGCCTATTTGAAATGCCATCCTATAACCCATTTGAACCCAAGCCTGAATTAACCCAACAAGTCAAACTATACTCACCCACATCGTTTCTCTTGACAAGAACAACGATAATCAGAAATTTCAGCATTTAAATCCATCAAGTTCACTACCAAAATATAACTACCATTATCAAAATTTGAACAAATTACATCCAAAGGGTTTATTCAATCCGATTAGAACCTTAGAAATCCATTGCAGTCGGCATTGCTAGTTGCAAAAGCCAAATCTACACAAGAAAATTCAGACCCACAAAAACATCATGTTGAACCTACCTCTGCTGAAGAGATTTGGTCATTAAGCCCAAGGAACTTATCTATGCCATCATAATTGATTCGTAGTCCTTCGCTAACTACTGCAAATCTGAGACTGAGCCTATGATTTTCGCATATGCCTCCGCCGCAGTCTTGGCCTTTAGCTTTGGCCACACAGCCTCATGGCAACAATGCTCGGAAACTGCACCATTGCAGACAGTCACACCCTTCGAAAACAGCACCCCCATGGTTTCGTCTTCCAACCGTGCTCTCACGGCCTCACTGTGACACCTATCGCAAGCAGTACTGCTATCCTCTAAAGACAATTGTCTCCACCATTCGTGAATATCCCCCAAGGTACGGACCAAATTCCTTTCAAAGTGACAAAACCGATAAACAAAGTCATTTTTGTGAAGTTTTCCAGCAGGCATCTTTTCCCAAAAGAAAAGAAAAAGAATTTCTTGAATTTAGGGACTTCCTACATGAGCAAAGGGTGAATAAAAGGGCCAATCTTGCAAGAAGCCCAACAAGTTCAATCCATAGGTCCTTTGAAGTGGGCTCCTCTTCCAGCAGGCACAATTCCAGAAGCACCCTGCAGCCTTTTCCTACAACCTTGGCTGCTTCGTTCAATTCAAACATAGGTGATATTAATTTCATTTACCCCAATAATTTCACTCATAAGGTTGATTTGTGGAATACATTGAATAATAGTCACAAAAACCAAAAGTGGAAGCAAAGGTTTAATTTTAAGGATCCAAAAGGTAGAGTGCTCAATCATTTGGATCAATATAATATCGATTATGGTTTTATATATCCTAATTTGGCACAAATAGAAATTTCAACTGTAAGAAATTTAAAGGGGCCAAGGCCACTGAGAATTGAAAGAGAATCCACTAGACGAGAAGAGACTACTTTTGTGCATGAAAATAGGGAAAGAATTGATCACGCTTGGTCAAGTAGATAAGCAAGAAATCCACGAGCCTTCTATCGACGTGATCGCCTAAATAAGCACTCGTCTTTCACTGATTGGACAAAGCCTCTATGAGTGGGTGCGGTATCTGCTACTAAAAGGAAATAAGTTTCTATCTTTTATTTTATTTTTTAGTCTTTAATTTATTAAAAACATTTAGTATTTGTGGCTTTAATAATTATAAGTACACTAGTAGTATATGTATTTGTATTTGTATTTAAGTTTGTATTAAGTATTGTATTTGTTTTGTAATTTTCTAAGCTATGGCAACTAAATCTTCCAAATCTGAAGTTTTTAAAATAGAGAGGTTGAACAACGTTAATTATTGAATATGGAAGAGAATGATCACTTATCTTTTAACTCATGACAAAACTTTGTACACTATTAAGGATGAGAGACCCCTTGGGCCCTCTCAAATTTATAACAAATGGGTGGAAGATAATGAGTTAGTTAAGGCCACAATTCTCAATTACATGGAAGATAAATTAATACCTCTCTATGAAGAATATGATTTGGCCAAGGAAATCATGGATGTACTTGAAAAGAAATATGGCCCCAAATCTTAAACATACATTCAATTATTGCTTGAGGAATACAATGGGACAAAAATGGAGGAAATTGATTCTATGGTCAATTATATTACTAAATTGGAGGTAATGGCAAAAGACTTAAGCCAATGTAGGCCATCCAGTTTCCGATAAAATGCAAGTTAGTGTTCTTTTTGGTAGCTTCCCTAATTCTTGGGAAAATGTAGTTACTTCCATGACTTATGGTCAAGCAGAATTAATGATGAATACATTGCCTGCAATGTTGGATATTTAAGAAGTCCATAAAAATTATAGGAAAAAGGAAATTGGACAAGGCAAAGCGAACTTCCTCATAACAAAAGATTCTTAGAAAACGAGCAACACATGCATAAACCACATAATAGTAACAAGTGCTCGAACTTCAAAAAGTTTGGAAACTGCAAGTAGAACAAGTTCAAAGGAAAGGAGAGTGCATGTTTCAATTGTGGAGAGATTGGTCACTATAGGTACAAGTGTCCCAAATGATGCAAGAACAACAAAAATCCTAAAGAACTGACTTTGACTATCTTCAAAGGACTCATTGCTGAAGATCAAGGACAATGGTGGATAGACACAGGAGCAACTCGACATGTATGCAAGGATAACAGTTGCTTCATCAACTTCAAGGAGAAAGCACTAGGAGAATATCATCTGTACATGGGCAACAATACTTATGTCAATGTTTTGGGTGAAGGAGATTGCAAGATCAACAATAGTAAATCTACCATTGTGCTTAAAAATGTTCTGTTTGCACCAAATATTAGGAGAAATCATGTCCCTCTCTCTGTCCTAGAAAAGAAAGGTTTTGAGACAAGGTTCATGAATGGTGCTATCACTATTAGGAAAAAGGGTTATATTTATTTAAGGTAGAGTCAATGGTATGTACTCAGTTTACAGTAATAAAAGTTTGTTTTCCTAGTATTCCTTTCTTTACTGTTCAAAATTTGCATATTTATGGCACTTACGTTTAGGTCACATAAATAAAATGATATGCATGAGTAAAAAAGAATGTTACCTCTAGTAAATGCACATGACTTTGATACATGTGAATCATGTATTAAAGGAAAAATAACTAGAAAATCATTTTCTCAACATTGGACTTCAACAAATTTACTTGAAATAGTACATACAGATTTATGTGGACATATGAGGACTAAAACACATAGAGGAATGAAATATTTTGTGACTTTCATCGATGATTATTCTCATTATAGACATGTTTACTTCTTGAAGCTTAAAAATGATGCTTGAGACAAATTTAAAGAGTTAATGCCTTGGACAAATTTAAAGAGTTCAAGGTAAAAGTAGAGAACCCATTGGAAAGATCCATAAATACCCTTAATAGTGATAGAGGTGGAGAATTTGAAGACTTTGATGATTTCTGCAAAGAGAATGGTATAAGGCATAATTATACCATGCCTTATACACCGCAACAAAATGGAACCGCAGAAAGAAGAAATTGAACTCTCATGGACATGATGCGATCTATGATGTCTTATGCTAACTTAGCCCTACATTTTTGGGGTAAAGCTTTGTCTACTACAACATATATATTCAACAGAGTTCATACCTGCGAAGCCATTGACTCCATAAGAATTATGGCATGGGCAAAAACCTGATTTATCAAACTTAAAAGTTTGGGGTTGTAAGGCACACATCCTCATTCCAAAGCCATTACAAGATAAATAACAATCAAAGACTTTAGAATGTAGTTTCATAGGATATCTTGATAATAGTGTCGAATATATGTTTTTATCATCCTAAGAAATGATTGATCGAAAGTGGAGATGCTAATTTTATTGAAACTACTGATTTGGTTCATCTCTTTGGAAGAAGAAAATTCTCCTACAGATGATCAAGATTTCCACCTTGATTTAGACTTGTCTCATGATCATGACATTGACAATGATCAAGTGGGAGATATAAACATAGGTGATCATGACAATGCCGATCATGACACACATGGATGATGATCATGATATTGCAACGGAAGATATAAATAGTGGGAGAAATGATCAAATCAGTAGAAGTAAAAGAAAAATGGAACCATCTAGAAGATTGAAAGATCACTGTGTTTTTAATCTTGAGGAGGTAGATCATTCAGTGGGAGATCCAAACCCAATGAATTATAAAGAAGCAATGGATAGTTTTGAGTCTGAACAATAGCAACAAGCCATGAACGAAGAACTAGATTCCATAAAGAAAAATAAAGTTTGGGAATTGGTTGATCTACCTGATAGAAGAAAGCCCATCGGTTGTAAGTGGGTGCTTCGTACAAATTAGATGGTACCCTAGATAAGTTTAAGGCTCGACTTGTAGCTAAGGGTTTTACTCAGAAACTCGATATAGATTTTTTGGACACTTACTCTTCAGTTGCGAAGATTACATCCATTCGAATTCTTATTGCAATTGTTGCTAGAATGGATTTAAAACTTCATCAATTAAATGTCAAAACAACATTCTTAAATGGAGATTTGAAGGAAGACAACTATATGATTCAACCCAAAGGATGTCTTGTCAAAGGGTTGTATGGCCTTAAGCAATCATCAAGATAATGGTATTTAAAGTTCCACCAAGCCATTATGGAGATGGACTATAAAATAAATCCATTAGATCATTGTGTTTGCTCTTGGGAGTGCCAAGATAATTTATGTATGTTGTCACTATATGTAGATGACATCTTACATGCAGGTAACTCTATAGATATGATTGAAAAGACTAAGTCATATGTGGGATCCAAATTTGAAATGAAAGATATGGTAGAAGCACCTTATGTTCTAGGAATTAAAATTACTAGTGATATAGATGCCAAAACCCTCTATTTGGATCAACAAAATTATTTGGATAAGATATTTAAAAGATTTAATATCCAAGCTAGTTAGTACACTTGTTTGTAAAGGAATGATGCTTTCCAAAAATATGTGTCCAGTACAGAAGCAAGACATCATTGATATGCAAACTGTTATGTATGCCCAAGCAGTTGGAAGTTTGATGTATGCTATGACCACCACAAGACCTGACACATGTCATGCAGTTGGATTGGTAAGTAGATATCAATCCAACCTTGGAAAGCAACATTGGATGGCAGTAAAGAGAATTATTAGATATCTAAAAGGCACTAAAGGTATGAAATTTTGTTTCAGATTAAATGATCTGGATTTAGTTTGTTATTGCGATGCAGATTTCTTAGGCGACTTGGATGATAGAAAGTCAACTAGTGGTAACCTTGTCTTGTTTGATGGAACGATTGTTTCTTGGTTAAGTAAGAAACAAGGTTGTGTTGCAAAGTCTACCATGGAAGCAAAATATATATCTTGTAGCATAGCGGTAAGTACTACAGCATTGGCTAAACGCTTTATAGATAATTTAAATATAGTTATACTTAAAGAGCCTGTCAATGTGTTTTATGATAATAAGTCCACCATCTTTTTTATAAAGGGTGGAGCAAATAGTTCCAAGGGAAAACACAATTCATATTAAATATCACTATATACAAGATAGTGAAGAGATGAGAGGTAAAGGTCGACTACATACCCTCCGAAGAGATGTTGGCCAATCCAATGACCAAGGGATTGTCTCTGGAAAATTTCAGAGAGCATGTGACTAAAATGGGTTTGCAAAACATCTAGATGTATTGTAGTGTGGGACGTGCGGCAGGCATCATTGTATGGTTTCAGAGATGCCTAAAACATGGACAAATAGATGTGACTCTATCTGCTTCTTTAGTATTTGGTCGGTTAAAGATAGAGGGCACTAGCGAGGTAACCAGGTTACAATAAATCTCCTTGAAACTAAAATCTGTTATAAGATTCAAGAAATAATTTATACAACATTGTGGTGTATAGTCTGGGACTATGTCATCATTTGTAACCAGGTACGGATTGTTTTTCCTAGTTACTTGGATATGATACCATTTTACTAAAGAGTAAAATGTTATCAGATAAAGTGGAATGGTGCGCACCAAGTAAAGAAGCCACATATCACGTTGAATTTGTTTATGAGTAATACTTGTGAGAAACAAATCAGAATAGGAAACCATTTATGTCATCATAATCAAGTGGGAGATGTTGGAATATGATTATGATAACATGGTTTTCACAATATGTATAATCATATGTGAAGGTACATCATAACATTGGTGTACTAATATACATATGATTGTAGTGAAATAAGTTAATTAATTAATAAAGAAAATAATATAATTAATTAATTCTAAAGGATATGAACAATTGTATTGCAACGTGAAAAGTTGTAACTTCTCCCGAAAGGTTATTTCCATCTCTATATATTTGTCAAATCCCTTTCTGTCAAATTCATTCAATTCCATTATCACTCTTTGTTCATATCCTTCACACCATATTGCGATCAATATTTTAAGCTACATCCGTTTTCCGATCCTATGAACTACCCAATTTCTATCATTCATCACCAGTCCAGCAGAAAATTCATTGGTTCTCATTCATTAACTCCATTATCATCATTCTTTTCATGGGATTGCTTACTTTGCTCATAATGCGACGCCCTTAAGAATGAACTGAGAAAGTAATACATTATTCACAATCTTTTTCCAACTATATTATGTTTTTACTTGGTCAGCTTAGTGTAATGAATCTTGTTGTAGGTCCTCAAATAGTGATGATGAAGAAGACAAAGAGGTTGGCTGGAAATACATTCATGGCGATGCTTTCAGATATCCTCCATGTTAAAGTTTGAATGTGTATGTGTATGAATATGAAGAAATGAAGAACAAAATACTGAAATTTGAGAAAATGATGGATGGTTCTCTCTCTCTGCAAAATACGCAGAGGAATGTTGCTTCTATTTATCTCTCTAGCACACACAATCGTACACTGCATAATGGTTAGTTATGCATTTGGATTCTTTCCATTACATTAAAGTGATCTCAGCCACACATCTAGCTGGATTCTAGGATTCAAACACATGTCACTTAGACAAATTACAATATGAGCCATACACTTGGTAATTTATAACCAAAGTGGATACATAACTAAATACAAGGCTTATTACTACTACAATGTAATCAGCTCATGACTTATACACTAACACTCCCCTGTAAGCTTTGAGCTAATATAAGTCCAAGCTTTTCTCTAAGATAATTGAACTTCTCCTTTGGTAGAGCTGTAGTAAAGATGTTTGTGACTTGTTCTTTGGTAAGACAATAGACCAAATCAACAATTCCTTGCTGCAAAGCATCCTTGATGAAGTGATACCTCTGATCAATATGCTTTGTCTATTGGTTAAACATTAGATTCTTAGTTATGAGATTGCAAATGTATTATCACGCTGCAATGGAGTTGCTTCAGTTTGAAGTTCTCCAAAATCCTCTAGGACAAACCTGAGCCATATTGCTTGAGTTGTTGGTTCTGAGGCACTGATGTATTCTGCCTCGGTAGTTAAAAGTGCCACACAGCTTTGCTTGACAGAAGCCCATGAGAAAACTCCACTTCCAAAGGAAAATGCATAACCTGATGTGTTTTTCCTGTCATCCATTGAACTACCCTAGTCACTGTCACAAAAACCAATCAACATTGCATTCTTTCCTTTTACATGCTCCAAGCCATAGTGTAGAATACCTTTAACATATCTAAGTACTCTCTTGGTAGTTCCATAGTGTTTGTTTATGGGACAGTGCATGAATCTTGCAAGTAGGCTAGTTGCATACATCACATCAGGCCGTGTAGCAGTGAGATAAAGTAAGCTACCAACAATCTTTCAATATTTCTCTTCACTAGCTGGACCACTACCATCATCTTTACTCAATTTATCAGTGGCAACCAGAGGAATTGTGACAAATTTGCAGTCACTCAGTCCAAACTTACTCAACAAAGAAGTGGCATACTTTTTTGGATGAATGAAAATACTTGAATTGGTCTGAATCACTCATATTCCTAGAAAGTGATGAAGGAGACCCAAATCTGCCATGTCATATTTCTTCTTCTTATGCTCTTTGAATTCATCCAACATTTCTTGATTGCTTCTAGTGTATAATATGTCATCCACATAAATGGATACAATTAGTATATCATTTTCTTCCATTGACTTATTATAGAGAGTTGCTTCACTTTGAATTTTTTTCAAATCCACATTGAGCAAAGTATGTATAAATTTCACTATACAAGGTTCTTGGCGCATGTTTCAATCCATAGAGAGCGTTGAACAGTCTATAAGACTTGTCTTCCTTGCCCTATATCTCAAACACTTCTAGTTGATCTACATAAACCTCTTCCTACAATTTTCCATTGAGGAAAGAAGATTTCACATCAAGCTGATACAAGTTCCCGCTCCTTTGAGCAACCAAGGCAATTAGAGTTCTAATTGTGTCCAGTCTAGATATTGTAGCAAAGGTCTCATTATAATCAATTCCAGGTTTTTGAGTGTAACTTTTAGCAACCAACTTTGCCTTATTCTTCTGTACTAAGCCATCCAAATTGACTTTTTTTAAACACCCATTTCACACCAATGATTGGTTTATCCACTGGTCTATCTACCAATTCCCAAGTTTCATTCTTCTCATTCATAGATAGTTCAACTTTTATTGCTTTTATTCATGCCTTGTCCTATGCAGCTTCTTCATACTTTTATGACTCCACAATGTAGAGATTACATTGTGCAAGAATATCACTTATGTTTCTCAATTTCAATGGAGTATGATAATAGGGTTGAGCTATATTTTCAGTTTATAAGAGACACTTTCTTGTTTTTTTGGCATGGCAGATCTCTTGAACTGGATTATTCTTCTTCAACTTCATTCAACCTAGGTGTATTCACAGTTGGCACACTCTCATGCTGATTTTGAAGATAAGTCACAACATCAAAACCTGATGAACTTTCCTTCTAATTCGAAGTCATAGCTTCATAAAAAATGACATCCCTTGACTTAATCAATTTCTTTGTATAGGAATCAAATACCTTGTAACCCTTTTCACATTTTGCATATCCCACAAATACTCCCTTGGTATTCTTTGCATCAAGTTTATATCTCAATTCAACTGGTACATGCACATAACATAAAGAACCAAATATTATAAGATGTGAAATACTTGATTTTATGCCACTATAAGCTTTAAATGGGGTTAAATTTCCAAAAGCTTCTGTAGGAGATCTATTGAGAATATACACCGTAGTGTGTACTGCCTCTGCCCATAAGTAATATGGCATATCTCTTTCATGAAGCATTGCCTTATCCATTTCTACCACTGTCGTGTTCTTTCTCTCCACTACCCTATTTTGTTGTGCAGTATAGGCAATTGATAACTATCTTTCAATGCCTTCAGTTTCCAAAAACTTGGTAAACTCAGTTGAGAGGAATTCTCATCCTTTATCACTTCTCAAGCATTTCATTTTGAATCCACACTGAAGTTCTACCATTGCTTTGAATTTTCTAAAGAAATTTAAAGCCTCAGATTTGTATCTAAGAAAATACACCCATGACATCTTTGTACAATGATTAATAAGCAGCATGAAGTATTTATTCCCAACAATTGATTCATTTTGCATAGGACCACATAAGTCTGTGTGCACCAGATACGGTGGATAACTTGTTCTCCAAGCTTGCTCTTTTGGAAACTAATCTTTATGTTGTTTCCCAAGCCGACACCCTTCACACACACCATCAATCTTTTCCAGGTGTGGAAGACCATGAACCATGTCTTATTCTCTTAACTACTTGAGACTTCTAAGTTTAAGTGACTTAGCCTTTTGTGCCAAGTCCAGGTGCAATGAGTTACACTGGTCTTCAATGCAACCTGATCATTCTGCAATAAGGACAAAGGATAATACCTATTTCCTTTCATCCTTACTTTGATAATAAGACAATAAGTGATGGACCATAAAAAAACAATACATTCCTCCACCAAGTATCAGACAATATCCATGTTTATCCATTTGCCTAACACTTAATAGATTCTCTTTTAATCCAGGTAAATACATCACTTCTCTGATATATTTCTTGCCAGTGTTTGTATCAATCACAAGTGATCCCATTCCTGCAACATCCACCAGATTACCAAAAAAGTACCTTCCTTTATATATAAATATGAAATCCAGGAACTAGGTGTTATCAGGGAAGAACACACCGAGGCGTTAATCGATCCAACGGCTAATACTTCGAAAGGATTGCAGGAGATACGACGACTTTCTTGGTTGATTCCCGTGGTCCAATTTCGCATCTCATATCTATAAACCTAACTGAGATTTGCAGAAATATAATCCCACAGGATAGAGAGAGATTCTTCAAGCTAAAAATGCTTTTTTAGTCTTTTTTTCTCAAAGCTATCGAAGAGAGAGAGAGTGCGAATGGGGTGAAAGCGGTGGAATAACTACAACACAAAGAAAGTTTTTTTTTAGATTTTAGTTTCCCTCAGCAGTTCCACTACAAAATCAACACTAATCCAAGGAACTTAATCAAGAAACATATCAAAATTATTAATTGATTTCAATTCTTAGTTGTTTCTAGTCTTACCTTGGTCAGATTGCAATGTGCAAATACCATTTCTTTTCCATTAAACCTCGTCCATGCCGTCGTCCTCCAATTCGTTCTTAATAACGATGCAATCAGAGTCGTCGTCCTCCAGTTCGTGTTTAATCTTGACGCAATTGGAATCGAAGTCCTCATCGTTGTGCGAGAGCTATTAAGGCTTGGCGGCTGATCGGAAAGCGAGGAAGAAGGCTACGGGAGAGGATGAGGAGAAGATGAGGATGAGGCTGGCCGGGTGCAGTCGGGAGGAAAGCTACGCGAGACGGAGTGAGAAAGAAGGCGAGATCAGGTAGTCAGATGAGGAGGAAGGACTCTTTTCCATTTTGTCCAGAGTAATTTGGGAAAATACAAAATAAGCACCTATTTTTAACAATTGGACCGCCACAATTTTAAGAACTTGCGCGATGTAGGTATACATTTTGATATCGCGCAAAGTGTTTTTGCACAACGATCTCATTGTGGCATCGCACAAGCTATATTTTTTTTAAAAAAAAAGTTATTATAAAATTTACTAAAAATGTGAATTTACTGTCTTCAAATTCAATTTTTTTACATAAAACCCACAATAATATATTTTTCTAATAAAGACCTGATCCGAACTACAATAATAAATTTAAAGCTACTTAATAAATATACATACCATTCAATTTCTTAAGTATTATAGTACCAAAATAAATAAATTTAAAGCTACTTAATAAATATATACACACACACACACACCATTGAACTTGATGGGATACGCATTCTAAGAAATTAGTTTCAACAATCCAACCGTCAAACATGTTTGTGTATACTTCGAGATCGCATACGCCAAAAATTGCAAAAAAAAAACATTCAGAGATCAAGTAACGAGATAAAACTTTTCGACAGTTATAAACGAATAATCATGATTTAACTGTTATTTTAACTCCAATTTTGATGATTTTTTACATCTACACTCCTTGACCCTATATGAATACAATGAATGAACTCGATCTTCAATTTAAAATATTTATATTAGTGGATACCACAAAATCTTGTGTTATACTTAATGAAAGTATAAATAAACTCTTAAGTGTTAGTGAATCTATTATTTTGATGGGATACGCATTCTATGAAACAAATTTCAATGATCCAACCGTCAACCTTGTTTGTATATGCTTCAAGATCGCATATGCCAAAAATCGCAAAAAAAAAACATTCAGAGATCAAGTAACGGGACAAAACTTTTGGACGATTATAAACAAAAAATCACGATTTAACGGCTATTTTAACTCCGATTTTGATGATTTTTTACAACTACACTCCTTGATCCTATATGAATACAATGAACTAATTTGATCGTCAATTTAAAATACTTACACTAGTGGATACCACAAAATCTTACGTTATACTTAATGAAAGTATAAATAAACTCTCAAGTGTTAATGAATCTATTGTTATGGGATACGCATTCTACGAAACTACTTTCAACTATCTAACCGTCAAACTTATTTGTATATGCTTCGAGATCGCATACACCAAAAATTGCAAACAACAAACATTCAGAGATCAAGTAATGAGACAAAAAATTTTGTCTGTTATAAACGAAAAATCACGATTTACAGGTAGTTTTAACTCCGATTTTGATGATTTTTTATAACTACACTCTTTGATCTTATATGAAAACAATGAATGAATTCGATCTTCAATTTAAAATACTTACACAAGTGGATACCACAAAATCTTATGTTATACTTAATGAAAGTATAAATAAACTCCAAGTGTTAGTGAATCTATTGTTTTGATGGGATAAGCATTGTATGAAACTAGTTTCAACGATCCAACCGTCAAACTTGTTTGTATATACTTCGAGACCGCATACGCCAAAAATGACAAAAACAAACATTCAGAGATCAAGTAACGGGACATACGTCGCTCAAAGCTATTTTGAGCGACATAGGTGCACCTACGTCGCTCAATGTTAGGAAAAAAAAGGGTAAAGCATTCTTGGTTTGGTGCCAACATCATGTGTAATGCATAAAACATCGCGCAAACAGCCTTTACGCAACGACACTTTGTGCGACGAAGACTGGCGTCACGCAAAACAGTTTTGCATGACGAAGGTGCACCTACGTCGTGCAAAACAGTTTTGTGCGACACCAATCTTTGTCGCATAAAGTGCCATTGCGGAAAGGCCCGTTTATGGGATGTTTTGTGTTTAGCATTGCACGAACATACTTTGCATGTCGAAATTTGCTCCACCGCGCAAGTTGCCGTCATGCAAACATGTTTTTGTACTGTTGATTTTATTTTAGTACTCAAGGGTGACCATAAGCATAAACTAGTGAGAGTGAGTTAAGGTTTTTTTGGTATTGAACTTGAATCCAATTTTTTTAACTCAAAAACATTTTTTGAGTCTCAAGTCAATAATCTTTGTTTGGTAGGACTATTTTTAAAAAGAAAATTAAAACCAACTTAAAATATTAGTCTTCTTATGAAAAACACAAAAAGTCAGTTTTTAAACTTATCTCTCTCCTCTTCTCTTTCTTTCTATCTGATATCTTTTTATTGCTTTTCTTTCTCCTCCCTTTCTCTCTCTCCTCTCTCTTCTCCCCACTTCATTTCCCTCCTCTCTCCCTTCCTATTATTTTCTTCTCTTTCATCCTTATCTCTCTTCTCTTTGTTATGATTGTTCTCCCTCCTCTCTGCCTTATCTCCCTTCTCTCTGTTATGATTGTTCTCTCTCCTCTCATCTTCATTTCTCTCCTTTCTCTCTTCCAATCCTTCCCCTCAAGCCTCAACTTTCTCTATCCTTCTCTCTCCACTCCCTGCTCTCTTTTTCTTTCTTTGGATTCTCTCTCTTCTCTTTCCCTTTCTTTGGATTCTCTCTCCTTTTTCCCTTTCTTATTTCTTAAATTGTTAAGATTTAAAAATAATTTTGAATTTCTTATTGAAAAAGTTTTTAAGTCTTATAAAAAATTGTAGTTAAAAAATGGTTTAAGAATTTTTTTAGAATTGATAAATGGTTTTCAGTAGGATACCGAACGGGCCCTAAACCTTCTCTCTACTCTCACATTTTCTCTCTCATTCCTCTTTCATTCACATTTATCTCTAAGAGCATCTTCAAAGGAGATGTCAAAATGTCTATAATAATGAGTTTATATAGATTACACCATTGTTGAAGATTTCGGTGGCGTTGGAAATCGAGATGGCTTGCAACGACGATAGTGCTTACAAATACAACTGTGCCTGTATTCAGTGAAAGCTACCAAAATGTTGAGAATTTTCTGTTGCAATGTACATTAAAATGTGCATAATTTTAGGCTGATTTTGTGGAACACTAGACTCATGATGGGCTTGTAGTATCAGCAAAATGCGATTGAACTTGTGTACCTATATAGTTTTCTATTGATCACTACTGAATTGTTACATCGTTTTCAGCTGGTTGTTAATGAATTCCAAGACTCATGATTGGCTTCAAGTATTCAGGGAAAGCAACTAAATATTTTGGCGATTGTCGATTGTTGGCTACTGAAACGTTACACAATTTTTGATTGGTTGTTACCGGTCAAACTTATATTTATGGCTTCAACAATCATTTCATTTTAGAAAAACAACTATTTTTCTATTAAAAAAAATTAAAGGATGCCAAAAGAGCCACCCTAAATACTTATGTGAATTAAAAAAAAGAGGTTGTTTTTAGGGGTAAGATCAGCCAAAAATATCTCAATCTTTTGTGTCAAGTTCGTCCACTTCTTGGCCATATTCAGAAATCAATTTCTTTATGCTCAATGGTTGTTCGACCTCATGTGCCCTGCAATTTAACCCACCAACCTCATTGGACGAACCTCCCAACTGTTTAAAAAATCATGCACCAAACACATGTCCACCTCACAGACCGTAACACACACAAACTATTCCAAATCTTTCCCATATGAGAACTAAACCACACAAATGTAAAACCATAAAGCTAGCATGAAACGTAGATAACTCACGTACCATACAACCCTATATTTCATGACGTGTAATGTAAACCCCCACCCATTTTCTCTCTGGTTTTGCTTTAGTCCCTCACACCCACACAAACACACACATTGCAAGCTCCGTTTATAAAATCTTAAGTACCTAGCAGATATCATAGAGAAGAACCACAGTCCGAGCTAGCTAGCTCCAATATGAAGAGAACCCATTACTCATTCATGGAAGAAAACCCTAACCCTAACAACAATCTTATTCACATGAGCAACCAACAGAATCCTGCATTTTCCGGAAAAAGAAACAAACACAGTGACGCGATCGATCTTGTGGGATCACAAAGCATGCAAGCTGTCGGCGGATATGTTAGTATTCCTCAGATGGATAACTTAGGGCATGAGAGACTTAAGAGGCACCAAGAGGAAGTGGCCGGCCACGTGGTGATACCGGATTCATGGGGTCAGGAGGAGTTGCTCAAGGATTGGATCGACTACTCTCCCTTTGATGCGTTGTTAGTGCCAGAAGGACTCACTTCAGCTCGTGAAGCACTTGCTATGGAGGGACGTCGAGCAAATACTTCCCAAGGAGTGCTGAGGATAGAGAGCAGGTGTTGAGAAACTTTGATATTTTTGGCCTTTAATTTATATTTTAATTAGATACTAAATAAAAAACATAATTAAATTTGTTCGAGTTGAAGTTTGTGCAAAATAATAGAAGGAATATCTCTCCCTATTACATAATTAATCTTTCCCAGTACAAAGGTAGCCAGATATCAAAACATGTATGAATAACCAAAAACAAAGATTGGCACATGAAATTCGTGGATTTGTAATTATGTAAATGCTGGGAAATTGAAATACTCAAAATAAAATATTTCTTGCTGAACTTTGAATCAAGATCATGAATTATTAGGGGAATTCTTGTATGGATCTAATTGTATTATATATAAATATATAAATATATATATATATATATATATATATTGTCTAACTGAGCATCGAGTTCATTTCTAAGAATTTAGTTAATAGTTTATATCCTAAGTTTTGCACTTGCTTTGACCTGCAAAATCTTGACAATTATCAAGGTCATCTTTGTCAAATTTTAGGCAATTAGTATGTAGATATAAAAATATAATAATTGCTTTCTTATAATGTGGAAAACTTTTGTTACTCAAATTTAATTCAAAAACTACAATGATATTCTTATATTTCTAAGTTGAAAGAATTCATCTGTAGAATGTTTCTTTCTTTTGTGACGAACAATCAATATAACTTGCTACCTAGCTAGTTCTTTTACAAATGCTGAAAAAAATTAATTACAAAATGCCTAATTTTATCACTCTATTGTCTAATTTTGTCTTTAATTGTTGACAATCTAATGCTCATTTGTACTAATTAACCAAATACATGCAACACAACAAGGTTTAGACATTAGTGCGTGAGAAAAATATACAAGACGGGGGGACATTTAAAAACTAAAAGAGGATTTTCACTATTTTAATATGATTGATTGAATAATCCGCAAAGCAAAAAAAATGGGAATGATTAATTGAATAATTTGTAATGAAAAAAAAAAAGGATGAGAGGGGGCATGTGCCCCCACTAGGCCTTACCTTCCTCCATCCGTGCCCCTGGCCACAATTTTGGTTTCCACATCAGCAACAGATTTCAAACCTAAGACCTCTATTTTTAGTTTTAAAGAAAGCCTCTCGTAATCCGCCATTTACCACTGTGCCACTAGCTCGTGGTTATAGCAACATAAGAATTGTTTACACTTACCCTTCTTAGCCGAATACACCAATACGGAGTCGCCATGTGGACACAACTGACACTCCCCTCGACCTCACCCCATCTGCCCATCAAAAGTAACAAGAGAACCAACAAGCACACATACAGGGACTGTTGGTGTGAGTCTACTTATTTTTGGCTATTTTATTGTGAACCCAGAACTCTTAATGTTAACTTGGTATTAATACAAGTTAATCTTCTAACACGTATTGCACTCGATTTCTTGTGCTTAAATTTATTTCCTTAATTAGTTGGGCTTTCGAAAAGCTGCATTAACTCTAGCTTAAGAGCATTGAATGAATGACTAGGCCCTCAAAAAGTTGTGTTGGTTCAATTAATGATTGATCGAGATCTGCAAAAATTGTGTTAACTCTAATATAATGAATTGACCAATTTCCTTTACAGGAAGTGGTTTCTTGCGAGACCCTATATGGGGTCACTCATGAGGAAGCGTATAGGAGTAATATAGTCCCATATCGGAGATATTGCAAAATAATATACAGCTTATATATGAGAGGGTCATTTAGATGAGCCTATACTATAAAACGCATGGTAGATGGGTTGATTTGAAAGATACAAGGAAAGATTGGTGGAGAAAAGCTCTCAGGCGTATGGTAACAAGAGACCCTTACTTGAATTGGTCATTGTAACAGTTTGATGTGAAGAATGTTTTCCTATGTGGTTATCTCAAGGAAGATGTGTATTTCATTTGTCTATAAGTACAAAAATATGCAATATAGTTACAAAAAAAAAAAAAAAAGTAAGCCGAAGTAAAATATTTCTCTAAAATTGCATGGGATGATAATTTATTGTTACATATATACACATACGATAGCTTTTAGATATTAGTCTCTCTCTTTTTCCAATGCCACAACTTGAAAATTAGCAAGCTCCACTAATGTAGTTCTTTATATCCATACAACTTGTATTAACGATAATTAAGTCAACAAATATGCTTTTTAACTACACCTCTAGTAAGTAAGAACCTTTCTATAATTATGAAAACCAAAATTATGACTATAGATGATTTCCTGTACTTAGATAGTTCAAGTCAGCTCCAGAAAACGGTAGCATGTTTTCAAAGAGTGATCACTTGACGATAGATGGATACATTGATGTAGATTAGGCATACAACATTACTGATTGACAGTCAACTTTTGGTTACTTACTTTTGCTGAAGGAAATTTAATACATGACAAAGTAAGAAACAAAATGTTGTTGCTTTATCAACTTCTGAAATACCATCATTCACGTCGTTCATGTCACTCCGCTCGTACCGTACCTTTAATGCAATGTTTTGGCAGTGAGAATAATTACGGCACCAAGAACCTTCATCGTAGAACCTCCTAATTTTCTAACTCATACACTGTCTTATTGGGACAACCAAATCCAATCCAAGCCTAAAAAAGAAGGCAAAAAAAAAAAAAAGTCTTTGGATTAAATGTAGACTCGACCCAGCCCAGCCAAGCCCAGCCCCCTCACAAATAAGATATGCGCACATGTCGAGGGTTTATCTGTCGATATATCTCACCACCTCCCGCTATATTAAAGCTCCTCTGCCACCAGAAACCCTAACGAGCCCTTCTCTTACCTTCTCTTACATTCAGGTATTTCATCTCTCTCTGTTTCTCCGACATATATCGTCCCTTAATTCTCCATCAATTAGTTTCTAATTTGAATTCGCACTTGTTTCCCTAGAAAACCCAAATATTAAGCCAGTAAATTCTTTTACTGCGATTTTTCAACTAGTTACTCCTTTTTTTTCCTCGGCCCTCAATTGGGTTTTTAATTTTATTTGGACCAAAATAGTTTTGTTTTTGTTTCTTTATCATTTCTGTCATTTTTTTTATATTTTCCAATAAAGCATTAAGCATTTATATTTTGCAGGTCAGAATTCTTCGTTTGGTCCGGCAGCTTAAGCTTCAGCCATGAGGTATGTTTAATCACGATTATGCATCGGAATTGGGTTTTGTTTGCGGCAATTCAATAGTTGGTGTAATCCAGTTCCGAAAGATTGTGCTTTTAATTTAGCTTCTCGATTGTTAAAGCATATTATTGGTTTCTTGTTTTCCATTTGCTACAATCTGAGTAGTTTAAGGTGTATGATTCAAGATTTTGGCGTGGAACGATTCAAGATTTTCACCTGTTCTTAGTGATTGTCCAGTGAATTGTTATTATACAATTGGCGTGTATTCCCGTTGTTTGGTAGAGTTCTTTGGCTTTGATTGAGTGTAGTATTGACAGAAACCACGATCAATTTCTGACTTTTTCCATTTCACTACAGTAAACTTCAGAGTGATACTCTCCGAGAGGGTATTTCTGTCATCATGAATGCGTCCAAGGAAAAAAAACGTAACTTCACTGAGACTATTGAACTTCAGATTGGGCTGAAAAATTATGATCCTCAGAAGGACAAGCGTTTCAGTGGTTCTGTTAGGTTGCCACACATCCCTCGTCCAAAGATGAAGGTCTGCATGCTTGGAGATGCTCAGCATGTTGAGGAGGTAGTGTTTGGTTCACTTGGCTAAAACATTGGCATAATATTGAATTTTATGAGATGTCTTTATAGAAGGGTTCCAAACTTCCATGTGTGTTTTTATTGGTTTTTCTTTCACATTTCCCAAAGTTCAATACTTATTTTTGGTAAACACCAAACAGTTCCATTCTTCTTTTCTGCCATTCCAGTTATCTGCAAAATTTCTTATGTTTCTAAAAAGGTCAAGATTTTCACTTTTGTTACATGTCAATTTTACTGATTGGGATAGGATGATGAATTTCTGCAATTTTTCTTTGGTTGAATACTTATCTCAAGCTGGTGGGCTGTTTGTATATATTTAATCACAGGCTGAAAAGATTGGGTTGGACTATATGGATGTTGAAGGGCTGAAGAAGCTAAACAAGAACAAAAAGTTGGTTAAGAAGTTGGCAAAGAAATACCATGCCTTTCTGGCTTCAGAAGCTGTTATTAAGCAGATTCCCCGTCTTTTGGGTCCTGGTCTCAACAAGGCAGGTGGGTATGCAATCGAATTGTTGGTGCTTGATTAGTGACTTTTAATTTATGCTTCGTATGCATTCTTTTATTATAGGTCCTCTGCCTCCCTTGTTGTGTTGGCTTCTTAGAATCGTTGTTTGTAATGATTCTTTTATGGGGTTATGAACTGTTGCGCCGTGTGTTTTTTCAGATTTTACCAGTCTATTAAAAGTGTGAGGCATGGGTGAGGCGTCCAAGGGATAGCCCGACCTAGGTGTGAGGCGAAGCCTCACGGGACCTAAATTTTTTAGTATATACACTGAGCGTACACGTATATTATATTAGAAAAAAAGAAGATTATTAACCAATAATCACCCTGAGCACACACATATATAGACATATTATATTATATATATATATATATAATAGAGGATGAAAAGCACAACGGGCGCACATATAACAGTGCACGCAGATAGCACACACATCCATTATATAAAAAAAATTAAAAAAAAAAAGGCAGAGAGATGATAGTGTAAGGAAGAGGTATGAGGCAGTTAAAACCCTACCCAAAATTTGGGTTTGGCAGTTAAAAAAAGCCCTAAGGGCCGCCTAGGTGGCTCCAACAGCGCCTTCCACTGCCTAGGCGGCTCCGGTGAAGCCTTACACCCACTCCCTCAAAACAGAGGCTGCAACCCTCAAGCCCTCCTCAGAGGGTGCCTAGGTGCACCCTGAGGTGAGTCTTTTAAAACATTGGATTTTACTGATGTTCATATCACGGTGCAGGAAAATTTCCAACCCTTGTTAGCCACCAAGAATCCCTCGAGTCTAAGGTTTCCGAGACAAAAGCAATGATCAAGTTCCAACTGAAGAAGGTTCTTTGTATGGGAGTTGCTGTAGGGAATGTATCCATGGAAGAGAAGCAGGTCTTTCAAAACGTCCAATTGAGTGTTAACTTTCTTGTTTCGCTGTTGAAGAAAAATTGGCAAAATGTAAGTAGTATCTGTTCTGGTTCTTTTTGAACTAACTCCTTTCGTGTTATCTTGCTGACCTTCCAAACTATTCATTTTATTATTTTGTTGTCAGTAACATGTTCTAAGATAATATTCATTTTATTTTTATCAGGTAAGGTGCTTGCATTTGAAGACTACCATGGGTAAGCCATATCGCATCTATTAAGTACTTTCGCTTATTTTGGGAGTTTTGTAGAGAGATGAGAGGTTATTGGAGCCTGATATATAATTGGAAGTGTGTTTATCTGAATGGTCAAGTTTTGGTATTGATTGGCTGTTTTACGTTGTTTAATGGTAATCGTCATGGTAATCTTCGACTAAATATATAAACTGTCGGAGTGGAAGCCTGGTTTTGATATTTTGGCGTGAGCATATATATATGAAGAACATTTTCTATGTTAGGATTGCAATTTTTCCCAATTCCATTGATTTTGAAGTGCGTGTTTCTGGGTGTGACATTGGTTTATCGATATCTACGTGTTATCAAATGGAAACGTGGGTTTTGTTTTGAGAACATTTTGCATGAAACCAAAGCCTAGAAAATAAGACGTTGTGATTATCAGTTGGTGTACAACGTTGTACATTGGCATGACGAGTGGATTGGAGCCATTTAACTTGCAACAAGTACATTGCCATAACGATATGGGAAAGCATAGTGTATGCATTTTGGCTTACTTGTTACGTAGGAAGCACTTATGCTCGTATATGTTTTTGATCAGTGTGTTCAGAGAATTGAACTGCTTAAAATTGACTTGGGGCTAACTTGGTATTGTTGTGATATATAAAAAGTTGCTTTTGTCGTTCTTAAGGTATGGCTTGATACTGAGATGATTTCGAAAAAAACTGGTATCAAAAAAAGCTGGGAGCATTTTTGTGTTTGGTAAACTTTCAACTTCAGCTTTTTTTCACAGTTTTGGATGAAAAAAAGCCAAAAAAACAGAAGCAGCAAAAGGCAGCTGTGAAAAACTGGCTTTTCAGCTTTTGTGCAAACCTCTTTTCTAAGGGGCGTTGAGGGCTTTAATGAAACTTTCATGTACCCAAAATGACCTTAAGCATTTAAAATGTCACACAGAGGTTCAGAGATTTACCCATTCGTCAATTAGGAATGAATTGGTCTTTGATTAGTTGTACCTGTGATGCTTCGCTGGTTTCTGGGCAAAAAATATAGAGCATGCATTAGCTCTAGTCCTTTGAATTTAACCTCAAACTTTATAGATAAAGTCAAGAGAGTTACCCATAGTTGAGATCTGGCGATTGGTGTAGATTCAATCTCGAGTACGTTGGAAAAATGATCAAGGTCACCAGACTTCTGGGCATGAACACAGAGAGGGCATTTGGGGTTAAATCCCAAGAATTTCATGCCAAAATTCGATATGCAAGATACAGAAGTTGTACCTGAGATTAAATGAAGGTTGAGTTGAATTTGAAGCACGCCAATATCATCGAGCCTGAGGTCAACTCGTTGAAGAGTTTTTCATGGAGAGGGAAGGGTTGGCTTTCTTCATTTTTGAGTACTTGATCTTCACATTCAACGCCACCATTTGAATTCATAGGTCAAACTACACCTAAAACAGGGAATATTGGTATGGATTTCACTCGAAAATTGGTGTTGGTGTGGGTGATTCTCTCTGTAATTAGAGTGAGAGTTAGAGAAAGAGTTGGAGAGAAAGGAGTCTTACACAAAAAGTAAAGAACGAGAGAAGAGGGAGACCAAATAAAAGGAGTGGGCCCCTCAAGGCACGCTAAATAAGACCAAACCCTTTTAGGTCATCTCACATAATCACAGCTATTTTATATAAAAGTTTACCAAACACTATAATATTGTTTTTCTTTTTTTTTTCAAAATCACTTTTACAAAAAAGTTTACCAAACATTTTACTGATTTATTTCACAGTAGCTTATTCTCACAACATAACAGAATCATTTTTTTCTTCAAAGCATAGTAATATCAAATCAGTCCTAAGAATAATAAAATAAAGTTGAGTGTTTGATCAATTATATTTAAAAAGTGTTGTATGAAAAAGAGTGTAAAAGCGTTTAGTAAATTTAAATGTAAAGCAATGATAATTTTTATGACAAAAATAGACATGATAGTAGAGGTGGTGGGGGGTAGTAGTGGTAATAGCAGTGGTTGTAAGGTTACTGTTTTGTAATGGTAAGCGATGGTGGTTACTTTGTTCTTCAAGAGATAAAATGTGGGTAGAATGATAAATAACGTCTTTTAAAAAAATTAATGAGGGAATTGCAGGAATTGAAATATTTATAAAAGACTCTTCTCTTTGTGAAAAGCAGCTTTTAAAGTAACCTGCAAGTTGCTTTGCTTCTCTTTAAAGGTCATAGCTTTATATGATATTTTATTTTTATCAAATACTCTTTTAGTGCTCAACCTTAAAATGAAGTAGTTTTTGGTGAAAAAACAGCAATATCAAACGAGGTGATTGTGTCAACTTTTTAAACTAAAAACAAAAAACGCAATGGTAATCAAATGCATTGCAGAGTCACAAGCTTTATGATGGTACACGTGAAAGAGCAGGTTGAGAGAGTATAATTCCATATCACGAAATGCTTCAATTCTAACAAAATAGAAAACCAATAGCAGCAGTCGAGAGGAAACTAGGCATCTTGTAATCAGTTCAATATATTACATATTATGTTCGCAAAAACTATTTCGGAACAAAAGCGGAAGGACTGTAGAAAAGAGAGTACAGCTGCAATTTAAACGGATGGGTATGAGTGTTACCCGCGGGTGAAAATGGGTACTGATTTAACCGTCAGGAGTGACTGACGACATGGAGGAGGTGGACTGCGACACAGTTACTGGTGTCATCGTTAAGCAAGATGGCGATTTTAAGTTCTGTAGTTTGTACTTGTTCTCGACGCCTCGAGTTGTTCTTGACATCTGCTCGAGAGTCCCTCGAGCTGATCTCGACATCCCTCGAGCGGGAAGGAGGGCAGTGGGTGTTCGTCGCAGTGGCTGCTCTCTGAGTGCTGTCCTTTTGAGTTTCAGGGCAATGCTTTTCTCTGCCATTGCTGCCGAGGAAGTAGGAAACTAGTTGGGGGTTTAGGAGACGGAGGACTTTAGGGGTTAGAACAAAGGAACCAGAAAAGTGATGTTAATAGGATAATTAGGGTTAATTAAAATATTATCGAATTTCAACAAAATTATAAAAAATTCCACTTGAATTTTTAACTCGTTAAAAAAAATGCAAACAAGTACACGGGTAGAGTACCGTTACCTATTTATAAACGATTATAATTATGAGTATATCCATTTATGAAATTACCTAACTAATAAACACTTCTACCGGTAATCATTTAAACTGTTATGGATAAATCTCTGCAGCTACCTCATAACCATTGCCTATCCCTTTTTTGCGACTATTCAAATTGAAACCATGAATTAGTTAAATCAAGCGATGCATTGTTGCCCTTTTCAGCAGCCTCATACCGTTTTTGATGAGGGTCCTCAACACCTATACGGTATACACTGTTCTAAAAATCTCCGCCTGGCGCCGCCTAGGCCTCGCCCAGCCGTTAGGCGGCTAGCCACCGTCCCGATTAATGCATAGGCGTTAGAAAATTAAGAAAGGGTACCTAGACTTGATGAGGTGCTCACCTAGACCGCCTAGGCACCCACCTCGCTTGCCCAAACCCACCTAGGCACTCGCCTAGGTTGCGACTCACTTAGACAGAAAGTAGATAACTTTCATCTTGCATTTTATTTTCTTCAATAAATTGTAAGAGACTTTTTGAATACTTAAATGAACAGATATTATCTGCTTGTTCCCCATGTTTTCATTATGTTTCAATACTTCATAATATATATATGTCATTCTATTTTGTAGTTTATGATAAAATTATATATATATATATTATAATTATAAACAGACAGTTATTTACACGAAATATAATAAATTTATTTAAATCCATCTAGGCGCCCGCCTAAGCCCCGCCTAGCCGCCTAGGTGCTAGGCCCCAGCTCACCGCCCAACTAGCGCCTACATCTTTTAGAACCTTGATTGTATATAGGCAAGTTCTATGAAAGTCATGAAATTACTTTTCCACTAAGAGTCTAAGATAATGCACTATTGTTAGAGTGTTTTGCAGTGCTTCGGTCGAAGTTAATATGAGAAAGCATACAACACAATCGTGGTTTGTTAAAGTTTTGTCGTTTGGAAGTGCTACTATTGCAAGGACGTGATCGTTGTAACTTGACAGACAAGTGCTCATCAGTCATGAGCGTCATAGTAGGGATAAACTTGTCCTAAAGGTAAAACATCGAGCATTTATCTCGACCAATTTCAATCTATGTTGCACGAACACTCCGAAACTTTGAAGTGTCGGAGTGTCCAACACTTCGACAAACCGACACGCTCCGGACACAATTAAATGAGCTGGACACAATTACACACACACACACACACACACACACAATGATTAAATAAATAATATTTATTATATTTTAATTGTCGTGTCCTAATCGTGTTCGTGTCCTTATTTTTTGACATTTGTTTGGTCACCATATCTGCCTGTCACGTGTCACCGTATTCGTGTCTATGTCTGTGCAACAAAGAGCATTGCATTTTGTTATGCCTATGCAATTATTTGGTACTTAATTGCATAATTTAATTATTTATTCTTTTTAAACCAAATATAGGAATTAAACCTATTTTTTTCGACCATAAGCACTTTTAAATCATTATTGAGATTGAACATGTACCCGAGAGAGATTAGAAAAATACCATTATATGAACTGGAACTCATGAAGATGTCGCACACCGTACCGATTCCTCAGGTTCCTTGTTCGGTGGCCCCCATTGCCTAAAGAGTGCATCTCTTCTGGCGGTAATCTCAAATTCTTCCACTCAGATTGTTATCTCCATTAAGCTGAGTGCATGCAGTCCTCTATTGGAAAAGCACTCAAAATTTAGCCACCATGAGGTGGCCCAGTTGTTGAAGTGAATTTTAGATCCATATTTCACACGGTTAATTCTGAGTTTGATTTCTGAGATTAGTGAATCACATGATGGTAATTAGAAGGAGGCTGAAATGTCTCAGTTAGTTTTCCTGGCTCCCCTAAAGATGAACTGCTATGACTTTGTCGCTAGTTGGTCCCCTTTTTAATAAATAAAAAAAAAAAAAAAAAATCAAAACTTGGGCAAAAATTTGTTCGCAGGTGACATAGGGCCCCGTATGATTGTTCTTTTTTCCTAGAGGGGGACATGCTTAGACCATCTCTAATGGTTGGGTTAAAAGCTAAATTTTTTAGCCTAAAAAATTTAGCTTTTAGTCCAGAAACAGTTTTTCTATTCCAACCGTTCTAACCTAAAATTTTAGCCCGAGATTATTAAAGAATGAACTTAAGCTATTTTTTTTATTAAATTAAATTTAAAAAAAAAATATATATATATATATATATATATGTAGACTATCGTAAATTAATTTTATTAACATTTTAATCTAAAAAAATTTAAATTCCGATAAATATTGGGTGGAGTCCACTCCAATTTCTGGGCTAAATTTTGGGGGGAATTTGGCATTGGTTTAGCATTTAGCATTTAGCCCAAAATTTCCCCTTGGGTTGGAGTGGGTTTAGGAGGAAATTTTGGGGGGTAATTTGGCTTTTAGCCCACCATTAGAGTTGGTCTTAGGATGTACAATATTCTTGTGAAAGAAAAATTTTGAAAACTCAAAAAATTAGCATTTATTTTTTAGTTTTCAATGTCTAAAATAAAAAACAAAGTTTAAGCGAGGTGATTATCAAACAACTGATTTATTGGTTACCATGTGTCCAACTCCTCTCCCTCTTTTTCCTTCTTCTTCATCTAGTTTGGAGGTGCAACCATGAAGAAAATACCTTTGCCAAGTAACTCAATATAACGGATCTCGGATAGAGGTATCAAAATTGGGTAAGTAAGAAACAAGCGTCAACTAGGGATGGGTTCAAAAAACCGAAAAAAATTGAACTGAACACTGAACCAAAACTGAAATACCAAAAATCGAAAAAAAAAAAAAAAACCAAACCAAACCAAATCCCTTTACACTTTATGAATGTATGCCCATGATGTTTCTTTTGTGAAACTTTGTTGCCAAATTTGAAACTAAGCCTATGGCTTTTTCAAGGAGCATACTTGGTTCAATTAGGAAGGATATTCCATTGGTTATAGAAAAAGTTTTGGAAGGCTTTGGAACTTGGAAGAGCTTCTCTATTTATTTGCTTTTGAAATAGATATGGTGATCATTTTTTCTTTGCAATTGAGGTTGGTGATAGAATAGGATTGATTTATACGATCTTGTATATGTACAACTACCTTCCCACTTTCCTCATTTTCTTATTATTAGTCTACCAAGTCAAGCCTCTTTTCTAAATTCCATATTAAATAAAGTTTTATAACATAACAAATAATAATAATAATAAATAAAAAAACAATCGAAACCGTACCAAACAAAACCAAAAAAAAAAAAAAAAAAAAAAAAAAAAAAAAAACCAAACCGAAAAAAACTGAAAGAAAATCAAAAGTTTCGGTTTTGGCCAAAAGCCAAACCGAATGAAACCGACCCACCCCTAACGTCAACTTCATAGATAGAGTTAAGTAATGATTTTTCAGTTTGACAAGATAATGATTAGTCAATAAATCCGCGTATGATATGGGTACAAGCACGTACATATTTTAAAAAATACTATTTCCATACACGTTTTAATAATCCGTTAAACTATACTTTTTTTAAACTCTATTGTACACTACACGTACTTATATACTTTTCACGTTTTATATACATTGTTTCACACATTTGTAGGGTAAATTACATTTTACCACGTCAACTTTAGGTCACATAAGAAACTTATACCTCTTCTTTTGAACATTATAATGTCATATATCAGTTTATAAAATCATTGCAATGTCAGACCTCAGTTAGTCAATCCGTTAATGTGACCATTAAATGAATATGTGGGTGGGTCCACATTTTTACTGCTTTGATGTCAAATTGTGTCACATGGACAAAAAATCAATAAAAAAATATATTAACTTATGAAAATAAAGTATAATCTTTAAAGAAAAGACATAACATTAAAATAAAGTATAAACTTATGAAAATAAAGTATACGAAAAATGAAGTCATTCAAGCGGTTAAGATATCTAGTAATGATCGTGGAGATGCGCAACAAGAAGAAGATGTAAAATTAAAAACTTATTGTATCAAATGAATCCAATATCCTAATGTAAAGGAAATTACTCACAGTAGAAATTCTGAATGAACGAAGTTTTATCTTCCATTTTTGGCTGTACTTGATTAACTGGGAACCTTTTTTTAATGCAATGAATGCCTTCATGAGCAAGAGAGAGGAATATTAGGTGAAAAGTACTGTGAAATCACACAGAGATCAAAATCTTGAATATATATGTTTAACCATATCAAAGTAAGTGTGTGAAAGGGTGTAATCTATAGAAGGGGCAACATTTTCACTGCTAGAAAGTTGGAAACTAAACTTTTACACAGATATTGGGTTTTTATTAATTCCCTTCAAGAATCGAAAAGCAAATTGTTCGAGTAATACAAGTAAATTCGATATACATATGCGTTGATCTATGTAAGATGGTTATAAGTTATAACTATATCATCATAAAATAACAGCCAGGCCAAGATTCCATGCAATTACCGTCTTTTTAGAAAGAAAACTCAACCGGGAAAAGCACAAAATGTATGCAAACCCGAAAGTGAAAAAAAGGGAACCGAATTGATGAACCAATATTTATAATATATATTTCCCCCTTTTATATTTCTTTTCTTGTCTAGTTTAGTTGGAAGTTTTAAGTTTGTGTGATGGTTTTCCCATTTTTTGTGTTTCTAGGAGCAGCAGGATCGAGTTTGGTGGAAAAGTATGCAAACGGTGAGATTTTTGAGTAATTCCAGTTGGAGCTGATTCACACGAGATTGAAGATGATCATATCAAGTTTTCAGCTCAAAAAAAAAAAAAAAAAAAATCCCAACCAATTGTTCCCAGTTTAAGAATGAAGAAAGTAGACGTTTCGTGCTTTCTAAGGACATCTCATTCATTGAAATCTAAGGACTTTTGGTCTACCAAAAGTTATGGCCAATTTTGCCCACTCTAACTAATAAAATAAGAAAGTAAACGCACCTTGTGCTTTGCTTTGTCATCAACACTTGGCACAAAAGTGGGTTTTAATTGCACTCACTAGCCTTTGGAGCAAAAGAAAAGCCAAGAGGAGAAAGTGGAGAGCACAACTGCCCACTCCATTGACTAATAAAATAATCAACACACGGGAACAGAGAGCAGGCCAAAAGAGGAATAGACTAATTCGAGTTTTCTGTAGAGAGTGCAGAACATGGCAGAGAGAGCAAAATCGGGAGAAAACAAAGCGAGAGCAGGGAGCAGGAAGAAAAAGGGGGGTCGCAGCTCCAAATTGAAAAAAAGAAGCATGCTCCTCTGTTCAAGGAGGAGAAGATCAGAGAGTTTAGCGGGAATAATTCTTGTAAAAAATGGTTGTTTTCTTTCCTTGATTTTTAATGGATAATTCCTTATGTATTAAAACAAGATATGTAACTAATTTCCTTTTTCTAGAGTGAGGCCATAATCCTCAACATGATTACGTAGATTCTCTTTCAATTGCTTAAGTGTTGTTACATGCTTGCTTTGATATTTTCAATCATTGAATTAAACTATCTATGTGCCTTGATGCTTGATCACCATTAAGATGTTTAGAAAAGTCATCGGATGCAATTTTGAACGAATGTCACATTAAAATGGTTATGCTTCTTGCGATTGAGGATCGTAATTTCTCCTAAGGTAAATATCATACTTTTAGGGATTACATGGTTTAACAAAAGGATTTTCACCAAGATTAATGAATCACTCATGTTTATATTTTAATCCAATTGTCATGGATAAATTGCATGTAGTGGTATGCATTTTAGCTTGAATGTCACAAGTAAAACATACACAAGGAAAACCCAACCTTCAAAGCATGTGTGTTTTCAATTACTTAAGCAATTGGAAGAGCTACGTAGGAGTGTTGTTGGTAAAGGTTGAACTCTAGTGCCTTGTCAATTTAATTTTCTTCAATTATTTGTATTATCTTGAGTTTCTATATTTACTTGTGTTGTTTAGTTGGATCACTATTCCTATAAGCCAATTCCCATTTTAGATATTTGTTTAAGTCACGTATAGTAGTATTTAGTTTCATTGAATTAGTGCAGTTCTTAGAGTTAACTAAGTTAAATACACAAATACTCATAAATTGTTTATATCAGTTCTTGAGGAGATCGACCTTGCTTGAGCCATTCTATACTACAAACACTTGTTCTCTTGCAAGAATTTTCTATCGTTTAACCCTTGTTTTACAAGTGGTAAAATCGCTATAAGAAATTGGCACCATTGCCGGGGACTGTGCCAATAGTTCCCAAGGTTTTGTGTTTATTTTGCTTATGCTTATGTTTATGCCTTATTTTTATTTTATTTTTATTTTTATTGTGGCTTAATATTTTTTTTGTTTGTTCAGGTGTAGTATATGGTGATTGGAACAAGGTCCAAGGATCAAGTGCTTGCTCCTTATGACCCTGAACCAGAGCGAAGTGCAAGGAAGTTAGCTAGAGAAAGATATTTAGCACAAGATTCCAACCTTTGTGATACTTTTCTTGAGGATTTGTTTCGTGATCTTGAGAGTAGCACATCTATTTTCCAACCCTTGGCCCCAGTTGCAAACATGACCCTAGCCTTACCTGCAGCAGGTCAACCTTTAAGGGATTCATTGGCAGTAAGAGTCAACGCAATGCCAAGGTGCATTGTATATCCAAATATGGAAGATGGGACAACCTTTGAAATCAAACCTCACATCCTCAACATATTGACGTCCTTTCATGGGTTGCCAAACAGTGATCCCAACATGCATTTGGCTGATTTTATTGAGCCATGTGAGAACACCATAATCAGAGGTTTCTCTTCTGAAGCTATCAAGTTACGCTTGTTCCCTTTCTCTTTGAAGGGCAAAGCCAAGGCATGGCTACATTCTCTCCCTGCCAATAGCATTACAACGTGGACAGAATTGCAGGAAAAATTTCTCAATAAGTTTTTTCCCTCTTCCAAGACTCTTGCACTCAAGAACGAGATATTGGCTTTTGCTCAAAAGCCAAACGAGCCTTTCCATGAAGCTTGGGAACGGTATAATGAGATGTACACAAAATGTCCTCATGCTGGGTTTGATTCTAACCTTCAAATGAACATCTTTTATGATGGTCTCAATGCCACCACCAAGAGTCAAGTGAATGCATTTGCTGGAGGGTCGCTAATATCGAAATCAGCAAGGGAAGCATTTGTGTTGTTTGATATAATGGCTTATGAATCCCAACAATGGACAGAAGACCAAACACAAAAGAGGGGAATTTTTGAGATTTCTCAGAGTTTTCCTAATGTTTCTGCTCCAATTGCTAAAATGGAGAAGAATTTTAATGCCAAGTTTGCTGCCTTAATGCAAGTCTCTTCCATGCCCAATGCTTAAGAAGCTTGCATCATTTGTAGTGAGACAACTCATGACATTACTCAATGCCCCAACAAGGATAGCCACCCTGAGCTTGTGCAAGAGCATGTGAATATGGTGAATAATTATATTAGACCCAGAAGTGACCCTCATTCCAATACATATAATCCTGGGTGGAAGAACCATCCCAATCTTAGTTGGGGTGGCAACCAACAGCCACGTCAATACCAACAGTCTTACCAATTAATTAGTGAGACTAAGAAACCATCTCTTGAAGACCAAATGTCGTAGCTAGCTCAACATATGTCCACTCTCTCTAATAGCACCAACAATTTTGTCCAATCACACAAACTAGCATTCAGAATTTCACGGCATCAGTGGGGAATTTAGAGAGACTTAGGTTGGATAGCTTGCTACCATGTTCAATGAAAGAGAGAAAGGAAAGTTCCCGAGCCAACCTGAGCAAAATCCAAGAGGGATAGAGCATTGCAAAGTCATACAGACATTGAGAAGTGGCAAGAGTTATGACAACAGAGAAGTGGTGCACCATGAAGCCGAAGTGGAAAAAGAAGAGCTTACTGAAGTGCACCATTGACCGCAAAGTCTCGGTCAGGGGCTGTTTCTATAGCAGGTATTCCAGATCCTATAACGAGTGGCAAAGTGCAATCTCAACCCAACTTTGATGTAAACAAGGAAAATGGTCAAGGCAGTTTATTTGCACCTTCTGACAAGCCACCATATATTCCACCTTTGGCATTTCCACAGCAACAACGTTCCAAGGATCAACAATGCATTGAATTCATGAAGACGTTGGCTAAGGTTCATATCAATTTGCCTTTATTAGATGCTATTAAACAGATCCCATCATATGCCAAATTTCTGAAGAAGCTATGTTCTAAGCTGCTACCTCGCCTACACAAATTGGTGTGTTCTTTCCTTTTCTTTATTTATCTTTATTTCATTTTGTAATTCTTTCCTTCCATTTTTATTTCTCATTGTTCAAAAATTCCTTTCATTATCATTGGGGACAATGCTAGAACTAAGTTTGGGGGTGGAAATACATATTTTTGTTGTTTGGGGCTACTTCTCAATTCAGTGATGAGATTTGATCTTAATTTTCTTCTTACTTTCGAGACGTCTAAGCATAACAATAGTTCTTTTCATTGTCTTTGTGTTAACCGTACTTTCCAGCAAACATCCTTGAAAAATAAATGTGCCTAGTCTTGTCAATGTGAAACGTGAGCATGATTTAACGTTTTATATGTGTGAGATTTTGTAAACCTTGTGAGCTTTTGAGCCTTTACATGATTGAACCATTATGTTTCAGTCACATTTATTCTTGTGTGTTTGATCTCGTTCTTACATGTATCTCTAGAACTTGCTTTATACTTCTCGATTCATTCATCAATTCATGTAATAACTTGGAAGTGATATAGGCCATCTTTGGATCGTTTGAGCCTTTCATGCCTACCTTATATGCTATGTTTATCCGTAGTAGCCCGTTGAGCCGTTAACTAAGCCATTTCTTTGTTAGCCACATCTCTTTACCATGCTCCGATATTGGAGTTGAGCCCATACACAAAAATCGATTCCTTATTGTTTTGAGAAAGTATTACATGGGTTGTGCTTTTAGGGGTTTCGTTTATGTAGAAAAATGGATGGAGCATGTGTATTACAATGAAATATGAATTTGATGGGTGATGTAATTTTTGCTATAGTGAGGCCATAAGCCTCAACATGATTTAAAAAAAAAAAAAAAAATGGAGAGTGTTAATTTGTTGAAATTGTGTCTGTAGAGTATAAATTTCCATTTGAAGTTGAATTTGGGGAGTAACAGGTGCTCGTGGTTTTATTATTTTGCTTTCAGTTTGAGGTCGTGTGATATTGAGGTGTTGGAAAACTACTAAAGTGTACTTTCTCAAATTTTTGGTTTCCATATCCTTTGTTTCATTAGCCTATCACCTTTAACCCCATCACAATCGTAATAAAGTCCTGTTGATCCAAGGCATTACCTAAATATTGATAGTGAGCTAGGTGGACAAGCAAGCATATGGCAGCATGTGCAATGAGATCACTTGAGTGAAACACATTAACCAAAACATATGAGTGAATGAGCTTATGTCTTGTGAGAAGCTCACATGTTTGCATATGATGATTTAAGGGAGCTTGGAATTGCATTGACATGACTAGCTCACACATGACATTTCAAGGTTGTTTGAAGGAAATTTGGTTAACTATTGGATGATGTTTTGAACTCTTGTTGCTTAGCTCTTGGCTATTTGTTTCATGGTTGGCAACTTATCTCTGAGATTGAAATTGAGAAGTTCGCTACTAAGTTGTTGAGTCAAGTCTTAGTTGAGTAGTTTTGTTTAGTTTTGTGTTTTGTTTTGCTAGAGGACTAGCAAAAATGTAAGTTTGAGGGTATTTTGATGAACCAATAGTTATACTATACATTTCCCCCTTTTTATATTTCTTTTCTTGTCTAGTTTAGTTGGGAGTTTTAAGTTTGTGTGATGGTTTTGCTATTTTTTGTGTTTCTAGGAGCATCAGGATCGAGTTTGGTAGAAAAATATGCAAACTGTGAAATTTTTGAGTAATTCCAGTTGGAGCAGATTCATAAGAGATTGAAGATGATCATATCAAGTTTTCAGCTTAAAAAAAAAAAAAAAAAATCCCAGCCAATTGTTCCCAATTTAAGAATAAAGAAAGCAAACGTTTCATGCTTTCTAAGGACATCTCATTCGTTGAAATCTAAGGACTTTTGGTCTACCAGATGTTATGGCCAATTCTACCCACTCTAACTAATAAAATAAGAAAGTAAATGCACCTTGTGCTTTGCTTTGTCATCAACACTCGACACAAAAGTGGGTTTTAATTGCACTCACTAGCCTTTAGAGTAAAAGAAAAGCTGAGAGGAGAAAGTGGAGAGCACAACTGCCCACTCCATTGACTAATAAAATAATCAACACACGGCAACAGAGAGCAGGGCAGAAGAGCAATAGATTGATTGGAGTTTTCTGCAGAGAGTGCAGAACACGGCAGAGAGAGCAAAATCGAGAGAAAACAGAGGGAGAGCAGGGACTAGGAAGAAAAAGGGGGGTCACAGCTCCAAATTGAAAAAAAGAAGCATGCTCCTCTCTTCAAGGAGGAGAAGATCGGAGAGCTCAGCAGGAATAATTCTTGTAAAAAATAGTTATTTTCTTTCTTTGATTTTTAATGGATAATTCCTTATGTATTAAAACAAGTATATGTAACTAAATTCCTTTTGCTAGAGTGAGGCCATAAGCCTCAACATGATTACGTAGATTTTTCTTTCAATTGCTTAAGTGTTGTTACATGCTTGCTTTGATATTTTCAATCACTGAATTAAACTATCTATGTGCCTTGATGCTTGATCACCATTAGGATGCTTAGAAAAGTCATCAGATGCAATTTTGAACAAACGTCACGTTAAAATTAGTTATGCTTCTTGTGATTGAGGATTGTAATTTCTCCTTAGGTAAATATCATACTTTTAGGGATTACATGGTTTAACAAAAAGATTTTCACCAAGATTAATGAATCACTCATGTTTATATTAATCCAAATGTCACGAATAAATTGCATGTAATGGTATGCATTTTAGCTTGAATGTCACAAATAAAACATACACAAGGAAAGCCCAACCTTCAAAGCATGTGTGTTTTCGATTACTTAAGTAATTGGAAGAGCTACGTAGGAGTGTTGTTGGTAAAGGTTGAACTCTAGTGCCTTGTCAATCTAATTTTCTTCAATTATTTGTATTATCTTGAGTTTCTATATTTACTTGTGTTGTTTAGTTGGATCACTATTCCTATAAGCCAATTCCCATTTTAGATATTTGTTGAAGTCATGTATAGTAGTATTTAGTTTCATTGAATTAGTGTAGTTCTTAGAGTTAACTAAGTTAAATACACAAAAACTCGTAAATTGTTTATATTAGTCCCTGAGGAGATCGACCTTGCTTGAGCCATTCTATACTACAAACACTTGTTCTCTTGCAAGAATTTTCTATGGTTTAACCCTTGTTTTACAAGTTGTAAAATCGCTATCACGAATCTCCTGTGCATCCTCGGTCCATCTAGGTTTCTAATAGATTACATAATAAATGTCTTTCTTCTGACAACCCTAAATCGAACCAAATAAAATTATAGAAAATTAAACATAAAAAAGAAAACCCAAAATTCCACTAATCCAAATAAGAAAGGAAAATAGAATCAAACATAAGTGGAGCCAGAGAGAGCATACCCAAACCAATAGTGGTGTTCCAACCCTTGCAATTTCACAAACTTCGCAGTGGAGGAATGAAAACACAAAATACACCCTAGCCCACAAATTTTGAACAAAACACTACAACTCACCACATAACGAAATTGTTAAGGTTTCCTCCAAACAACACAAATTAGAAACACAAACTTACATACAACTAACATACCTGAGTTGAATTCGACTTCTTAGACAACAATCTCAAATCGCGCCACCGCTAAAGTGACAAAAATTCGTTGGAAAGCCAGTCCCAACTCCGGGAACGCCGATGATAACAGAGACCAACACCCTGAAATTCTTTCCCTGACGATCTCAAAATCCGGATAAAACGATGTAACCCAATGTTTAACCCAAAAAAAACAGAGGATCGAACACGGAGAGAGCGAGACGAAGACGGAGAGGAGGAAAAGCTTGTGAGAGACAAAAGATAAATAGGAAGGTAAAGTGAAGAGAGCGGAATCGAAGCTCACTAACAAAAGGTGATCAAAGTGTGGCAATAAGGGGCAAAATGGGCATTTAAGTGTGCAAAACAGGCAGCAAAACAACAAAATAAAAAAGGCTAAATCACCAAAATGGTCCATGAGATTTACATAACACATCACTTTGGTCCCTAAGATTTCAAATCAATAGAAATGGTCCCTAAGATTGTACACCATCCATTATTTTGGTCATTCCCTTAAAAACTCCATTAAGTGTCCCGGAGCTCTTGGCCGGAAGTTTGGGCAATTTTCAAAGCTTCATAACTCAATTCTTTCTTAACCAAATTTGACCCATAATATATCAAAATGAAGATAGAAAGTGTAGAATAAGATTATACCTATTTGGAAGCCTAATGGTTGCTGGAGATGGCCGGAAAATAGCCTCAAAGTTGACTGGTCCGAGGGAAAACTGGAAAACTCGTTGGAAACTGGGTAAACTTTAAACTTTCATAACTTCTTCAATACTCAACGAAATCAAGTGATTCAAAAACGAAAATCATACTACTCAACGAGGCGAAGAGAATGGTACCTTTTTCGATGGCTAACTCGCCATGGTTTGGCCTGAATAGCTCTTCGTTGATCTAGTCAATTGAAAGTTAGATTTGAGCTTAATAGAGAGATATCAACGATGCCGAGTTTTTGCATTCTTTTGTGGTTCTCTCTGATTCGATATTCTCTGGACTGCTCATATAGAGACTTGGGGTTTGGAGGAAGAGAGGAAGAAACTAAGAAAGCAGAGCATGGAGGTTCAAGAATTCAACGGTGGGAGAGAAAGAGAAGCTGATAAGTCAGTTGAAAGAGGAGATGAAATGGGAGTAAATCGAACGGCTAGGGTTTTGTGTTTAGAAATCTTATAAAGAATTAAAGATCCATAATCAGTATAAATGTTTTACTAATACGATTATAGCAACACAAAGCTTGTTGTCAAGTTGGCTGAAGCAAACACTCTCAACCTGGAGGTCAAGGTTTTGAAACATCTAGATTTTGAGTATTTGTTACAAATTTATATAATTAATACATATTAAATAATTAAATAAAAATTCAGTTCGGTTTGGTCCGGCCTAGTTTCTGGACCACCAAAACCGAAATCAAACCTACCTATTTCGGTTTGGTTCTGTTCACTTAGTTCGGTTTGGTTTTTTTTTTTTTTTTGCTTCGGTTTTTTAAACCCATCCCTGTATATGATATATATTTCATATATTAGACTCGTGCCCTGTACTTTACTATGGGACAAAGTGACAACCAAGTTTTGTAATGGGGGCAAATGAATAATTGAGGTAATAGAAAAATAAAGAAATAGAGGAGTGTGGGTTTGGGCCTTTTGGCCCCTTGCAACGGGGATCTTTTAGTGTCCTTGGCTTTATTGGCTTTCAAAATATGCCAAACGCCATCCTTTTCACATTTGTTAATGAAAACAGAGTCCTAGATTTTATAACGTAGGCTATACATATTTCTTTTTATTTTTCACACATTTTTAAAATTTTAGTCATTAATCGAATAAATTAAAGAAAATCAAAGAATATAAATTTACAAGCATTGTGTGCAACATAAAACAAGTGTATGAATAGCGCCATTGTTTATAAGGATAGTGTTTTTTCTTTTTTAATGGAATTAGTTGGTGGCGAAGTTAAAACTGTCTGATTCTTTTGGGCCGATAATATTCACAGAAGTATTTTAGCATCCTCCTCGTAACCACACACCTTCTCTTATCTCTCATATCTATATGTTTATTTTTGTCTTTAATTCTGGGGTAAATTACACTTTACCACCTCATGTTTGGGATCAATTTCAATTCCTTACAACATCTTTAAAACATTTCACTTTCATACCTCAATTACTATTTTATTTCAATATAATACCTCCATTACATTTTCCATCCATTGATCTGTTAAGTGTTAACGTGGCTACCACATTTATGCCACGTGGCAATTTTTTAACTTTTAAAAAAAAAAAAAAAAAAAACCTTAATCTTCTAAATTAAAAAAAAAAAAAAAAAGGTTAAAAATCTAGATCCCATCACCCCACCCTCAGAACCTTGAACAAAAAGAAAAAACCCAAATCCCCCACCAACCCCCCACCCCCACCCCCCGGGGGGGGGTCGGAGCCTTATCATCTTCCATCCGTCCACACCCATCCTCCACCACCTCCTCCGCATCCATCCTTCACCTCCTCCACGCACCCATCTTCTCCCTCCCAACCTGAGCCCAACCTGCAACCCAGAATGAAGAAGAAAAAAAGAAAGAAAAAAAAAAACCCAGTGCACCCACCCTCGCACGCATCCTCTTCCCTCCTCTACACACCCCACTCCTTATTGGGGAAGATGGGATTTGGGTTGCAGGTAAAGGGAGATGGGTTTTTTTTCTTTTCTTTTCTTTTCTGGGTTGCAGGTAGTAGGTGTGGAGAAGGAGGTGGAGGATAATAGGTGCACGGTGGGTTTGGAGAAGACGGGAGGAGGATGAAAGGGGTGGGTTGCAAGGAAGGGGAGTGAGAGAAGATGAAGATGGGTTTTTTTTTTCCTTTCTTTTCCTCTCCTCTTCTTCTTCTTCTGGGTTGCAAGTTGGGTGGGTAGGGGGGTTGCGGGTTCAACTTTTGTTTTTGGTTTTTTTTTTTTTTTTTTTTTTTGTTTTTAATATAGAAGATTAAGGTTTTTTTTTTAAAAAAAAAAATTAAATTTTTTTTTTTGCCACATGGTAGACATTTGGCAGCCACGTCAGTACTTAACAGATCAATGGATGAAAAATGTAACAGAGGTATTATATTAAAATAAAATAATACTTGAGGTATGAAAATGAAATATTTTAAAGATGTTGTAAAAAATTAAAATCGACCTCAAACTTGAGATAGTAAAGTGTAATTTATCGTTAATTCTATGACAAAAAATTAAGGAGTGTACGGATAACTAGAACGTTTACCGATTCATTTCACTCTCTCTGTCTATAAATAGTCATCATAAACAGTGACTCCTCTGCTTCGCTTTCTCCGCTCTGCCGAATCAAAGACATCCCCACCCACGTCAGTCCTCATCAACCTTCTCACATCTCTCCTCACCAAACCCTCCCTCTCACTCCGTAAGCCGTCTCTCCCTCTCTCTACATGTTTGTATTTGCATGTCACGTTTGGACCTTTGGCTTTTGAGGTTTGATCTTCTTAATGTTAACTGTTAATTGGTAATTGTTCTTTTCAATCTGGGTTTTTTTTTTAGGGTTATAATTTTGGGTTTTTGCGTTTGAGCTGAATTATAGATTGAAACTGAGATCGGCCCCTGTAATGATCTTTTATCGTATCTTAGCAGATATGGAAAGTTGAAAACAGCGAAGATTCCGTATTTGATTCTGCCATTAAAACCTGCTTCTTTAATTAATCAAGTATTAGTTCAATTTCTAATCTTATTTTTAATTTGCCTTTTCACCATTAATTTAATACTGATTTAATTTGCCTTCTGTGTCGAATTGGTGGAAATATTTTTGTTTCGAAATTTTTGTTATGGATGTTTAAAAAATGGTCAATGATGGCATCTGGCTGAAAAGCAAAATCATATAATCGCAAGTAGTGTTATGTATAATTATTTATAATCTTTGGTTTTTGATGGGTTTATTGTGAATTTTACATTTTGTGATGAATTATTTCATGAGTTCCCATGAGTGCTTTTTTCATGAGGAAGTTGATGGTTACTTTATATCATATGAGCTCTTGTGATGGGTGGTTTTAATTTTTAGCGCTGGGTTTGAATAGTGTGACAGCTGGCACTCCATTCTTACGTCGAATCCTTATGAACAAAACCAAGCAGGGGCATTCTAGGATTCATGTAGCCGACTCCACTTAGTGGGATAAGGCTTCATTGTTGTTGTTTGTTGTTTGAATAGTGGATGCATACTTTTCGTAGAACTTCTAGTTTTAGAAATTAGTATAGATATTATCTAGGGTTTAAGGTAATAGCCTACGTAGGCTAGTTAACCAAAACAGAGCCTCGAGTGAGCTTGCTTCTTCTCATAGTGCACCGGACATTGATTCCCTTGCTGTCTTTCACAGGGGATGGTTTGGTTTCATCCTTTTATGATTGTTCCGTGTATACAAGTAATTCTGTTAACTGCAAGTATCACCCTTCTTGTTCAGTCAGGGTGGTTGGAGTGACGGTCTGAAATTCAAGAGCAGGTAGTGTTGTATAATGCTAATAGTAGTGTTGTATAATGCTAATAGTAACGCATCCAAGCTATGGGTAGCGGTATAGGTGTTGAGGGCTGCGGCTGATTAGGTGTTTGAATAGTTTAATTTGTTTCATCTTTTATATATGCATTTACTTTGCTGTTAGTTGATATTGGATAATAAACTCTACACTCTATGATCAAAGTTCTGTTCTGTGTGAATTCCTTGTCGTTATAATGGTGCTTAAATGCCTTATCCATCATGTGATATTGTCATTAACTCGATTTTACTTGTCAGAATTGTTAATGATGATGTTTATGTTGATTCACCATTCTTTTCTTTGCTTTTGCTTTTACTAATTTTCTTCTTCACTGGTGTATGAGTTCAGGGCTAAACATGTCAGCCATGGCAACCGTGCAAGTTCCCTCCCAATGCATGTTCAGACATGCGCCCCAAAAGCGGTTCACCAGTTCAATTGTGAAGTTATCTTCTCCTCTTGGATCTGTGAAGAACATCTCAAAGTCCTTTGGCTTGAAAGCATCCTCCAACTCCCGGGCATCAATGGAAGTATACAAGGTTAAATTGATTGGACCAGATGGCGTGGAGAACGAATTTGAGGCGGCGGATGATTGTTACATCTTAGATGCAGCTGAGAATGCTGGAGTTGAGCTGCCATATTCTTGCAGGGCTGGGGCATGCTCTACCTGTGCGGGGAAGCTGGCGTCAGGTTCAGTGGATCAGTCCGATGGTTCATTCCTCGACGACAATCAAATGAAGGAGGGTTATGTGCTGACTTGTGTCTCGTACCCGACTTCAGACCTTGTGATTCACACTCACAAGGAAAGTGAGCTGTATTAGGTGGGTTTGCCGTCGGCATTGAGTAGAATACTGAAAGTGGTGGTTTATGCTTCACATGTTATGGTCAAGGCTCTCATAGACCTTCCCTTTTGTTCTGTTCGTTGTGGAATCGTATTGCAATTAAATGTTAAGAGCACTTCCAGTCTGGGAGCCCTCCCCCCCCCAGGCTATTCACTATTTAATCCACTTAATGAACAGTAACTGCCTTTAATAAATAGTAATCGCCTTTTGCATCTCCACTGTTGCACTTGAATAGCATTGGCAATTGGTAATAAAATATTAGTATTTTATTTATTATTAAAATAATATAAAATAATTTTATTTGTAATCCAATCCCAATTGGCAGCTCCTTTCTCGTCTCCCACTCTATCTCATTCACTCTCCCAAATCCCATCCCAATTCGTTTTCTCAAGAATACAAAGAGGAGGTTTTCTCTGCAAATTTGTGTGAGCTTTGAGAGGATGAAGGCTATGGAGGAAGTTGTGGAGGAAAACGAAGTTAAGCCTTTGACCACCGAGCAATTGGAGCTGTACGAGTTGCAGTCCCTGTCCGAGTTTGAATCCGACAACAGCGTAGATGAAGAGGAAGAGGACGACAACGCGGATGAGAACGAAGAGGACGACGATGACGATGTTTAGGTCGTACAGTCATCTTGTGGCCTTCCGATTCATTTGTTAGGTGTCTGACGTGGGCTTCAGGCGCTCGAGTCGGCACGAATCCACGGGCCTGGAGCTCGGGCCTGCTCGCCAGCCAACGCTAGACTTCCTCCCTTGGGCAATTAGGCCCTGTTCTGCAGCCTGTCCCTCGAGCAGTTGTGGTTAAGTTTTTGACAACTTTGGAGACATCAATTTAGTGGTGATATGGTATGGCATCAATTTATATACTCTTGTTTGGCTTGTGAAAAATATAAAAAGGGTGTAGAAGCAGAAAAATAGTATGTGAAAATCATTATCCTCTAGAAGCAAAAAAATAATTTCCATGGTTGGTTACTTGTGAATTGTGATATTATTTTTGTATAAATAAGAGAGAATTGCTATTGGTACTTCAAAAAATTTATTCTAATTTTTTATAATTAAAAAGAAAAATACATTTGTAAGGAATTTAGAATGAAATTTATGGAATATTAAATATCTTAAGTGATATGTACACGGCCAGGGGCTTAGCGACTAGGTGTCTAGCAAGAGCTTATGTGGTTAATTTTATATTTGTTTGAATTAAACTTATTATAAAATACGTATGTAAAAAGTACCTACTACTACTTCAATCAATGAGAATACCTATTTTTACTCGATACAAAATTACGCACCATTATTATTTGCTTAAATTCCATGTCAATATAATTGCACTTGGGGAAACAGTGCCTTGTTGGTGTTTAGATTACAGACTTGAAGCAAAAGCCCACTGGGCTTGGAACTGCAAATTTCAAATTAGATTTTGGTGGGGTGCACCAAGCCCATGTTGGGGTGTAACGCATAGGCAAGGAATGCGGCTAAGCTATTGTACGGAGCAATGCCAACAAAAAGAAAAAGGGGTTTAAAGAAAGTAGAAGAACCATTAAAGCGGTTTATTCGATTAAGATTTTAAATAATTTTAAAAGAATTATAAATAAATGGAGTTTAATTGAGCTCAGCAGACTCCATGTTTCTTTTAAGTGAGTTTATTTAAAGAAAAAATTTATTTAGACCTAATTCTCTTATTTCTATACCCAACTACAAAGTTTTATTCACTAAACTTTTAAGTTTAACCTTTAATAAATAAATAAGAAAATAGCATTCGATGTTTTTATTGCTACACCCAATGATCCAAAACCTAGCACACCACTCCATCCCTACATTATTTCTGGCAAAACAAACTACTATCCCATTGACATTCTCCTCGGACCTGGGAACCACTTCTTGCAATGTCTCCTTCAAAACATCAGTCAAGAGGCACCCAACAAATAGACCAAATGGTATCACCAATTCATAGTTTTTGGAGATGGAAAATATGATGTCTGATAAGAAGCTGAGGGTGCCCAAAGTAACATATGACCATATGAATGTTTTCTTTTTTCCAAGCAGTAACAATTGCTCCAATGTTGTATGCGCTACTTTTCGCCACGGGAGCTCCTTCGCTGGGGGAGGTATGGCTTCCCACAACTTCTCCTTTACCAAAGTGCTTTTGATTTGCAGCTTCTACTTATTTTCTTTGTTGGGCTTTCCAAATTGTGCTGTGGATGAAACTGCTTTTACACGACTTAGATTTAGGATATATAACTGGATATGGTCTTAATAATTTATTCCTAAAAATTTCAACAAATAATCCCAATTGAAAAATTTGGAGCCCATGGTCGTTGATGATCTTGCTTTCACTTGGGTGGGTTTCGCCGGAAATAATGGAAGAGTGCAATGGTGTGCTAGGATTTGAGTTATTGGGTGTAGAAATAAAAACACCAATGTTTATTTTCTTATTCATTTAAGGGAAAACATGGAAGCTTAGTAGAGAAAATGTTTTAGTTGAGTATAGAGATAAGACAACTGGATCCAAATAAAATTTCCTTTATTCAAAATCTTAAGGAGAGATGCCTAAATTTTTAAAGCCTAAAAACACTATAAAAGAATAAAATTCATCAAAATCCTTCACTTTTGAAAATAATTTTAGATCAAATCCTATTTGAATACACATTTAGTTTTATAAACTATCTGGCTTCCTATGGTTATTTAAAATCTTAATTGAATACCAATGGACTTCCTTGGATTCTTTTTAAGTCATGAATCTTGATTGAATTTCTCTGAATTTGTAAAATCTATTAAAATCCTTTAAACTCCTAATTGAATACACCTATATAAAATTGAGAAATTTTATTCAAACCCACTTAGTTTATCTCTACAATCAACTAATATTACAATATATTTGGTATCTTTTACCTTGTTTTCAATTACCGTTAAGGACAAATATGTTTAAAAGGGTGATTTTGTATAAAATCAATAAGAAGTTATAATATTAATAATATATCAACAATATTTTTGTTAATCATAAATAGGATAATCATGCATTGTGATACTTAAATGCATTTAAAATAATCTAAAATTACAAAATTTGCCATTACAGGTAGCACCCACAACAACTAACACCCCCTTTCTCATTTTTTTTTTTAATATTTTGAAATATGTTAATACAGATTAAACATTGCAATGTGGTGTATGTTTTTTATTATTTTTTTTTACATTTGGATTCAGACACTGCGTTGTGGTGTCCATTCCTGGTTTCATTTTTTCCATCACCCACACGCTTCCTACATTTTCCATTGTTACATTCGAATTCAGACACTACAATGCAGTGTCTGTTTCCCCGTTCCTTTTTTATTTTTGGATTCAGACGCTGCATTGCATTATCCATTTCCTAGTTTCCTTTTTTATATCACTCACACGCCTCCTGCATGTCCATTTTTATGTTCAGTTTTAGACACTGCAATTCAGTCTTCGTTTCCTGGTTCTATTTTTTAATTTTGGATTCAAATGCTATGTTGTAGAGTCCATTTCCTAGTTTCGTTTTTTTTTTTTTTTTTTTATTTTTATTTTTAACTTTTGGATTCAGACACTGCAATGCAATGTCTATTTCCTTGTTATATTTGTATTTTTGGACTTAGACAGTGTGTTGCTGTGTTTGTTTCCTGATGTCATTTTTTTCCATCACTCACACCCCTTATACGATTTACACCTCACACAACTTATGATTTTTACATTTGGATTTAGACACTGCAATGCATTATCCGTTTCTGGCTCTACTTTTACATTTGGATTCAGACACTGCAACGCAATGTCCATTTCTTAGTTCTAAATTGCTGGCCGTAGAACTTTGCAGTCTCTCATCTCACAATCTCTCTCTTGGCAAGCTCTTGGAAGTCTAGCCAAATCCACCCTTGTCTCGTAACCATTTTTCATGATTTCATTTATAAAGGTATTATTCAATCAAACTCATACCACCCTTATGTTGAAACAGAATCACTAAGATGACTTCTTTATTAAGGACCTACCCATGAATTAAGCAGACTCCTCCATGTAAACGAAAGGCACGATAAAGAGAAAGAGAGAGAAGGATAACAGAGTTAAGTTCTAACTATTTATAATATCTTAAAGCCTATATTGAAAGAGAGAAAAATAGAGAGAGAACAATAGAAAAGTCATTTCTAATTGTTTACAATGACTTAAAGCCCATGTAGCATTCATCATTGTCATATGCCTAATTAAAAAAAAAATAAATATCATCAATTAAGTCCAAAACAAAACTATGCCATTCATATATGGCTAAATAGTTGTTGTGGCCTTATAAATTAACTGAGGGAGAGAGGTGTGGCAACAAAGGGAAAATGAAATTGGTATCATGTGAATAACCTACAATTTACAATCTGTATACGTGCTTGTTTGACTGGTCAGCAACACTCATCAACTAAGCTTATATATGTTAGTTTACTCACAGCGGAAGAAGTCAAATTAAAGTTTAGTTTACTATAAAGTTCCTAGTTAACTAAGATCCAATTTAGTGCTCATTTTAATATTGACAAGCTTAGTTGCAAGGACTTATCTATTTGTGGATAATGAAGAAGATATATCACAACCAAAAGGAAGATAAGTAAACTCATTAAGCAATAAATAGGACGAGATGTTTTTGGCCGGAAAAACCCACCTCTAGTTTAAAAAACTGGGGACTCTCCATTGAGTCCAATCCACTAGTGAAATCAAGATTCTTACAAAGTAACCACACAAGCTCAATTTCTAGATCCCTATCTATGGAGCAGCTTGTACCTTTGTGCAACTTTGCCTTTTACGAGATAGACTCCTTTGGTCGTCATTGAGTGGTAGCTCCTCCTGAGCTTTTCACCTTGTAGGACCAAGATCCAATCAACTTATGCAAATAATATTATGATGAAGTTGATGCAAATCTTGATTCGTTGTCTAGTCAGCTTCACCAGTCAAACACTTGAAAGATGAAACTGACGCGAATCCAAAAAGAGGTCAGTTCAAAGATTTGAAACTTATAAAAACTTGACCTGAAACAAAGATCAAAATCACAAAAGCAATGCTACCCTAATATGCAATGATGTGAGTGTTTAGTGTATGGATGTGGTTTTGTGGCTAGGGTTTTCAAGTGAGAACCAAAGGGCAGCCCAAGCTAAAATCAACCTTTTTCAGAAGATAGACTCTCCTAGCCAAGTGAAAATGTGACCCTAGATGAAGCTTTTAGAGTGGGCTTGTTTCAGACAAAGAGAAAGGGATGGAAAGGGCATGTGTCATTTGCAAAAGCATTCTGAAAAGATCTGGGGTTTAAAAATGCTCTCAGGGAAAAGGCTGTCAGAATGCCCATGTGGGTTGTCTTAAAGTGTGAGCCCAAGTCACCTGAAAGTAGTGAGAAGATTTGACTAGACAGAGCCACTAGATAGAATGAATTGGAAAGAGTGACATGAAATGCATATGTATGAACAAACCTTTGATGTAGAGAAATTAAGCTCTTGAGATGAATATTTCCAGGAGCATGATCCCAAAGAAGTATTTTAACCCTAAATCTAACAAGAGCATGTGTGGTACAATTTACAACGTTTGACAAGGGAAGCTAAACAATAAAACTAGACTTCACAATCTCCCCCTTTGGCTTTCCTTGACAAAATAACCTAAACCCTATAACTAAAATCACCCAACCTCACTCAAGAGAATGCAAAAGGACGAATCCTGCAAAGAAGTACTCTTGGCAAAGAACAAATGAAAAATTATCATGGTTAAAGCAATTACAAGGAAGTAAATTGTTTAGCATTGTACATGATTGCAACACAACATGAATTTTCAAATTTTAATTTTCTCCCCCATTTTGTCATGGCAAAGACAAAGGATGTAAAATGAATGAAATGCCAATTTCATTAAACAAAATAAATGGATCTGACAATTAAGCTCATTAAAAAAAATCCAACCACCAATGAAGTAATACGTACCAACAACAAAGACATAACATAACACATAAAGTTAAGCACAAGGTACAATTCTCGGTACCAAAATATTAAAACCAAAGGAGCATGTCAAAGCAATTTGTTCAAAACACCCATTTGTTTAGGAATAACAACAAAAGCTAAACCAAGAGTAGCACAACAATAATTACAAAAATATGAAGTTCCAAATTACAATGTAAGCACAAATGTTTAATAACAAAGTAAACGAACTTGAACTCCCCCATGATTAGTGCTCTCCCAAGAAACTACACTGGAACTACACTTTCTCATAAGCTTACTCCACCATAAGCTAGAACTCCTCGGATTGAGATGATGCAATCGAGTGAAGCGGGAAACTATTGGCCTCAGTTTCTTCAGCAGGGTTTTCTTCAGGGTCTTCCTCAGGATCCTCTTCAGCTTTATCCTCCTCATCATTCGATTACGTGAACCTGATATGCTTAGCCATGGGATAGGGAAAGAGGATAGGTTCAATGTTTCAAAAGAAGCAACCCTTTTTCCTTTGGCAGCATACGCTGCAGCCATCTTTGCGGCAACATCCGAAGAATAAACAGATGATGTGGCAGTGAAATAGGATAGGGATGATGGTACAAATTGAGGTTGAGGGACAACTATGAGAGATGAGGGAAACACTGAGTGTTTATGAGTCAATTTTAGAGAACGTATAATAGGTTTAGGCACAAATGAAGATGGATTTTGGGAATATTTACTCAAAGAATGTGCAGGAGTGGTGTGACTAACATGAGGTGAGGATGCAGTGTGACCCACTGACGATTGAAACTCAACAAATTGTCTACGAAGAGAGTTAATCTCAGACTCAAGATAAGCAATTTTTCGTTCTTGAGACGCATTTGGTGGTGGAAGAGGACGGGGTTCACCATGAGCGACGACATATATCACATCACATCACTTAAGTTCATAAGTCTTTCATAATGGACCTAAACATCAAGTATCGAAATGGAACATCTAACAGACTGAGCATAACATGCAATATTTTGGCTGACACAAGAGTATGATTGCCATTGTTTGAGGAGCTCACCACATCCCAGGCTCGACTCCACCGTAGCACGATATTGTTAGCTTTGGGCCCCTACCACGTCCTCACGGTTTTGTTTATGGGAACTCACACGAAAACTTTCCAGTGGGTCACCTATCTTGGGATTGCTCTTGCGCGAACTTGCTTAACTTTGGAGTTCCTACAGAACTTGAAGCCAATGAGCTCCTAAAAGGCCTCATGCTTGGTAGAGATGGGAATATGCATATATGGCTTACAAGATCCACCCCCCTGGGCGATGTGGGATGTTACAATCCACCCCCTTTGACGTCCTCATCGGCACACTTTCGGCCAGGGATTGGCTTTAATACCAAATTGTCACATCCCGGCTTGGGCCCCCACCACATCCTGGGCTCGACTCTATCGTAGCACGATATTGTCCACTTTTGGGCCCTTACCACGCCCTCACGGTTTAGTTTCTGGGAACTCACACGGGAACTTCCCAATGGGTCATGATGCGTGATTTATACGCACACAAATTAAACCCTCTTTTCGTCAAATTGTAGTATATGTATAAGTAGGGATCGTTCTGGACCGGGGATTAGGAGGGATTGTTAACCACTTGGATTTGACTCAAAAACGTAAAATAACAATATGAAACACTATACTAGACTCAAGGAATGCAAAACTAAACTTTAAAACACTAAAACAAACCAAAAACTCAAAATGCTTTTAAAAACACAAACTAAAATGATTTCTAACTAAATTGACATTAAAGTAAAGGGGGATTTAAGTTTATACGAAATTAAATTAAATGAACAAATTAAAACAGAATGTAAATATGGAATGGATGAAATGGAATGAATGGATGATAGAATAGCTAAGGGGTTCATCTCCATACATGTTACACTTGCATAATAAAAAGATTTCCAATTGCATTTTAATAAATTATGAAACTCATCACCCCGGGTCAATTAGGTCCGCTTAAATTAACCGTCAAGTTTTCCTTAAGTTAATGAATTGGATGGGTTAGCGCAACGCAATTCACTACATTCTCCAAAAGTCCTTTACGTGAACAGCACAATAAAGATACAATCAAAGATCATTAAGTATTATGAAAACTATAAGTGTTGACGAGGCATTCGTTACTTTGATGAGCATGAAACTCGTGCCAAGAATTCATTTAACGCGATTGTTTATAAGCAACCTCCACTACTTGTGAATATAAGTTCATAACGATTAGGTGAAACTCACTTATATTCTAGCGTCATATTCATGCATGAAAATTAAGCGCGCATTCTCAATAACATACATAAATAAGTTATCAATCAAACGGTTAAACAAATTGAATTCACAACTTATGAAACGCAATTAGAAGTAATCAAATCAAAATGCAAGCATAAACATTTATTTCGAATCACCCCCTAGCTAGGGGGGGTTTAGTTCTTCATAACATTGAAATCAAAGAAACACCTAAACATTCCAACAACTCAAACTTGAATTGTATGAACGTTTAAGCACTCTTCTCTTCCATTCCTCATACGTACAAAACAAAGAGAATTAAAATGAAACATTGAAATCAAAGAATCACCTAAACATTCCAACAACTCAAACTTGAATTGTATGAACGTTTAGGTCCTCTTCTCTTCCTCGTTGTTGTAGCACAAGGTCTAAGGTGAGGTTTGGGGGATTATGGAAATGGTAGAGGAGTGGTGTTTGGATTATAAGGGAGAGATGGGAAGCTCACGGCTAGGGAAAATTGGATGTGTTGTGGTATGTACAATGGAATGGAAGTGTTGTGTGTGAGATGTGAATGAAAATGAGATGTGATTTTTGTGTATGAATGCATGGGTTTTTATAGGGGGAATGGGAGAATATGTGGGTGATTGTTTAATAGTGAATGTGGTTGTTATGATTGAGAGTGCATGTGGATGAAATAATGATGGAAAAAGAGCTAGGTTGTTGGTGTGTGAATGCATGTGTTGAATTGGTGGTGCAATGATGAAAGAGTAAGTGCATGTATGAATGGTGAATGGTGGTGCAATGATGAAAGAATAAGTGCATGTGTGTGTGAATGGTGGTAGCTAGGGTGAATTATGATGAATGCATGTGGAATAAAGATGGAGAAGGTGGTGTAATGATGAAGGAGTAAGTGCATGTGTGTGTGAATGGTGGTGCAATGATGAAAGAGTAAGTGCATGTGTGTGTGAATGGTGGTGCAATGATGCATGTGAATGCATGTGGCTAAGGGTTGTTGATTGGGCTAGAGGTTTTGCATGGCTCAAAGGATTGTTTGATTGGGCTAGGCCCTTTGTTTTATGTCCAAAGTGCATACAAGGCTTTCAAATTCGTCCAACACTTTGGCTCCAAGCATATGCTATCCATTCCAAGCCCAATTTTGCTCCAAAATGCTCCAAAATGCATCTTTTTGCTTCCTTAGCCATATGAACCTAAAAACACACGAAAATGGCTTAAACTACTAAAACAATTATGAATTAACAACATAGATGCACGAAAACAAGCTAAGTAAGTCGCCTAAATATGCTCCTATCAGGTCACCCATCCTAAGATTGCTCTCGTGCGAACTCGCTTAACTTCGGAGTTCTTACGGAACCCGAAGCTAGTGAGCTCCCAAAAGGCCTCATGCTAGGTAGGGATGAGAATATACATATAAAGCTTACATGATCCACTCCTATGGGCAATGTGGGATGTTACAATCCACCCCCCTTAGGGGCCTGACGTCTTTGTCGGCACACTTTCGGCCAGGGATTAGCTCTGATTCCAAATTGTCACATCCCGGCCCGGGCCCTCACCACGTCCTGGGCTGGACTCCACAATAGCATGATATTGTCCGCTTTGGGCCCCTACCACGCCCTCATGGTTTTTTTTTTGGGAACTCGCATGAGAACTTCCTAGTGGGTCATCCATCTTGGGATTGGTTTCACGCAAACTTGCTTAGCTTCAGAGTTCCAACGGAACCCGAAGCCAGTGAGCTCCCAAAAGGCCCCGTGTTAGGTAGAGATGGGAATATACATATAAGGCTTACAGGATACACTCCCCTGGGCGATGTGGGATATTACACATAGTATTTCTACAAATAAAGTTAGACCAAATCCTGTAAAACGGTCGAAGATGAGATTTTGACTCTTGATTTTTAACCAAAGAAATGGATGGGTCTAAACAAGCTTTTCGATAATAAGCTTTCATGTCATAGTGACATGTCAGAAGGTTGAAGTTATACATATCAGAAGCATAGGAGGGCTCAAGACTTATGACAGAGCTAATGATAGATGAATAGAAGGGAACAAGGACTCCACGAACATACACTTCATCACCAGAGTCAGGAAACTTAGATGAAACATTTGCATAAAATTCTTGAATCATTGAAAGATTGAAGGTCGAAAGAGGTGAGTTTACCCAATGAAGTTTGTACCTTTCAATGAGATCTTTGGACAAGATAACATTAGTCACAGAGAGGTCATCCCAGACAATTCTTCTCTCAGGAACAACTTTTTTGGTAGTAGCAACTCCGAAGATTTTCTTGGTAGGAGATGTGGGAAACGTGTGCGCTAGAGTGTTGAAGGCTTTGTGTAGGCTTCTTTCGCAGTTTGAGAATGGGTTTTACGACGATGAGGATTAGGTTGCATTCTGAACGTGTGCACTAGAGTGTTGAAGGCTCTGTGTTGGTTTCTCTCGCGGTTTAAGAATGGGTTTTACGACGAGGAGGATTAGGTTGCATTCTGAAGTGACGAAATGAAGTTCGACTTGAAGACATGATTGAGACACCCTTATGTTAACAGTTGCTCACAGTTTGAATCGAGAGAAAGAGAAAAGACTAGAGCAAATGGCACAAATGAAGGTGAATGTAAAAACCTAATGTGATAAGAGAGGTAAATGCCTAGGACACTGTGAGATTAATTTGGATTGTAGAGATGATATCAACAATTTAGATTGGAGGGTCAAAACATAAAGTGCAATGATAGAAATACCCTTAATGAACATCTTTTTTCTAACACGTGCTATGACTGGATAGAAAAAGTAAACACCCAATTTGAAAATAATTTTGTCCCAAACGCAATGATCACATGGAATACCACACTCAAGACCTACAAATAACATAGAAGACTAGCACAATCTTGGCACCATTAGGTTACAACCAATTAGACATTCCTCACAGATAATCATAGATGAAAACAACTCCAATATCTATGCTTCCAAACACAAGAGCGGAACTTAACCAAAGACTTGAAGGAAAATATGATATGCAGTGCTATCTACAAAGATCTTCAAAGTCATACATAGATGGCAAAGCATATATTAACACACGTTCATACAACATCCATGATGTGTCAAGGTATGAGAATGAGATTGGAGATAGACATCTTTGAATCATAACTTCATTTGACTATGCTTAAGATTAATTCGAAGGCTAACCAAGCTTTTAATAATCTATTAAGTTCAAGAAACAACACTTAGAACATAAATCAAGCAAATGAGCAAAACACAAAACTAGGCACAATGGGAAGCTAAAGCCAAATGGAACTTTGAGATGGCATATGGAAGTAGGAAACCCAAGTCATTTGACATGGTTGGTGCAAGATGTATTTGAAGCACCCCAAAAAACTTTTGAACTTTTTATGACAAGTGGGAAGGATTTGGTTGAACATGACATTGCATGTGAGAACATATTTGTAGGGATGAATAATTGAGGTTCCTTTTTTGACATTGAGTATGTTGACCATACGTGGTAATATTGATGCTCAAGACAATGATTTTTCTTTTGTGAAGCATTGAGCATGAAAACAAGATAGAACATGTGGTGTTTTGCACTGGAATTGATACTTAAACCTTAATTTATGGAGTAAATAGAGTCACTACAACCCAATCAAGACCAAAGTAAGCCTAATCCTAAAATCAACATAAGTTTTTGCTAAATGAAATAATGATTTTTCAGAGACTATCAATAACATTAGGGAGAACCTTTGACGTCATAGTGAAAATATTATTCAAGGTTATTCCACAAAATATCACCCATGTATGACAATTAAGAGATGCAAAATGAGAATAGGAAAGCTAACTAATGAGATATTTGACTAGTCCCAAGCAACAATAAAAACTACGTATGCAACAAATAAAATTGGAAGCATAGCTATTCAACCTGTTCAGTTGATTGGACAAAGGACAACATACCATCGAAGATTTTTATCTCCTCGATAGACAAGAGTACTTGTGAAAAGTTAACTAGCTGTTTCTTAAGTGATACTAAGACTAGAGCACTTGTCATTCTTTCTAACACTTCATCAACGAGATGAGATTTAGTTGCAAAATAATTTGCTGATAATTGTTGGGCAAGATTCATCCAAAAGTCAATGTTACACACAAGATCACAATGAAAGCAATTAGCAAAAGGTTTCACACCAAGATTATTGAACATATACAACATCCACACCAAAATATCACAAGGAAACAAAACAAGGTCGCAATTTGCAACAATATGACAGAGGAAAACATACCTTTGATTTTCCATGCACCAAGCAATTGAGATTGTCATTATCTTCCCATATAACACCATTTGATATAGGTTATTTGAGATCATTTCAACTAGATGTGGCATTTTGGGAATTTCAGATTAGGTACAGTGCTTTTCCACATTAAGAGATTCACATAAGTGGCAAAAAGACATCTTTATTTCCCAACATATGACATAAGCAACCAATATCAAAGTACCAAACGTCTGGTTTTGGAACAAAATGAGCACAATGAGAAACTAGACATTTATCAGACCCACTTTGATGTCTCCTTGAAATAGACATGGTACAATTTGAGCTAGAAGAACCAACAACCTATGCCATTTTGTTGACTTCCATGGCTAGTCGATCAACCTAATCCTTTAAGTCATCTTTCTTTTCCATGAAATTTTTTCTGCACAATGGTCAAATATGAATGAGTTCGCCATATCGATGACATGTGGGAGTGAATTTTTTCTTCAAGGAAGATTTGGCCATAAAGGTTGCAGGTAAGGAACTTTCCTCAGTATCAGTGTAGGTGCACACAGAGCTTAAACCTGCTTCGAATGACCCTACATCACATAAGTCACGAACCGATTTTCCAATACCTTGATTTGGGCCTCAAGGGACATAACTTTTTTACTCATCAATTCTAACTAGTTGAAGAGACTCAACTTTTTCTTGCAGCTTAATAATCTTTAGATTTAGCTCAACGTTGTTCAATTTGGCAGCACACGTCTCATCGAACAAGGATTTATACATGGTAGACAGTTCCTGATAAGACATCTTCTCATCATCATTCAGAGTTACCTCATCATTGTCAGAAGACACTTTTTTAACTGATGCAACAAAAACAACTACATCTTCTTCAGTATCTGATGACTCTCCAGAGTTATTAGATACTTCATCTTCACTATTACTCCATGTCCCCATCATGGCCTTATCACGTTTCTGACTTGAAACTTTGTTGTTTGCATACTCAGCAACTTGATGACCATTACCACCATATGCAAAGCAAGGTCCATGTACATTTGAGAAAGACTTGTCCCTTTTATCAACAAACTTCTCTTGCTTTCTTCCAAGGTTGAGCTTTTCATGAGGTTGAATAATGTGATTAATTGATGATTCTCTAGTCCTTTTGACCTCATTGCCCTTGGTTTTAAGTATCCTTTTGAACTATTTAACAAATAATGCAAGATCACATTCAGAGGATTGATCACATGATTCATTTTCAACACAACTGTTTCTCACACTTTGAAGAGCAACTTCTTTATTTTTCTCGAAATCACCTTCATCCATGTCAAGCTCCATTTCATTTATGAGTTTACCCACCAATTTTCCAAGCTTAATCTCATTTAAGTCTTGAAATTCATAAATAGTTGCCTTCTTTGCTTGAAATGTCTTGGATAAAGTTCTCAAAATCTTTTGAACAGTACTTATCTTATCAATAGGCTTTCCCAACCCCAAGGCCTCATTTGTTAGCATTTTTACCTTCCATAAAAGGTCGAGAAAGTCTCTGATTTAAGCATTCTTAGATCCTCGAACTTAGATAAGGTCATCTAAAGTTTAAGCTCTCTTACTTGTTTGTCTCCTACATGCAAAATTTTGAGTTTGTCCCAAGCTAGTTTTGCAGTGGTCCAATAACGAATATGTGCAAACTGAGTTGGTGAGATGGCTGAAACAATGGCATTCCAGGCTTTTCTATTTGCCCTGTCTGAAGAAATCTCCCCTTGAGTCTGCTCACCTTTGGCCTTTACGACAGATTCTCCATTTACTATCCTTGAAAGAGCCTTCCATTCAGACGTAAGATAATCCACAAAAATTAGATCTTGTGCTTCAAGAAAGATTTGAATCTTTTCACTCCATGCGACATAGTTTGTTCCATCAAACAACAGAGGAGAGTTGCAAGATCTCGTAACACGATCACAATCCATGGTGAAAATCCACCTAATACCAGTAGCACCCAGAGACCACTCTATGTAAATCTAGAGCACGGCTCTGATACTAATTGAAATTAGTACCAGGTGGAATAACCTTCAATTTACAATATGTATACGTGCTTGTCTGACTAGTCAGCAACACTTATCAACTAAGCTTAGATATGTTAGTTTACTCACAGCGGAAGAAGTCAAATTAAAGTTCAGTTTACTATAAAGTTCCTAGTTAACTAAGATCCAGTTTAGTGCTCATTTTAATACTGACAAGCTTAGTTACAAGGACTTATCTATTTATGGATAATGAAGAACATATATCACAAGCAAAAGAAAGATAAGTAAACTAGTAAAGCGATAGATTGCACGAGATGTTTTTGGCCAGAAAAATCCACCTCTAGGTTAAAAAACCAGGGACTCTCCACTAAGTCCAATCCACTAGTGAAATCAAGATTCTTACAAAATAACCACACAAGCTCAATTCCTAGATCCCTATCTATGGAGCAGCTTGTACCTTTGTGCAACCTTGCCTTTCACGTGATAGACTCTTTCGATCTTCACTAAGTGGCAGGTCCTCCTGAGTTCTTCACCTTGTGGTACGAAGATCCATTCAACTTATGCAAATGATATTATGATGAAGTTGATGCAAATCTGGATTCATTGTCTAGTCAGTTTCACTAGTCAAACACTTGAAAGATGAAACTGACGCGAATCCAAAAAGAGGCCAGTTCAAAGATTTGAAACTCATAAAAACTTGACTAGAAACAAAGATCAAAATCACAATAGCAACGCTACCCTAATATGCAATGATGTGGGTGTTTAGTGCATGGATGTGATTTTGTGGCTAGGGTTTTCAAATGAGAACCAAAGGGCAGCTCCAAGCTAAAATCAACCTTTTTCAGAAGATAGACTCTCTTAGCCAGGTGAAAATGAAACCCTAGATGAAGCTTTTATAGTGGGCTTGTTTCAGACAAAGAGAAGGGGATGGAAAAGCCACGAGTCATGTGCAAAAGCAATTTGAAAAGATCTAAAGTTGAAAAACGCTCTTGGGGAAAAGGCTGTCAAAAGGCCCATGTGGATTGTCTTAAAGTGTGTGCCCAGCTCGCGTGAAAGCAGCGAGAAGATTTGACTAGACAAAGCCACTGGACAGGATGAACTGGAAGTGATATGAAATGCATAAGTATGAACAAACCTTTGATGTAGAGAAATTAAGCTCTTGAGATGAATATTTTTAGCAGCATGATCCCAAAGAAGTATTTTAACTCTAAATCTAACAAGAGCATGTGTGGTACAATTTACAACATTTAAAAATGAAGGCCAAATAATAAAACTAGACTTCACAGAAAAAGAGATGGAGAATAGGCTAAGTTTTCTTTAGTGTTTAAGTTACTAATTGTACGGCTAAGTTTTCCTGTTTATGTATTTGTTTCTCAATTTTAATGATAGGGTTTTTGATCTGTGTTTGGTGCCCTTGAAGCTTAAAGGTATTATAGAAAACAATAGATTGCTCGCAAAATGGTTTCGTTAATATTTTGTTGGATCATGCGCGCCCTTTACTCGGCTAATCATGACGTTTTATTTTATTTTTTTTTGTTCTGAAAAAGGTTTTTTTTTTTCTGTTTTTTTTAATTTTTTTTATAAGTATAAAATGTCAGAACCAATTAAGGCCCACTAAAGTCACTTAATCTTTCTCATCATCTTGAAAATGTACTTTCTTGTATGGTTTCTTTATTTATTTATTTATTTATTTGAAACAAATGATATTAGCTATACTAAGAGGGAAAAGTTGGGCTTAGCTACACAATGACTTAGCAATAATGTAGTTCAAATTTGCCTTTGATGAGAATCGAACCTAAGACCTGTCACTTACAAGTGAAGAGGAATACCACTAGACTTTAGTACTAAATGGCGTCTTCTTGTATGTTATATCTAAGTATTTTCATACTTGTACAACAATATTTGCCTCATTAAACATAATCTAATATCAAATGTGCTTAAGGATCAAGAGAAGGCTTAAAGGTGCATGTCACTTCATTCCTTGCCTCAAGTTTTTAAATTTATTCAAATGTGTGTCTTGAATTTATTTTATTTTTCAAGTAAATTTAAATCAACGTTTGATACTTTTAGAGTGTTTTCATTCCCACTTCAATATCTTATTTTTCACACATTATAATTCATCCACCAAAAAAAGTTAAAAATTGAAATGCTATTTTCCTACGTACTATTATTCCTAAAATAACCTCTAATATATATATATATATATATATATATATATATATATATATATAAATTCTTTTTTGACCTTTTAGAAGAATAAATATTAGAGTGTTGATAAGCCCAGGGCCTCCCCTCATCACCAAGGCCTCTCTCCAGATCTTTATTCCAGTTAGAATTTCATAATCTAGTCACTCCCCATATCTTCTGCAGATTGCAACTCTCCTTATCAAAGCATAAGTTTGGGCAGTATTGCATTCATCACAATCGTGATGTAAGCATTCTCGATTCTTGAGCCAAAATGTTGAATTTTGCCATCTCGTTGACTACGAAAAACGTGTTAGGTTTTCCTAAGTTTTGGGCGGATTAGTCAACTTAATGACATTCGAGAAAATCAATTTGTCAACTGCCTCTAAACTTTAAGTGAAGAATTTCCCTGCCAAGGAAAGACGTAGATTTGAGACAAGTTGATGGCCCTGAGGTAGGGCTACCATATCGATAGTTATGCATTACGAGGGATTTACCTACCAATTCCAATACCATTTAGTTATTTCTACCAACCCTTTCGAGAATGGAAACCTGTTTAGGCCCAAAATAATATTGTTGGGCTGGGTGTAGGTTTGTGCTCGGCCCAAAGCCGTGTCAAAATACTATGGGTTACCTGATGATTCCGGGCCATTTAGCAGGGATGGTCGAGTCCTATCGCAAGAAGGAGTAGTCATGATAAACATAGAGGGTCGAGGAAGTCCTGGTGCAACTAGGATTCTCGACCAGCAATGAATAAAGCCCCGAAGGGGGTGAGTTCAAAGTCCTAATGGGAGTAGGGTTGTTCGAAGCAAAGTTGGAACGGAGTAAGGACTCCTAATCCAGATAAGAGTTTAATTCGATCTCAAGGAGTTGGTGCTATAAATACAAGAAATCATGCAACAATTGAGGACCTTCAATAACACACAATTGCCCTGCGCAAAACCTCTCAACATCTTGAGATTTTTTATTCTCTTTTCTCCAGCCGACACACCTTCAGTTTGGATAAACAGCATTGTGAAGGCAATTGGCAAACACCTTCAGTTTGGATAAACAACACTGTTGCCGTAGAATTAGTCGACCAAGCAGCACCTTCAGTTTGGATAAACAGCACTACGTCGAAGCCGACTGGTTACCTATCCAAGTCTCGACCGAGAAGGGTTTTCGAATCCTTGTTGGCAAAGGTCGCCTTATTAGCCCTCTTGGTGAAGTAAGGTGTTACGAGTTACGACATTCGGCGGACTGGACACCGAGTGATTTTATGATTGGATACTCATAAGTCAGTTTCAGAGTTCGGCATTCTGACGGCCGAACCACATTCACAATCAAGACATACATCACCTTTGAATATTTGTGTCCGTACAGTCTGGTGTCAATTCGACGTGCTTATACTCTTACGAATATAATCACGGTGATCGAAACAGGCACCGACGCTTTTTGAACTTCGCAGAACTAGCAGCCTTGTCTTCAGGCTCTAGAACCCAAAGACTGAGAGTGTTCCTTCCTTGATCGCAATCACAAGATAAAGAAGTCAGCAACACGCTCAACGCGACATCAACAAATTCTACTCCTCAGCCAGGCTCGGCCAACGAGTTGGCATGCCCCGCATCCAACCGAAGGACTTAGTTAGCTTATTAGTTACTCGGCCTGTACGCCGCGTAGGTTTTGTAATTTTTAGAGTCAACATTTTGGCACACCCAATGAGACCTTGTGCTAGACCTTTGGAGTTAACCATTGAGACAGGGTCCGTAAAAAAGAAAACAATCATGGGAAAGTCAACAACTGACTTACCAGTGCAAGGCCTTGGGCAGGATTTGCATCGAGTGAAAAATTCGATCATTGTTGCGTCGCCCGAGGCTACAAGTGCGACACGTCGAGATAATGAAATCTGTCTTGGCGAACAACCTTGCAACCCAGAAGTTCCTAACTAAACAGCAGGCATTTTCGTTGAAGGAATAGTGGAAGATTGCGACAAAGATGGTAGGGAGGGTTTTGATCCGCCAACTAGGTCGTTTCTTCGGAGACGACTCGATGAATAATATCGACAGGTCAAGCAATCGATTGGCCAAAAAATGAATGATTTACTAGACACAATACGAAGCAACAGTGACACACAGACAAAGATGCTTGAACTATTGGTCAGTAGAGCTTTCGAAGATGGCCATATTGGCCAACCTCGGCAACTTTCTTTTCCAAATGTTCCCCTACAAGTCGAGAAAGGGTTCGCTCGGCTGCAACCAATCGATTTGGAGAAAAGAGGAGGATCAGGTAATATATCTGATGGACCGAACCAAGGAGAAGAAGCAGCATCCGTCAATATGACCGAGGTCCAACGAATGATCGACTTGGCCCTAAAAAAAGGGCCGAAGTTCCTAAAGTTCATCCACCCATACCCAGTTTCTGTAGAAAGGTTCGAATACCCTCGAGGCTTCAAGATCCCCAATTTCAGTCTGTTCGCTGGAGAATCATCCTTATCCTTGTTAGAACATGTAGCTCGGTTCACGGCGCAATGTGGAGATGTCAATAGTGACTTCCATAAACTATGGCTGTTCAACTTTTCACTAACAGGGTCAGCTTTTGCTTGGTGCATTAATCTCCCACCAAACTCCGTCCAGAGTTGGGAGGAATTGGTTGAGAAATTCCATGAACAATTCTATCGACCAGGGTTGGAGATGTCCGTTTCATCGTTGGTTAGGATGGCTCAAGCGTTCGATGAATCCCCAATAGAATACTTGACAAGGTTCAAGTTGGCCAGGAATTGGTGCCGAGTACCTCTTCCTGAAGTTGAATTCGTCAAAATTGCCCTAAACGGCTTGGATGTGGAATACAAAAAGAAGTTTTTGGGGGCAAATATTCGAGATATGTACGAACTCGCTCAACACGTCGAGTAATATGATTATTTGCTCCGAAAGGAAAAGATATCGAAGTCACCATCCCGGGGAACATTATATAAGAATCCCACAGTTAGCTATGCATTGGCCGAAAGCGAGGATACCCAGTATGCCAGTGTAGACGCGACCGAAATAGTGATCAATAAACCTTATGTTTGCAAGGCGTTAGCTCCAGTTAGTCCCAGAGGTGCCAATACCCACTTAGCCGTTGAAGAGATGAGTAAAACATCGAAAATTTACACTTTTGATATCACCAAGGCCGATGCAATTTTCGACCAGCTGTTGGTAGCAAAAATCATCAAATTTTGGCCAAGACACAACATCCCTAAGGCCGAAGAATTAAAGGGCAAAATATATTGCAAGTATCATAATTCAAACAAGCATGCCACCAATAATTGCGTTGTGTTTTGAGACACGATTCAAAATTGGATCGAGAAGGGAAAGCTAAAATTCCTGAAAAAGCAGATGGCGGTCGACGTCAATCCTTTCCCCTCGACAACAATTGGTATGGTGGATGCTCATCTCCCTAAAAACAAAGGAAAAGGGAAGGCCGAATACGTCCCGGTGCAGCATGTCCGTAAGCAGAATGGTCAACCAAGATTGAAGATTGATTTATTTTCAAATGCACCATCTACGGAGCCCTCAAGGCCGACCATTGATGAACCTATGTCAGGTTCTTGTTCCAAAGAAACTCATGAATCAATGGTTTTCTGCGACCATTGTAAAACACCAGTTGAACCTAAAAAGATGACATCTTCTGCACCAATTTCAGGCCCATTATCCATGACCTTTACAAAATTGGCAAAGGAACTCAGTAACGGTCCACGACGCCAAGTGTTTGAGAGACTCGGTCCACAGGTACAAACAAAAGACTAGGCCCCAGTCAGGCGACGTCTTGACTTTGACGCACCATTCTATAATGAAGATTATTACTCGCGCAATGCTAGCAATTCGGGCTCGTCAGTCGATCGAAAAACTTTCAAACCGTCCAGGCCACGAGACCAACGTTGGTACAATTACAATTCTCCAACCGGCCTATATACGGCGCTGTCTAAATCTCAAAAACATCGTCGCCAGCGAATAGATTGCATGGCTCGACGACAAGAAGCGTATGCCAACTCTGCTACTCGGTGGCAGCCAAAAGAGGCCGTACGAAGCGTTGATGATCGGCCGACCCCGACTATCATGATCGAATTACTCGAAGGGAAAAAGGCAGCTGCTCGTGACTTTGAGACCACCATTGAAGAGTTCGAGAAACACATCAAGCTCCTTCTTCGCCCTATGGAGATGAGAGCTCGTCTCGAGCATTTTAGACAAGAGTCCGAAAGGAAACTTTCTCCGCTACCACCGTCAGAACCATTAGTCAAGGTACGGCGTAATCTACACCCTCCATTCCTCGGTGAATCCTTGGAGTACATGCAGGAGTTTCATAAGAAATATTCCGCCAATGACTTGTACGGACTACCCAAGGCATGTCAGGAAGCCCTCAACCTAGCACTAACTTGCCCTGATGTCGAGCAAATTATCCAAAAAACTTGCGATCCAGCAATGAAAGCTAGGTTCCATCATATACGGGAGGCTCGAGTCCTCGGCTTTGAGGTCGATCCCTACACAGATATCGACACCGCCAAATTACCTTTTTCACTCGAAGACCTTTAGCATTTGCGATATCATTTCGAAGTTTTCTCGGTTGTATCTCTTTTCAGCCTTACCGTCGATGAGGAAAACAGTGTGGCACGTTTAGACACGTATCTAAACACAAGGAATGCCCGCATCGCCTACTAAGAACGAGCCAATAAAGTACTGCAAGAACGAAATAAATCTTCGGCAATAAACGCGCTCGAGGAGGATAACCAGAATAAGATAAATTCGGTCTATACGCCTCAGGAGTAGGTTCATGCCGAAGCACTAAAAAGTCCAATTGAAGACGTTCCAACGACTGATACTACGTTTACTACTCTGGAAGACGACGACCAAGACCCGATGGGTCCCTCGGTCCTCGAACATATGGAGATCAGTATGGTCCATGTCCTACCGGTTGAGTTCCAACCAATCACCCATCAGTCAAATTTCTTGGATGTGGACGTAGTTGCTGAAGAAGCAACATAAGTAGATTCGTCGCTAAAGACGATGATGGGGAAGTCTGCGACAACCTTAAGGTAGCCCTGGCCGAACTATTTCCCCGTTCCCCTCAGTTAATCTCCAACATCTAAAGCCGTTATACGTCACGGCTCATATTGAAGGATTTCCTATTTCTAAGGTGTTTGTCGATTGTGGAGCCACAGTCAACATCATGCCGATGTCTATCATGAAGGCATTACACCGTTCCAATGATGAGCTTATCCTGTCAGGGATAACGATGAGCAGCTTCATCGGTGACAAGTCTCAAACCAAATGGGTGTTCCCGTTAGAAGTCAGCGTTGTCAGTTGTCACCATATAACGACATTCTTTATAATTGACTCCAAGACTGACTATAATGCATTGCTCGGCCGCGATTGGATCCACCAAACCAGTTGCATTCCTTCATCACTATACCAAGTTCTCATCTTTTGAGACGGTAAATCAGTCGTAGTGTACCCAACCGATAATCAGCCATTTGAGACTAACATGATTCAAGCTTGCTATTACGACGATCACGTCGACTATATCACCCTTCAGGGTTTTAACGAGGATGGACGGCCGACCAGAATTTCGGTACAGAAAGCTATCGAGGTAGGCGCCGAGACTGTCCAACAGGATTCGATGAGACTCGGCTTGGCAGATTTAATTACCAATGCCGATGATTGATGCCACCAAACAAGAAAGGTGTCAGGTCGCGGTTTCATCGACTATGGAACGTCTGCTAGCCCATTGGTACGTCATTACCAAGCAACCACATTCCGGCATAAACTTAATCGAATTTTTGGCCGAAGCGGATAACGGCCCCATTCTATCTTTCGACAAAGTTCAGGCCGCACCGGCCAAACTCGAAGACAATCGGCCCCAGGTTAATGACCCATTGGAAGAAATCAATGTTGGCACAGCCGATGATCCTCGACCATTGTTTATCAGCGCGTTACTACCACCTTTTATGAAGGTCGAGCTTTGTAAATTGTTTCATAAGTTTAAAGATTGTTTCGCGTGGAATTATCATGAGATGCCAAGCCTTAACCAAAACCTCGTCAAACATGAGTTACGCATCAAAGACGGATGTAAGCCTTTTCGATAACCCCCACGCCGGTTCTCGACTGAAGTACAATTTGGCATAAAGGACGAATTAGTTCAGCTTCTAAAAGTAGGGTTTATTCGGACCGCTCGGTACGTCGAATGGTTGGCCAATATCGTTCCGGTGTTAAAGAAAAATGGAGCCTTTCGCATTTGGATCGATTTCTGTAATTTAAATCTGGCCACTCCCAAGGATGAATACACAATGCCAATCTCAGACTTACTAATTGATGCCGCAGCCAATCATGAACTGCTGTCCTTCATGGACGGCCATGCCGGTTACAACTAGATCTTTATCGCTGAGGCCAACGTCCACAAGACCGCCTTCTGCTACCCGGGGGCACTCAGTACCTACGAATGGGTTATCATGCCATTCGACCTTAAGAACGCCGGCGCCACATACCAACGAGCCATGAATAAGATATTCCACGACTTGATCGGTACAATCGTAGAAGTTTATATCGATGATGGGGTGATGAAATCAAAAAGCCGCCGAACGCACCTGGACGATCTTCGACAAACGTTCCTCCGCATGCGCAAACACAATCTAAAAATGAACCCGGCCAAGTGCGTCTTCGGTGTATCGACCGGTAATTTTTTAGGGTTTTTGGTGCACCATTGCGGCATTGAAGTCGATAAAAATAAAGCTCGCGCAATCATTAGCTCTCCATCCCCGACAACCAAGAAGCAGCTCTAGTCATTGCTCGGGAAGATAAATTTCTTCGCCGTTTCATTGCTAATTCGGCAGGCAAAATGAAAGCATTCTCTACGCTCCTCAAACTCAAGGATTCCAACAAGTTTGAATGGCGCGAAGAACACCAAACGACTTTTATGCAAATCAAGGTGTCATTTTCCACACCACCCGTACTAGTTCTACCCTGTCGCGATAAACCTCTCAAATTGTACATTTTGGCAGCCGCTGAATCCATTGGTTGTCTCATCGCGTAAGATAACGATGTTAGGCGTGAACAAGCTATCTTTTATCTCAGCAGTAATTTGAATTTGCCGGAGCTCAACTATTCACCCATCGAAAAACTTTGCTTAGCTTTGTTTTTCACCGCATCAAAACTTCGGCACTACATGCTCCCATCTGTTACGCAGGTCATTGCCCAAACAGATGTGATTCGTTACATGCCCACTCTGCTTATCGTCAAAAGCTGAATTGGGAAATGGACACTGGCTTTATCCGAGTTCAGTCTACAGTACGTACCCCAAAAAGCCGTCAAAGGCCAAGCTCTCGCCGATTTTTTGGCCCAACACCCTTCTCCTTATGGTTTTAGGGGTAGCGACGTCGAAATCGGCTTAATCACAACACGCGACAACCACTGGACTATGCATTTCGATGGTTCCAGTACTTTGACCTCGGCTGGTGTTGGTATTGCCATTCAATCACCCGACCACCACCACTAGTATTTCTCTCTCAGGTTGGATTTCGGCTGTACAAATAATCAAGTTGAGTATGAAGCTTTTATCATCGGCCTTCACGTCTTACACGATTTAAGAGCAACCAGTGTTCTTGTCCTCGATGATTCTGAACTAGTGATTAACCAACTTAACGGCGCGTTCTGTTGCATGAGTTGTACTTAGGCGCCCTGTCACATGGTCGCGACCTATTTGGCCGAGTCGTTTGAACGGATTACATTTGAGCATATTTCGCGTATTTGAAACATGGATGCCGATGAACTCGCCCAAATCACCTTCGGAGCACAACTCATAGGGGGCAAGCTAAGCCAGGGAACACCCACAGTCTTGCGATCATACCCAGCCTTGGTCAATCAGCAAATTCTCCAACGCAATCACGTGATACGCATGAGGGTGATGTCGTTACCATCGTTACTGGAATGGGGAGACCCCGTAGAAGTATGTGTCGTCGAGACACTACCAGACGATTGGAGAAAGATGATTTTACAATATCTCGATAACCCTAACGGGAAACACGATCGGAGAACGAGGGTCCACGCCACAAATTACGTGTCATACCAAAATGAATTATACCGAAAGGGTGAGGATGAGTTACTATTATTGTACCTCGGCCCACAGGAGGCTGTCCAAGCAATGGCTGAGGTACATGAAGGAATTTGTGGAGTTCACCAATCAAGACGCAAAATGCGCTGGTTGCTCCAACGACATGGTTACTTTTGGCCAAGTATATTAAAGAATTGCATAAAATACGCATGGGGATGCATACCGTGCCAGATTCATGGACCAGTGCAGAGAGCCCCGGTCGAATTACTCTACTCAGTTACTAAACCATGGCCATTCAGGGGATGGGCAATGGACGTAATCGGCAAAATCACACCATCGTCGGGAGCGGCAAAACACACGTGGATAATAGTAGCAACTGATTACTTCACTAAGTGGGTCGAGGCAAAATCATATGCCGAATTAACAGCCAAAGAAGTCTGCAGTTTTGCAGAGGAAAATATTCTGACCATATTCGGTGTGCCAGAAACGATCATAACCGACAATGGCACAATCTTCATGGCCGACAGGTTTAGGGAATACACGGTAAATCTGAATATCCAACTTGAGCAGTCTATGCTGTATTACGCACAAGTGAACGGGCAGGCCGAAGCAAGCAATAAGGTATTAATCGGCATTCTGGAAAAAATGGTAAGAGAGAGGCCTAGGATGTGGCACTTAAGTTAAACGAAGCATTATAGGCATACCGAATGTCACCCCGAACGGCCACCGAAACAACTCCTTACGCGTTAACTTACGGACATGACGCTATGTTACCAGTCAAGCTAAGTATAAACTCATTACGAGTAATCGAGCAGAGTAGTTTGTTTAGTGTCGAATATAGTCAAGCTATGCGACAAGAATTAGAAAACTTAGAAGAAAATCAGATCGACACGGGTAATTTATTAATAGCATAGAAGAAAATTGCTGAGCGAGCTTATAATCAACGCGTTGGACAAAAAATGTTCGGCGAAGGAGAATTGGTTTGGCAAACGGTGTTGCCTGTAGGGATTAAAGACCCCAGGTTTGGCAAATGGTCGCCGAATTGGGAAGGACCATTCATCATTCACAAAGTTCTCGGCAAGGGGGCATATCATCTTAGAGATCAGACCGGTTTAATTCACAAATTGCCGATTAATGGAAAATTTTTAAAAAAATATTATCCAATCATGTGGGAAATGCAAGAATAAATATCATTGTATTAAACTCATGAAAAGGGGCAAACAGATACATTCAAAAGGCTCTTAAAAAATTCTAGGGGGTTGAAGGGAGGAAAGTTTCGAGAGCAGCCTTCAGCTTCAGCCACCTTATTTTGCTCAAAATTATCTCAGCTTGCCTCATCTTCTTCTTAAGCTGTAGCTGCTGGATGTGCTTTACGCTGGCAGCGAAGGTCGTAAGCTGAGCTTTATTTTCCTCGAAGTCCTTCTCAAGCTTTGAAGTAGCAGCTGACTTTTGCCGTTGTAACTCAGCAATTTGACGCTGAAGCTCGAAAATCCGGCGATCAAACTCAGTCAGCTACGCCTTTTTTGCTTTTATCGCCTTCACCTCTGCCCGGCCAGTCTCATGCACAATCTTGGTTGCCTTCAAGTAGTCCTTGGCCCGTAAAGCTTGTTAAAAAATGATGAAGTGTTGCCAAGTCCGCTCCAGAAGGGCAGTTAGATAAGCGATATTCTCCGTGCTCAGGAAACCGCCATTTGCAAGGTCATTCAGGCACTCCCCAACGGAGTCAAGACCCTTGCATTGGAGGGCCTGGGAGGCAGAGAGGGACAGAAGCTCCTGTAGCCTAACAAAAGCTTAGGCCTCAGCCACAGCCTCCACTGGTTCGGCAAGGGTAGCAGAGGAACTGGTCGGGCCAGTTGTGCTTTAAAGAAGAGCATCAAGCTCGACCTCCCACGAAGGCTGTACGTAGAGAAAAATTCGTAAGTAGAAGGAAAATTAGATGGAATGCATGACAGAGGGAATGTGTTTCTAGACCTACCGGGAGGAGACCTCGGCCATGCTCTCTGGTTCATTGCTCGAACCTAGAGAACTTAATGGCCGAGCCCAGTGCCTAAGACCACTTCTCAATTCATGCGGCCAATGGAGGTTATCTACATTTGATGGCCATTAAAGCGGCCAGGAAATGTAGACAATACCTTTCGGCGCATAAAATTATCGGTGAAATGAACGTTCGGGCACTTGACATTTAAAATTAATGAAGGAAGGAAAGTGAGCCTTACAAAGGCCAAGGTAACTTCTTGCAGAGGAATGTTGAGGTCTTTATCTTATGGATGAAGCGGCGTTTCGGCCGTCGCCTTAGGCTTGACCAGAGGCTTTTTCCCACGGTCGGCTATAGGAGGATCCGGATGGACAGCTGCCTCGACCACAAGACGAGAAGGGATAGAAGAAAGGTTGGTTGGTCGAGGGCGACGTTCCAGCGAAATTTCATCGCTTTCGTCGTTCTCATCGTCCTGAAAGAAGAGGCTGTTACGATTTGAAAATCAGATAAAAAAAGATCATTAGCAATGGAATCATACCTTTTCCAGAATAACCGTTGGTCGCTGGATAGAAGGTGCCTCGACGGGTGTAGCCGTCTTCTCCAAGACGGGCACAATGACCGGCTCCGAAGCCACAACTGGAGCAACGGCCAGTTCGGCCAAGGGTGGTTGGTCCGCCAAGGCCGGGATAACCAGGATGGAAGGAGAGACGACAGGAGCGGTTGATCCCGTGGTCTGGCTGGAGATAACGTGAATCTCCCGCTCCCCTTTTTCGCCAATTTCTTGATGCGTTTTGAAGGGCGAGGAACGTCATCTACCGTCTCAGCGCCCTGATGAGGTCGTTTGGTCGGTAGAGTTCACTCGGTGGTTTTAACCATCGAGGAAGGGACCAATTTTTTCTTGGTCACCGCCGCGACGACCACATCCGCTTTCTTTAACGACCTACCATCTGAGAAAACAGGATCACATTAGAAAAATGGGTAGTGATAATTGAGGAAAGAAATAGGAGAAAAGGGTAGCCGTCTACCTCGGGTCGGCTCTTTGGATTGAGAGGCAGAGATTCTCCTCGGCCGATCACCAAAAAGTCTGTCGGTGATGTTTTCGACCACAGCCCCAAAAAAGGCTTCAGTATATTCTTCCCACCAGTCACTGAAGGTGTCTGTGCCGAGAGATTCGGGGAGAGCGGGTCGAAGGCAAAATGTTTTGTACTGATCCTGAAACTCTTTCTCGGAATCTCGACATTCCCTCTCTGATGAGCCGGAAATGCTTTCTTAGTTAAGGAGGGAACATGAAGTGAGTAGAGGGACCAGACAACCTTGAAGGTATCCAAGTTGACGGGCCGTGAAGTGGGGGTGGTAGACTTCCTAACTTGCTCGGTGAGGATGACAGCCAAGGGGAAGGTCGCGTGATAGCACGATCGACCCCCCAGTTCTGGCGGAGGGTAGCATCAGCACCATCGATTTAGGCTGACGATGGAAGTCTGATGGAGCAAGGGTGCTCTCGACGACGACATACTAGAAATTCATCATCGAAGAAGACTTCTAGGCCGAAGAGGTACTTGAAGACTTCTTCAGCCTGGTGAGGAGGCGGCGGCCGAGATGCTAACTGAAGGCTAAGCGAAGTAGTGGGTTGGAAGGCAGAGACATCCGATCGAATGGTGGTAAAATAAACTTGTAGCCAGAGTTGGAAGACCTAGAGGGGACCATTCTAGTTTGGGTCGATTTTTCCAATGGTCGCTTCGGCCAGGCAGCGGAAAAGGTTGGTGAGAACGGCCAAGCTAAGTGCCAGGGTGTGACCACTAGCCAGGGCCTCGGCCACTGGCATGTTCTTGACCAAACATTTGTTCAACCGGGTACAACAAATGAATTTGTTGTACCAGTAGAATAGGAAGGCTTCATGCTCTCCCTTCCTAAGACTCTCCTCGCCTCGGCCAACAAAGTGGAGGATGAGGGTGTTGTAGTTGAAGAAGTTCTTGTGTAACTTCTGAACTTCTTCTTTTGAAGGTTCTCGGCCATCTTGATTCAGTATTTCGACAGCTCGATCTTCGAAGAGCGCCTTAAGGTCGATATTAAACGGGTTCCCAAAGAGAGCCGCATCTACCGGGATCCCAGATGGAGGAGTCCCGTGAATAGTCGAGACGTCAAGGATAGTGGGGCCGAGAGGTCCAAAAGGAATGACCATGGTGTTGGTGGCCGAGCACCAAAAACTCAACGCTACCATGAGGAGCTCTTTATCCATGGTTAGCTCCATGGTCGAAAGCTTGAGGGCGTCATAGATACCAAGGGCCTTCCACTCTTGGCTGAAGAAGTTTTCCATTCGGATGACCCAGGCCACCCAGTTGGCGTTGGTCGTGGGCCAGGCTCCTTGAGGCCTCGATAGGTCCCATTTTGACTAGTCGAACCCTTGCATCAAGGGTGTCAGGCAGTGAGCCTTGAAAAGAGTAATGATTGATGAAGGAACCGCATCCTTGAAAAGTGGCCCTAGGATTTGGTGGGTAGTGCTCAAGTCACATTCGAAACGTAGAGTTTTGATGGCGTTCCGATCAATGAAGCTCTTGTATTTGCTGCATTCGTCGCTAAGCTTGGAAATGAAGGTATTAAGACTCATTTTGGAATTTGGAAAATGCTTGGAGAGGATTTTTGGGGCAGGAGTTTGTTTTTTGGGATTTAGAAAGCAAAATGGCTGAGAGAGTCTTTGAAGGTTTCTGGAAACGTGAGTACAAATAAAGGGAGTTCAGGTATTTATAGGCGTTTCAGAAGGAAGATCAAACGTTTGGTATTCGAAAGCACTAGAGTTTGAATTGGGGGGGAAAATTAACCGGGAAATGGCCAATCATTTCAGATATTTTGGGAACCTTCAAGGATAGGATCGAGGTTTTCAAGGATCTAGGACGCACGATTGCATGCGGCGGCGGTTTTAATGCATTAATGAAGAAGAGACACGTTTTCGAGGGCCATGATTGAGAGTTGTTAGAATTGGTAGAAAGTCGACACGTGGCAGTACGTCGGGAGTAACGAGGATAATGCAATCATATTCCATAAATGCGCATGGTAATGGTTATCAAGAACAGTTAAGTCTAAAAAGCAAAAGATGTTTTCACTTCTTCAAGGTCGAGATCCGACCAAAGGTTGGCAGTCAATGACCTTAGAAGCGAGGGGGCAATGTTTGGGCCCAAAATAATATTGTTGGGCCGAGTGTAGGTTTGTGCTTGGCCCAAAGTCGTGTCAAAATACTATGGGCTGCCTGATGATTCCGGGCTATTTAGCAGGGATGGTTGAGTCCTATCATAAGAAGGAGTAATCTAGATAAGCATAGAGGGTTGAGGAAGTCTTGGTGCAACTAGGATTCTCGACCAGCAATGAATAAAGATCCGAATGGGGGTGAGTTCAAAGTCCTAATGGGAGTAAGGTTGTTCGAAGCAAAGTTGAAACAGAGTAAGGACTCCCAATCCAGATAGGAGTTTAATTGGATCTCAAGGAGTTGGCGCTATAAATACAAGAAATCATGCAACAGTTGAGGACCTTCAATTCAACACACAATTGCCCTGCGCAAAACCTCTCAACATCTTGAGAATTTTTATTCTCTTTTCTATAGCTGACACACCTTCAGTTTGGATAAACAGTACTGCATCGAGGCCGACTGGTTACCTATCCAAGTCTCTGCCGAGAAGGGTTTTCGAATCCTTATTGGTAGAGGTCACCTTATTAGCCTGCTCGGCGAAGTAAGGTGTTACAAGTTACGACATTCGGCGTACTGGACGCTAAGTGATTTTATGATTGGATACTCATAAGTGAGTTTTAGAGTTCGGCATTCTGACGGCCAAACCACATTCACCATCAAGACATACATCACTTTGAATATTTGTGTCCGTATAGTCTGGTGTCGATTCGACGTGCTTATACTCTTACGAATATAATCACGGTGACCGAATCAGGCATCGACGATTTGTGAACTATGCAGAACTAGCAGCCTTGTCTTCAGGCTCTAGAACCCAAAGACCGAGAGTGTTCATTCCTCAGTCACAATTGCAAGATAAAGAAGTCAGCAATGCGCTCAACGCGACATCAACAAATTCTACTCTTCGGCCAGGCTCGGCCGACGAGTTGGTACGCCCCGCATCCAACCGAAGGACTTAGTTAGCTTATTAGTTACTCGGCCTGCGCACCGCGTAGGTTTTGTAATATTTATAGTCAACAAAACCAGAAATAGTTTTGATTCCTTGGGCATCACACTCTTATATTTAGGCACTTTTAGGTTTAAATTTATTCAGATATTCCACCACACTGTACTTTATGGCTTCGTCACCTTCCAGGTATCGGCTAGCACAGCTTGATTTAGAGTCTAAATGGACATTCCAGGTTGGAATGTGTCACTCCTACTTCCATCTCTCCAGACCCCTAATGCAACACCCTTCCCTCCCCTTCCAAGTACTGCGAACAAGCCTCATGCTGCATTACAAAATTTCAATCTTGTGCCCTTTTCCAAATTCCGACAACCGAATCACTCCCATCCAAGCCCAATTCTTTCTTCTGGTCTCCATTTCAATTTTCAAATTTCTAAATAATGTACTTGAAGGAATTGAGATAGTTACAGAGAGATGGTGAACAACGAAGAGAATCTTTTATTTTTTTTATTTTTTTTTATTTTTTTGATCCTTAGATGTCATTTTACATGAGGGTTAGTGTCAATATTTTTATTAAAAAGTGGGTTGAGAGATAAAACTTAGGTAGGGTTTATTAGCACTCTACTCTTATCTTTATTTATCATTTCAATCTCTCTCCATGATAATTTTTTTTTTTTTTACTTGTATTAGAAAAAAATTGTTATACTTAATATTAGTATTATTATCATATAATTTTGAAAAGATAACACAATTAGATCGTAAATGTCAAATTTATAATATTTATAATAATTATTATTGAGGTACAAGATTTCTTTTGACCTTTATTATTAGGAAGCCGCCTCGAAGCGGTAGACAAGTGTGTTCTACTAAAATTTGTGTCAGCAAAGTCTCATTTTATTAAAATAAAGATATTTTAGAGTATATTTATTTCCCTTATTATTACATATATTATATGTTCTGTTGTTGGAGAAATAGTTTGTATATGTGGACAAGTAAGTTCACATAGGGGTTTGAACTCATCTGTTGTACACTATACCATGCCCAAAATTGATTCATTCGATTATTAAACTTGTAAATTATTACAGTGACATCTAGTACTAATAATACTTAAATATAATATATTTACTTTTTATGTTTAAAAGTCTTAAAGTAAAACGTCATCGTCAAAGTATATTTGCTCCACGGATGTTTGTATAGCCACTGGTGACATTTGGAATAAGAAGTTGTCTTTTAGCTCACACCTTTTTCCCCATCATACCCCAATCAAAGATTCCCCTGCCGACACCTGTGCCCGGCCTTTCATATATTCTTTATTACGGGACATATATTTTTATGACAACATTAATATTAAATAGGAAAAAAACTGGCCATTTAGATTATGAAATTCGTCAAGCACCAAGAGTTTTCCTTTATTGAATATATATATATATATATATATATATATATATATATATATGCCTTTTAATAAGAGAGATTTTCATGTTTTTCTTTTTTTAAATGAGGACATCTTTTTTACTATTAGAATGATTTTAATAAAATTATGTGGTTAAGATTAAATCACAGGCCATACAATCTCAACCATACAATTTTATTAAAATCAAATCCAACGGTCAAGAAGGTATTCCTATTTTTTTTTTAGAAAAATAGGAATCCCTCTTGTTAAAGGATATATATATATATATATATATATATATATATCAGCCTTATTTAAAGTTATGACTGCTAAACTAAATCTTAAGATTTACCTTCTTGAACCTTATTAGTCTTCAATTGTATAAGAAGTGTTATGCTCGTTTGAATATCTAAATATTAATCATTCACATACGTAATTTAACGATTATAAAACACAATTTCTACGCCGACATGTATTTGTTTTCCTTTGTCCGGTTTCTTCCTTGTAGAATAACAGATTCAGTACATTTTTCACATTAAAATAGCACTATATTTTATGAGATTAAAGGATCGTTTTCATAAACGGCGGTTTTTGCTTGGCATGCTGGATCTTTGTGTTTACACGACGCTGATTAATTAATAAAACTTGTATAAGGGCAAGCATGCTGATAGTGAAGCACATCTTACCAACCTTGATTGCGTCATATGATTATTTATACTTCATTCAATCGTTTTCCCATGCACTTCGGGTTCAGTCTGTACGAAAAATATATTATTGAACTTCCAGATCGGATACAAGCCAGGAAAAAAAATTTAGAAATGTTGATCTTGTTACCGACAAAATGATAATTCAGTTTATTTTACGAGAGTTTATTGTAAATGATGGGTTGCTCTGATGATTAGAATTTTTTCCAACTCACTATGTTAAGAGTTCGAACTTCTCATCTTGAGATTCATCTAGAATATCAATTGTACTAAAAACTAAGGTGTTTATTAAAGAAATTAAAAAAAAAATATTCAAATCGTATTTAGACTTTTCAGTTTTGTGTATTTATTAAAGGAACTCTTAAAAGTAGAACTATTGGAACCAAATTCACGCACCGCTGTGAGTGATGATGATGCACAATTCCAGGTAATCTATAAAAGAGCAAACAACCGTCAGCAAGCCTAAGACCAGGGATAGGGTGTGTACAGACCAAAGGCTCTCTGACAGCCAAGTTAGCAAGCAAATATAAGACTCAAGTATAGGGCAAGAGAGTTAGAGTGCAAAGATAGCGTTTTTAGAGATGAACACTAAATGGGTTTATCTATCCTAGCCGGGAGAGAGACATTTTTAGGATAGAATCCTATAGTTCTAAGCCGTGAGAATCTTGGAGGATATCTAGAAGTAGATATTGCATCCTCTTTAGGAGTGTGATTAATTGTGACACATGCCAATTCATAGTTTGTTGGAATCCAAGACTTATCGAGAACTAGCTGATTCCATTTCGGATCAGATCCCATGTCTTGCATAACAAGCATGGTCAATTCCAATGAAGCCACTTGGACTTGCCCATTTCCCTATAACAAGATGATGATGGCACTGCTGCTCCATTAATCTAGCTCCGCTTGGAGATATTAAGTCCATGACCGGACTTCTTAAGTAGTTATATTGGGATCAGCTTTACTTCGACCCTCGAAAATCATGGTTCCACAATTACCCTTAATTGTGCATCTAAAGGATACTTGTTTCCCTTGAGGATGGATAGTTATCCACATACCATATCTTTTGGAGTAAGTTGAAATACGTCCATTTGTCTTCATATGGTGATCTAGTTCTTTGTGGAGTAGTAGAGACTTTTTAGATTCAAACGCGCAGCCTTGAGTTCTGTGCCATAAAAGATGTAATGATGAAACTTTGTGTTTGTTGTGTGTGCACAAAAACCAAGAAATTGCATCTGATACTCTTCACTTGTTTTAACTGTCATATTCATTGATCACAAGAAAAGCCGATCCATATTCAATGGCAAGATGGTTTAAAACGTGTTCTTAAATAACCTCGAACCTCGTCTTCTTTTCTTCACAAAATCCCTAATTTCGACATTCACCTTGACATACATCAATTGTTTCTTCATTTCTTCAGTTCAAATTCTTCCCTTCTCTATTTACTCAAAACATTTTCCCTTTATCGAATTGTTTAATTCTTTTGGAGAATATGGCCGTCACATCATTTGTTTATCCCGCTCGTCACGCTTATCCTGTTGCTTTTCCGATCCTCTTATGGTTAGAGTTCGTAACTAAGAAGAAGAGAAGGACTGGTACAAAGACATTCTCCTCGTCAACGAAAATTGAGAAGGCGATATCTCTGGAGCTAGAGTGCCTAAGAAGCCCATTATAAATTTTAAATATAACAACGACATTAGGAGCCTCGGCCAATGCCGTCCTTAACTCATTGATAGGGACTTTCAGATCATTCCGGTTAAACATCGGAGTTGGAGATGGCTTATAGCTACCAAAAGAGAAGTAAAGACATGGAAGGGACAACATTGTAGACTTTTTCTTTAGTCATCCCATCCCGGACCCGAAATGGGGTGATGTCAAAGTCGCTGGTTACCACCAACTCCGCAAGCCACAAAGGATGCCCCTAAAGATGAGAAGAAGAGGAAAAAACCTGAAGGTGCTGCATTAACAGAGATCTATGTCAAGGCTCTTAGGAAGAAGTCTAAATCAACGAGTAGCTCTGGTAGCCATCATGATTAGGTGTTGGAAATCAAAGATCCTACTCCCTTGGCTGAAGAGGATCTTCAGCAGTCTCCAACGGTTGGTGAATAGGAAGGAAGATAATCCCTTTACAAGAAGGTGGGAGTTTCGTCGCGGCTCTTTCGGGGCAGACATCTCCGATTGTGGCACAAAAACAACCACAACTAGAGTAGCAACTCTATTCGACTCGGTCTTCTATTTATTGGCTCATGGTTCAATACCTAAACGAGCCCATGCTTTAATCTTAGTAGATGAGAGAGCAACCAACGACCCCCTAGAAGCATCACCTATCATATTCGTTTCTTCTGAAGTGACTCCGAGCGGGGCACAATGCTTGGTAATCAAACCTATCTATGGTTTGGAAATGCTTCCTATTAACGCAAGCAGCCTTCATGAAATCAAGCATGCTCAAGCTGTGGTTCATTAGACTGTTTCTCGTCTTGATTTGTGGAAAATATGGAAGAGAATGCTTTTTCTCATTATATTTCTCTACAAGATTACAAGGATATATATACATGATACAAGTGTGTAGGTAGGACAAGGTAGCCGTCTTAGTGTGTAGGTAAGACAAGGTAGGACGGCTGTAGGATGGCTTGATGGCTGTAGGATGGCTAATTCTTCCAATAAAATATGGAAGAGAATGCTTTTTCTCATTATATTTCTCTACAAGATTACAAGGATATATATACATGATACAAGTGTGTAGGTAGGACAAGGTAGCCGTCCTAGTGTGTAGGTAGGACAAGGTAGGAATGCTGTAGGATGGCTTGACGGCTGTAGGACGGCTTGACGGCTGTAGGATGGCTAATTCTTCCAATACTTCCCCCTCAAGCTGGATCAAGGAGGTTAATTGATCCAAGCTTGGAGAGCAGACTTTGAAACTGAGGAGAAGCAAGAGACTTCGTGAAAATATCAGCAAGTTGATCTTGGCTTCGAGTGAATGTGGTTTGAATTACCTTGGACTGGACTTGTTCCCGAACGTAGTGACAGTCAACTTCAATGTGTTTGGTGCGTTCATGGAACACCGGATTAGAGGCAATATGCATAGCTGCTTGATTGTCACAGAAAAGAGACATAGGTGTGTTGATTGAGAACCCCAAGTCCGAGAGAAGGCCCTTGAGCCAAATGAGTTCACATGCAGTGGAAGCCATGGCTCTATACTCAGCTTCGGCACTTGAGCGAGCAATTACATTTTGTTTTTTGCTCTTTCATGTCACGAGGTTTCCTCCAACCAACGTGCAGTAGCCAGTAGTGGATTTTCTATCAATAGCATTCCCTGCCCAGTCAGCATCGGTGTAGGCAATGATTTGAGTATGATCATTGTTTTTCATGACGATTCCCCGACCAATGGAGCCTTTGAGGTATCTGAAAATTCTTTTAACAACATTTAAATGAGCTTCAGTAGGTGCCTGCATGAATTGGCTTACAAGACTAACGACGTAAGTTATATCCGGTCTGGTGATGGTGAGATATATAAGCTTACCCACCAATCGTTGGTAGTAACTGATATCACTAAGAGGTTCTCCTGTCAAGTCCAACTTCAATTTGCTATCAAGAGGAGTACATTTGCTTTGCAATCCATCATCTTCACTTCTTGAAGTAAGTCAATCACATATTTCCTTTGACTCAAAAAAAGTCCCTTGGGGGAAGTGGCCAGTTCAATCCCAAGGAAATATTTTAAAACTCCTAAGTCTTTAATGGCAAATTGTTGATGAAAAGAATGTTTAAGAGTGTGAATCTCATCAATGTTATCACCTGTGATGATGATATCATCAACATAGATTAGTACAACTAATTTGCCAACTGATCCTATTCGAACAAACAGGGAGGAATCAGCATGACTTCTCTTGAACCCAAAATTTTCAAGTACCGAGCTCAGTTTGGCATACCAGGCACGAGGAGATTGTTTCAAGCCATAGATTGACTTATGAAGCTTGCAAGCCATACCTGAATTCTGTGTTTGTGGATGACCCGGGGGTAGTTGCATCTAGACTTCCTCTTCGTGGTCTCCATGTAAAAAAGCATTTTTTACATCCATTTGGTACAATGGCCATTCATGGTTCACTGCAACAGATAACAAAACCCTTATTGTGCTCATCTTAGCCACGGGAGCAAATGTCTCCTTATAGTCCACTCCAAAAGTTTGAGTAAAACCGCGAGCCACCAATCTTGCCTTGTGTCGTTCAATTGAGCCATCAGAATTAAACTTGATTTTATAGACCCATCGACTGCCTACCACCTTCTTGCCTTTGGGAAGTTGAACTACACTCCAGGTTTTATTTTCATTCAAGGCTTTGAGTTCTTCTTCCATGGCTAGCCTCCACACAACTTGACGATTGGCTTCTTGAAAGTTCCTTGGTTCACCTTCATAGGACAATTTACTGAGGAAAACTGCATGAGAGTGAGAGACTTTGGAGTAATTTACAAACTTGTGAATAGGGTACCTGGCATGGTAAGTTTCATAGTCTTGCAGCCTTGATGGTGGATGTCGATCTCGAGTCGGATTCCTGCGGGGTTGAGCTGGGATCACAATAGGTTCAGCTCCACTCTCTTGTATAGATGTTGTGTTATGGTCATGGGGAACTACTTGTGCTTCTGACGCTTCAGTGTCGTCTCCAATAAGCAGGTTGTCATTAAGAGTTGCATGAGAATCCCGGTTGTGAGGTAGTGAATGGACACAGTCACTTGGTTCGACTGGATTTGGCAATGGGAAGAGATCTAGGAAATGCTCCCCCTGACGATTTTGATCTGATGATTTGTTGAAATATGGTTGGTTTTCATCAAACCGTACATCTCTTGAGACAAACATCTTCCTGGAGCACGGATTGTAGCATTTGTACCCTTTATGGGTGGAAGAGTATCCCATGAAAAGATAGGTGGCTGCAAGAACTCCTTGAGACCAAAACCTCTTAGGCACATTCATTTGCAACATTAGCGCCCTGGTTTTTTCAAGTAGGTCCCGATTCTTCCTTTCGGCAATTCCATTTTGCTGAGGAGTACCTACACAACTTGTTTGATGTATAATTCCATGAGTGCTCAAATAGTTAGTCATATTTTTGGATGTATATTCAGTGCCATTATCAGACCTTAGTATGTGGATTTGGGACGAAAAATGGGTCATGACAAGATTATGAAAATCCTTGAAAGCATCCATAACTTCACTTTTGAATTTTAGGAGGTACAACCAAGTGGCTCTTGAGAAATCATCAACAAAGATAACGTAGTACCTATAACCATCAAAAGACTCTAGAGGTGCAGGTCCCCAAACATCGGAGTGCACCATCTCAAACAACTTGCTAGTCCTAGACATGGAAGAATTGAATGGGAGTCTAGTAGATTTTGACAAATGACAAATTTCACATACAAGGGAGGATTTGCATAAACTAGGGAACAACGTAGACAACACAGATTCTGAGGGATGTGCTAGGCGTTGATGCCACAACCGATGTTCTAGGTTTGAGCTGACTTGGAATCCCTTTGGAACATTGAGGTCCTCTGAAAAATAGTACATCCCATTTAGGTAGTGGCCTTCACCAATCAGCTTCTTGGTGGCTAGATCCTGAAAGACAACATTGTGGGGGGAAAAAATTGCACGACAGTTTAGAGAGTTTGTAATCTTTCCTACGGACAATAATTGAAAAGGAAAAGATGGAACATATAACGCTCTGGACTCAACAGTTTCTGAGATCAGTTTAACTTTCCCTCTACCTAGAACTGGCACACCTCTACCATTTGCTACAGAAACTAGTGATGGTTTAGTGTGGCTTTCAAAATCGTATAGCTTAGAATATTGATTTGTCATGTGATATGTGGCACCTGAGTCTATAATCCAAAAATCATGAGAGTGACTAACATTTAGAGCAGTTGAAAGAGCACACATGATACCTGGAATGTCTCCTTGAGGTACATGACCAGATTCAGCTAAGAACCCTGCAAACTGTCCAAGAAGAGCAATTTGACTTTCCCCAGTCGATGTTTCACATGTGCTTCCTTTTCTGGTTTGAAGGTAGGTTGAGAACTCATTCAACAAGTCAGCCGGATTGGCTGTAAAGTTCATCGACCCACCGATGGATGTAGTAGCAGCAGCATGGTACTTGTTTGTATGTGGTCTAGCGTGTGAGCCCTTATGATCTCTTAAAGGCTTGTTCTCAAACCTTAGCTTCAACTCAGGGTGCAATATCCAGCATCGATCTATTAGATGTCCAACATTATTACAATGTAGATACTTCAGATCTGGCCTTTTTCCCTTGTATACTTTATCTCCAAATGACTTGTGATTTGTCACAAAAGCTCTAGCCTCAGACACACTAGGTTTTACGTCAACATTCATAACTTTTCTGCGTACTTCTTCTCGCTGGATAGTAGTGCAAACACTTGCAAATGATGGAAGTTCGGGATTCATTAGAATATGGCTTCTAAGATCTTCATATTCAGAACCCAAACTTGCAAGCAAATGAAAGATTTTGTCTTCCTCAGACCTTTTTAACAGTACGGCAGCATCGATAGTGTGTGGTCGATACATTTCTAGTTCGTTCCACATGTTTTTCATGCAACCGAGATGATGAACAAAGGATTTATCACCTTGTTGAAGACTTGCAAGATTCCTCTTAAGTTGGAACACTCGAGCAACATTGTTTTGATTTCCATACATGTCCTTGACTGCTTTCCAAAGAGCACTAGAGGATTCTGAAAAACTGAAAATTTCAGACAGCTTAGGATCCATGGAGTTGTGGAGCCACGACATGACCAGCTGGTCTTTGCACAGCCATGCTTCATACTCCGGCGATGCGACGTCAGGTGCTTCAATACTTCCATTGACGAATCCAAGTTTGGATCTTCCTCCAAGGGCAAGAGATATTGATTTGGACCATGGAAGATAGTTAAACTCATTTAACAACACAGAACACAAACGTTGGTTTGGGTTGACTTCAGTTTTTGGAAAACTAGGGCGAGGAGCTGTGAAGCTTTCAGCTTCTGAGACAAAAAAATTATCTTCTGCCATTATCGAAACAAATGTGCAGAAGAAGAGAAGGGACAACAATGGAGTCAGGTCGGTTAAGGTTCCGGCTCTGATACCATGTGGAAAATATGGAAGAGAATGTTTTTTCTCATTATATTTCTCTACAAGATTACAAGGATATATATACATGATACAAGTGTGTACGTAGGACAAGGTAGCCATCCTAGTGTGTAGGTAGGACAAGGTAGGACGGCTGTAGGACAGCTAGTGTGTAGGTAGGACAAGGTAGGATGGCTGTAGGACGGCTTGACGGCTGTAGGATGGCTAATTCTTCCAATATGATTTTGGAAAAGTGATTGACAATGTTGATCATCTGGAAAAATGCCACTAAAGCAAATATGTGGTTAGCCTTCACTTATTTCTAATTTTAACACCATTTTTTTCTTTTTTCTGGTCTTCATAATCATTCTCTTTTTTAGACAAACACTTGGACGGAGGCCTTGCTTTAGGGCTAGATGGATAAGATCTTGAAGCTCAAAGCATCCTATAAGAGCGAACTGGGCAGCATAATTAAGTTCAAGAGGAGTGTATAGGAAATTAGTTTTAGGCTGGATCAACATCGGCATAGGCCCTGAAAGCTAAAGAGGAGGTAGATCGAGTGTTGTCATCAGAACGAAGCTCGTGGGATGCTGACTGAGCAATCGTTCAGTCGACCTTGGATATGGCTGGGCAGAAGGCTAACCAAAGCGAGAAGTTCCAGATGGAAATCTTTCAACATAAAGAAGCCGAGTCGGCGGAGATCAGGAAATTGTTTAAAGAGGCGACTGAGCGGGAGTATAATCAGGGTTATCTTGTTGGTTATACAAGCCAAGATTGTCGTGACAGATAGATTGAGTTGTTTGTTGGCGGAAATTTGAGAGATTGGTTTAAATGTCTTCACTTGTGATAAAAGCCGCATATCTCGCAATATCCGAGGGGAGTAAGTCCTTTTTCCGATTTCGAGTGAGTCATTTTCCTGTCCTATCCATAACTTTGAGTTTCTCTGCCCTAGTCACAAGTTTTGGGCCTTTTTCTCCTTTTGCCGAACTTTTCTCCCTAATTTCATGATATCTTGAATGATGTTTTAGCCTTCGGAGTAATTCTTGCCCAAGAAAATAAGTGCTTGGAGCTTTCTATCCTCTTCTTCTAAATTGCAAAATATATTTTAATCTGACAATCTTTTCGAAGTAAGCTAAGTTTGAAGTAATGAGTGACAAAACGAGACACGAGTAAGTTTGTAGGCTTAGGACAGAGCTCGAAGCCTCTCTCAGTAATGTTGGTTAAGAGTAACATTACCTCCTAAACCCATGGGAAATCTTCTGCTCGACACTTGCCTTAGTGCACTGATTAAGTTCTATCGGCGAGAAGTCCTTGATTCTTTCGCTGAACGGGGTCACTTCATTAGTTTTCTTGGCAAAGTGAAGTGTTACTCAAGTTACTCAGTGTTCGGCACATTGAAAGCTGAACCTTTATTGAACTTCACAGTAAAGGCAACCTTGTCTTCAGATTTCTAGAACCCTAGGCCGAGAGGTGTTCCTTCGTCGATTGTATTCGCTTAGATGCAAAAGATAGCAATGCATTCGTCACCACCACTACATCTTTTCTATTCGTCTGACCAAGGACGGTTGCGAGTCGGCTCCACCACTTCATTAGTTTTCTATGCACAAGAATGACGTAGTTAGCTCAATAATTACTCGGCCTGCGCATCACGTAGGTTTTGTAATTTTAAGGATCAATAGTTTCTATCCATTGAACCACAAATAAGTAAAAATTTAGTATTAAATACAATGAACTAAAGTTTTTGTTGCCTATGATCCAATATCCTGGTAGATAGAGTGTTGGGTTTCCATTCATGAGTTCTGGATTCGAAATTCCACCTTCCCCTAAATTATTGTAGTAGTTCTGAACCTTCCCTCTTCTCTTAATAACAATGGATATATAAATAAATAAATAAATTAAAATAAATTAAAAAATAAATAAATTTTTGTTAACTTGGATTCATGAACTCAAACAACAAAGTTACAAGTCAACCAGCATAAAATTCAGAATTGAAAGTGTTAAAAAAAGTTCAATTCTCCTTTTCATTTGATAATTCAAGGTTAATGACATGGACGATTGCCTATAATCTCAGCTCCTTCATTCAGTATCTAAATTGCAAACAAAACTACCCTAAGATGGGGCAAAACCCAGAAAATATAGAAAAAAATCACTTTGACTTTCCATAAGTGAAAAGAAAGTTTGCCCAATGTCCGATCAGGAATGCACTTTCCTGTTCAGGTTTCTCCCGAAAAGGAAATTAGGGAAGTAACTTTACCAGAACAAAACAAATTTACCGATTGAGACTAAAGTTGTGTTTAATACGTGAAAGAAAACAATTGGCTTATAAAATTCGCAATATCTAAACCCCACATCTTCTCTATACATAATGTGAATAGTGTTTTTGGGGGTCACAAGCTTCATAAAAAATAAGTTGACAGAAATGCCCCCCAAACAAAAAAGTTCAAAAACAATAAAAAAATAATGCAAGAGTATTTTCGTCATATAAACAATATTTTTTATTTTATTTTTATAATTAGTACCTCACAATAGGCTAGCAATAATGTGATTTAATCAGTTATTTATTAAATATTAGTTTTTCTATTGTTATGCACATTCGAAACATCTTAAGAGATGCTAGTGCCGGTTATAAAAAAGGTTTTTCGTAAGCGCATAATAATGTGATTCAATTAGTTGTCAAATGATGATTTTTTTTTGTTCGAACAAACGATATTATCTACATTAAGGGGGGGTGAGCTTAGCCTCACAATGGGCTAGTAATGTTGTGATTTAATCAGCTGTGAATCAATTGTTTATTAAATATTATTTTCTCTATTTTTAAACACGTTCAAAACATCTTAAGAGGCGCGTAGTGTTGGTTATAAAAAAGGTATTTTGCAAGTGTATAATAATGTGATTCGATTAGTTGTCAAATGATTATTTTTTTTTTCTTCGAATAAACGATATTATCTACACTAGAAGAGGGAGTGGGCTTAGCCTCACATTAGGTTAGTAATAATGTGATTCAATCAACTGTTTATTAAATATTATTTTCTCTATTTTAAACAAGTTCAAAACATCTTAAGAGCTGCATGTGGAGATTAAAATAATCCCAAAAATTCTAGAGGCGACACGTGGACTTTTGCTCAAGAAAGACAAGCTTGCCCTCAATAAATGGGCATGCTCCTCAGATATTCCCAAGCGCAACTCACACCCCTTAAGGTCCCAGCAACTGAAATTGCCCAAAGCTCACCTACCCTTGGCAAGGAAAAGTCAAAGCATTAAAGATAAGGATTAGTTACCAAAATTTTATCTTTAATACATTCCCAATTGAAGAATGACTCCATTCAAGTAAGTAATTCCTATTTAATTCAATTAGGCATAATTACTCCATTATCCCAAGATATTATTTCCTATGTAATTTCTTGAGAATATTTCTCCATAAACATTGGCCAATAGGATGCCGCCATGTGTAAGGTAAAACTCTAACACTATGGTTGGCCTTCTCCCCTATATATATCCCATATTCTACCAAATTTTAGGAGTATTTGCTACCCCTAAAAGCCCTAAACACTTTACTCTCCTCAGAGAAACAAACTTAGGCATCGAAGATCCATTCGCCTAACCCCCTACCTCGTGAGCGCATAAGGTTTAGGTCTTCGATCAAAGGTGTTAATTGTTTTGTAGGTGCATTTTCCTCAATACTGAAGATAGCAGAAATTTGCATCAACAAATTGGTGCTTTCATTAAAGTTGATTCAAATACTCAAAGAAGCCTCTTGCATTTGGTTCCTTGGATTTTTGTTATGTTGAATTTCTCACACATCGTATTAATTAATTTTTCCTAGAAAAGTTTCTTCATCAATCCTTGGAAAAAGGATAGAATGGTAGGAAATTTAGAAACCATGACGAACGGAACCCCGTACGTACAAGGATTTGAATCGGAGAGTGGAGACGAGGACATAGCCCTACGACGGTGATCCTTAAGGCTCAAAGCGACGGTAGGAAGATCCCTATTGCCGCAGAATTGCACCACCGCGGTAGCTGCGACCTAGCAGCCGCGGCAAGGCCACCAGGCCACGGCACAAGCAGCAGCACCACTGCCCTTGCAGCAGCCCAACTTTCAAAACCCTGGGCAGGAGGCCCAGGTTCATTTTGTGGTCCACAGGCAGAAGGCCTAGGACTTCTTAGTCGCAAGCGGAGCCCAAGAGGCCTAAGTCGCAACAGCTCAAGCTGCCAGCCAGGCAGCCCAAGCCACAACAGCTGGAGCCCAGCCAGCAGGTTAGGCCCAGCTCGCTATAGAGGCAGCTTGAGCCCACTTAGCTGCCAACTGAGCCCAAGGTTAGCCGCCACACACGTAAGCCCAATGTGCCGACACGACCCGCGGTCAAGCCCTAATCCAATCCAAGGCCACCTCCGGTGATCCAAATTTCGACCACCGGTCATGCGATCGACCCAAGGTTATTTTCTCCTCATTTTTATGCAAGAATGCCCGCAATGGCCCAAGCTTTGTACCTGCAGTCCACTACACATAGAGACACTTATTATCCAGACTCTTCCAATCCACATGGCGAACACCACCTGCCCTAACAGATCACTAATTAGACAAGCGCCCTTGCGTAGCAGACCGCCTTGGTGAACCAGCTCCTTGAGTACATTGAGTTACAGCATACCCCCGATGAGGTGTCTCGAAGTAGGATGAGGGCAGAAGAACGTGACTCATTCCAACGATGTCCCAGCAAAATGCCACTCAGCTTTTCACGAACTGTGCATTCGGTAGTGTGCACTCTAGTTTGAGCCCTCGGGAAAACGTCTTCTTCCACCTAAATATGTAGAGAAGTGTTTATTCCAGACTCGGCTCATGAGTCAGTGTGCATTCGAGGTTGGGTCCATACTTTGACGAGCACTCAAAACATTTCAAGCAAACCATCCACATGAGGCTAGGCCTATAAAGAGATCCACTTGCGAGGCACCGGAGTAGGTAGACACAGCGGACCGAGGAGAGCACGAGAGCAGTCCAGCTCAAGTTGCATTGACAGCCTTCGTTATAATGAACCATGTGCACCGCAATCGCGGCATATATGAGCAGCACATGCCGAAAAGCAACATGAACCAACAGGTCAACACCGGGGGCAACCGGAGGCTCTGTTGTCCTACCAGGTGCAAATTCAAGAAGAAGTACCAAGGCTCGTAACAGAGTAGTTACGTGGATTCCAATGTATTGAGACTACTGACGATGCCCTTCGCAAAGACGTGGTTAACATGAGTAGGTCACTGTTTACAGATGAGATCTAGTAAATGAAGCCATCATAAGAGTTTAACCCGTCACATTTCACCTTGTTCAAAGGAGATGAAGATCTAGACATGCACCTGATGCACTAACGAAGCGGCATGACCCTCTACGACAACAATGACATTCTCATGTCAAATATATTTGCCACAACGCTCCAAGTGAGGCCCAAGATTGGTTCCACACCCTGTCGCCGCTCTCAATCCGGAGTTTAATTAACTTTCCTTGTTTTTCACTAAGGAATATCCGTCTTATTGCTTAATCAAGAAGAAGGCTGACCACCCCTACAACATTAACAATGATATGAATGAGTCACTCCGTACATACATCAAGAGAGTCAAGGCGGAGAAAGAAAAGATCGTTGGATACAATGACAACATTGGATGCTCAGCCTTCCGGAAAGGGCTCCTAACAAATCTCCCATTTTTTGGAGAGCTGATCATGGACGAGAATAGATTCTTATGCTTTGGCAGAAAAACACTCATTTTGGGATAAGGCCAAGTACTCTTAGAAGCCGTATGAGCAGCCGTGCAAAGATGCAGAACTAGCTGCGAAGAAGATGGGCTATAAACCGCTTAATTACAAAAATAAGCCAAGAAGCAGACGCAGTGATCGATCCCTGATTAAAGGAGGCACGACGCCTAAAACATACACCAAGTTCTTAGTCCTGATCAACCAGATTCTTTGCGACGTTAAAGATAAGCTGTGGTTCAAGATGCCGCAACCCAAGAGGGGAGACACCTTTAAGATGAACCAGACGAAGTACTGCACATTCCACAGAGGTCCGGGGCATGCAACCAACGACTGCATTAAATGGATAAAGTACCTTGAGAAGCTTGTGAAAGAAGGCAAATGCGACTAGTATGTTGACAAGCTAGCTGCTCAAGTAAGGTGAGAAGCAGACGTCGAAGCCAAACCCCCAGTTAAGATGATTCGCATCAACGACATCTTTGCTGAATCTGAGCATCTAGGGGCCAACAACAGTTATAAGAAGAGGAAGATCCAGCAGGAGAGATTGATCTTTCAGTTTCAAGCCATAGATGTTGTACCTGGACCAATCGTCAGTTTTACCGAGTAGGACGCTATGGGAGTAGACTTTCACGCTTTGGTGATTTATACCCAACTGGCGTACGCCATCGTTGAAAGACTTATGGTAGACAATAGCAGCTCAGTCAATATCCTACAACTATCAGTCATCCAGAATATGGGCCTGAAAATCACAATCAAATGCAAAGCAGAGGTTTTGATAGATTCAACGGATTTAGCTCAACTGCCATTGGCACAATCACGCCCGATAGAACCAGCCCTCTGATTATCTCATCACAGACCTTCATGATTGTTAGCGACCCATTTCCCTTTAAATAGATATTGGGCCGACCAATAGTGAAGATTGGAGTTGTGACATCGATTAAGTGTCAGAAGATTTGATTTTGCATCTCGGGAGGAGCATTCGGAGAGATCAAAGGTGGCTAGGCCTTGTCTCGGCAATGCATTGTACAAGTTCTCAAGGAGTCGAAGAATAAGTCTTTTGCCCCATCAGTATTAGCTGAAGTATAGAAAGACGATTCTACCTCCACCAAATAACAATTATGGCAGATAGGTTATGAAGATGGTGTCAAGGTTAATAATTCTGTGGTAAATGAATTAGGATGGAAACCCGAAGAAGATGCTGAGCATATCTTCCTTGACCCTGAGCAGCGGCCAGACCACGCCGAATGCATATCTAAAGAAGATTCGAGCGATTCTGGATATGAAGTCTTCCACTACTTTAAATGAGATCAAATGTCTGACCTGGTGAACAGCTGCACTCAATTGTTTCCTTTCGCGATCCACCGACCGATGCAAGCTCTTCTTCAAGGTAATCAAGAGGGCATAGTGAGACAAATAGGACGACAATTACGAGAAAACGTTTAAGGACCTGAAGCAGTACCTAACATTATCTCCCCTACTATCTAAGCCGGAAGAAGTAGATGACCTATGCACCTATATGACATTATCTGAAGTAGCAACGAGCTTTACCCTTATACGAGAATAGCTGGAGTTCTAACCACTTATATTCCACAGTTCAAAAGCTCTCCTCGATGAGGAAACCAGATACCTGAAAATCAAAACTTTGATTTTGGCGCTAGTTGTCGTAACTCGGAAGCTCAAGCAGTAGCTTCAGAATACGACGTTAAAGGCACAAAACTTGGCAAACGCTCTGGTGAACGTAGTAACTCAGCCCAAAAGCGTCCAGAAGCAGCCGAGCACACAATTACCACACCAGCAGGAGATTTATGGCATTTGCATGTCGACGAATCATCCAACTACTAGGGATTGGGAGTAGACCTAGATCTTACTACCTAGAGTGTCAAAGTGTCAAACAATGAAGCAAATTATGAAGCCCTACTAGTAGGTCTTCGATTGGCGAAAGACCTAGCAATGAAGAAGTCTGCGATCTATTTTGATTCCCAGCTGATCACTAGCGAAACCTCAGGGGAGTATGCAGTAAAGCATCTAAGGATAGCCTGATACGTCGATAAGGCACGAGAACAACTAGCAATGTTCTAAGCGTACACACTCATTCAGATTCCACGAGCAGAAAATGCCCACGTAGGCGCACTAGCAACGTTCTTAGATCATCAACTTAGGTGCTTCATCCTAATTGAATACTTGGAAAAGCTGAGCGTAGATGGGAACCAGTAGTCAAGGTGGCGTAGATCAACACAACTCTGAGTTAGCAAGATTCCATCATCGAATGCATAGTTAACGGAATGCTTCTCGCTAATAGATTGGAATTCAGGAAGCTCCAGATGATGGCAGCACGCTCTATATGTGGATCAACATGCTCGTTCGTAGATCCTTCTCAGGACCACATCTCTGCTGCTTATTGCCTCCCGACGACCTGAAGATTCTTAGCTTAATCCACGAAGGCTTATGTAGAAACCATTTCAGAAGCTACTCTTCAACGATTGGCTACTATTGGCCTACCATGCATCAAGACGCCAAAGAGTATGTACAAAGGTGTGATAGCTGCCAACGTTTCAAGCTCGTGCCCACACTACCTGCCAACAAACTTCACCCGCAGACGAGCTCTTGGCCATTCATGCAGTGGGAGATTGACCTGGTAGTACCAATGTCGTATACCACTAGGGGCAGATCCATGATGATCGTAGCAATCGACTACTTCAGAAAATGGGTCAAAGCCAAACATATGATTACAATTACCTAGACGGACATAGAGCGTTTCATATGGAAGAACATCATCTGTTGCTTTGGCATCCCTCACTCCATCGTCACAGACAATGGTCTGTAGTTTGTGGGCAAAGACTTGACAAAGTTCTTCGAAAAATATGGCATCAAGCAACACATGTAGGGGCCCCGGTATTTGTAGGGCAATGGGCAGACCGAGGCATTCAATAAGACCATCCTCAATTTCTTTAAGAAGTCTCTCTTAGACAAGAAGGGCAAGTGGCCAAACGAGTTCCTCGGTGTTCTATAGGCATATCGCACTACCAAAAGACAAGCAATCGGTGAAACTTCATTCTCCCTGGCGTATGGCTCTGAGACGATCATCCCTCCCTAGGTCATAGTGCCAAACATTAACATTGTACTATCGAATTTCGAGCAGAATGAGAAGGGGATGGCCACAAATATAGACTTGGCAGAGGAAGTGCGCGAGAAGCTTATCATCCGCATTGCGGCCTATCAGCAGCAGCTTCTTTCCATCTACAACAAGAAGGCGAAGATCCGGCAGTTTTAGCCAGGAGACTTAGTCTTCAGAAAAGCCTTCATAACAACCCAACGGGAAGACTCTAAAAAGATAGCTTCCATCTAGGAAGGTCTGTACAAAATTAGCCGAGTAGGCAGAAAGACCAGTTAAACCCTCACCATTATGAGCGATGAAGAAATCGAAAAGCAGTGAAATGCTTATAACCTGAGAAAGTACTACGTATGGCCTCCTGATGCGAGTTTTACTTGACACTCAAATTAAACCCTCGTTTGACAATTGTAGTAGAATGGATAAGTGAGGGATCGTTCTAGACCGGGGATTAGGAGGGCTTGCTAAAACCTTCTAAATTGACTTAAAAACATAAAAACTAACTTTTAAAACACTAAGACAAACTAAAAGAATCAAAACAAGTTTAAAAGACTCCAAATACTCAAAAACATAAAATAAGACAAATCAAATGAATAAGACTTAACAAAATAAGGGGGGTGATTGTGGTTGGACGAGATTAAATTAAATGGACAAATTGTAATTAAAGGCAAAACGTAAATATGAATGTGATGAAAATATGGATGATGGAATAGCTAAGGGGTTCTTCTCCACACATGTTACACTTGCAAACAAAATTGATTCTCAGTTGGTCTTTCGATAAATTATGAAACTCAATGCTCCAAGTTAATTAGGTCCGCTTAAATTAACTTTCAGATTTCCCTAGATTCGTTGGATTGAATGGAATACGCATTACAACCAAATTATTCTTAATCAAAGTCCCTAACTATGGAATACGCATGATAGAGACATTTAACCAAGATCATTAAGTTCAACGGAAATCATAAACATCGACGAGGCATTCGTTACTATGGAATACGCATGAAACTTATGCCAAGAATTCGTTTAACGCGATTGTTTATAAGCAACCTCCACTACTTGTGAATATAAGTTCATAACGATTAGGTGAAATTCACTTATATTCTAGCGTCATATTTATGCATGAAAATTAAGCTTGCAATCTCAATGAACATATATAAATAAGTTATCAATCAAACAGTTAAACGAATTGAATCCACAACTTATGAAATTCCAACCAAACGTAATCAATTCAAAATGCAAATAAAAACATAGTTTCGAATCACCCCCTAGCTAAAGGGGGTTTAGTTCCTCATAACTTTGAAATCAAAGAAACACCTAAACATTCCAACAACTCAAACTTGAATTGTATGAACGTTTAGGCACTCTTATCTTCCATTCTCATACGTACAAAACAAAGAGAATTAAATTTAAACTTTGAAATCAAAGAAACACCTAAACATTCCAACAACTCAAACTTGAATTGTATGAACGTTTAAGCACTCTTTTCTTCCTCGTTGTTATAGCACAAGGTCTAAGGTGAGCTTTGGGGATTATGTGAAGTGTTTTGGAGGGATGGGAAGTGGTTGGATAGTGGCTGCAATGGAGGAGAAAATATGCAGAAAATGAAGGGAACTCACGGCTAGGGGAGGGAATGGAAGTGTTTGAGAGGTGTTGTGTTGTGAATGAGATATGAGATATGAATTGAATGGGGAGTGAATGAATGAATTGTATGAATGCAATGCATGGTTTTATAGGGAGAGAATGGATGGGAGAACATGTGAATGGCAGCTAGGAATGATTAAAGAATGGAATGCTAGGTTGGAAATGCATGTGAATGCAAGGAGGAAAGCTGAAAATGCAAGGGAAGCTCACGGCACAATGTTGTTTTGCTTCTTGAAATGCATGTGAATGCATGTGAGTGCAATATGAAAAGAATGACTAATTAATGTATGTAGGGTGCAGCTAGGTTGGAAAGGTGTGGATTGTGGCTGCAATTTAGGGAAAGGAAATAGGTTTAATGCATAAATAAAAGGGCAAAGTGGCTGCAATGATGAAGAAAAACTGGAATTGGTGTGGAAGGCACGGCAAAGACTTGTTGTTTGTGTGAAGTGTGTGTGAATGCATGTGAAGATGCTAATAAATAATGCATGTAGGGTTAGGTGGTGTAATGATGAAGTGGGAAGTGGAAGAATGTGGTTGGAAATGGCTAAGGGGATCCACGGCTAGAAGAAGAATGAATGATGTGCATGTGTGTGAATGCATGTGGATTAGGTGGAAAGAGGTGGGTGTGCATGTGAGTTGAAATGCATATGTTTAAATGGTTGAAATGTGTAGATGATTATGAGTATGATAAGTGATAAGTGAATGGTTTGATAAGTGATAAGTGAGTGGAAGTGATAAGTGATAAGTGAGTGGAAGTGATAAGTGATAAATGAATGATATGTTAAGTGATAAATGAATGATATGTGGTGAGTGATAAGTGAATGATATGATAAGTGAATGCTTTAAGTGTTTAAAATAGGGAACAAAGCCCTTCCTTGCATGGCAAGGAAGGGAGACACAAGGAAACACACGACAATGTCCTAAGGTTGCAAGGAATGTTGTTTTTGTGTTCTAAAATGCGTAGGAGTCTTCAATGATGCTTAAACATGAGGTCTTTTAGGATTTAACTTTCTTACTTCAAGTCTTTAATTTCGTCCATCCTCTTGGCTCCAAGTATATGATATCCATTCCAATCTCTAATTTGCTCCAAAAGGCTCCAAAAGGCATCCTTTTACATACCTTGTCCTTAGAACCTGAAAACACACAAAAGAAGCATAAAGGACTAAAATAACTAGAGAAACATAACGTAAATGCACGAGAACAAGCCATTTAAGTCGCATGAATATGCTCCTATCACCTCCCACCATTCTTTGGACCCTATTCAAGAGAAATAAAGTTCGAAGACTCAAGTAGCTTGACAAATAAGACCTCGCATACTGAGGATTAGTTGTTATGCTATTACTGCTTACAAGCAAAGTTCATACATTTCTCTATTTTCAATGAAGATTGAAGGAATTATTCAAAAGTCTGGAACCAATGCATAAACAAACTGACCATCTCTATGAAAACAGAAGATGCCCTAGCCCTTACAAACATGCCATGTACTCTCTCATCAGGACAAGGTAAACTGATCCAGGATATCCAGACATAGATGGGTTTTATGACTGCTCAAGTTCCCCTGAATGCATCGACTACTTGCGCCGGACGACTCCCAAAATTGGCCACAATATTCTTTCTCCTAGATAAACTTAGCCGATTGAAGGATTCAATTCTGCGGGAGCCCGGATCTCTGACCGGAAGAGACACTAAGTGCGATTCCTGCCCATGAAAGAATTCGCATGACTAGATGGTACATCCTCGATGTGCAAGTCTTCATAAACGTAGCTTGGCTTTAAAGTGTTGTAGTAGTAGTTAAGTGACCTGCGGAATCAAGTTATAACTCGAAAGGATATGGCCTCTAAGGTACGATTCTGCTTACACCTGATGCCTAAAACGCCTTTAAGAGCCAGGAAAGACACCTAAAGTGGTCACGCGGGTCGTCTGCTTCTGTAAGTAAGACGCTCAGCCGACGATCCAATGGCTAGCAACCCAAGGTAATATGTAAGCCAAGACTTACATCTTCTATGACTACGTGGACCTTACATCTTCTATGACTATGCAGACCCATCTGCTTTTTTAAAAGCAGCGTTTCCAGCCAACGGCATACGGTTTAAGTTTTGTAAGAGTTAAAGCTAAAATGCACGACTATAGTAGCTACGTGGATTCCCTCTACTTTTTATGAGAAGCAAGTGTCTGACCATCGGCTCTATAAGTTAAAAATTTCGCAACACACCCCTAGAGGGCCAAGGCTTGTGCAGCAACTAAAACCAAAATATACGACTATAGCAGCTATGCGGATTTCCTCTGCTTTCTACGAGAAACAAGTGTCCGACTGTCAGCTTTATAAGTTAAAAATTTTGCAACATGCCCTTGGACGGCCAAGGCTTGCGCAGTCGCTAAAGCCAAAATGCATGACTATAACAACTACACTAATTTCCTTTGCTTTCTATGAGAAGCAAGTGTCCAACCGATGGCTTTATAAGTTAAAAATTTTGCAACATGCCCCGAGAAAGCCAAGGCTCATGCAGCCGCTAAAGCCAAAATGTACAACTATAGTAGCTACGCAAATTTCCTCTGTTTTCTACGAGAAGCAAATGTCTGGTTGCTGGCTTTATAAGTTAAAAATTTCGTAACACACCCCAAGAGAGTCTAAGGCTTATAAAGCCGTTGAAGTCGAGATTTGCAACTATGAGAGCTACGGGAACTCACCTGCTTCCTACGGAGGTAACGAGTTTGGCTGCCTGCTTTATAAGTTAGCAATCTTGCATTTTTTTCCTCTTGCAGGTAGAGCTCATTGAGCCTTGAAGCTGAAACAAAAACCTAAGTGATGACGTGGGATCGACTACTTCATTGACGCAGTTAACGCAATTCCTCGTTCTATGATAAAGTTTTGCAAAAGACGTGGCGAAATAGAAGGATAAAGCAAAGCAAGGAAAACTGTTTATTAAATTTCTAGCAAATTGATAAACCGGCTCAAAGGCCAACAAAATTCAAGTGAACTAGAACCAAAAAGAAAAGAAGAAAATTCCTAAGTTTAAGAAAAAAAAATATTCATCGGCAGCTTACGTAATCACTGGTCCCTTGACTGCCACATCTTCAGCAGCCAAAGCTTCCATTAGCTCATCCTTAGGCCGCCCCTGCTTGGACTGCCTGACCCTTAGCTACTCTACCAAAAGCAGCCTCAAATAAGAAGTCAAGCATATCAACTGGAGAAATGGAGAAAGTCTTGAAGTCATTCTCGGAAAACTCATAATCCAACGGCTTACCCTGAAGATAGTCTATATAGCCAAGCTTGTAGAAATCGGCCTAACAAGAAGCAAGCGCCACTTCATGACCAGTTTTCCTACTCTTTAGTTGCACATTCTCCTCAACAAGCTGATTGTGAGCATCCTGCAGCTTACCCAATTCCTTTTTCAGGTTTTTGCTAACAGACAAATCACTATGTAGATCCACTTCCTTGGACTCAAGCTTACTGGCAACATCCTTGAGATGAAACAATTTAGCATGCATGAAGACAAGCTCCTCGTCCTTGGAAAAACAAACAAATCGTAATTTCAAATTAACATGCTCAAGGTCCATGACCACGAGTGAAACATGACCAACTTCCTTCTTTATAGCTTCCAACATCACCTGAGTCGCATTAAGCTTAGCCTTCAAGTGGACAACTTCTTGATAAGCGGTCTTCAGCTGCACAAAAGTTGGGCTAAAGACATCAGACCCCTTCAAAATAACAAGTTCATATTCAAGTTTTTCGATCTTTTCAGTAGCTAAGCAAAGTTGAGCCATCAACACCACTTCAGCCTCTTTAGTACACTTGATAGCCTCCTGATCAATACGCATAAACTCAACTACCAGGATCAAAGTGTTATGCATTGCAGCAATAAGGGAGGACCTCATCCAGAAGGCAGGATGCTTCACAAAAAAGTCTGAGCAGATGACAACTTTCCCAATGCTATCAACGAACTTGGTGTATGCATCGACGTCCTCATGCAGGTCAGCGTTCAGCAGCGCATAAACCTCGGGAAACTCCCTAACTTCAGACTCGGTGGATCTCTCACAATTGCCCGTGTGAGCAGATTTCCTTTTCTTAATTGACAAATCAATCGCAACAGAAATAGGAACAAGCCCAGGCACCACCTTAGTAGCAGAATCCACCTTTCCGCTTTTCATAACGGCGAGCCTCTCAGAAGCCGAACCATACTTAGCTCTTAATCCACGCTTCAACATAAACCTAAACACCAAGGGCACCACCAAACCTTTCTACTGGGTAATCCTCTTACAATGGTCATGGCTACCTTTGGAGCAGCAGGTTTCATAGGCTCAGACTTAACGGTCTTTTTCATCCTATTGGGATAAGCCAGATTGATGACAAGTTTCTTAGCAGCGGATTAGCCCTCACGAGCAGCAGAAGAAGTCCTTAGCTTCTTTTGCCCGAAGGTTCACAAGCAAGTGAGAAATATCTCTTATTTCCACCCTTATTGGCAGTAGGCTTTATAGCAACGATCAAATGAGCAAACGCCTTATCCTTTATTCGTTTTATTTCTTCCTTCGGAGGTAGCTCGCCTTTATCCCGATAAAGAGGACTGAGTAGCAAACGCCACTCATAATACTCAGTAGGAATACATAAGGTGATGTGCACTTTCTTCATATCTGCTGAAATTCTTGGAGTTGAGCTAAATTTTGAATCTACACAAAGTAAGAAGGACGATCAGTAAACTGAAGTCATGGAGTAGCTCAACAAAAATTCAAGCAAGCTAGGAATAAAGCAGTTCACTTACCACTGATAAAGATAGTTGGAACACATAGCTCATGAAAAGAGTCAGACTCTCACTCTCCACTTACCTCAAAGGTATCTCTCGCCCACTCATGATCACCTTTGCAGGAAGCATCAAGTAACCTATAGCGAGACCTCAACTGACCCACACCTTCCTTGTGGCCGATTTCAAAAGTACTAGAACTCATTTATACTTAAGCCAAGGTGAAAGAACCTGGTCAAGTTCGAGAACCCCACCATTGCATGAATTGCATTCAGGGAGCACTGAGCTGGCGCGCATTTCATGGAGTAGATCACCTCCTCGAAAAAAAGTGGCATGGGAAAAGTAAATCCCAACATAAAGTAATACAAATGAAATTTTGATAGCCATCTTCTTGATAGTGGCACCCTTGTTGCATGGTTCATGGCCGCTATCATCCTTCACCCGCTTGACATGAACTTCTGACAGAATCGCATGCCTAAACGTCTCAAGAAAATTCCTAAATATATCATCGGAAGAACGACCTTTGTGATTGGAGAAAGACATCTCAAAATCTCTACAAAAAGTACGAAGAAAAATATTTAGAAGGCAGCTTGCGAGAAGAGAAACAAAAAAAAAATGATCGTAGAGCCTAGCATCCCAGCACCAGGCGCCATGGTACAGCACATAGCAGCAAAAGGGCCTAACCTTCACTTTCTCTTTCCTCCAGCGCTAACCTAAGCTGTAGGAGTCCAGCAGTACGCCAAACCCCACGGCCTAGACCCTTGCCACCTCTCTCTCGTACCCAACACGCCCAATAGGGCCCAAGGCTTCTCAAGCCCAACCTGCTAGCAGGAGAGACCCGACCTATGCTGATCTCACTCTTCCTTCCGGCCACTATAGCAGGCCTGCTTCTCCATGCTTTGCCCGTGCCGAGCATAAATCTAGATGGGCTAGAGCCTCACAGCTCGCCCAGCTCTGTGCCCTAGCATACCTGACACCTCGGCCCGAGTCGAGCCAAGCATTTGGCCCATGTCAGTCGAGCTCCGTCACTTCACCACCTATAGCACATCAGCCCCATGGCACCTTTGCCACGTTTTTCAAGCCTCCTCGGCCCTTGCTGAGCCAATTTTTCAAGTCCCAAAACTCCAAAAAAATCAAGAAAAAGAAAATTCAAATTTTCCTTACCTTGGTGTGGCACGAAAACGAAGAAGAACAATGAATGATGACTCTTTACAAGGGCAAGAGAAGATGATAGCTAGGGGAGGGGGAAAATTTCCTCTAGTTTATTTCTTCCTTGTTGGAATGATGATCATTCTCCAAATTTATTTAATCCCTTGCTTAAGGCAGAATTAAATAGGTGTCGGGGGTAATTGGTTTCCTCTTCCTAGATGAACTCTATCTCCAAATCAAGAAAAGAGATCAAGTTCAATTTGGGAAACAATTCTACAAGCCTATGTAGCTTGGGATTTCTGCACCTACTGTTATTTTCCTACATGCGGCCCAACAAGTGTGGGGCCATTTGTGGAGCCTAAAATAATCCCAAAAATTATAGAGGCAACACGTGGACTTTTGCTCAAGAAAATCAAGATTGCCCTTAATAAATGGGTAGGCTCCTCAGATACTCCCACGTGTAGGTCACACCCTTAAAGGTCCCAATAGTTGAATACGACTGCCCACATCTCACCTGCCCTTGACAAGGAAAAGTAAAAGCATTAAAGATAAGGATTAATTACCCAAATCCTATATTTAATACGTTCTCAATTGAAGATTGACTTCATTGAAGTAAGTAATCCCTATTTAATTCAATTAGGGATAATTACTCCATTATCTCAAGATATTATTTCTTGAGAATATTTCTCCATAAACATTGGCCAATAGGATGCCGCCATGTGTAGGGTAAAACCCTAACACTATAGCCGGCCCTTTCCCCTATATATACCCCATATTCAACCAAATTTCTAGAGCTTTTACTACCCCTAAAAGCCCTAAACACTTTACTCTCCTCAGAGAAACTAACTTAGGCATCGAAGATCCATTGGCCTAACACTTCCCCCCCCCCCCCAACCTCGTGGGTGCGTGAGGCTTAAGTCTTTGATCAAAGGTGTTGACTGTTTTGCAGGTGCATTTTCATCAAGACTAAAGACGGAGGAAATTTGCATCGACACCGCGTACCGCCGATGATAAAAAAAGGTCACAATAATGTAATTCCATTAGTTGTATTATTTTCTCTATTTTTAAACACTTAAGAGGCACGTAGTGCCAATTATAAAAATTTTCTTTCGCATGCGCATAATAATGTGATTCAATAAGTTATCAAATGATCGTTTGTTTTTTTTTTTTTTTTTGGGAAGAAACGGTGTTTTCTATACTAAAAGGGAAGGGGTGAGCTTAGCCTCACAATAGGTTAGCAATAATGTAATTCAATAAGTTGTTTATTAAATATTATTTTCTCTATTCTTAATGTAAATTCAATAGAGTATAGATGGAAATTGAAAGACTGATTTTATTATGTGGATTTAGTTGCTTTGATTAGTTTATGAGGGGTTTCTTGTAGCATGGTCAAATATTATTCATTTACTTTGACTTTCTTTTTTCATAAAAAAAATTATTGAAGCAATTCACACATATAAATGTATTTAAAATGCGTAAGTCAAGTGTAGCACGCCGTGGTTCAAAAAATGCCTTATTCACGTGCATCAACGCATGCATGAAGGCTGGTTATATATAAAGCCAACAACCCTTTCTTAGGTCACAAGCTTCACCAAAAAATGTTAGACCAAAATGCCCTCAAAATAAAAAATTTCAAAAGCAACTCAAAATAATGCAGGTGTATTTTCGTCATTTTAACATTGCTTTTTTAATAATTAATTATTTTTGTATAGGTTTTTTTTTTTTTAAAAAAAAAAATTTCCTCACAATAGGCTAGTAATAATGTGATTCAATTAGTTATTCATTAAATATTATTTCCTCTATTTTTAAACACGTTCAAAACATCTTAAGAGGCGTGTAATGCTTGAAGACATAATTTGTGAAAACAAGTTCATTTGAGCAACATTTATGCATGCAATTAACAATTAAAGGCGGAATCATGCTTGTATGCACTCAAAAACAAAACTTTACCCATGAAATTCAAGGCCTAGTAGTTGTGGTGAACCAAGACTCAACTCAAATTTGAAAGAAAAAGTTGAGAAACTTTTATACCTTTGAAGCACCTGTTTGCTTAGCAAAGGATATTCACCCATGTGAGGGCCTTCTTTCCTTAGTCTCCTTGCTCCTTGGGTCCATGGATGTGGATGGAGGAACTTTGCTTCTTGGCTCCATGACTTCTTGTATATGGATGAAGGAATGGATTCTCCAAGTTCCTAAGAAAGGGAAGCTCTAAGTTTCCACACTAAGGAGAGCATTGAATAAGAGATAAGTGACCTAGGAAGAGATGGATGCTAGTCCATTCTTCCTATGGTGGCCAGCGTCCTATGAGAAGATAAAGCTTTTTGTGTTTTTCTCCTTTCTCTTTAGAAAACCCTTGATGAGGGAATGGGTTATAATTTCCTTTCTATAGCCACTTATATTGAGTGGCATAATTGAAATTAAAACCAACTATCCCTCGCACTCTGTATGGCCAGCCATGTGGGTTCATTGGGTTTTCATACCCTTTGTGTTTTTCAAGATGTCATACAACTTTAGTTATTGGACTTGACATTCAAAGTCCATTAGGCCTTGAGGCCCAAAACTTACCCGAGGTCTAAAATGAACTTATTCGTTTGATTTTTTAATATATTAATTAATCCTAGGCATAGAAAATTAAACCATTTAATTATCCTTACTCATCTTCGTTGTTTCTTCAATCTCTACCTTACACGGTGTA